>NC_045428.1:525834562-526438615 GCF_902635505.1 Sarcophilus harrisii
AGATGAAGAACTGAGGCAAACAGGTTTAAATGATTTGTCCAGGATCACAGAGCTAGTAAGTGTCTGAGGCCAGATTTGAAGTCATAAATTTGAGCCTTCCAGATTCTAAGCCCAATGTTCTAACTACCACCTAACTGCCCAAAGCACAGCTTACATGCTATTAATGCTTTATAACAATATCAAGCACATATTGCTGTATAAAGCTAGGCAAGTCATTTAACTTCTGTCTGCCTCATCTGTAAAATGTGGATTATCATAGCACCTACCTCCCAGGGTTGTAGTGAGGATAAAATGATATAATATTTGTAAAATGGCTTGTAAATCTTAAAGTGCTATATGAATGTTAGCTATTGTTGTTAGCCATGTTGATCAATTATGTTGTAGTAGCTTCTTATAACTATATATAACTTACTTTTTGACCTCTTAGTGAAGCTTTGTCTCTAATTGACAGACTGAAAAGTGATATAATCCCATTCAAAAAAAAAAGATGGTTTTGAATAGTAGAAAAGATTTGGAGTCAGAAGATCTGGAATCAAATTCCAGCTTTGCTGCCTCCTGCTTGCATGACCTTGACCAAGTTCCTACAAGTCTTATCTTCAACACAAGGGGAATGAACAAAGTGATCCCTAAGATGTCTTTCACTCTAGAGCCTCTGTTCCCAAAGAGTTCCAAACAGTATATGGGAAATCAGCTCTGCCTACAAGGTGGCAACGGACTTCACTTTACAGTCCCCACGTTTAAAAAAAAAATGCTCTACTTTCTCTGACAATCTTTTTATTGTTTCATTTTGTTTTCTAGGTCACCGTGATTTTCTCCTAACTGGAATAGCTCTGAGAATAAGAACTACTGCATTATTAATTTAATCAAGTCATAGCATGTCTGGCTTTTTGGTCAGGATTGGTAGGTCAATTATTAAGGCTCTGTCTCAGGTTTTATAGCACTTATCTTTAGAACCTCTAAAGGTCTCCAATGTCTTTAGTAATGTTATCCCTTTCACCAATTCAATTATAAATCTTTCTTCTCTTTACCAGGTGACATTGATTAGATGGCTGCATTGGTGTGATGGAGCTAACTCTTATCAGGTCAGGAGAGAGTTGTTAACTTTTCAGTGTGAGCATTTACATCTCAGAAATCAGCAAACATTATAAATCAAGTTTTGGTTAATTGTTTTGTTGATTTTTGAAAAAGATTGGAAAATGTGAATAAAATAAATTAAACTTAAAAGTGAATAAAGTAAATTAAATTTAAAAGTTATGAGTACATTTTACATCAAGAACCCTTATCCAGTTGTTAAACATTTACCAGTATGCCCCTATATGAAATTCGATGAAAGTTAGGTTTCCACAGAGTTATGAAACTTAATCAGAAAAATAAAATTGAAACCTAAGAAATGGAGACAAATGCATAACAAGGTGGAGAACCAGACTTACAAATGGAGGGAAAATGTAATCGGGGAAACAAAGGGTGGCATTAGGCTCTTTGGCTAGTCTGTAACCTGTACTAATCAATGTGGGAAGTGGGAGGGACTTGCATTTAGGTATAGAAATAAAAGACTGTGCCTTTGCACTTCAAGAGTGTGATATTTGCTTAGATACTTGCTCCTGCAAGAATGTAGAATAAAATCTTTTCCTGGATTCATCAGTGAGTCAGTGGAGTTCTTGAGAAGACATTTTGTTTCTTATACCTGGATGTCATCAACTGAATTTAGCCTCTTTTTATTTAGCTTTGTGACCTGATATTTATCCCCCTCTTTACAAATTTGAGCTTATGCCCCAAACAGCACCGTTTGGGGAGTCCAGAACAGCTCCAGGGCCATGAAGAAGGTTTTAGAGAAGAAGTGGCTGTCTGAGGAAACAAGTTGGGTTCTTACTTCTACCCCAAAGAACTCCTTTCTGTTATGTAATATACTGAAACACAGGCTTGCACCTGTCATTCCCACCAGGAAGCCCCTTATAGCAAGGCTGCCAATCAGACTTGGAAGAGAGTGTCATTTTCAGCAGTGCCAAACAGGTACAAAGTAGTTCTCAAGCAATGTTACCCTTGGTGTTACTTTGCAAGTGCATGGGGTGAGAAATCTTTGTTTTTAATTTGTGCTTTGAAATAAAATAGTCCACTTAGTTTTCATTTATGTTCCCTGCAAATTTTTTAATAAGTTTTTTTAAGCCATTTCTAGTTTACATCAGAATTTCTGATTTATTTTAAGAATATTTCCTCCCTTGCCCTCTGCTACTCTCCTAGTGGCTTAAATACTTCAGGTTTTGTGATTTCCCTGATATGGCCCCTTCTTCCACAAAAGTATCTCCCATAACACTTCCAAACTTTGGCACACAGCACAGTACATAAAGTGTTGAGTCGAGTAAGAAAGTTTAAATCTAGAAGTATAACTCTAGGTAAGTCACTTAATCTATAGCCTCATTCTCAATTCCTTAAGCCTGTTTCCTCATGCATAAAGTAGAGATGGAGGCAGCTGGGTGACAGAGTGCCTAGAGTGTTGAGTCTGAGGTCAAGAAGACTCATCTTCTTGAGTTTAAATCTGGCCTCAGACACTTAATATAGAGCAAACTTAACCCTGTTTCTGTCAGTTTCCTTATCTGTAAAATAAATTAGAGAAGGAAATGGCAAGCAACTTTAATAATTTTTCCAAGGATACCCCAAATGGGGCTACAAGGGATTGGACACAATTGAAAAACTACTCAACAAAAATAATAACAGTACCCACCTCCTAGAATTACTGTATCAAATGAAATAATATTTGTAAAGCACTTCGCACAGTGTCTATCACATAATACATGTTTGTTATTGTCCTTCATTCTTGAAGAGAAGCAAAATGACAAATATTAGAGCCGAGTTAGTGTGTTCGACTGTGGCTGATTAGACCAATACAAGTTCAGAATGATCTGCCACAGGTCAAACATAAATAGACTCTATGAACATTTGGTGTAGATTCTCTAACTCTCTAACTCTAACTAAACATGCATCTCATGTTTCTTCTAAGTTAATTCAATTCTTCTTTGCCCATACTGCACAGCACCTTCTCTGATGAGGGCATGCCATGGATGGTTCTGTGCCAATTTCTCTCATGTCATACAATCAATTTTAAACTTTTTCAGAGAAATCTTGAGAGTGATCTTGCATTTCTTGTGACCACCTTGTGAGTACTTGTCCTGTGTGAGTTCTCCAAAAAATATTATTTTTTTTGGCAAGGGTACATTTTGGAATTAAAACAATATAGTCAGCCCAATGGAGTTGTGCTCTCTGCAACAGATTTTGAATGCTTAGCAGTGTCCAGTACTTTATCATGTCAGGTGATCATCAAAATTTTCCTAAGACAACTCAGATGTAAGCAATTTAGTTTCTTGACACCGTGTTGGTATATTGTCCAGGTTGCAGAGACATATGGTAATGAGGTCAGCACAATGGCTCTGTAGACCATCAGTTTGGTAGTCAGTCTAATAGTTCTCTTCTCCTATGCTTTCCTTCAGAGGCTCCCAAACACTGAACAAGCTCTGGCAGTACAGAAGTTATCAATGTCTACATCCCTGGAAAGTATATAGCCAAAGGAAACTAACTTATCCACAGCATTTAAAATTCCATTTACTGTATACCTGATGGCTCTAGATAAGGATAGTGTGGTGCTGACTGATAGAGTACATGTGTTTTTTTGGTATCATAAACAGCAAAGAATCAATCAATACTTTGTTGCATCTCAGCTTTGGAGGCTGTATTGAATAATCTGCAAACAAAAAAAAAATCATATACTAATACTCCTTCCACTTAAATTTTGGCTTGTATCCTTTACTTTCTTTCTATTTAAAAAGCATTCATTTATTTATTTTTTCACATAGGATTTTCAGTGGTACTTTTCCCCCCCAAATATATGCAAAGATATATCCAAATATATTCACCTTCAAAAAAAAAACCTTGTGTTCCAGATTTTTTCCATCGCTTTCCCCAAAACAGCAATCTGATATATGATATACTTATAAATGTAAGCAATTTTTCTAAACATATTTCCACATTTTTTATGCTGAGCAAAAAAAAAAAAAAAATCAAATCAAAAAGAAAAAAAAAAACACGAGAAAGAAGAAAAAAAAAACAAGCAAACAAACAACAAAAATGTGAAAATACTATTCTTTGATCCACATTGTCTTCTCACTCTCTGAGTGTGGAAGGCATTTTCCATTACAAATCTATTGGAACTGCCTTGAATCACCTCATTTTTTAAAAGGCCTTTTTATTTTTCCAAAACATTTATCAAGTGGGGAATGGCTTGTATTCTTATAAATTTGAGCCAGTTCTTTATATATTTTAGAAATGAGATCTTTATCACAAACACTGGCTATAAAGATTTTTCCCAGCTTTGTACTTCCTTTTTAATCTTGTTCCTGTTGGTCTTGTTTGTGCAAAACCTTTTTTAATGCGATCAAAGTTGTCTATTTTGCCTTTGATAATGTTCTCTAGTTCTTCTTTGGTCAGAAATTCCTCCCTTATCCAAAGATCTGATAGGTAAATTATCCATTACTCTACTAATTTGTTTATGGTATCATCCTTTATGGTCAAATCATATACCCATTTTGATCTCATTTTGATATGGGGTGTGAGATGTAGGTCTAGGCTAAGTTTCTGACATTATTTTCCAGTTTTTCCAGCAGTATTTTTTTTAATCAAATAGTGAATTCTTATTACTGAAGCTGGAGTTTGGCACAGTTCTCATTCCTTTCCTCCATTCTTCTATCTCTCTTTTAAGATCCTTTTTGAACTCTTCTAAGAGAGTGTTTTGAACTGGAGGCCAGTTTCATATCCTGCTTTGAGGCTTCACTTGAAGGCATTTTGCCTTACACTTCAAGTTAGAAACAAACTATTCCTTCTCAGAGAATCCCTCTAATCTGTTGACATTAATTGTTCAAGTAGTCTTTTTGCCTCAGGGTCACCACTTTTGTTGAATGAAAATATTCATCTTAGAGAGGATGAGTCTATGATCAGTCCATCACTCTGTACCATACATTATCTTGTCATTCTCACATCCTAAATGTCTCTTCTCCTTACAATCACATAGTCTATTAAATGCCAATATTTGCTGCAATATTTTGCATCCATGAAGTTTTATTTAGTTTAGGTAAACAGAATACAGTGTTGGTGATGAAAAGATCATAAGATACATAAATCTTCAGTGGTAAGTGAAGTTGCTGTTCTTTTTTCCAACTCCATTCCTCCCAAGAAATCCTTCCACATCTTGTAGCCTGGATCTAATCTGGCTTTAGTTACCCAGAATTTAAGTTTGCCTTCTTTGGCACCCTGATGAGAATCTCCAAGTCTTAATATATTTTTTCTTTGACTTTTTCAGGATTCATCATGGGAGAAGCATAGGCACTGATGATAGCAGCATGGCATTTTCCACCAAGTGGCAATTGCCTTGTCCTGAGGCTATGATTCACTGCTTTTGGAAGGCATGTGAGCTAGATTAGTTTTGATTGCAAAACTACTTCAGCTTTGGGGCACTCCTCTTAGTTGGGGCCACTCTAGAAAAATGTGTTATCCAGCTTGGACTTCACTAAGCTGGATTTCATTTGCCAGCCTTGTTTCACTCAGTGTTATTGTATTCTCTTCCAACTAGAGTTGTTTGTCTTTCAGGTATACTGGATTTTGTATTGTCTATAAATATGTGTACATTCCATGTACCAATGGTGAGCAGAATGAACTTTGCAGAAGTTTTTGTATATTTTTTAAAATATTTTGACCACTGGATAGCATGCCTGCTTGCCATGGTAATCAGATTAGGGTTGGGTAACCAAACAATTTTTAGGGCTCCTGTTCTAGTCCCTTCCTCATATCTGGAAGTGGGCAGTGTTGTCCTTAAAAAGCTACTCAGACACACAGAGCATTGCTGAATCCCACTGCTGCTTCCAGTAAGAAGATGGCCATAGGGTCTGGCCTGTTTGTGAATGGGATTGTGCTTCCAGCTTCCAGTGTTTCTACTCCTGCTGCTTCATCTCATTGCTACAGGACTTTGAAATAGGTAGGAATAGTAAAATGGAATGGTGATGTCTTTTGATTCATATGTAAACTAGATTTAAGTGAGTCAGAGTTAAACAAAGTCATCAGCTTAATAACAGATACTTAATAAATGCTTGTTTCTTTCCTCCCCTCCTCATGAGTGGCTGTGGCCAAAATAACCATTACCCAATTGTCAGTCTCCTGAGAATGATCATCCCTACACTTAGGTAACCTGGTTATCACATGACCAACATGTCATCTGTTTCCAATCTTGTACTCAGAACCTGGTAGAGTTACTGATATAGTCTTCAAGAACCCAGGGTCATCTCTTTCTTCCATCCTAAAATTGTTTCATCTCCCTCTTCCAAAATTACTTTGAATATATTTACTTTGATATTTATATATCAGTGTACATGTTGTTTCTGCTCCAGTGGAAGATAGATTCCTTGAAGGGAAGAACAACTTATATATATTTTTAAATTCCAAGTATCTAGAAAAGTACCTGATACATAGTAGCACACATTATAAATATATTCTTATTCGTGAACATAAGGGAGGAAGGCAGAAAAAAAAAACACCTTGAAAAATATGGCTCAGAATTAAGAACCTAAATATGCTAAGACTAGTAGACAGCTTAGAAACCTCCTTTATATCATGAATACTTTCTTCAAGAAGAGAGTCAAAAGGCATTGTAACATGTCAAACATTGAAAATCACAAAAAACCCAAAACAGAACAACAAAAATCATACTACCTAAACTATTAGAAAATGATGGATTATTAAAAACAGTACAATTTAAAACCTATTAAAATTTAAAGCTGTACTAAGGCTTTGGGGACACTTGGTATTAGGTTAGAATAAAAAATAAAGTTAATTCCAAAGTAGAAGTCACAAAGATGAGAAGACATAGTGCCAACCTAACCTCTTTAATTAAGTTGTTGGATCAAAACAAAACAAGTGACAAAAGTAAAGGATGATCCTGACTATTACCATTTCTTAGAGAAGTTTAATTTATCTCAAATAGTTTCTAGAAAGAGAAAGAAAAAGAAGCTCCCCAAAGCCACATTTTCTTGGAAACTTTTAGTGTTTCAGTTTTTAATGAAAGTCCCTTATATATTTTTAAAAATTGATATTTTAATCTGCAATCCAGTAGCAGATTTTTTTTCTCAATAGTACTTCATTTTTCCAGCTATGGTAGCATATTCTTAAGATTACAGTAGCTACACTTGGCTGTTTCATATTATGGTATCACAAAGAGAGAGAAGAGAGCTTTTGTTGAGGAGGAAGAGTAAAGGTGTATAGAACAAGACAGGAAATCAAGGAAACTTCTCCCTTCTGAATAAGAACAATTTTGCTAAAGGGGAAAAAAAAGCCAAAAGTGATTTATATTTAGCTCACTCAGAGAGTAAAATATTTGCTAGATTCATACTGGTATGTATTATGTTGTTTTAGAAATATTATGATCCTCTTTGTTATGAACTGCAGCAACTCTAATAGGACATTTTCTGTTTTTTGTTCTTATCATTTCAATAGTTGTTTCCATGATCTAAATTCTATCATCAAATAAGCTTTCCTTTATCATATGTAATTGTAGTAATTTTTAGGAAAATCTGGGCTCTATGGTTCCTCAGTTCATCTGAATCATTTTTCAATTGTGTCCAACTCTTTGTGATATTCTCCCTTCCTCTTTTTTGGCAAAGGTAGACAAATAATTTGCCATTTCCTTCTCCAGATCATTTTAGAGATAAGGAACTGAAGGAAACTGAAGGAAGTGACCTTACCAGGGTCATATAGCTACTAAGTGTATGAGGCCTGAGTTAATCTCAGAAAGCTGAATCTCCCTGACTACAAATCCAGCACTTTGCTGCCTCTTTATGGACCCTACTATTAAAAAAAAAAAAAAAAAAAAAGCCAACAAACTCTATGATCCTATGATCAGAGGTCCTTATTATAACTCTACTTTTTCAGTTCTTGAGAGAAAGTAGATAACAAATTCAGAGTTATTTTAATATGAAATTAGTGCTATTTTGGATCTATCATGAATGACTTTGGGGTAAAGAGATCAATTTCTCCTGCCCATATTATTACAGCAAATATTAAATATAATATTTTATTCCTGTCTAGGCTGTACTATATAGACTTCCTCTACCATTCTGAAACGTCATTCCAGCTCTGGAACATACATATTAGAAATATCCTCCATTCCTCTGGTAACTTCCTCTGAATGGATGACTCCTCTTAGAATCTTCATTCAAGGAAGGTACCCTGGGCAGTTAGGTCTCATTTCTCTCCGGGCTGCTTTCTTACAGCTTCTTTTATAATATGCTTTCTTTCCCAATTAGAATGTAAGCTTCTTGAATGCAGATATTGTTTTTTCTTTCAGCTAGAATTTATATTCTCTGCACCTAGCACAGTACCTGACCTACAATAAGTACTTAATAAATATTTCTTGACTGAAAGATCCCTCCGTGAATGATTGATTTTTGTGGTAAATCACCACTCACATTAGGAAAGGAAAAATAAGCCACTCCCCAACTTATTTAAAGATATTCTTCATAATTGACCTATGCCTTAGGAAGCTGGTTATCAGAGCTGCTGCAAGATGGACAATAGCAAAGATGGTTTCCTACCCTTCCATTTTCATATTTTAAAAGTCCTATCTTATATGTGTCAGTGGAGTTTTGCCAATTTTCCTCACTTCCCAGGTATAGTGGGGCAGTTACTGATAAGGAAACAAGCTGTTATCTGTTATTTCCATTTTCCCCTTCTATGCTTTGGAATCTTTGAACATTAGAATTGATTGAGGGAGTAAAGGAGGGAGAAAAAAATGCTTCACTCTATGGCTACCATTGCAGATTAATTTGGTTTATTCTCATAGAGATGGGGCCTGCTCACATGGTATGTATCTTTTGAAATATTTATCTTTAAATTTCTCTTAGCCCAAGGGCTCATCTCCCCTAACAGATGGTCGTCAACTCATAAGGGACTCCATTGCAAAACAGAGAACAAAGGTACCATTAAGTTTGTATGGGCTGAATTTCTGACTTAACTCTTCACTCTCCTGTTCCATTCTCTTCCATATCATGCAGTACACTTAGTAAACAGATTAGTATTTACTCAGAATTTTTTGTGCTTTATATATTGGGGCATCTTTATGAGAAGGGCTATCACATGCTCAGTAGGAAACCTCAACATAATCATATGTTTTAAACTCATGTATCTCTTAATTATTTAATCATGGAGTAAATTTAACTTTTGTGGCTTCATTACTCTTAACAGGAAACATCGTCTACCTGGTGGTTGCTTCCTGTTTAAGAGGAAGAGCTTCTAGGGCAGTTGTTCTTAAATGTTTTTGTTTCTTAAAATGTTTTTTGCCCTCTCTGGCAATCTAGTGAAAACCCATGATCCCCTTCTCAAAATAATGATCTATTGTCTAGATTCATAATAGAAAAAAATGCTAAATTTTAGTGAATTGAAAATCAAGATATAATTTTTTCCTCATTTAAGTTCACAGACTTCTTGTCTGTGGATCTCAAGTTAAAATAATTGAGCTAAAAGAAAGTCAGTGTCATTCATTTATGTTTAAAAGATTCTCCCAGTTTCTGATACAAGCCAATCACAAAATCCTTAGCTGGAAGGGACTTCAGAGGACATCTAATCCAACCCTCTCATCAGACTGATTAGAAACTGGGAAGTTAAGTGACTGGCAAAACATTAAACAGATGAGTAAGTGTCAGAAGTGGGATTTCAACCCCAGGTCCTCTCTCTCTAGGATAAGCTAATGATCTAGAGTAAACAACCTAGAAGACATTTGATTTCAATTCTTCTTCCTAAGTATTAAGTGTGTTAAACTTTATGAAGGAAGCAGAATTGGGCAGTTTAAAAAAAAGTGGCATTAAAAAGACCAGGATTCCAGCCCTACTTCCCAGTGTGATCATTGGCCCAGACTCCTTCATAGGATAATAGAACTCAGAGCTAGATGGCAGATAACTGGGGGCTCAGAAACTTTGAACTTTGATCTTGACAACGTGAGTTTAATTTCTGACTTAAATCCTTAGCTGTGAGAGCCCTGGCAATTGAACTAACTTCTTTCTGCCTATTTCTTTGTCCATAAAATGGGAATGAGAATGATGATATATGTATAAGCTATATCAGCTATATTCAGGAAGAAGGAGAGAAGAAAAGGAGGGATAGAATTTCAAACTCAGAACTTTTTTTTTTAATTTAATAGCCTTTTATTTACAGGTTATATGCATGGGTAACTTTACAGCATTAACAATTGCCAAACCTCTTGTTCCATTTTTTCACCCCTTACCCCCCACCCCCTCCCCCAGATGGCAGGATGACCAGTAGATGTTAGATGTTAAGTACATTAAAATATAAATTAGATACACAATAAGTATACATGACCAAAACGTTATTTTGCTGTACAAAAAGAATCAGACTCTGAATTATTGTACAATTAGCTTGTGAAGGAAATCAAAAATGCATGTGGGCATAAATATAGGGATTGGGAATTCAATGTAATGGCTTTTAGTCATCTCCCAGAGTTCTTTTTCTGGGCATAGCTAGTTCAGTTCATTACTGCTCCATTAGAAATGATTTGGTTGATCTCGTTGCTGAGGATGGCCTGGTCCATCAGAACTGGTCATCATATAGTATTGTTGTTGAAGTATATAATGATCTCCTGGTCCTGCTCATTTCACTCAGCATCAGTTCGTGTAAGTCTCTCCAGGCCTTTCTGAAATCATCCTGTTGGTCATTTCTTACAGAACAGTAATATTCCATAATATTCATATACCACAATTTATTCAGCCATTCTCCAACTGATGGACATCCATTCAGTTTCCAGTTTTTAGCCACTACAAAAAGGGCTGCCACAAACATTTGTGCACATACAGGTCCCTTTCCCTTCTTTATAATCTCTTTGGGATATAAGCCCAGTAGTAACACTGCTGGATCAAAGGGTATGCACACAAACTCAGAACTTTAAAAAAAATTTAAAGCAATTGTTTTTACATGTAATTTGGTGTAATGATATATATATGATATTTATATACATAGACAATATTTCTTTTATAGATATATAAATATATATTATTTCTTTTATATAAATATTTCTTTTTTTATGTACAAGTATACATATACTATTTCACACACACACACACACATATATATATATATATATATATATATATATACACATATATAAGAAATGGGGATAAGAAAGTCACAAATTCTGATAATTTTCTACAGACCAAATGATAAGTTTCCTTAGTCAATAGAAGTACAAAGATTCACTACAAGCCTTGGTAGACAGAGGCAAGGATAGCATATAAGGACAGTTCCCAGACAACAAAATTTGGCCAAACAATGGTGTTTCATATCCTGTGTCCTTATTCCTGCTGTGACTGCCTCTTTCATGTCTTCATTCCCTTTGGCTCTGGGTCTTCTATCTCTTAATTACTCTTTTCTAATATTCTGACTCAGCCCCCTGCTCCCCCTCTGGAGAGATCTCCAAGTATGATGTGGTTGTCAGTAAATGAAAAAAAAACAAAAAACAAAAAACAAAAACTCTACCTTATCGCCTGACTACTGCCTAATTAAGATGTGCTATGGCAATCAGGGCTCTGCCCATATCAACCTTCAACATAATTATTGGAGGATACAAGTTATAGATTGAAAGGTCATCTGGTCCAAACTTTTCATTTTTAGGTGAAAAAAATAGGCTCATGGAAACTAGACAATTTGCCTAAGGTCACTCACTCACTCAATAAACATTTACTGAGTACCTACTATATATCAGGCATTGTGTTAAGTGCACAAAAAGAGGCAAATGAGCCTTTACCTTCCTGGAGCTCAGTCTATTGGGGGAAAACAATATAAAAAGAGATATATAAGTAACAGAGGGAAGGCATCAGAATTAAGAAGTAAAAAAAGGCTTCCTTGTAAAAGATGTCTAGAACTTGAAGGAAGCCAGGGAAGTCAGTAGGATACAAAGAAAGAAAACATTCCAAGCACAGGTAGTAATAATAGCATCTTGTTATTTTTCAGTTCTGTACAACTCTTCCTGACCTCATTTGAGGTTTTCTTGGGAGAAATACTGGATTGGTTGGCCATTTCCTTCTCTAGCTTATTTTATAATTGAGGAAATAGAGGAAGAGTTAAGTTCCTTGCCCAGAGTCACATAGATAGAAAGTGTCTGAGGTAGATTTTAAACTCATTAAGTTGAATCTTTCTGACTCCAGTACCAGAATGCTATCTACTGGGTCACCTTGATGCCTCAGTGATAATAATAACTTGCATTTATGCAATGCATTAAGGTTTGCAAATCATTTTATATATATTATCTAATTTGCACTTTACAAAACAGTAAGGTAGGTACTAACTATTTTTGTTTCCATTATATAGACAAAGAGACTGAGGCCAAAAGCTTTGCCCAGTATTTGCCCAGTAGTTGCCCAGACAACTACTAAGTGTCTGAAAGGATTTGGACCCAATATTCCTGACTCCAAGACCATCACTGTATCCATTGCTCCACCTAGATGCCTAAATAAATGCCAAAGTCAGGATGTGAATCCAAATCTTTTATTTCTATTTTTCACAATAATTATTTTTCCAAATACATGTAAAGATAGTTTTCAACATTCATTTTTGTAAGATTTTGTATTTCAAAATTTTCTCCCTCCTTCCCTTACTTCTTCCTCCTCAAACAATAAGCAATCTCATATAGGCTAAATATGGGCAATCTTTTAAAATATATTTCCATACTTGTCATGTTGTGCAAGAAAAACCAGACCAAAAGGGAAAAAGAAAAAAAAAAAAACCTGAGAAAGAAAAATCAAGCAAACCAGCAAAATAAGTGAAAATATTATGCTTCGATCTGTATTCAGTTTCCATAATTCTCTCTCAGAATGTGGATGACATTTTGTGAATCCAGATCTTTTCATTCAAGAGCTAGTATTCAAATGTACCTCTCTGATTGTGATATTCTTCAACTATAAAACCTTTGGTAGATTTCCACCGCCTAAATGGAAGATGCAAATTCTTCAGCATAGGCCGAAAGGAAATTAGCATTTATTAAGTATTTGAACTCAGTGCTAGGCACTGTGCTAAGCCTTTTACAAAGATCTCACTTGATCACCTCCGCATATCATGTCTTTTCTTTTCTTTTTTTTCTTTCTTTTTTTCTTTTATGAACTGAAGGTTTCAACCAAACTGAGCTACTTCCAATCCTCTTTTTCTTTTTTCTCTTATCTTTAAGGCTCTGCTCATGTTTGCAAATGATACCCTCATTCCACTGTTTACTCAGCTTGTTCCCATTTTGAACCTGTTGAAATATTTTCCCCCCATTTAAGCCTACTCCCCAGTGTGAAGAGATCTCTCTTATCAAACTCTTCATAATTCTCTATTTCTTTCTTTGTATTCATAACATTTTCACTTTTATCATAGATATTAATGTACATGTCTTGTTTTTCTCATTATAGTATATAATGGACAAGGTGGCACAGTAGATTAGAAATCAAGAAGACTTGAGTTCAAATGCTGCTTCACATATTTACTGACTGATCTTTTTGTCAGTTTTACTTTCCTCATCTGTAAAATGGGGATAATAATAACACTCATTCCCAAGCAACAAAGGAGATAATTGTAAAGTAAGCAAATTATTAAAATCAAATGTGATAATTTGTCAAGAACTTTATAAATCATAAAGCACTACATAAACGCTACTTGTTATTATTATAAAGTCATTAAGAACAGGAATTATATTTTACCTAATCTTTATTCCCAACTCCTAGTTCAATACACATTAATAAATGTTTGTTGAATTTGTACTTTTAAAATTTATATATGATAAAAACATATATTAATGTACATATTAATTAGCATTCATGTAGCATTTACTATGATATAATTTACTCTGCTTCTTTCAAATTTTTTTGACTTTTTAACATTTTATTGATACTTTTTTTAAAAAAAAAATCACTGCTATTTCCACTAATATCACCTTTCTACTTCCCATTAGAAATGATTATAGTCAAGCAAAACAAATAAACACAATAGTCATGTACCAGACCTAACTTTTCAATACAAATTTTTTCCAATAATGCTCTGTTAGCAAATATTGAAACATCAGTGCTTTGAACAGTGTCTAGCACATAATATTTCTCTCTCTCTTTTTTTTTTATCAAAAAGCAAAATAGAAAAAAGAAAGAGAAAAAAAATAGAACAAAACAAAACAAAGAAGAACATTATCATGTGACCAGCAGAATGTCAGGGAGAATTCAAAATATATAACAACAATGAATATCCTGTTTAAGAAAGGATATATAATAGAAGAAATTATATTCACAAGTGTCCATCTTTTCTTTACATTCTTATAGGTTATTCTTTTGTTCTCTGCTGCTCAACTGTGTGCTGAGTATTTTTTTTTTTTTTACTTTATTCTTTCCCCCTCTTTTATCCCTCTTCACTTCTCCCAAGCAGGCTGTAGTTAAGCACAATTTTTTAAAAATAATATTTTATTGATAGCTTTTACTTTTTTATTACCTACATTTGTCCCTGGAGTTCTCTTCCTTATTGTATAGATTCTCAAGTCTTATTCATATAGTAAACCCTGAAGATAAGAACTCTTTTAAAAAATTTTTTCTTTTATGTTCCCAATGTCCAGCACCGTCTCTAGCATTGAATTACTTTGCTGCGTTCTAGTGGGAAGAGATCTGGCTTAGACCTAAAGTCAATTCCTAATTACTCCTTGCTCCCTGAGTCATTTTAATCAAGCTACAACATTGGTATCAATTTAGGCCTCTGATTCTGCACCTAAAAAATGAGAAAATTGAATCTAATGGCCCCTAAAGTCATTTTCAGTCCCTGATCCTCTGAATTGCATGGAGGACTCTGTGACAAGGTCTAGAAGGGATGCATTGAAGTGTGAAATATTTTCTCTTGCTCTCTGGGAGCCTTCAATCTAGCTCGGAAATAAAACTCATAAAAAGTGAATATATAATATAAATAAATAGTACAAATATAAATAGTAAATAGATGCTCAATGAGAGTACAGGAGAGAAAGAAAGAGAGAGAAAAAGAAAGAGAGAGAGAGAGAGAGAGAGAGAGAGAGAGAGAGAGAATGAATGAGAATAGTGGGGCTTAAGGAATATTTGTCTTACTTAGCCAGTTGAATTGATTAATATTATATAACTTAATTTTTTCCTTCTCAGTTTCAATCTCAGGATAAAACAGAGGAGAGTCACTGAATTATCCCAAAACTAATTCCTGTTTTAAACTGCTCAAAATCTGACAGTTCTTTCCTCCATGGAGAGAGGCAAAACAGTATTACATTTCTTTAATTCACCTTTTAAAAAATGACAACTTCTCTTGCTAATTTGTTAAAGTTCTAATAAGTACAAGCCTGACTTATAAGGTTTTTTTAAATGAGAAATTTAGCTCAGATTCATATTATGTTGTCTTCTGATTGCTAGGCTAGCTATCACCAATCTCTAACAAACCAGGCTTTTCATCATTCTTTCTATTCATAAAGCATGATATCATTCTCAGCACAATGTGAGTAAAACTCTGTCGACTTTGGTTTCAATTATTTTAGAAAGATTCTCTAGTTCTATATCAGTGAATAACTTTGGCTTGTATTTGTGTTTTGTAATGTCTACCATGTGTTTCTAAACAAAGACATTATCTGCATATATCAACATACACATGCTATTTAAAATTATGGTCTAGAGGAGAATTGTCCTCAAATTGGTTTAAACTCAAGAGAAACAATTGACTTTATAATATCATAGGGCTTATCTTTGTAATTAAACTACTTAATATGTTGTTCAAGTTTGACAATTCTAAAACATTATCTCTTATCTCTTTAAAAATTTCCCTCGGTTTAACTATGATCTTAAATGGAGAGCTAGAAAGGACTTAAGAGACCAGGCTTCTCCCCTCTCCCCCTCCACACACATAAATACACATTTTATTGATGAGAAAATAGAACAGTTAAGTGACTTGACTTTGTCACACAGGTAGCAATCATCACAGCCCGTAGTTGAACTCAAGTGTCCTGACTCTGCACCCAATGTCCTTCCCAAAAGCAACTTTCTTCAATTATCAAACTGATGTATACAGACTAATAGCCTGTTCTCTGACTTTTTTTCCTCCTGACCTTTTCCTTTGGGATTGAGAAGCCAAGCTGAATTTGAGTAAGTTCTGGAAACTGTCCCTAGAGGAAGAGCTAGAGAAAAAAATGCTGGAAAGAGGCAGAATTTAGTTGTCTTGAAAGGAAAACTGTCTTCTGAACAACCTAGCTCAGCAAGGTTGATTCCAGAGCCAGAGTCAAGTGTTAAGTCAATGGAAAGAGTCTGGCAAATAAAATTGAGAAGGTGAAAAGAGACAGTCTCTTTTAAAAAGTAACTTCAAAAAGGAAAAGATTTAAGAATAATAATAAGAATTTAGTGAGGAAGTATATACTTAAGTATGTATTAATACCATGAGAGCATTTCTAATTTTTGACACATATGCATGTATAAATATGGGCATGTATTAACATATATATATATATGTGTGTGTGCACATAATGAATATATATACTATGTATATGACAGATAGACAGATAGATATAGTTAAAGATAAACAGATAGACAAAAAACTGGATAGCTGTTTAAAGTCAGCTAGGTGGTATAGTGGATAGAGTTCTGGAGTCAGGATGACCTAAGTTCAAATCCAATCTCAGACACTAGATTGGTGACTCAGGCCAAGTAATTTATTTAACCTTTGTCTGCCTGAGTTTCTTCATCAGTAAAATAGGGATAGTAATGGTACCTACTTCCCAGGGTTATGTGAGGCTGAAATGAGATAATAATTGTAAAGCATCTAATACAGTGTCTGGCACATAGTAGGTGCTTAATAAATGCTTGTTTTCTTTCTAGATGAAGCATTAATTATATGTTTACTATGTTCTAAGCACTGTGCTCAATTCTGGGACTACAAATAAAAGTATTTAATGTAGTCCCTACACTTAAGACTTTTTATATTTTAATAGAAGAAGACAACATCTTGGAAAGAAGGAGAAGAGGCAAGGCATGGGTGGATAAAATAGGAAAATGGCATAAATACCTATTCCTTAGAAGATAAGCAAAAAGCTCACAGATCAGATGAGGGATGTAAAGGGTAGAGTCGAAGATTTATTGATCATATTTTGTTTGGTAGTTATTTATGTTAAAGCGATATCTCATTTTTATCCTAAAATGGTCTGGGAAAAGCATAATAATCTTTTAACCCCACCTTTATCATCACCATTAATCATCACTGCCACCAATTGGCAGGCTACTGAAATTGCAGGGTCAGTTTTCAGGTTAATAAATCTTTGCTGCTAAAATTGCAAATCTATATTGCAGAACTGACAGTTCTGTGTCAATCTTACATTAATATTGGAATTCACTATTAAGGCTAGGATTTTGTTTCAAATATATTATCATCCCTCTCAAATCAACTGCTCATATTAAAAAATTACTAATTATTGCCACATAGTACATTCCAAAAAGGTAGCTAATTTTAATTACTGTAGGTTCCTCCTCATTCTTTTTGGGAAAAAAAAAAAGGAGTGATTAAGAGAAAAAAATTTCAATTTGAAATAATGAACTCTGCTTAAGGTCTCTGAGAATTACTGGTGAATCAGGTAATACATTAGGAAATAGGTCTTTTCATCATCATCATCAACAAACACAACATCCCTATTATTTATATAGCACTTGAAAATTTGCCTTTATAGATTTTTATCTTAATTGATCCTTACAATAATCTTGGAAATTAGGTCCTATTATTATCCCCATTCTATAGATGAAGAAACTTAGGCAGAAAGGGGCTAAGTAACTTGCCTAAGATTACATACATAGATAGGATCTGAGAATGGATTGAACTCAGGATTTCTTGACTGCATGTTCAACATTCTATTCACTGCACTGTCTAACTGGCTGAAAAACAGGTTTCTTTTACCTAAAATGATAACAAATAACTAATGAATGTGCACTGTCCATTGGTTTATATCCCAGAAACTTTTCAATATATTTGCTGAGTACTTATTGATACCAAGCTTTAACAGCTCTCAGAAATATTATTTCGTCTGTTTGCTATTTATTATCATATTTTTCTTTGAGTTTTTTTTTCCTGTTATATGAAGAATAAGGATTTCAAGCCCATTCTCTCAATATTTATTAAGTACATACTATGTACCACATATACTATGTGCTGAAACCTCTTGAAACTGTAGTCACTCAAATTACATCATATCATATATCTGATAATTATATCACATTAAAAGTTATAGAATACTTTATGCATTCTAATTCAGTTTCAAAACAATTCACTGAGGTAAATAAAATTGGTGTAATTTCCCACATTTTTCAGTTGGGAAAACTAACTTCCCTGTGGTTAGATAGCAATGTCAAGAGAAGGAGTTGAATCAAGGTGTTTCTGATCTGGTAGATACCAGCTTTATTGGTTTTGTCCCATTTTTGAGACAAATTATTTGTACAAAATTACATTAACATCCTTTTGTTAAGCAAAGTAAATATTTAGATAATGTAATAGGTGAATGCTATACTATTACAACAAATAAAGTTTGAAATTGAGACCAGTAATAGTTGATCTTTTTCCTTTTAATCAGGACATAGAACAATTTTTTTTCTGGAAGAATTTGAAGGCTCAATTTTATATAATTATTTCAAAACGCTGTAGTGAAATAAAGGAAGAATTAAATAATTATAAAGGTATTTAATGTTCATGTTTAGGTTATGCCTATATAATAAGAAATTGTGGTAATACCTAAATTAATTTATAGATTGAGTGCTATATTAGTCAAACCACTGGAGGATACTTTGTAAAACAAGACAAAATAATAATTCTTTTGAATAACAAAATGTTGAGCTTCAAAGGAGAAGGGTAGCAGAAAGAGAAGCAAAAATAAAGTGTATCAAATATGAATTATATTTTAAAGCAATAAGAACCCAAAGTGTTTGATATTAGTTAAAAATTAGTGTAATAAATTAAATAAGCAATATTTTTTGTCATTTGTATTGTGATGGCTATTGTGTCTATGTATATATATTATTTTTAATTTATAAAATAAAACAAGCATTTCTATAAGAGGGCAATGAAAAAGATGAATATACCTGAAAATGCAAATTTCACTATGTACAACTTGGTATCCCTTTCAAATATACAACTAAGTTATTATGTAAATTTCTTTTTTTCTTCTTTCCCCTCCTCTCTGCCCTAGAGATAGCTACCATTAGATGCAAATATCTATGTAATCTATCTATCTATCTATTTATGTGTATGTGTATATGTAAAATTATTCTATATGTATTTCAATTAATCAGTTCTTTCTCTGGATACAGATAGTGTCTTTCTTCAAATGTCCTTTGTAGTTAATTTGGATATTTACAGTAGTTAAAATATCTCATTCTCTCAAAGTTGTTCTTAAAACAATATTGCTATTACTTTATGTTCACTTGGTTCTGCTTTTTTTCACTCTATATTGTTTCATGAAAATCTATGTTTTTCTAAAATCATTGAAGTCATTATTTCTTATAGCACAGTAGTATTCCATCATAACCATGCACTGTAACTTGTTTAGCCATTCCTAATTGATGGTCATCCCTGCAATTTCCAGTTCTTTGCCACCACAAAGAAAGCTGCCTTAAACATTTTGGAATATATAGGTTCTTTTCCCTTTCCCCTAATTTTTTTTGAAAATCGACCAAAAAATATTAATTATTCATGGGAGGCAGGATAAATATAATAAAAATAATAATTTTTGCCAAGCTAATTTATATATTCAATGAACCCAATTAAATTACCATTTTCTTTATTAAATTAGAAAAAATGACAAAATGCACTTGGAAAAACAAAAAATCAAGCATATCAAGGAAAAAATGAAAAAAAAAATGCAAAAGAAGAAGGGTTAGCAGTACCAGAGCATAAACTATGCTATAAAACAATAATTATTAAAACTATCTGGCACTGACTAAAAAACAGAAAGATAAGTTAATGAAATAGAGTAGATATATAATTTATACCAGCAAACCTTATATTTGACAAATGTAAAGATTTAAGATTTTAGTATAAGAATTCATTATTTGGTTAAAAAAAAACATTGTTGGGAAAACTAGTATAGCAGTATAGTAGAAACTGGACATAGACCAATATTTTACACCATTTATGAATATGAGGTCAAAATGGGAATATGATTAGATATATAGAAATATTTTATTATAAGAAATTATAAGAACACAAATATAATACATATTAAACTTATGAATAGGTGAACAATTTATGAACAAACAAGCTAAAGAGCAAAGTTAGACATAAAATGGATAATTTTGATTATCCTAAATTGAAAAGTTTTGGTACCAAAAAAATGTAACCCAGATCAGAAGGAAAGCAGAAATTGGGGGAAAGTATTTATAGATAATTTATCAGATAAAAGTCTTATATCTAGAAAATATAAAGAACTTTATTTTATAAAAATATGAGTTATTCCCCAATTAATAAAGTCAAAGAATGTGAGCAAATAAGTTTTCTGATGAAGAAATTAAAACAATTTATAGTTATATGAAAAAATGTTCTAAATCATTATTGATTAGAGAAATGAAAATTAAAGCAATCTTTATATTTATCAGATTGGCTAAAATTACAGAAGGGTTGAAACAAGTTTTAAGTGGGATATGGAAAAACTGGGACATAAATTCCATTATTGATGGAATTGTTAACTGATCATTTTGGAGAGCAATATGGAATTCTGCTTAGAGAGTTATAAAACTATTTATAGCTTTTGATCCATTCGCTATTGTGCATGTTTTTAATTTGTTTTGCCTTATTGCATTCTGTCAGTTCACAAAAATCTTGTAAATTTCTTCTGAATTCTTCACATTCATCTTTTCTTATTGCTGAACAGTATTATATTATATTAATGCATCATAGTTTGTCCCAACTTATGGGCACCCACTTTGTTTCCAGTAATAGAAAAATTTCTCAGAATATGTTGGTATATATTTTCACATTTCATTCTCTCCTTATTCTCTTTTGGTATATATCAGCAGTGGGATTGCTTGGGCAAAAAATGTAGAGAAATCCCTTTAATTGTATAATTCAAAATTTATATCTGAAAGGGCAGATTACTTGACAGTTTCGATCACATAGTATTCTTATGCCTGTCTAGCCAGCCAATCAGTTTAAATATGACTAATTATCCTATCATCTACCTTATATCTCTCCATCTTTTTCACAAGACGAGCACTATAGATTTTGTCTTATGTTTTGCTAAAAACTAGCAAAACTATACTTTCAACATTCCCAAGCTCTGTCAATGTATTAACTCTAAGAAATTAAATTTTATGTTATAATCTGTTCTTAATAAAGCCATGCTGATCCTTTGATCACTGCTTCCTTTTAGAGATCTTCAATAATGACCCTTTTAATGAACCATTCTAGAATTTTTATAGGAATCAAAGTCAAGCTCACTATTTTTTTCTTCTTCTTAATCCATCCTCTTAAAAAAATAAGCCAAAGGGGCAGCTAGGTGGCCCAGTGAATAGAGCACCAACCCTGAAGTCAGGAGGACCTGAGTTCAAATCTGGTCTCAGACACTTAATACTTCCTAGCTGTGTGACCCTGGGCAAGTCACTTAACCCCAATTGCCTCAGCAAAACAAAACAAACAAACAAAAGTCAATATTTGCCTTTCTGATCCTGGAATACCCCCATCCCATTCACCACTGTTTGACAAAGTTCACTAGCCATCAGTAATTACTTCTGTAATCACAAGTTCTCTTAATACCCTAGGATATAGTTTATCTGAGTCCAGTCATTTCAATTTTGTTTTTTACTTTTATTTTTGGTAAACTATCTCCTTATGTATTTTGGTGTTCAACTTTTTAATGACCACTTTTGTTTTATCTTTTCCAAATTTCTTTTGGCAACAGCAGCAGCAAAGAAGGAAAATTAATGATGAACTACTATACTTTCTCTCCATCATTTCTTTTCATAATGACAATATCCAAAGCATAAATTCTTTCCTTTCCTTGAGAGTCTATGGACCATCCAGATATACAGAAGGTGGTGGGTAATTTGGGGTTGGTGTTAAGGAAAGAGTTTTAGGTTGAATATATAGTTTTGGGGGTCATAATAAGAGAAAAAAATAACTGAATTAATGAGATCCAATGAAATTATTTAAAGGGTCCAGAAAGAGAGAGTTGGGAGATACTGGTTAGTGGTAAGTGGGATATGAATGATTATCCAACAGTGGTAGGGGAAAAAAGCAAGAGAGATTAGTGACACAAGAATTAGAGTAAGAATGATTAAAAGTGTTAAAAAAAAAAACTGTAGAGAAAGTACAAAGGAGACAGAGAAGAAATATTTCTAGAAATTTCATTTAAGAGATCATTGGGAAGTTTGGAGCCTTTTTCATCAAGTGATCAGTTGGAGGCCATTCTCAATGGGCTGCAAAGTGATTAAGGTGTCACAGGATTGTAGATTTAAAGCTGGAATAGGCCTTAAATTCATTGAGTCCAAGGGACTGAGGCTTAGAAAAATTAAATGACTTTTAAAATAGTTGCTAACAGTTATATATGATTTAATTTGATTCTCATAACCTTGTGATGTAGAAACAATTATTACATCTTGCTACTTTTCAAGGACAAAGCCTCTAGCACTCAGTATTCCCAGACTATATTCCATCCAAGTACTAATAAGGCTTGATCTTATTTATTTTTCAAGATCAGAATAGATCAGGCATATTCCAGGTGGTGTGGCAATATGAGGGGATGGAGGCATGTCTGTGAATTTATTATATATATATTTTTTACTGCTGAAAAGATAGTCCCTTCAGTTAAATGCAAATACATATTTCTAGGAGAAAGTTTTCTATAAAGGACTGCTTTGAAGGTAAGCCACAGAAATTATCACAATACTCCAGAGTTAGAAGGGAGCCCAGAAACCCCATTTTACAGATAAGGAAATGGAGGTTTAGGAAATTAAGTGGATTAACAAGTGGGACTTAAAGTATCAGAGAATTTTTTTAACCTTAAGGAGGCTTTAGAATTTATCAGGTCCAACTCCTTCATTCTACAAATTAGGAAACAGAGGTCTAGAGTAGTGAATTGCCCAAATTCACAAACATTCCTGATCATGGACTAGGACCTAAGTCTCACAGTCTAGTATCTATTCCCATTATATAATTGTTATGATTTTGATATCAGAATTAAAATTCCTGAAGAAGGAAACATTGTGTTTTCTTAATGTGAAATTTGTCACTTTCCCACACTATCCATCAGTCCCACCCTTTAAAATAATAAGACTTTCTTTCCTCCCTGGAGTTTCCTGTAACATGTTCATCATTTCCAGGAACCTCCTTTTTTAAACTTCATCTTCGATGTGTATAAGTTAAAAATGCCTGCACCTATAGGTAACTCTTAGCTTCTTAATTCAGAGGACAAACCATCCATTTCCCTGGAGACTCAGTTATGTCCAACATGGTCAGAAACCTGAGACTGGGAATATGTTTTTAACACATCTTGCTATTACCAAAAACACAAATTTTCAAAGGTAATCATTCTTATAAAAATAAACTATGTTTTCACCCAGTAGAAGAAGCTTGTAATATTCAATAAAATAATAGCTTAAAAATGAGACATTGGTGGGGAAGGCAAGAGTTGAATTTCCTAATGAACATTAATTTCTATTTATTTGACCATTTCTCCTGAGAGGCAGTATGGCATAAATTTATATGGTATATAGCATGGCCCTTGTACAGATGTGGCCTACAGTATGACCTTGAAGTTTGTTCCAATCCTATATCTGAAAAATCCTGACCATGTGACCACAGGAGAATTGCTAAATGTCTTTCAGTTTCAAACAAGTCTCTAACAGATTTGCATTGGTACAAGAAGTTTCCATAACATGATTTCTTCACATCAGTGAAATCATACTTGAGAACCAATAATAATAGGAAGAATATGACAATAAATAACATTTTATATTTAAATAGTGTCGATGTGAAAAGGGTTTGGACTGCGGCCCAGCATGGAGATGAGTTTACATCCTGGACTGTTCTCCTAGTCTTTTGCTGAAAGCCATACTTGACCAGAAGCTCCTAACTGATCTTCTCTTCTTCATAATGGGAGAAGCGAGAGAGGGATATACTAAAGAGCATTGGTCACCTTGCCAGGATACTGCCCATGCAGTTTTGTTTAAAAGGATCAACTCAACGTTTTCACTCGCTTTTGTATTGGGACACTGGGATTCTTCAAGCTCTTTCTCAGACTTCCAGAGGAGAGGAGCCAGAGTTCTCTTTCCTCCTCTTGCTGCATCCAAAAGGTATGATGGTTATTTTTACACATGGTGACTAGAAGGCATGCTTGTCTAAGTAAGCTTAAGACTGAATTGCACAGCCCTGACTACCTCTTCTGCTCTGTGTTTCTTTTCTTAAGCATGGATGACTAAACATTGATCCTGTGATGGTTATTTCTAGCCTTGATGGAAACCTCATGATTTGAGAAATCAGAAGCTAGTTGTTCAGCACAAGTTGATCACCACTTGGAAGACACTGTGGATGAATGGAGTAGGATGCCCAAATCTGGGTCTAGTGTGTCGGAGGAGATGGACATTGAATGAGTTACACAGGCTGCAATCCCTTATGGAAATGATATCTGTACTATTGACCCAATTCCCTCTTGGATTTCTCTCACCTCTTCACCAGCAGCCTTGACCACCATTGATATGTCTTCACCCTCAAGCTCTCTCTGCTGCTTGGTGAATTGCTGGTTTGGACCACTATTTCATGGGGTGCCCAAACATTTCACCTCACTCTCCAGGTCTATTCACTTCCTTGCTAACAGCTTTGACTCCATTCAGGCATCCTCCCCAAACCTCTTATTACTTTCCTTTATGTGTTGTCTTCCCATATTAAAATGTTAAGCTACCTTGAGAGCAAATTATCTACTAATATTTCTATCCTGAGTACTTAGCATCATGCCTACCAAATAGCAACAAATGAACTTTCTCCCTCTTCTTCTCCTTCCTTCCCTTCCTTCCTTCCTTCCTTCCTTCCCGCCTTTATTCCTTCCTTCCCTCCTTTCCTCCTTCCTTTCTTCCTTCCTTCCTTCCTTTCTTCCTTCCTTCCCTCCTTTCCTCCTTCCCTCCTTTATTCCTTCCTTCCCTCCTTTATTCCTTCCTTTCCTCCTTCTCTCCTTCCTTCCTTCCTCCCTCACTCCTTCCCTCCCTCCCTCCCTTCTTCCCTCCCTTTTTTCCTTCCTTCCTTCTTTCTTCCTTCCTTCCTTTCTTCCTTCTTTTCTTCCTTTCTTTCTTCTTAAATTTTTTTCTCATGAAACTACTGTTCCATATATTTCTTCATTGCAAACGTCTAGAAAAATGGGTAGGATGCACCCAATGAGGCAATTGAAATGGTTAGAGGATTGAATAGAAAAGTGTCATAACTTTGGATCATTTGGAGAGATTATGGTCTGATTGCACCTTGGTTTATTTCACTCTGGCTTAAGTCCTCTATTTGATCAAAAGCTGGTTTGCGGTCTGAAAGCATATTTCTTGACAAGAAGAAAATGTCAACATAGAGAAAGAGCACTGGATTTAAATCTTAGAAACTGAGTTCAAATCCCTGATCTTATTATCTGTGTGAACTGAGAAAAGTTCTGGGTCTGTTTCCTCTTAAAATATCACATCTGGAAGATATCTGTCATATCTTGTATTCTTTCCTTTCTCATTTTACTCATTAAGAAACTGAAATCCTGATAGTTTATGTAACTAGCCCAAGAATGATGTGAATGTTCACTTATTATAGTCATGTTCAGCTCTTCATGACCCCATTTGGGTTTTTCTTGGCAAAGATACTAGAATGGTTTGCCATTTCCTTCTCCAGCTTCTTTTTACAGATGAAGGAACTTAAGCAAACAGGATTAAGTGACTTGTCCAAGGTCACATAGCTGGTTATCTGACACCAGATTTGAAGTCAGGAAGAAGGAAAAATTTTACTCACAAATTAAAAATACCTTTTCCAAATTATGAAAATAATGAGGGAATTGGACCAGGAGAGCAGGCTTCTGCTAGCTTTAAGTCTCAGGATCTACACTTTATATTTTAAAAATACAAAGTAACATTCATTTATTGTTATTGGAAGAGAATATTCTTATTGTCTGAAACTATAGGATCAGAGATGACAATTTGAAGATTGGAAAGGACCAAAGAATTTAAGTAGTGATTGTAAAAGACAACGCAAACTCAGACTCTTTGACTTCAAATCCAGCACTCTCGTCACTATATCATAATGCCATCCCATTCCCAGCTACTTCTTAGAATTTTTCCACTTCTTTTGGCATCTTGAGAATTCTAACTTCCTCTGGAGGTGTCACAGTATAATATATGATTTTGATATCATTTCACTGATAGCGAATGAATGAATAACATTTGTTAATAATTTGCTATATGCCAAGTACTACGGGTACAAGTACAAAAATAAGAGTATGTACCCTCGAGGAGCTTCCATTCTAACAAAAGAAAATCACATATATGAGGGTGCTGACCAGGGAAGAGAATTTTAATTTGAAAAGTCACAAAGATGGTGATTGGAGCCACAAGGGACTTAAGCCTTTCCAGAAGCAATGATCTATTAACTTCAATTAGTTTTTCCAGAGCAAGATGTTGAAAACGACAAGGATAAGTCAGGAAAGGGAAGGGAGAAAGTAGTAATGGTAGAAAGATGGTATGCATGATGAGATGGGGTATGATGGAAGATCTGGCACCCGCTAGGTCTAGCCCACACAAGATTCCATTTGTTGTACTTGTCCACTGGCCAATCAAGACAGCACAGCCCTACGGCAATGATGCCAAAGTTGAATGGATTGAGTCACCCAAGGCATGAGTTCAGGGAAGTCCAATAGTCTAGGGTGTTCACTAACAGGATAGCTAGCAAGAAAATGACTGGGTGGGCAGTCAAATGAGATATGAAATATCCCTACACGTTTGTCTCTCCACTTGTGACTTGTATGTTTCTATTTTTTCCCATTATGCTGTGTATTTTTGTGAAAAAGTATGCTCCAGGTTTATGGGCGAGATACTTTGTTTGCTATTATGTTTCTGTAGTAAATACTTTTTTTTTTGAGTTAATTGTGTACTCTAGATGATGAGATACAAGGCAAATACTTTAAGGGCTCTTGTGAGCTCCAGTTTTAGGAGAGTTCTAACCCACAGAAAATCTTGAACCTGGCATGGTTGTCCATTACAGGACCCAACTAATGAATTCTAATAGTAATAAGTGAGATGTAGCCTAGAACCTACTGTGAGCCCTGCATGATGAAAGTAAAACATTCCTAGCCCTCAAGGAGCCTAGCTACCAAGGAAGACAGCATATAAATGAGTAAATAAATGAAAAATAAAGGGAAAAGTACTAGCTACTGGGGAATGGGATGAGGTTCAGGAAAAGCTTGTTGTATACAGAAGATGTGCTTAAGTTGACTTGTTCTATCTAATAAAATAACATTTAAATAGAGCTTCAGTACTAGCATTCTCATAACTGCCATCAATCATCTCCTCTATGAAAAAAGCAATTAAAAATTTTAAAATGGGTGTAGAGTGCTGAGCCTCAAGGAGACAGCTGTACTTGACTAAGTAGAGAGGCTGGATTATTTAAGAGAAGGAAGGGATGGATGAACTTTAGGTAAGAAGGGCTAGAAATCTAGTACATTGTACCAAGCACAATCTAGAATACCTAGGAAGGAAGACTCTAATGGGGAATATCAACATACTTCTCAGGCTTAGGAAGTGTGTTGCTAACCATAGTTCAGAGAAATTTAGAAAATGACGTGTGAAGAAATAAGGGTGAGGCTATGTATGTGTTCTGGCTATAGGAGAAACTGTAGGGTGTAACTGTAATTTATGAAAGAGAAGCCTACTAGTTTTATTCAATCTATGACATATTTATTCTACCAATAAAAGCTGATTGCTCATTAAAAATGAGTAATCCTGCTTCTGCCACCAGCTGGGTCACACTGGGCAAGCCATTTAACCTCTCTATGTCCCCAGGAAACTCCCTGGGAGTTTTCTCCAAAGTCACAGCTGGTTGTGATCTGGTTGATGGATGGAATTCTTACCCTAAAAGCAGAATACCCTTATTTTACTCTGATCAAATCACATAGATACCCTGTATGTTAGGAACATCGAATTAGAGCTGGGAGAGGTCTTAGAGACTTCTCAGACCAGTCTCCTCATTTTATAGAGCACACTGAGAGGCACCTGAGAGAAATGATTATTAAATAGCCAATTATTGGGGTCATCCAAAGTTATTTCCTTTTTAAGAAAATCTCTGCTCTTGCCCCCAAATTTACCCTACCTATACCATTCTATCTAGGGGGAGTTTTTGACTCATTCAACTAGAGAATCTTGAAAAGAATTTAATATAAGGTGAATTCTGTACTATTGTGTCCTACTTAGGCTTGGATGGGGCGGGGGGAGTAGATCCTTGTCGAGATCATCCAAGACTGGGGGTGATTTGGAAATAAATTAATAAATTAATTATTGGTTGTTGTCCTTCATTCTTGAAAAGAACCAAATGGCATCATTATGTCAGAGTCAAGTTACAGTATGTCTGACTATGGCTGATCAGAGCAACACAGCTTAGGATGCTCTGCCACAGGTCAGAGACAAATAGTCGCTATGAACATTTGGGGTGGATTGGCTAATTTTGCACATGTCCTGTTCCTTCTGAGCTAATTCAATTCTGCTTTGCTTATAGAGCACAGTACCTTCTCTGATGAGGGCAGTCCTGTGCCTGTATCTCCCATGTCATGCAATTAATTCTAAAGTTCCTAAGAGAGATTTTTCTGATGAGTTTGTGAGCATTTACCCTGTGAGCACTTACTTCTCCATAAGATAATTTTTTTTGGCAAGTGTACATCTGACAT
This sequence comes from Sarcophilus harrisii, assembly GCF_902635505.1. NCBI lineage: Eukaryota > Metazoa > Chordata > Mammalia > Dasyuromorphia > Dasyuridae > Sarcophilus > Sarcophilus harrisii. The sequence goes on from NC_045428.1 coordinate 525,863,526, forward strand.
TCAAACAATGTGGTCAGCCCAACAGAATTGTGCTCTCTGCAGGAGAATTTGAATGCTTGACAATTTAGTTCAAGAAAGGAGCTCAGTGTCTGGTGTCTTATCCTGCCAGGAAATCTTCAGGATCTTTCTAAGATAATTCAAATGGAAGTGATTCAGTTTCCTGACATGGTGCTGGTATACTATCCAAGGTTCATAAGCATACAACAATGAGGTCAGCACAACAGCTGGCTCTGTAGACCTTCAGTTTGGTAGTCAGTCTAGACATAATCAAAATCACATCTTCCAGCCTCTCCTTAGAATAAGTCCAACTCTCATTAGAATACTAATTCCCTCATTACTCGTTAAGCAATCAGACTTGATTGTCACCTTCAGGAAAAACCAAGGTTATATAAGTTTTGGGTGGATTTCATGAGAGGTCTTTGTCATTCGAGAGTTCCACTGACCCCTTTTATTAATTAATTATGTTAGCATAATCAATAAAATAATTAACTACCCAGAAATTGTATCTCTTGAACTTTTTACATATATATGTATATATAGGATTTAACACATATTTTAATATGTTTAACATATATTTGATTAATTGCCATCTAGAGGAAGAGGTGGAGGGAAGGAGGGGAAAATTTGGAACACAAGGTTTTGCAGAGGTCAAGATTGAAAAATTATCCATACATATGTTTTGAAAATAAAAAGTTTTTAAAAAAATAAAGATGACTATCCTGGCTTAAAAGGAAAACAAGATCTGATGATTCAAAATAAAGTTATAATCAGACCTACTTATGTAAGAAGGAGAAAAACTTTACAATATTCCTGCTATAATTATAAAAAGCTGGACACTTAAGTATCATTATCTTCTGTTTGATATTGGCTGTCCATCGTTCTGGAAAAGGATAATAACATCAGGAAGGTGATGCCATAACTTGCAAGTGAACTGGATTTAAGTGAGGAAAAACTGTACAAAGTCACCAATCTCACTTTCTCCTGAAGAGCCATCTGGGTCCCATGGCAAGATACAGATGACGACTAGAGATGGCCTAAGATGTAGTGGGAGACCACATTCTTTTTAAACTGTAGTCTTTCCCCTAAATAGTAATTATGTAAATGAATAAATTTTAAAATGAAAGGCATTATTTTATTAAATATTTTATTTATTAATTTGAATAAAACATTAAAATTTAAAAATGAATTTTAAAAAATAAAAATATAAATTTATAATCAAAGTGGAAACACACGTTTATGCTGTAGAGGTATATGGAACTCACATCTTACCATGAGAATTTATACCTTGAGGCAATTAGATAGCTCAGTGCACAGAGCTCTGGGCCTGGAGTGAGGAATACCTGATTTAAAATCTGAGGTCAGGCACTTACTAGCTCTGTGATTTTAGGCAAGTCACTTAAACTTGTTTGCTTTAATACACTGCAGAAGGAAATGGCAAACCACTCTGGTATTCCTGCCAAGAAAATCCCATGAACAGCACTGTATGGTCCATGAGGTCACAAAGAGTAGGACAAGCACAACTGAAAATTACTCAACATTTATACTTTAGAAATCAGGAAATTTTATAAAGCAAGGCCTGATTTATTATTTCATTGATGACCTACTCTTAGGAAAGAGATGGAAAAAATGTTAATTACATAATTAAATTTAAAAATTAATCATATATACTTTTGTCTTTGGGAGAGCTAGCTGTTAACATTTACCAGCCTACTCTAGCTTACTGGTTTCATGTATTAGGTTAACTATAAGCTTGTCTCTTTTTAGCAACAGAAAAATTTACATCCTCCCAAATGAAAATTTATTTCTTGGAGGATAGTTGAGAAGAGGAAAGATAACTAAAGGTACCATTTATTAAGCAACACAAGTGTTATTTTCCATAATGTTTGAATGCACTAAAACATAAAGCTATAATATGACAGGTAATGATGTTTCCATGGTAATAATTTTATATATATACATATATATACACACAACACACATGTTTTGATATGCAAATATGTGTATATATATACACACACATATATATATGTATATATATATATATATATATATATACACACATACATATCATATATACACATTTATAGGTTTCCAGAGTGACTGATCATCTGAAAGCTCAGTGTTTATGGGCATTGTTATAGCCTCATAAATTTAAGAATAACTTTTTTTTATTTGAAAAATGAAATTCCAGGAAAAGTTTTTGTTATTATCATATTAAAGCTATGAATGGTCACAATGTCCTTGTTTTGTCACTAATAATTAAAGAAATATTAAATATTCTCATAGACCAACCTTTCCTGGAGCATGAATAGTATAAAGAGTAGTGATGAAAAATATGGATACCAAGAGTGTGGAGGGGCCTGCATGTAGGAAAGAACAAGATGGCAGATCAGTTACTCAGGGCACTTAATTCAAGTGGTCTGGTTAAGAGAAAGAATCACTTCAATATGCTGCATTTCTCTGGCTTAACTAGTGTAATTTTATTTTTTATGTACATAAAGGGAGAACATACACATAAGCATGTTTTTATACTAAGTAATAGTATAAAATTCATAGTGTGTCTGGTCAATTCATAGTCTTGCAACTGGGTTGAGGAGACAAATCACAAATTGGGGATAGTAAACAGTTAAAAAGATGAATGGGGTCAGGACAATGTTGGAAGAGGAAAGCACAAAGTTCAAAGAAAAATGAAAATATGATTAGGAGGACACAGAGACCTAGTTGCAATTGGAACATTCTAAGAACAAGTACTGCACGTTCCTGCAAGTGTTTGCCATTGTCTTGCCTGGCAATAGTATTGTTTCCCATTGCAATGCATTTCTCCATAGTTTCTTCATGGCAAACCCTAGAATACCCTTCAGACATTTGCAGAGATGTTAATCTCTCTAGCAGCACCATAAAACAAGTTAAACCTAGGGCCCTGAAGTAAACATAAAATAAACAGGAACAACATAGATTTGATTATAATACTAACTAATTGACTTCATGCAAAGAAAAATTATACATTAACGTGAAGCACCTCTCCCCTACCATGTTCTGTCTCAAAAGATGAACAATTCTAAAAAGTCACATTTCTATGGTGCCTTAAAATTGAAAAAATATCCCCATTTTATAGGAAAGGAAACTGAAGTTCATATGAGTAAAGTGCTTTGCCTAGGATCATACAATGAAGATATTGCAGAGTGAGGACTCCATTTCTCTCTCTCTCTCTCTCTCTCTCTCTCTCTCTCTCTCTCTCTCTCTTTCTCTCTCTCTCTCTCTCTCTCTCTCTCTCTCTCTCTCTCTCTCTCTCTCTCTCTCTCTCTCTCTCTCTCTCTCTCTCTCTTATACATGTGCCTTAATTTTTAAAATATATTCCCATATGAACCATGTTGGGAGAGAAAAATTAGAAAAAGACCCACATGTGCAAAAATATTCTTAGCTCTTTGTGTGGTAGTGAAGAACTGGAAAATAAGTACATGCCCATCAACTTGGGAATGGCTGAACAAGTTGGGTAATTAAGAGTAATGGAATGTCATTGTTCTATAAAAAATGATGAAAAAGCTGATTTTAGAAAGGCCTGGAAAGATTTATATGACCTGATGTTGAATGAAACAAGCAGAACCAGGAATACATTGTACACAATAACAGCAAGAATGTGCAATGATCAACTGTGAAAGATTTAGTTCTTCTCAGTGGTTCAGTGATCCAAGGCAATCGCAATAGACTTTGGATAGAAAATGTCGTCTGCATACAGAAAAAGAACTAAGGAGACTGAATGTAAATCTACACATGCTATGTTCACTTCATTTTTCTGTTTTTTTTTTTAAATCTCTCCCATGATTTTTCCCTTTTGCTATGATTCTTCTCTCCCAACATGATTCATATGTGTATTAAAATGTATATTAATAATAATGTCTTAAAATAAATTTACTAGAAAACAACAACAACAACAACAAAAAAAGAAAAATCAGAAAAAAAGGAAAAGTCAAGTGAAAGAAAAAAAAAAAACAGATGAAAATAGTATGTTTTGATCCACAGTCTCCATAGTTATTCCTCTGGATGCAGATGATATTTTCCATCCAAAGTTTGGATTTGGAATTGCCTTGGATCACTGAAATGCTGAAAAGAGCTAAGTCTATCATAGTTGATCATAACACACTCTTACTGGTGCTGTATTATCTCTTTTGACTTCACATGTACCGCTTCTCTGGCAAGTATTCAGTGCAAACCTATCAGTCTCACTAGTACAATGCTTCTGAGCTTGTTGTCCATAGAATCTAACAAAAATATCTAACAATAATAACTACCTGGAGTAGCCAATGAGACCAATGAGTTAAATTAGCCTTAGGTGCCCAGAAGTATATTAATGAATGAATTCATGATTATCCTTTTCCACAAAAAAAAAAAAAAATTAGAAGTTACTAAATGTTAATAATGAAAATGTTTGGAGATCTATTTTATATCATTTGGTTCCTTCTTTCAGTTCTTCTTTTCTTTTTTTTTAAGTTCAAAATTCAGTTCAATCAACTACCTTCTATGGAAAATAATTCGTGATATCTTCAGCTACAAGTACCTCCATTTCCCAAAAATTTTCCTTGTAAAATTTTTAAAATATATTTTCTATAGATGGACTTATGTATGTTGTCTCCTCCCATAGAATGTAAGCTTCCTTAGGGCAGAGACCCTCATTCCTCCCCTACAGCTGGCAGGATGCCTAAAACATCTAGGTACTTAAGCAAGGTATTGATGGATTGATCCAAGGCAGAACTGTACCTTGCACAGGATTAAGTAGAGAAGTGTTTTTTTCCTCACAGTTTAGATTCTTTATCTCTCAGTCCTTGGCTATGGCCCACATGCCCAGAAACCAACACCCTAATATCACTCTTTTGGATAGCCTTTTTCCAGAACCCTCCCAAGGGCGAGGTCTAGGACTTCCTGGTTCATGGACTGTTCTTTCCCAGCATAACTGCCCTCATGATGTCCTCTTTTCAGTTGCTCCAATCTCCTCCATCAAATGAATTTGTTTCAGGCACAATCCCAGCTCTGAAGGAAGAGAGATGCAAATTATGAAGAAGGTGAAGTTGGGAACTCTGACAAATATATGTACAGACTCAAGCTAGAAATAGGGGGGAAAAAGTTGAAACATGGTCCCTACTCTGCTTGCTAGAAGTGACAGCAGCCCAATAGCAGCACAGCCAGGGATATCTGCTTTCAGGTCAAGTCAGAGGACTGACATCTTTGCAGAGGGGATGGTGGAACAAGGCATTAAAAAAAAAAAAAAAAAAAAAAAAAAAAAACTACCCTGGGATACTATTAACTAGTTAGTGTGTTTGGTGGCAGAGAACCTGAATTTCTAGTCATAAACACCCAACCACCTTAAGCAAATTGGTATGTAGGTGGGTAGTGCTGGAGTGCACACAGGTGTTTAAAAACCCACACATCGCTATTTACAACCTGAATCTGGGATGGGGTGTGTGAGAGAGAGGGGGGGGAGGGAGGGATAGAGGGAAAAGGGAAAGGAGGGAAGGAAGGAGGGAGAGAGAGAGGGAAGGAAGTAAGGAGAGAGAGAGAGACAGAGAGAGAGACAGAGACAGAGACAGAGACAGAGACAGAGACAGAGACAGACAGAAAAATATAGAAACAGAGACATATACACAGAAATAGAGAGACAGACACACAGAGACAGTAGGAGAGAAAAGGAGGGAGAAAAGAGAGAAGAAAAAGATAAAGAAGGGAAGCAAAGAAAAAGAAGGCAGAAGAGAGGAGGGAGAAAGAATAAAAAGAGAAAGAAGGAAAAAGAAAAATAAGAAAGAAGAGAAAGAAAGAGGACAGTAAAAGAGAAGAGAGAGGCAAATAAGAGCAAAAGAAAAAAGAAAGCAAGAGAAAATGGGAGAGGAAAAGGGAAGAAAAAGAAAGAGGAGAAAGTGAGAGACAGAGCCAGAGAGACAGAAAGAATTTTCTTTTAACATCAATGTCAAGAGTTAACATCATAAAACTCAGTAAGGAGGGCTGTTTATGATGTCTTGACTTGCTATTTAAATAATAATAATAATAATCCTCTTCTATCAGATGGTTAACAGTCAGTGTTACTCCAATTTACTAATCATCAGGGCACTTCCAAAACAGAAGGTGACTTTCTGTCATTTCCTGGAATTTTTAATGTATTGAATTTGACTTTATGCAATTTATTTATTTATTTATTCAAAATTCAGTAGGTTCAATCCACATAGGACCTGCCTGAAATTCTCTTCCTCTTCAACCCTACCAAAGGCTTCTCCCAGTTTCCTTCAAGGATAGGTAAAATTCCACCCTGGGTAAGACTCCTTTCCCAGTCCCCTACCTAAGCTTCTCTTTGAGATAACTCCAATTATCCAATTATTCTGTATTTAAATTGTTGGTACTTAGTTTGTATATTATTTTCCCAATGAGATTTCAAGCCACTGGAGGGCAGGAACTGTTGTTGTTTTTTTCCCTTTCTTTATATCTCCATCACTTATATAATGCCTGGCTCACATAGATGCTTAATAAATGCTTGTTGACTGTCTTACTGAGAAATTTCAGTTTTCCTTCCTGTAAATTTAGATTAAATAAGTGATTGATGTGGACTAGTTAGTTAAAAAATTCCTATGAATCATTTTGGATTCAAGCTGCTATAAAGTTGAAATTCTGAGCCGCATTTTCCTAGTGTGTGAGCTGCTTCCCATTAGTAAGCAAAGAATTTTTGGAAAGTTGTGTCAGTCCCTTAAAAATGTTACTTCATTATCCAAATGATATCCCAGTGGCTTTAAAGAATCAATCACAAGTCTTAGAATTTTATTACTCATAGAATTTAAATTTCTATGACAATCTACCTGGTCATTAAACTCCAATTTCCTATGTTCTCTTTATAGCAAGGATATTTTCAGCTAAACTAGCTGAATAGCTGAACAAGAATATCCTCATAAAATATCAAGGGCATGTACATACAGTTTATCTTGTATTTAATTTTGTAAAAATTATGGAGAAAAATCACCCTGTACTTATCCATAAGGAAAGTCAAATTTAAAATTAGATGATGTGTAGCTAGCTAATTGTTGAATCTAAGTAAGAAGGAGAAATAGAAAGCCTCTTTGGATACTCTTTCTTCCATAAATTTAAATTTTTATGTTCCTCAAACTTCTGTTTTCAGGTCTAATCTCTATTGTTCTTTTTCTGATGTCATCTATTTTAATGGTTTCAACTATAATCTCTATGTGAGTGATGCGCAAATCTGTTTCCAGCCCTGACCTCTCTCCCTCATCTAGCTAAATTCTGATTTCCAAAGGGATAGTATTCTACTAGCCTCTCAAACTTCAAGTCTAAAATCAAGCTTATTTTCCCTCTCAAACCTAGTTCTCTTTCCTACTGCCTTAGTTCTTTCTATCAATGTGTATCCAGTAATCCTGTCTTAGACCCTCTGAAACTCCTTTCTCTTCTCACCCATAAACACCAAGTGCTACTAATTTTTTCTTTTTGGCATGTCACTTCATTGATTCTTTCCCACTGTAGTTGAGTCTTTTATTAACCGGTATCTGGGTTTTTGCAGCATTCTCCTCAGTGACCACCTTGATTCTAGTCATCTCCCTTTTAAATCTGAATATGGCTAGCATGTAAATCTTCATGTAGTACTGACCTGATTATGTCATTCTTCTGCTACAAAGCCTGCTAAAACTCCCTTTTACTTTTGAAACAAAGTCTACGTTCCTTAGATTGAATGTAAAGTATCACCATAATTTGACTATAATTCCCTAGAATTTTCTTACTGTCTGCATGAAAGTAGACTATGATTCAGGAAGATCCGAATTTAAATGCTGCAGACATAAATTTTGTAAGCCTGCCGTGTCTTGCAGCCTCAGTTTTCTCATCAGTAAAATGGGAACAAGAATAGCACCAACTTTCTCAGGATAGTAGGTAAGATAAAATTATATGCACATAAATACATACATCTTAAGTACTAAATTTTATGAATATATATTACATTCATAGACGTATATATAATTATATAAGAAAGTTTGTATATCTGAAAATGTTGTATCAATGTTAGCTAATATTATTCACTATGTAAACTATATAACCGATTTGGTTCCACTATGGACTCTTCAGTATTACTCTACCTTACCAGCTTGCTCACCCTGGAAATATTCTTCCCTTGAACTCACATTGAAGGCATACTCCCCTTCTTCAGATCTTTTTCTCTGACTGGCTTGTCCTTATCTGAACCTGTATTTTAAAGAACTTGCCCAAGTTAGGTAAACTCCCCTCTCCCCACTCTCTGTACTTTCTCTACCATGCCCCAGGGAAGATACTTTCCCTTCCTTCTTTTATCCTTTCAGTTAAGTGCTATCTTCCCTTATTAAAATGTAAACTCCTTTCTGCTAGGTTTTTCTGATGAGGTTCTGGGTCACTAGCTGGGATTGGCAGAGAAAGTCTGAAGTACAGATAAGATTACTTCTTGAGGCAAGTAGGGAAAGGCAATGATGGGGATCAGCTCAGCCTTACAGTCCCACTCACCAAGAGGTTTTGGATAACTTCTCTTTAGTGTATCCAATAGAAAGTCAAGTTATGTTAAATTTCTCTTATAAATTTAACTATGACCAAGACATCTTGGTTGAATCCCTTTTGGGTTAGTCCTCCATGGTGTTCTGCCTCATGGTATCTTTCCTTCCATTGCCTCCCTCATGTCTCAGGATGCTAAACTCCTCTATGGTTATAGTCTGCCAGTTAAGGGCATACTTCTATCTCATGGTGTTTTTCTTTCTCCAGATTAATTGTGAGTTTCACTGGGGAGCTTGCTTTCTTTGCTAACTGCATGATCTCCAAAATCTATTTTTTATTTACGGCTCCTGATGTCTATTTTTCCTCTTCATTTTGTTTGTACTCTCTTATCATAAATAAACCTAACTTTTTCAAAGAGAAAGACCACTGTGAATTTGTCACGGGATCTAACCCCAATATTCGGCACCAAACCCCAACATTTGATGCAAATTGCTTTCTTCAATCTCATCATTTGGAGTGCTAAACCTCAATCTCATTATTTGTATCCTCAGCAGTTAACCCAGTGCTTAATAAATTCTTGTTGGACTGACATTTAATTGTTCCAACTTCACTTCCCTGCTTAATATTTATAGAACAAATGTGTATTTGTTTGTGTCAAATATAGGACTAGGTTAGATTCTGGGATTACAAAGACAAAATAATCCCTGCCCTCAAGAAGTTTATATTCTATTGGAAATAAGGTCACAAAAAATTAAAAACAAAATGCATATAAAGTAATTTGGGGGGACTGCAATGGTGGAGGGACACACCAATGTCTAGGAAGTACGTAAGCCAAGCTTTGAGAAAAGGCAAAATATTTTATGATATAGTGAGGGGGAAGTGCCTCCTAGGCATGAGAAAATCACTTGTACAGAGGAATTAAAATGGAATGCTGTACTGGGGGAAACAAAAACAAGGAGGTTTATTGGAATAGAAGACGTGTGAAAAGAATAATGTAGAATAAATCTAGAAAGATTATCTGGAGTAGCACTAGTGTTTTTGGAGAAGGTGAGGGAGAGTCAGACTCGTACTTTTGGGATTTCAATTTGGCAAGTGTGCAGAGAATGGTTTGGAGAAGGAAAAAAGAGTGGAGACAGAAAGGCTAATTAGGAGGCTAATGAGATGGCTCAGGGAAAAGGTGATGGAGGACTGAATTAGGGTGCTGATGTTGTTCTCAGAGAGAAGGGAGTAGTACAAGAGAATGTTTTCTTTTGTTCATTTTGTCTAGAATGTCCTAATTCACCCAGTCCTTAAAAATTGCATAAAGTGGTATAAAACCCAGCTCAAATGCAACCTTTTGCTATATTGCATGATTAATCATACAAGTTGGAAATGATGTTTCCTCCCTTGAAACCTTTAACAATGTACTTTTATTAAACATTACTCTTCAACTTACATGAACAATAATGCTATATATAGTTTATTTTTTTCTTATTGGTTGTAAACCTCTTGAGGGCAAGGAGCACCTCCCATTCATCTTTGTATCTCTTTCTTCCCTATAACCTTGTACATTAGGGATTCTCAGAAATTATTTTTAAATATGTACAATTTTTTTGTAATAAATAGTATTTTATTTTACCAAATATATGCAATATTCACTTTTGTGAAACCTTGTTTTCCAAATTTTTTCCCTGTCTCTCCTCTTCTTTCCCCTAGATAGCAAGCAATTTGCTATATATTTTCATATTCATCATGCTGCACTAGAAAAATCAAATCAAAAGAAAAAAAAAACAAAGCAAACAAACAACAATCAGTAACATAAGTGAAAATTCTATGCTTTGATCCACATTCATTCTCTCTAGATCCAAATGGCTCTTTCAAATCAAGTCTATTGGAATTGCTTTGAATCACCTCATTGTTGCAAAGAACCAAGTCCATTACAGTTGATCATCACATGATTTTGTTGCTGTATTCTATTCACTTAACTTACCATCAGTTCATGTAAGTCTTTCCAGCTTTTTCTGAAATCAGTGTAGTTATCATTTCTTACCGAACAATTATATTCCATTACATTCATATACCATAACTTATTCAGCCACTCCCCTGCTGATGGGCATCCAATCAATTTCCAGTTCCTTGACACTATAGTCAAAAGGGATTGCTACAAACTGGACATGTGGGTCCTTTTCCCTTTTTTATGATCTCTTTGGGATACCAACCCAGTAGAGACACTGATGGATCAAAGGTAATGTACACTTTTATAGCCCTTTGGACATAGTTCCAAATTGCTCTCCAGAATGGTTAGATTATTTCACAGCTCTACCAGCAATGCATCAGTGTCTCAGTTTTCAGGATTTATTTTTGAGTGAAATGAAGGATTGTAAAAATGAATAGCTAAAATTTATAGTGTTTTAAGATTTACAAACCTCTTTGTTGATATATATATATATATATATATATATATATATATATATGTATATATGTACATACACACATGCACATATATAAATTTCATTTGATCATTTATATCAGTCCTGGGATAGATGCTATATCACCCCCATTTTAAAGAAAAGAAAAAGAAACTGGTGCTAAGACAAATTATGTGAGCATCATATAGCATCTGAAACAGGACTCTGACTCAGTTCTTCCAGACTCTCAATCTAGTGCTCTACAATATCTTCTAGATAAATATGGCTATATATACACATACACACATAACATATGTAAGCCTCCACACAGACAGATCAAAAGAGGAGGAATCGGCAATTTCTTTTGCACTGAATAACAACAAAAGCTTGGATGTCTTAAAGTAAGGATGGGGAGAAGGAAAGAGAGAGAAGGAGAAAAGGGGGGGCATGTAAGAAGAGAAGATAAGAAAAAGGGGGTAAAAGAAAGAGAAGTGTTCAGTGCCACCTATCGTGACCTCATGTTCCATTCAGTTCCTACCTCTCCCTGCTAAAGAACTTTATACCACAAAATAAGAAACTCAATCAAAGGTCTTAGGAAAAGGGACTAAGTGCAGCATTGGAAAAAAAATATCCTTTACATTTTTTTTTTTTTTTTATCTCTTTGGATCTCAGTTTTCTGATCTAAAAAAAAAAAATGGATGATCAATGAGATACTCTTTGAGGTTTCTTCTAGCTCAAGATCTTATCTAGATTCTAAGTTCTTATAAGATAACAGAAACAGAAAAGTAGAAATTCAGGTGGGTCCTTTGTCCAAAGATGTTTTAAAAATTCTTCTCAATATTGTTCAGCTGGCAACTTTTGACTTGGATTTATTTTCATAATAGAATATCACAAAGTTCCCAAGGAGCAACCCCATGAGGGAGAAAATGTAAGTGCTAACTGCATAGGAAGGGAAATTTTCTATCTTTTTTATGCCTTTGGCTTTGAAACTATCTAGTCTTTCATTTAAAAAAAATAACTATTTATTAAAGTATAGGGTTCAATAATCATAAAAGCATTGTATTCCCTCCCCCATTCTGCATAAATAAAAGCCTATATGTGTCAAGGGATTTTGATGATAAGAACCAATTCCTTGAGTTTCACTCTTGAGACTTAATATGTCTCTAGGACCCTGCCTGAAATTATAGCTCTATAATTCTGGGATATGTATGTACATTATCCCTTAAGTAATTACAGTATGAAGCAGTGGTGTTTTTATTTTAACATTATCTAAATTTATTTTTACTATAAATGATACTGAATCCAAGGAAGAAAAAGATTTTTACAGCTCATGCAACAAATTTTTATATTTCATTAATTCTTAGCAATAAACCAGAATGTAGAATGTACAAGAGTCATATTCCTCTCAGAAGGCTTCCATTTGGTACAAATTTAAACCTTAGAAAAGTTGTGATTATGAAGTCACATATTTCTAAGTTTTTTTTTTTGAATTAAGAAATAAGTAATACAAAGCCATTCTTCTTTCCAGTTCTCATTTACACAAAATCTGAATTGAGCATGTGTTAATTAAATCTTTTTTCTTTCCAGAAGAATTGAATGATAAACATACATAGATTATTCCAATAATCCATGAAATTAGCTCAATTGAGTTACAAAATGGATGAATACACAAGGTAACCCCACCTTTTTTGAACAGACATAGACAAAGAAAATTCCTGTGATAGAAAATAAAAACAAACATACAAATAAAACCTAATTAGAGCAATGGGAAACATTTACAGCATGATCACCAATTTCCATATGTTCTTTTTTGGGATCACAGTTAGTGACAGATCAAGACAGAGCAAGCTAAAGAAATGTCTGGAGCTAAAGAATTGGAAATAATTAAGATATTGATCTTTTAGTAGTACCTTTAGTAGTACCTGAAAGAAAGAAAGAAAGAAAGAAAGAAAGAAAGAAAGAAAGGAAGGAAGGAAGGAAGGAAGGAAGGAAGGAAGGAAGGAAAGAAGGAAGGAAGGAAGGAAAGAAAGAAAGAAAGAAAGAAAGAAAGAAAGAAAGAAAGAAAGAAAGAAAGAAAGAAAGAAGGAAAGAAGAAAGGAAGGAAAGGAAGAAAGAAAGCAAAAAGAAAGAAGGGAGGAAGAGAGGGAGGGAGGAAAAGGATGGAAGGAAGGAAGGAAGGAAGGAAGGAAAGAAAGAAGGAAGGAAGAAAGGAGGGAAGGAAGGAAATAAGACTGAAAGGAAAAAATGACAGTAAAAGTTAGTAAGGCTAAGAATGATGATAAAAATTATAATGAGTCATGAAATAAAAAATGATGAATAAGACACTTATTAATTTGAAATAAATGAAAAACTAACTTGCATAGGAAATGTATTTTATATGATAATTTGTGATTATTTTTCACTCTATGCATATATTTGCATATATAAACATAGGTATATATACAAATTTATAGATACAGATAGACAGATATACATAGACATATGCATATTTCTCCTTTCAAAGAGAGTTCATTTTAGGAAAGTGTAAATTGGGCATCTAAATAGGCATGCCCATCAAAATGGGCATAATAGGACCAATATAATACTTACTGGAATAAATACAATATTTCACTATTAGCTTTTAAAAGAACATTGTTCTCACTTTGGTTCTTTGGAGACCTCTGTGGCCTTTAAGTTGGAATAATTTAATTCTTGGACCTGTCTTACCACATGGACCTCAAGGCATTGTCCAGAAAAAAAAAATGACACTAAATGTTTGATGTGATGGTACTTATGTTACAAGAGGCTATTAATTTTTATAGTGTTTTCTGCTTATTAGAATATAATTTTAAACACTTTTCTAATGAACACAATTTGATTTAAGGTTTTCTTTTAGAAAGCACTGACAGAGATTTAAATTATTCAGGAACCCAAAAGATTTTGTCAATGAGATTGTTTCACTTTAAAGAAAGGAGTTCCATGGCAAGAACCTGAAGGACAGAATTCTGGTCAGATTTAAGCTATAGAAAACTCATTCAGTTCCTATGTGATCATTAATATTTGGATTGTGTGAAAAATTTGGGATCCTGGATTTTCCCAACTTTTGTGTGCTTGTGCTAGGGCCTCTATCTGAAAAAGAGAAGAATAGTGGGAAAATTAGAATTCTTTTCTAAATGTAAAATCTATTGTTTAAATACTCTAAAAAAAACTGAGTGATTCTCTCTCCTTTTTTTAAATAGTAAATAGCAATGTATATAGAATCTCTGCTCCTCTTAAATCTCTGTTTCAAGAATTTAAAATACAATTTTAAGAACTATGTCCTGTAAACCTCAACTATGAAACCTCAGTTGTCTCAAACTTCTCTCTTTTCCTACTGATACTAGCTTCAAAAATACCCCAATTGTAAACAATTGGAATTGTCCCAAAATGGTAGGTTGGCTCAAAAGATAGTAGGTTCCTCCTCCTTGTAGGTCTTTAAGCAATGAGTAATTGATCACTTGTCAGGTCTGTATAATGAGGATCACTTTCACATATGGTTAGACTAGATAGCCACTAAATTTTGGTAATTCCAAATTTGAGGCTTAGAGGTAATTAGAGGTAATGACTTTGCTATATTTGTTCTCAGGAGTTCAGTTAATTTAAAATGAATTTTGAGACTTATTTGAGTTAAAGCAATCTGTGTTAACATACTTTCAACTAATCCTGTACATATTTAATTGTACAGTTAATTGCATGTTATCTTTCCCATTGGCCAGTGAATTCTTTGATCAGGAACTGCTTTTGTCCCTTTTTTTTTTTTTTTAATTATCAGAGTTTATCATAGTGACTGACACATTTAATGCTCAATAAATGCTTGTTGACTTGACCACAACTCAATCCAGACTGAGGCCCCCAAGCAGAGCTTCTACTACTTCAAGCTCACCTGCTTAGTTTAGTCTGCTGCATAGACTAATCCCCTAATTAGAGTGGGGTGGAGGAGGAGGAAGAGAGATTTCTTTTTTCTTCTTTGAGTGTTCCTAAGTAAAAGTGGGGCTTGTTTGAGGTGCCAGGTGGGTAGCCCCAGAAAACAATGATCCTTTTTTTTTTCAACCTATAAATAGACATCGGTAAGGCCGAGAAGCAAGGGCCAACTTTCACACTTCATCCTGAAGGAACTGATTCTGAACAGAAAGAGGGAGGATTGTTCAGTGTTAGAGACCTTTTCAAACCTTGTTCTTTCTTCTGAGACTTCCATCAAAGCTGCCAAGGACGTGCTTGTTGGTGATTTTGGTTGTAGGGATATCTTGCCAAGAGAAACTGGACAAGATCCACTAATTCATTTCCCATCAAACACTGAATGCTTGGTCACCAAGTATTCCAGACTTGTGGTTCCCAATAATGTCACTTAGGTTCAAATCATTGTCCACGTTCTCCTCATAAAAATCTTTTAACTGAATCACTAAGGGACAGGCTATGAAAATAGGACCATATACCAATTTTCATAATCAACTAGCAAAAAAATTGCTAACTTTTCACTAATTAGGAAAATTGGTTCATTTGAATGAATATTTATTTGAATATACTTCATTTCAATAAGTAACTACAATAATGACAAACTTGAATACTGTCTGTCCTCCACTCTGACCTAATTATTTGAATAAATATCCATATTCCCTTCCTTTTAATCTTATTCAATAAAATAGTTTTGGGGGAAAATAGATGAGTAGTTATGTTAAATTTGATGTCATTCTATAAAGGACTAGAGAGATTAGGTATTAATTTAGCTCGCATCTGTTCTCTTACCAACCTAAATTGTATGCAAAAAGAAATTGAATTTGACATTAAGATTAAAGAACAAAATGGTTAAGTAAAATGGACAGAGATATGAATTTGTAGTTAAAGAATCTGGGTGCTTTTTCATTTACTATCTATGAAACTTTGAGTAAGTCACATGATCTCTTTGAGTTTCTGTTTTCTCATCTGTCAAATGGATTTGATGATCTCCAGGGTCTCTTCTAGCTTTAAGTTTAGGATACTAAGTTGAATGTTATCTTCATTTATTTCTTTTTCAAAAAGTTTTGCTGTATTGAAAATGAGTCAACTTGTGTTTTAGGGTTATCTTAATGATCAAATTGAACCACCTGTGCAGTTGAAGCACAAATATAGGTCCTCAAAAAACCCAAAATAAATTGTCAAGTCAATGGTTTCATATAGATGTTATCTAAGTCATCAAATTGGACCAATTGATTGGACCATTAAGATGCTTTTCCCTTCTTCTCATTTTATTTAATGTGACGAACCTTTTATCTTCCCATTCCTCACAAGCAGTGCTACTCATAAAGGCAGATTTCTTCAAAATGTAAGCACTTGGGTTCTTACTCTTTTCTATATTCTACCTATGCTTAGGTTTTTAAAGATTAAAGAGATTATTTGTTCAAATGCTGTTAATAATTTGGGCCTGCCCTCTAATCGAAATGTCAGTTAAACAATACTTAGATTTTAGGTTCTGAGAAGATGCCTCAACATGTTTATCGCTGCTATCAAGGCAGTCCTTGTACCAGACTGTTAAGCATTAGATGAGGTTGATAAAGATGACTGTCATGGTTGTTAAAGTGGATTAAACTCCTATTATACAGCCCTAATGATGCAGAGATAGAAATGGTCTCTACCAAGTCAGCCACAATCTAGATGAAAACTGGCATAGGAAAACAAACAACACAAAAAAAGCTTTAATAAAAGGATCAAATAGGATAATTGTACAAAAAAACAGCATAAGCCAATAAGCAATACATGTCCTTCTATAATATACATTTTCCCATAAACTTTTTCCTAAACTCCATGCTATTGCTGATGGTAGTGATCAGACATTGTTCCATATAATCATAGATTTATGGGCAGTTCAAGGTCTTTGCTTTAGAGATCAGGGAATAGACTTGGAGACTTTGACTTCCCTCATGTAATACAAGTAGTAAGTATCAGAGAAAGGATTTAGACTCCTTTGTTTCAATTCCAAATTCAGTGCATCCTTTCCAGTCCCCTAGAGCAAAATATTGTCAACTACAAGTTAATATAAAAGTCATGCAGAATAATAAGAATAAGAATACAAAGTATGTAAGAATATTGCTTAAGAAATGGCCTCCAAATGTATTGGACATTTGAAGGATGCCTTGGGAAAATGTAATTCTTTTCTTCAGTCTAGGGCATAAGTGAATCAATGACTACCTTTTAACAAAGGACATTGTTGATTATTCATTGTTTTCCTGTTACCAATACTATTTATTAATAGGGAAGCAATAAGATCTATTAAGAAAAATGTAATTCAATACAATCAGTTTGATGATAAATGGAGCCCATGTGGTTAACTTTGTTTTGAAATTAACCTATCAGGTACAGATCTCTGTAATTAAAGAATCCTAATTCATAATTCTCTGAATCATTGCATTTGGCAGGCAAATGGCAGTAATTTTCATTTCACAACACAGTGCCTCAGACAGTAATAAGCCAGAACTAAACAAATGCAGGTTTAATCAGGTAACAAAGCATGTCAAATACTTATCCTGAAACAAGGGAGTCTGGCACATGAAGTGTGAACTGCTGAGAAATCCCTTGGGGAATGTTATATTCTCTGATCTGTACCTTTTCACAGCTTCTGTTGACACCTTTAAAAAGAAACAAAAAATCTCCCCCAGAACAAGCACCAGAATTCAAAACAAATCTCTCTCAATGGGACTCCAGTGAGCCAAATACTTTTTCTCTCCCTAAAGGACACTTAAAAGAGTAGTTCTTTGTTCATCTTTATATGATTTTGGTCCCAAACTTTACAAGAAGAGAAATTTCTCAGTATTTTATGGTTCTTCTCTAAAAGAGTTTAAATCTCACATGTTCAATAGAAATCCCAACTAATTCTCCTGGAGTGGAGAAATAAGGCATTAAATTGGAATCCTGGAGTTTTACTATATGGAGAATAAAGAGGGGAAAATAGGGTTTCAGGTGCCTCCCATGTTTCCATGACATCTCCCAGGATACAAAGAAAGGCGATTGCCACCCAGCATTAGTAGCAGATGGGTCTTATACAGTTTTTCTAAAGGGAAACTTCAAAGTATGTCTTGCAAAATTCTTGTTTTGACACTGGGCCTGATTTTGAATATATTAGGATCCATGTATCTCACAAACTTGCATAAATATTCAAGATACAGGTTATTGCAAAAGTAAGCACAGCTTTCTGTCTCCTGGCCTTTCCCAGATCCTTGAGAAAGGTAAGGATCCCTTTAATTCACCTTATCCTGGGTAATCTTATGCTAATGACTCACAGTGACATGAAGATGACTCTAAGTCCATGAAGGCTGTGCCAGTGGAAGATAGGTTCTCACAGGTTATACCAAGGCAGAAAGGCTTCATATAGAAATCTGGCAACAGAGTGTGCCATCTTTTAGAGTAGAGTTAGAACAAGGGTGGGGCTAACTGAGATTTGTCCCAGGCAAAAAAAAAAAAAAAAATTGAATAGTACACTATTTCTTCTCCCAGCAGGTAGTCTCAAATATCAAATATCATAATTAAGATTTGTTTTCTAGATCTCTTGTATATGGTGAACTAAAGAAATTTCCTACATTTGATAAGATTTTCCAATCCAAGTCAATATATCTCTTTTTATTCAATAACTTCATTATAAAGTAGACCTAGGAGAGAAAAGTGAAAAAAAAAATAGTGGGAAAAATGATTTAGAATTAAGGAACAAAAATAAGTCAAAGGCTGATAAAGTGCTAAGAAACCTGTTGTCACTATATCATAACGGTAGACATGGGGAGCACCAAACCAGTATCATTAACGATGACATTGATTATACTTTAGCAGAAAAGAAATGATCTCTTACTAGTATGGGAGTGATTTCAGAATTAGCTATTTGTGTTTGGTCAAACCGTAGGCTAGTCAGTGTTCAAGATTAAATTTAGATTAGAGATAAGAAAAAAAAAAAGATAAAGATGGAAAGAAGATAGAGCCTGCAATTGCAAGAGCTCACAAAATATTTAAACAGTTAAATCTAAACAAAAAGAAAGCATAAAAATAAAGATATTTCTTGGTGAAATCAAAACAATTTAAAATGATCACCATAATGAAAAAGACCAAAGGGACCCAGGAATTGTCTCAGCCAGCAAACTCATTGCCAGAGAGGAGAGAAGTGACAGCCAAGGGTAACACTAGGTCAGAATACCAGCTTCCAAAACGTTAGTGAGGAGGAGCATGGAAACTTATGAGCAGTATTAGCTTACAAAATAACAAAAAGGAGTGGAAGGAAAAATAAAGCTAAGGAATGCTTGAGATGAGAGTAAACTAAACCAGATCACCCCCAAAGCATTTGCAAATTAATCTGGAAGGAGATGAACAAATAACTGTGAAATGGAATGTCTCTATTAGCATTTCTGCAGGTAAGCAATAGTTACCATGATTACTGAAAGTGAAAACACAACATTTGAACTTAAACACCTCTGTAGTTGATTTGCTATAGAAGGAAATGCAACTCAAGAAGATGTCAGGAGGAGCAGCTGGACCTGATGAAAGAAATACATGCCTAAGATGACTCAATCTAAAAGTCACCCAGGGATCAATTTTCATGATTATAGATTTTGAGCTGGAAGGGCCTTAGAGGTTCCCCTGGTCTAACCCTTTCATTTTTCAGACTCAGACCCCCAGAGGTAAAGGGTCTTGCCCAAGGCTACCTAGCTAGGTATCTGGGATCTGATCTTAGGATTTCTGGCTCTAAAAATAGTCTTTGCTCTCAACCATGCTGACTCTTAAGAGAAGATTTTTAAAGACTAAAAAGATAACTGATTGAATCATTGCTCAAAAACATATAACTGGGCATATACAAGAAAGTATTGATGAAAATGTTTGCTGCCTCATATCTACAAAACCTATAAAAGAACAGTCAGTATGTATGTATTTCACATTAATGAAAATATCATCAGAGAATAAACAAAAAGGATAGAATAGACAGACTCCTGGCACTTTGACAACCTGTCTCACATGCCTAGAACTTTATCCCTCCTCATTACCGCTTCATGGCTTCCTTCAAATCTCAATTAAAATATTATCTTTGACAAGAAACTCTCTCAATACCTTTTAATGCTAGTGTTTCTCATCTTCTGATTATCTCCAATTTATATTGTGTATATATAGTTCCAAATTCCAAATTTAATCCCTTGTTTTCATGAAAGACACTATTTTGACATCCAGATCACAAGTTTGAATGAGACAGACCGCAATTTCAAAGTTGGGCTTTAGATGCAACAAAACACTATGGTTATTCAGTAAAGTTTACCAGATTAGGGACATCATTATCTGAAGCTGAGGGTGTTGGGTTCTTTACTCAGACAGGGATCTTTGTGAAAAAATATACCAAAGATTAATGAAAAAAAGTTATAGAATGTGCTCACATAACAGTTAATACAATGATATATCCAAACTTTAAGGAGAGAAGAACTTTTGGAAGGCAGTATCCAATAAAGTTTTTTTCTTAACTCTTAATAAAATGAAGAAAAATAAGCTAGAGAATTTCTTAGGGAAGATGAAGTGATAGTCATGATGAACCTGAATGTAATGAGTTAAAAATAACCCCACTGAAAAGACTCTCAAGCATTCTGTATTGAAAATGTATTTTATATACCTCTGGAAATGCTTTTCTCTTTTCTCAAGACACCTGCGTAGTGACCTTGAAACACTAGAAATGGATGAAGTAAAGTGAAGTAGAGATGGGTTTTCTGTCATGATTAATTTTGTCAGTGAAGAAGACTTTTGAATGACAATGATGAAGATGCTATCATTAGGATGGCTAAACTGGTGGTTCTCATAGGACTGACTATGATGGGGATGACTATGAAGATCATTGCTAGCTAAGTCACTGTTTGTTTTCACAAATTAACCTTTTCAATGGGCAAAAAAAAAAAAACTTGACAAAACAATTTTTTTGCCTTTCTTTGTGTCTTCAGTGTTAACCAAAGTGTTTAGCAAATAGTAAGTGATTAATAAATGCATACTTACTGAATTTTTTATATAACTTTTAAGGAAAACCATATTTTTATATATACATTTTGCTGATGGATAATTCAAAATCTGTTCTATTGATTATTTTGTTGATTACAAAGTTGATTTGATAAAGCACAATGCATACTTAAAGACCATTTTCAAGATGCCCATTAATTGGAGAATGGATAAGTAAGTTATGTTACAAGAATATGATAGAATATTATTACTCTGGCATAAGAATGATGCATATGATTGACATTATTGCATGGGAAGATTTATATGAACTGATATAAAATTAAGTAAGCAGATACAAGAAAATAATATATGTTTTGACTACAACAACACAAATGGAAAGAACAGCAAAGAAATCGAATGGTGCAAAATAACAATTACCAAGCTTGGACCTAAATAAGAAATATGAGGAGACACTTCTACCCTGCCACTTTAAAGAGGTGGGTAAGGAGATGGGGATGTGAGTCACTGTATATAATGTCAGATTTTTCCAATATGTTGTTTAGTTTTGCTGAACTATTTTTTTACATTATTGTACAAAGATTGGTTTATTGGGAGATAATGGATTGGAAAATGTGTGAAATAAAAATAATGATATCAATAGAATTTTGTGTTTTAAAAGACTTTCATCCATCTGGTTGTCTCATATGTATATCCCCTTATATATAAGGGACTAAAGATCCCTTGATAAATATAGTCACAGAAATATCAGTAGGTGTAAAGCATAAAACAGGGAGGTAAAATGCTTATTAAAACTGTTTAACACTGTCATGGAGAATGTCCTGTGCAAGATCCAAATGGAAAAAAGATCCCCTCTACATGATAAAATTCTTCTGATGAAGCTTTTCTTTCTCTATTTTTCTTTTTTCTCTTTCTTTTTTTCTTTTTTGGCAAATGGCACTCAGTTCTATATGGTTCTCTCAATAAAACCCAAAGCCACTAAAAATAGATAAATCTAGTATTCCATTTGGTTAAAGAAAAGAGAATGCAACTGGATGAGAAACTAATTGAGTTACTCTATCCATATTTTGTATTTTATACAAGGCAAAAGAAGTTGGATGATGATTTGTGCCTAAAACTAAATAGAAAGAAAAAAATTTTCTAGGAAGTCATTTAGGGCCATGTGTAGTACTCTCAGTGTGCTCCCTGCTACAAAAATCTATCTTTAGAACACCAGTATTTTACTAAGGATACTATATGTTATGAATCATGAAACACATAATCTCAGAAAGAACAAAATTTCAGGTAGTCTTGGAGGACAATAAAGACACCATGATGGGTGTAAGCTCATTGCAAAATATTACCAATAATGGCATAACTACAAGAAGATATCATCAAAGATATGTATGACTAGAAATGGAGGTAGATTGGTCTTACCACCCAAAAGAGGAATAACAAATTGACAGCTCAAGTGTTACACAAGCATTTATAAGATATTAAAGTCAATTCAATAATAATTCATAATAATAATATTTAATATCAATAATAACATTCATAAATAATAATGTCAATTTAAAAAGTCAATAAATTCAATAAAAGATCCCAAGCAAAGCTCTGGTACATTAGGTGGATTCAGTGTCAAGACAAGTACAAAGACAAAGACAAAATTCACACACGATGAGAAGACATTTTACCCAAGGAGAGTATACCCTCATATTGATGATTTCACCATAACCAACTGGGAAGAAGCTAGAAATGACCAATGCTGTTTGGATAATTAGGGATAAGTGTCATGCTTAGTGTTAAATACTATAAATAAATGAACATAATTCAATTCTTTCATCACAGAAGACAGTGGGGTTGGAAGGAGTCTAGATTTAATCTTTCTTCATCCCCCAATCTATAGAATTATCTATGTTTTTATCTACTATGACCACTGGGTCTACTCAATTTATATCTCCGTAATGTGTTAATATACCACAAGTCTTTTCAATGACACCAGTGGTAATTCATGGTAAATGGGAGTAGGTATGAGGGCTTTAAGGTATGTCTTCGGTGTTCATAGCTGTTTCAGGAAGCCTCTTACCCCTTGAGCACCTCAAAATAAGGTATAAATGAGGTAGAAAGTATCAGTCAGGAGTTGACAAGATGTCAACAGATTGACAAGGTGACTCCAACCCGCTTTAAGGGGAGGGAACAATAACAGATAAAAGGGGAATAAAACACAGCACATCTGTTAAAACAGACTGAAAATGTCAGGCTTTGGAATGCCATTCCCATGCTTCCTGCAGAGGCAGAGAGGTTCAGTTCACTAGGCTCTCCAGGTGTCAAACCTCTTCTGCAATTTTCCTGGAGCAGCCCCAACAGAAAGTCTAGAAATGTGAGCCCTGGTTTCACCACCCTGGGCTGACTTATATGTGACCCACATGTTCTGCTGGTTCTGGAATCCCACGGAAACTTCACTAGGAGAGAGAATCATTCTCTCTTTTGAATTGTCAGTTTCTGGAGGGCATCTGCAAGACAGGCATGCATCTTTCCAGTGCATCATTTTTGCTTGCTTGTAAGAAGTGAATTGATGAACAGCTTTTGCATGATCTCTTGGAAAACTTGGTGAACTTCTCTAGTTCTGAAAGCATGTGAAAATCCTCTAATTAATGTGACCTGAAAACAGCAATGAAAAGAAAAAAATAATGAACAAACAAAAAAGATTTTCAAAGCACTCTACATGCATTTTATTTATTTTTTATGTTTCACAATGAATCTAAAGAGAGAGAGCTGCAGATTTCACCCAAGGAAATTCCCCAAACTCTTTCATATAGAAAACTAGGATTAAGATAGAGAATCCCAACTTTTCTGCACGTCTCTTCTTCCCAAAATCTTTCTCCCCTCATAGACCTGTAGAGACACTGGAATCATCAGTCTCCTCTCTAAAAACTGGAGTTATGAAGAACCTGAATCTCTTTTCTCTTCAGCTCTCACTAGCTCCATTTGCCCTTCATTGAGCTAAATAATCAATTTCCAACAACAAAGAGAGTTTTATATAAATATCTTTGTCACTGGAACTGATTTCTTCATCCCATTCACTGCCCCAGTGCTCTCAATTTTAAGGATATACCCACCATTACATGGCATCCCACTCTATCACCCAGTATATTCCTCCATAGATAAAAAGGGGAATTCCCAGCTCAACTAAAGTTGGCTGTAACACTAAATCAACCCATGGTTTTTAAATGGATTTTTGACAGGCTCATTTGCACATACTTTTTAATATTTTTGACAAAATTGTATTTGTCAATACTTTTATTAGATTGAGTTCAAAGAGTGAATGTGCACCTGTACTTACTAGCACATATCCTACTCCTTTCCCTTTATGGGATTGTTTTGTTTTAAACTTTTTGGCTGTGACCTTCATAGTCATAACCTGAGATGATCTGGAAGGCACCCAGGCTTCTGGACTCATGTCCTTCTCTTAGGATCATTTCCAAGTCTTCTATGGAAAACAAAACACCAACTTCTGTCCAAAAGCAAATTTAAAGAGGAGACACCCATGGGCCTAATACTATGACTAATAATAAATAGCCAGCCTTTAATGTTTGGAAAATGCTTTATTTGTGTTAATTCATTGACTCTCACAACCTTTTGAATTTGTAAGAAGAGGACATTAAGAGCCCATTTTACAAATGGAAAAAAACTGAAGCAAAAAGAGGTTAATGGACTTATCCTGCATCATACAACTGGTGAAGTAGGATCTGAACTCAGGTATTTTGATTCCAAGACCTATGTTTCATTTGCTGTGATACTTAGCTGCCTACAAGGACCTAAAAAATGTACCTCCAAGAATCTTGATCTAGTCTGCATTCAGCTGAAAGTCTTTCCAGGTGCTGTTCCTCCAAGATGGTAGGCTAACAGAGTCTTTCTGAGTATTTCTCAAATATCAGATTCTTGTATCTTCACTTCTTTCTATTCCCAGCTGCTGTTTCTTGGCTCCCCTATCCCTCCTCTGCTGTTCTGCTCTTGGGTTTCTTGCTGGTCTAGGAGACCTTTCTAAATTATCTTTCCCTTATAATTTTCTCTAATCTAACATCCTCTCTTTTTATATCCTGTCATAGATACATCTCTTGTGTGAATAAATTACTTATATTGTCTCAATTTCCTCATCTGTAAAAGAAAGTGATTGTATTAAATGGTTTCTGTTGTCCTTTTAAGGCCCGAGTCTATGAATTTGTGATCCCTTGTGATCTAAAATACCAGATGTCTTTATTTGTATCTTGTCAACATCTACCCAATACTTTCTGTCCCAATTAGTGCCTTGTGAGACTGCGATGAATAGTAGACAAAAAGTTAAGCTTTAAATAAGTAAGAAAATGACCCAGGATAAGTCAGTAATACCATGCATTTCAAGCAAAGATTCAGGATTTATCCACTAAATAATTGATAGGTCACTCAAGGGCAAGAACAATGTCCATATGTGGAACAGCTATGTAGATTAAGTATATGATTCAGACAGAGTACAATGGCAAAACTCAATGATCTCTTCTCTACATTCTAGGCTTCAAGAAAAAATTCAAGCCATGATAGTATAGAAATAGAAATATATAGAATAATTTCAGGATTTCAGCATTAGAAGGAACCTCAGAAGTCATCTTATCTAGCCCAGATGTGAACCCTTTGCACCATTTTCCCCCCCAAAATCATTTTGCTTTCACTTAAAGATCTCCAGTATTAGGGAGCCCATGGTTTCCCCAGTCAGCCTACTTCACTTTGGATAACTCTTATTATTGAGAAAAGTTTTTCTGCCCTCTAGCTTAAATCTGCTGCTTTGAAACTCATACATTGCTCCTTATATAAGAGCCCTCTTGAGCCAAACAGAACAAGGTTAGTCTATTTTCCATTGGATATCCTTCAAATGCTTGAAGATGGCTATTAAGTGCATAACACTTCTCTCTAGACCAAACATCACCAGTTATTTTCAAATGATCTTCATGTAGGCATGGTATCTATTCTTAATGCTCTGTATTGAAAGGTTAGGTATTGATCCTATAATATTCTCACCATGGGAATAATAACTATGAATAATATTATTTTAATAAGCATCAATAAGTTAAAATTATTATTAACACTAGAATAATTATATTAGTAACCAAAATGTTATTATAGATTATAATATACAATATTTTAATAATATGACTATAATATATTTCTCATATTAATGTAATTAATATTAATAGAAATAATGTAATTATATAGGGTTTGAGATGTGTAAAGTGTTTATTATGATATATTATTATGCCATAACATGCTAATATACCATTATTATATAATAAACATATTAATATAATTAATAACTAACATAAATAATAATTAGTATGGTAATATAGTGCTTTAAGGTTTGCAAGGTGCTTTACAAATTATCTCATTTTATCCTCACAATAACTGTGGGAGGTAAGTGCTATTTTTATTCTCATTTTACAGTTGAGAAAACTGGGACAGATAGAGATTAAGTGATTTGCCTAGGTCTGGTTAATGCTAATGCTAGATTTGAACTCAGGTTTTTCCAACCCCAGACAATTAGATGGTGCAGTGGAGAGAGTGTCAGGTCTGGCCTCAGATGCTTACTAGCCATGTGACACTGGGCAAGCCGCTTAACACTATTTGTCTCAATTTCCTAATCTGTAAAATGAGCTGGAGAAGGAAATAACAGATTTCTTTGTCACGAAAACCTAAAATGGGGTCACAAAGACTTAGACACAACTGAAATGCCTGAAGAACAACAACTTTCTGATCTCAGATCTAGCACTATTATCTACTGCAAGAAAATCTAAGACTTAAGGAGATCCAAAAGAATGTTTTGCCTTCATGTTACAAAACCTATTTCCACTTAGATTTATCCTTAGACGAGACAGAGAGAGAGAGAGAGAGAGAGAGAGAGAGAGAGAGAGAGAAAATTCATGTTGAGGAAAGAGTAGACGGAGTAAGATCTTCTGGTTTTTCTTTCAATGTGGATCACTCACTGATTATTTGGACATTAATTTTCTTGATAAATCTCAAGTCATTGGTCATGAAATTGAGGACTAGAAAGGATCTCAGAGTATCTTTTTGTGTCTGGACCTAAAGAAGACTTCCAAAAAAGGAAAACAGTATTGCTCACTAAAGATTAAAAATACAGTAGAGTAAGGAGTTAGGTCCCATAGGAGGATGATGGTAGGAGGAGAAGATAAAAAGACTTTGATTGGTTTGGGAGTTGAAGAGGGCTAGCTAATCAAGATGAAGAGGCGAAAACACTTGTCCTATTATTATGTGGCTGGCTCAGTCAACTTTGCAACTAAGAAACTTATCATTCATCTTCTTCTCTAAAAGTCAAATTCCTTGGCTTGATATTGTTATTTATTTCTTGAGAGTCACCCATCTTTTGGTTATATGTAATACAAAACAGGTTCTGAGTTCCACCCTCTACTTTGTGCCAGCAGGAGGATGTCCAAGAAAGAGATGTGACAGGCAAGCAAGAACTTCCTTTAAATCAACTCCACTAAAATCAATTGGAAAAGAAAAGAAACCCTGGTTGGGGATTTGTTGTAGAATCAATTTTGTAATATTTCACACAAAATGTTAGTGAGATTAAAAACAATAAAGATATCCAGGTGAAATGCCAACTTCAGTCTTAGAGGGAAAATTTTAATTCTGTTCTTTAAAAAAAATAGAAAGAATAAATAAATGAAACAAAACTTAGCCACTTCATTGGCAAATTGTGTAACCAAGAACAGACAGACAGAAGTGAGAGAAAGGACAGTAGTTCAGTTACATATTTTACAGGGGAAAAGCATAAATATCATGAAAAAGAAGGGAAGTCCTGGCATCTAAAATCTGTGGCTTGAATTAGATTATCTGGACGTCTGGTAGGACAAATAAAGCATTAACAAAAGTCAGGCAGCAAATCAGAGTACATAGTATTCTCTCAGTGTAGCTAGTAGCAAGGTCAAGGGTGGAGATGGGGGGGGGTGAGAGATGGGGAGTAGAAGACGCCTTTAAACAGAGGTCCAACGGCAGATTACTTGACACAGATGTTTGGACCTTCTGGAGAGTTTGCACGCTATTCTGTGTTCTTTTCCATTCCAGTTGTAGCACTCGCACTGTCAGATATAAATAAATAAGAGAGTAAATATGATTTCCTAGAATCCTGAGACCTAAGGGGATAAGGTGGGTGTAACTCCACAATCTGACCAGTGTCTGGAAGCTGGGATGGGCTACACAAGTTGTACTCCTTGAGCATTAGGAAAGTTATCTGGCCTCATGTCACTAAAGCTATCTCAGCTCTGGAAAGGAGAACACTTTCATTTAAGGTGGACTTCAGGAGTTATAGATTTAACTTTTATAGTAGTGAGTTTATGTTTACAAGCTTTATTATCCTCACTTTTATATTTAACATAAGGCAAAGTATTTTATTTATCATAATGTTCAAATAAATGCATGAATGATAAAGAGGAGGGGCTAGTAACATGGCAAGAACTAGGAGCAACCTAAAGAAAGCTGAGTCGCTTTACTGGTATCCCCAAAATATCAAGAGAGAAGGAAGAAGCTTCCTCCCTCACTGCCACAACATTGGGTGAGTCCTGTGTGAAGAAGCAGTGGAACTAGACTGGATTTGGTATCCAAAGACTTGAATTCAATCCCCATTCTACAACTTATTACCCATATAAATCTTGGCAAGTCACTTCATTGATCTGGGTCTCCATTTCCTAATCTATAAAATGAGAGAGATGAACTTTAAGATCCCTAAAGACTATAGAATAATGCATTTATAAGTCCTATGAATTTATGAAAGGACATGGACAATAGAGTAGTTGGATGGGCAGGCATGAAGGAGTGACAATCCATGTAATTGCTGGTAATCTTCTCAATAAGATTAAAGATCCATTTGAGTATTGCTATTGTAATATCTAGAAATCAATCAGTCAGCAAATGTTTGTTATGTACCTATTATGTATAGGGAAAAGCTTCTTAAACTGTGAGTCTCAACCCATATGGAGACTCCTAACTGAAAGTGGGGATTGTGAGATTGTGATGTATTATGAGTAAATGTTTGATTTGTATACCTATTTTATGTACCTATGGTTGTTTGAAAATTTCTTGGGTGAAAAGGGGTCATAAGTAGAAAAAGTTTAAGAAGTCCTGGTATAAGGAACAATGATAAGTGCTAGAGACACAAATTCAAAGAAGGAAAATAATCCTTACTTATGAGGAACTGATATTCTAATAGGAGAATTAAAGAGTATACTTTATGTGTCATGATATACATTTGATGGTCTTTTCTCAGTCCTCATTCTATTCAGTCTATCAGTTGGCATGGCCGAGTACTCTTTTCTCCACATACATTTTCCTCTGTGTTTTTGGCACATCCTCTTGTAGTTAACAGAACTTCTGCTTGCTGGTTTCTTCTCCATTAACTCTGCTGGCTCACCATCCTCATCACTCTTCCTGCCTGACTTCTTTATTAACTGTTGGCTCACCATTGACATCACTTCTTAACTATGGATGTATCCCAAGAGTCTGTCTTAAACCCTCTTTTCTTCTTCTCCACACTTTCTCTCAGTGTGTCTCTGTCTTTGTCTCTGTCTCTCTGTCTCTGTCTCTGCCTCTCCATCTATCTGTGTCTCTGTCACTGTCTCTCTCTCCCTCTCCCTCCCTCCCTCTCTCTCTCTCTCTCTGTGTGTGTGTGTGTGTGTGTGTGTGTGTGTGTGTTTCTGTCTGTCTGTCTGTCTGTCTCTCAGCAACCACATCAGCTTTCAAGGGTTTAATTCTCAACCCTATGCATATGACTCATAGATCTATTTATCCACTTCTAATCTCTAACCTGAACTTTAGTTCCATATTACCAATTGCCCCTTGGGTCTTCCAAACTATATGTCTCATTAACATCTCAATCATAATGTGTCCAAAACCAAATCCATTCTCTACTATCCTTCCTCCAAACTTTTCTCTCTTCCAAACTTTTCTTCCTATAAATAGCATTTTCCCAGTATAGCTAGTAATAATGATACAATATTTGAACATTTTGATAAATATTATCACTACAAATAGCATTCCAATCTCCCAGGTTCATAACCTTATACTATCTTTAATTCTTCATTCTCCAGTCAGTTGTCAAATCTTTTCATTTCTTTTTACAAAACATCTCTCACACGTGGCCATTTCTCTGTATTCGTACAAGTACTACCTTAGTTCAGACTTTTTATCTCTCAAATGAGATAATATTTATAAGATGTTTAGCATAGTACCCAGCATATAGTAATAATTCCTGTTCTCATCCCCTTCTCTTCTCACCTAGCTTATTGTAACAGTCTCCTAATTTATTCTCTTGCTTCATATTTCTCTCCATGTCAGCCTGCCCTCTATACCACTGCCTTAAGTGCAGACATAATCTTGTGACTTCCCTGCTCAGTCAGCTCCAGTGGCTTCCTATTGCCTCTAAGACAAAATAAAAACTCTCCTATTTAGCTTTTATCATTGTTGTTGAATCATTTCATTTTCCTTCTACTCTCCATGACCCCATTTTGGGTTTTCTTGGCTAAGATCATGGAGTGGTTTGCCACTTACTTTTCCAATTTAGCAAAGCCCTACTCAATGTAACCCCAACTCATCTTTCCAGCCTTATTGAACATTATACCTCATTCTCTCCTCTGTGGATTTTTCTCTGTTTCTTACACATGATACTATCTCATGTCATGTTCTCTCATCGACGGAAAGAATTCCTTCCTTACCCCCATCTCACAGAACCCTTCTCTTCAAGATACAGATCAGGCACAACTTTCTACATGAAGCCTTTTTGGATCCTAGGAACTATTAATGCCTCTGTCCCATACTATTTAGTTCTTGTTTGTATTTAGTCTCTTTATATTTATTTGGTATATATTATACCAGCATTCCTTGTATTCCTCATTAAAATCTAATTCTCTTGCAAGTAGAAAATGTTTCATCCTTTGTATTTGGATCCCTAATACCTGACACAGAATGTGGAAATAGTAGTTACTTAAAATGATTGTGGATTGATTTAAGTAAATACTGAATAAATACAATGAGAATAAATTCAAATAAATAGAGGGTAAAAAGTTTCATTGATTCACATTCTAAGTTCCCCATCTCTTATTCCCCACCTTCCTCTAGGATCCACACGGGGGAACTGATCAAAGACCAAAGTAAAGTCATGATGTCCAAGAATGTCAGGGAAAGGAAGCATTCCTCCTTTCTTCCTCTTCCTCCTTGATCTTCCAAAACATAGCACTAGAAGAGTATACAACACAATGTCACCTGGCTAGACATTAGTCAAATGTAAAGTTCCCAAAGGGAGAATGACCCAAGTCTGAGTCAGAGGACCAAGTTGATAGGTCTCTAAAAAGCAAAGGTCTGTTTTTTTTTCCCCAAAACCAATTCAGGTCCTAAGTGTCCTCAAGGCAATTCTCGGACTCCACAAAAATGGAGGGAGACAACGGGGAGGGCTCTTCGTCCCTCCATGAAAAAGGAGATATTGTCTAACTTGCCTTCCATGGTGGGAAGGATGGATCTGAGCCCATTATTCAAATACAATTCCCTATGTGAAGATTCTCAAAAGTGTCATGAAGTTTCTCCCTTTCCAAGTCTTTGAAAAATTAAAAAAACCCCACAATCTTTTGATATGGTCCAAACCCCCTAAATTCCTTCACCTTGAAAAGAACACTAGCTGCTCATTTTCAATGACTCTAGTTTCTGCCAACTGTCTCCATCAAAATAAACTCAGCCTTGCTGAAGGGTGAGTCAGGGAGAGAATAACAACCAAAAGGAGAAGTAAAAACAGTGTAAAGGACAAGATGAAAAGGGAATGGAAAGAAATCAATGAACCATACTCAAATGAGTTGTTCTGTTAAGGAAAACCAGCCGTGTATTTTGACCCATTATTTTGGACTTTTGAGAGGAGTAAAAGCAAAACATCTCAAAACATCATCTGCACTTGGGCTCAAATAGTCTGTGTCATTTCATCCTAATAGAGATTCCTTTAAGAAAACAAAAAGCCTGGACTTAACCCAAGTAGAAGCATTATCCTTCTGAATTAGGGCTTTTTTGCCCTATTTTGTGTCATAGACTCTTTTGCAGTCTGATGAAGACCATGGACCTGTTCTCATAATAAGATTTTTAAATAATTAAAGGAAATGTTAAATTTTTAGAGATTAGTGAAAATAAAGATGTACATTTTTCATCCAAGTTTATGAATCTCCTGTAATTTGTTAAGAGATTTCAGGTCTCTGGAGGAGGGGGTGGAGGGTAAGAGGTGAAAAATTGGAACAAGAGGTTTGGCAATTGTTAATGCTGTAAAGTTACCCATGCATATAACCTGTAAATAAAAGGCTATTAAATTTAAAAAAAAAAAAAAAAGGATTCACCATCCTGGGCTGTCTCCATCAAAGTGAAATTAATGGTAGTTCTTGGAACATAATATATGTGATTAAATAAATATTTATTACCTAGTGAAAAAAAAAAAGAGATTTCAGGTCAAGTACTCCTTTTAAACAATGGGCTTCAGTTTCTGAGAAGAATCTTAGGAATAATTTTTGGAGGGGACCCACAAAAATTTCACAGAATCAGAGAATCATAGAATTTGGAAGTTGAAAGGCACCTCAAAACCATCTAGTCCAATATATACACAAAAGGAATCCCCACTTTAACTTACTAACAAGGTATTATCCAGTCTCTGCTTAGTGACCTCAAAGGAGGAAGTACACATTACCATTCTCAGTGATCTATTGTACTTAGAGAAAGCTCTATGGTTAAAATGTTGTTCATTTTTTCCCCTTGATATCTAATCTGTACTTGCCTCTTTCTGTTCCCAATTCTGCCTCTGAGGGTCAAATGGAACAAACAAAATTCCTCCATCACATGCTAACTCTTAAGATACTTGAAGACAGCTACATACACCCCTTTGGTCTTCTCTTTTACTTTATGGGTTTGCTCATTGCTATCTAATAAAAATATGACATTTCCTTGCTTCTGTCTGACTTTCTCTCTTCCTTTCTGATTAGAAGAAGTATTGGGATCAGAAAAGAGATTAAAGTGAAAGCAACTTTTGTTCGTGATATACTTGGATCCATTGGGCTTCAGAAACTCATATTTTTAGATCAAGGATTGTTAATTTGGAATCCATGACATTTTAAAAATGTTTAATTGGTTTTATTTTTAATTCTATCTATTTTGTTTAATAATATTTTTAAAAACATTATTCTGATTAGGGACCAATCCCTGATAAGCTTCATCACACTTCCAAAAGGGTCTGTAACCCAGACCCAAAAAAGTTAAGAACTCCTGTTGTAGAAAAATTGTTCATCTCCCAAATTCAATTTTATGAAATTGCTCTGTTTCTATGTATCTGCCTGTTTATCAAGGGCCATCTCTAGTCATCCTGATCTATGTCTGGCCACAGGACCCAGATGGCTCTGGAGGGGAAAGTGAGGCAGATGACCTTGCCCAGCCCTCCCTCACTTAAATCCAATTTATTTGCAGGTCATAGCATCATCTCCCTAATGTCAAAGTACTCTTCGAGAACGAAGGATGAACAACATAAATAACAGCCTATCTAAACCATAGTGTTGTAAAAAAACATGAAATAAGCCTGCAAAAGCATTTTCTCTATGGTGAAGAATTAAACAAATATAAGTTATTATAATTACCATCAGTAGACATTAATAATGAAGTTTTCTTGTAAGAATCACAGCAACTGTGAATGGATTGAAAGCCTGTCCAAAAGCACATGTTAAATTGCTTTCCTGGGGATCTACTGTTCTTTGTCATTTGAGTATCAAGAGCATCATTTTTTTTTAGCTTGATAGAATACTTTACTAACGTTATGCTCCAAAAACTCATGGAGGAGGGGAGGTTTTTTTTGAAGGCTCTACTAGCAGAGTCTGAGTTCTGGCATTTCCTATCAAGCTAAAAATGCCTTGAATATGAGCCCAGTGACAGACTGTGTTTGCTGTCCAAGGACTATCCAAGCTGACCACAGAAAGACTCATTGCAGGTTAGCTGCTGGGCAATTTTTTTCCACTGCAGCTCATGAGCACCATCTGCTAAACCCCTGTGAGTTCTTAAACTTTTTTTCATCATACCATTTTAGCAATTTAATGAAGAACCTTCTCAGAATAATGTTTTTTTGATACATGAAATTTCAAAGGAAACTAGTTATATTAAAATAAAATTGTAACTTTTTCCCATCTGAGTTCACAGAGACTTTGGAGGTACAGGTCAGTGAATCCTAGTTTAAGAATCTTTTGCTGAGGTATAAAAGATTAAGATTAGTCAGTGCAAGATATATACACAAGAATGAAGATAAGTTTTCCAAAATAAGGAGACTTGATAATATGTCATTTTTTTACTAATAAAGGATTTTTATTTCACTTTTTTCCCTCTTAGGAATATAGAACAAAAAAGTAACCTCAAATATTGTATGAAGCAGAAACCCTCCACTGATAATAATCCTTCAAAAAGAATGAGGTACTATTGAGATCTAATTGTAATCCCAGTGTGCTTAATCTTCAGATACTATGAGGATCTCCTTTTTGGAAAGATGCCTTTAGTTACTGTGACTCTAAGGCAGAATGGGGGATATCTGACCCACAGTCCTAGAAGGCCTGCAAAATCATTTGCTAATGCAACTCAGGGGATGATGAGTTGAAACCTAAGTACAACAGTCTTCCCCTGCTTGAATTCTATAAGTTGATAATTTTGTATGACTTGTTAATGATATTATAAGTTTCCGAATGGTCCTTGGCAAAAAAAAAAAAAAAGCTTCCCTACCCCTTTTCTAAAGTGTCACTATTAAAATTTCACCAAAAATGGATTGTTATGGATATAGTATTTGAGATTCTTAAATGTAATTAAATAAAAGTAGATTTAATTCAATACAACAAAGATTTATTAAATGACTATTATGTGTAAAGAACTGTGCTAGTAGTTTTGTTTCAGAAGAATGACCTTGGGATAGTTCTGAAGTTTCCTGGAGATAGACTGCTTCCCATGTCTCCAGAGAATCCTGATTCCTCCAGAGTTATTACAAATCCACAATATCAATGGTTATCCTTCAGAAGTTATTGGATGAGGTAAGGAAGGGAAAAGAAAAATATTCCCTCAGGACAGTTATTTGGGGTAAAAATGAAGATGTTTTTATCATTCTTTCACACCATCCTCCATGTCTCCCAAATCATACTTCTGATCAGAGTCCTCAAAGGAATTTTCTGGATCTATCTGGATACTCATAAATACCTAAATTTGGACCCATAAAGATCTAAATAAGAGAATCTTGGAATCATTTGGTTAAGAACAGGAAGACTCTTTGTGTATAACTTTGGAATCTCTATCTTGCTTGAGCAAACTGTAAGATAGAAAAAAATTGGGTCTAATGAGGCTCTTCTCTCACATTCATAGTGTGGTGGGTTAGGTTGCTCTGTGGTTTCAATGGCAAAAGTTGGTTAACTGTAATTAAGTGGATTTGGGAGTGAAACTTGCTGACTTCTCGGTTTGTTTAGGAGAGCCAAATTAGTGAAGTTACTTGTTGCTGTGAATTAAGTGGAGCCCTGCCAAATACTATGGAAAATGGCAAAGGATTCAAAGAACATAGCCTCTTAGTCTAAGCCTAGAGTTCTCAACATGAGGAAGATAAGAGTTTGAAAAGGACCTCAGATGCCATTTAGTCCAACTCCTTCATTTTGGGGATGAAAAAACAGAGGCTCAGGGAAGCTAAATAATAAATAATAAGAAGAATACTAATAACTAACATTTATATGGCACTTTAAGGTTTGGGAATCACTTAGAGATGTCTCATTTGTTACTTTACAACAACCTGGAGAGAAAAGTGTCATTATCATTTTCATTTTACAGATGAGGAAACTAAGGCAGACAGAAGTTAAATGACTTAACCAAGATCACATAAGTAGTATCAAAGCAGAATTTTAATCCAAGTCCTTGACTCAAGAGGTATACTATTTTATTTTGTTATTTATTTTTTAAAGTGGGTCTCTGCTAAAAGAAGAATGTCAGGAATCCTTAAAAGTCAGTCATGAATTATGAG
This sequence comes from Sarcophilus harrisii, assembly GCF_902635505.1. Classification (NCBI taxonomy): domain Eukaryota; kingdom Metazoa; phylum Chordata; class Mammalia; order Dasyuromorphia; family Dasyuridae; genus Sarcophilus; species Sarcophilus harrisii. Next base: position 525,899,421 of record NC_045428.1, read on the forward strand.
AGAGCTACTCATACACACAGCACAAAATGATGGAATACTATGTTAGTGCTTTAGGAAATTATCCAGTTCAACTTCCTCATTTTATGATGAAGAGACTCTGAGATGATGATCCTTTCTCAAGTTCATATAGACGTTAACATCAAAACCAAGACTTTTTCAAGTATGTTTTAGTGCCTTCTGTTACAAGAATGGATGATTCATGAGTAGACTCAGGCACCAGAAATGATAAGGTTCTCCACCTACAGGTCCAGGACTTCTGAATAAGCTCTACATCTTGCCTCCCACTGCTGCCAGCCTCTATCTGGGTGGCTTAACAGAGTTTCACTTTCAACCTCACTCAGACAATACTAGCCATGTTTTGCCTAGAGCCCCTGTGAACAGAAACTATGAAGTTTCTCACAACTATGAAAGTTGAACTGGGTTATCAGAGTATTTAAACTCATAAGATTATAGGTTATAATAGCTTATATTTATATTTATTTATTCATATTTTATAAATATATTTATATTCTATTACATTTTCTATAATATATTATAATTATAAGAGAGCTTATCAATCACGTACCAGAACCCTTAAGTTGCAGAGGAGAAAACTGAGACTAAAAGTCTTGCCACAAATTTACAAAGAATTAAAGGTAAAAGAAACTCAAACTTTGGTTTTCTGGTTCTGAACTTCATTTTTTTCCCACAACTCTATTGCTCCTTTTTCTGAATCCACATTTTTCCACTTTAGATTGGTGGTCTTAAAATGACTTTTTTGAAAACACAGTCAGTTGTGTGTGTGAATGATACCACTTAAACTGTCCTGCACCATCCCATGCTGGAGAAGTCTGTGTTACAATGCAGCTGGTAAAGAAGCCACAGCAACGCAGAAGATAGGCCTAGCAGTTAAAGGAACCTGGAAAAGTCTTGTAGTAGTGAGGACAGAAGCTAAGTCTTAAAGAAGGCAGTCTAAGAGTCTGAGGTTAGGAGGAACAGAAGGAAGTAACTTTCAAATCTCTAGTTTGGAAATGTCAATAAAGGATCAAAGGAAATCATAAAAGATAAATTGGATTATTTTGATTATGTTAAATTCAAGAGTTTCTTCATGAAGTGTTTCTACATTTCATCAATGTAGTTAGGATGGGAAAATAAGGTGTCAGATGGGAATATCTTTTTCTATCAAATACCTCTGATAAAAGTCTGATCCTCTGTAAGTAGAAAAGTGACAAAGATATCTACGATGAAGAGCAATTCACTCAATAGATGAAGTTTTCAACAGAAGAATGGAAAATATTAATAACCATATCAATATTTCACATCACTAGTAATAATAAAAATACAAATGAAATCACTTTCAGGTTTCACCTCAGATCCATCAAAATGAAAAAGACAATAAAAGGAGGGAAAAAATGTTGGAGGTGCTGTTGAAAGTCATAGATACTGTCACATAGACTTTGATGCACTGTTGGATTTAGTTTATGTTATCTAGCACTATGATTTAGTTTAATTATTCTATAAATTGATTTCAAATTATTTGAGAAAAGTTATCAATTTACTCATATGTTTTTTACCCAGGTATTGAATCTCTTCCAAAGGAGTCAATGACAGAAAGTTTTTACACCAAAATATTGATGACAATACTCTTTACAGAGCCAAAAACTTGAAAGTAGGGAGATCCTTTTTAATTTAGGAATAGTTGAATTAATTGTGACATGAATAATAAAATATGAGAAAAAGAGAGAAGCAAAATGACATTTTTCTCCCCAGATTCCAAGACTTTAAAAATCTCTTCGAGTTCTAGTATTCTGGGCTTTATTCATTTAATAAGTGTTAACTAAGTCCCTATTATGTTAATTAGCATTATGTTAGGTAGATGAGGGAGAGACAATGATTAAGATAGGATCCTTGAACTCAATGAACTTAAAATTTTGTGGTCTGTAAAGACTTAGCATTCAGAACTTGTAGGCCAGATGTAGTTATCTGCATGAGGTCCAGAGCCAGGGTTTTCTGGTTAGACACTCCTGCTTCAATTTTTATGTATGGAAAATTAGTTGTAAGTTTATAAGCAAGGGAATGCCTATCATAAGAATCCTATAGATTTTTAGGATGTTTTTAAAATGGAACATAAACGATAATTTCAATAAATAACTAGGTCAATTATTTTCTAGACTGGGATATAGTTCTTCCTGATCCAGAGAGCCTTTATGTTCAGAAAGGCTAAACAATGACATAGGAGAAATGGGTTACCCCAAACTGTATGATAGTGAAGTTTCCACATGTGCTTTTTAAGCTCCTAAATAAGCTCTATTAGGAAGTACTTAAAAATCCCAAACCAAGCTCACTTTAAATTCCTATTTTATATTTGTCACATCTCCAATTTGAAGTGAATGGGAATAAAGAAAAAATAGGTAGGGAGTTAGAGGAAGGAGGTAAAATTAGAAAAAAGAAAGAAGGATAACTAGATTTTAAAATTTAAAAAGAGTGCTGATTCAATGTTATTCTGGGCAGTTCATGTTAATTTCAAGTTATAAACTGGCAAGTTGGTTATATTTTTCAGTGCATACTTTCAGAATGACTAAAGCAAATTTCGACATCAATTTTAACAAGTCATTTATATCAATGAAAGGATGTCAGGCTCACTCAAAATGACATGCTGCTATTTAAACTTCGGGTGAAGGAGATCCTTTCTTAGGATTATTTGACATTCAACTGTTATGTTTATGTGCTTCTAGGCTTTGTTAGTCCAGTATATTTCTTTTTTATAGTTTTCCATTTGTTTAGAAATATTTTTTTCTCATAAAGATCAAAGAGTTTTGAAGATTATTACTTTGTAATATAATTTACTATTTCATAATACTCTTTCCCCCTACTTTCTTCATTATCTTCCTCTAAATTATTCAAGAGTTGGTATTCCAAATTAATATTCCTATCATTTTGTCTAATTTTATAAACTCTCAGAAGGATGGTTAATATAGTACTAAATCTATAAATTAGGTAGCATTATCATTTTATTAGTATAGTTATTATATTAGCATAGCCCAGCCATGAACAATATATCTCTCCCCAATTATATCTTTATATTTCTGTAAAAACTGCTTGTAGTTATATTAATATAAGTCCTGAGTATTTTTTCTCTTCTGAAAAATGAGTTTGTAAGACTATTAGATTGTCTGTGGAGTCTGTTCCAATTCTACAATGCCTTTCAGAATCTATGATTTTATTTAAGTTTTTGTCTTGGGAGGCTAGCAAAGATATTTTATATGGAATTTACAGTTATTTTATATGCAATTTATGTTTCTATTGCTTTCTCCTAAGTTTTGTTGATAATAAATAGAAAAGGTGATGTTTTTGAATATTTATATCTACTTCTGCTACTTTGCTGACAGTGTATCTCTATTAAATTTTTTTTTGATTCTCTGAGATTTTAAAATTAGAGAATAGAGATGCAAATAGATACTTTTGTCTCTTCTTGTAATTTTTTCCTCAATTTATTTTTCCTGTCTCACCACTATGGTTAGTATTTCTAACACTATCAAATAATATTAGAAATAATAAGCAAACATTTTATTTACTTGAAAAAACTTTTAATGTTTCTCTATTGCAAACAATCCTAACTCTTGGTCTGATCATATTAAGGGAAGGTTATTTTTTATTCTTATGCTTTGTAATGATTTTGAACATATAATTTTGAAGACTTTGTTTCTAAATCTATTATTACAATCATGGACTTTATTGTTTTGTTGTTATATAATTTGTTATTTTTATAATTTTCCTAACATTAAACTATCTCTGGATTCTTGCAATAACTCACCCTAGATATAGTAATTTTTTTCAAGTATGGAGAATTAGCCTAGTTGTTAATATTTTGTTTTATATTTTACATAAATACTAGTTAGCTATGTTGGTTTATACTTTTCTTCATCTGCTTTATCTCTCACTTGTTTGTGTATCTAGAAAAGATTTGTATCCTTGGATTTTCTTGATTTTTAAAAAAACTTATACGGCAAAAGATATTAAATTTTAAAAAATATAGCATAAAATTTACTAGTAAATGCAGCTAGATGGAGAGGTTCTTTTAGTAGTTTAAATCTTAGTCTTGAATAGATATATTTCCCTCATTGGTTGAAATTTTGTTGTATTATTATATGTGAATTCATTTAATATTTTTGCCTTTTTACATTTATTAACGAGTTTTTTATGTTCCAGAATGAGGAAAAAATTTTATTTGATTCTCAGTAAGATTTCTATTCAGTAATTCTAAATATTTAGTATATCTAATTGCTTGTTTGTTTGAGTTTTTTGTTTTTATTTATCGATTAGATTCTTAATTTTTTTTCTTTTTCATCTTCTTGTTTGGTTTATTTAAGTCTTTAAAGGGTATACTGAATACCCAACAATTGCTGCTTTCTTAACTAAATTTTCTTGCCATTCAGTAAGTTTTTCATTTAAGTATTTAGATACTATGGCTTTATCAGGATAAATATAGAAAATTGACACTTGGGAAACTGGTATATTATCATGTGGTACAGAAAGTGGGCCATACAAAAGCATAAACACATACACAATATGGCAGTATAGACCCAGAGAGGTTATTTTCCACAAGATACAAGAAACTCACTCTGCATGAGTTAGAGGGATTTGTGTCAGGAAGAGCACATGCTCAAAGTTAAGATTCAGATAGATAGGGAAGTTTTATACCTTAAAAAACAAGCTGGGTGAAGAACAGATAACTTATGCCACAGAAGAGAGGAGATATTCCTAATTAGACCCAGACAAGACAGAGAAGTTCTTAAGATCACTCAGTATTACCAGACTCCAGTGAGGTTTGGGGGATATTGGGAACAGAAATTGGGAGAGAGTTTTAAAGCTGCGTGAGGCTGTCTTAGAGAGGTAGCCCACAGACCACTATGGTTGATCTAGTGTTTTATTCACTCAAAAGCAGAAAACATTAATTCTTTGATGCAGGATTAAAATAAGTCAGAACAGTGGAAAAGTACAAAACTGTCTGCCTTTGCATTTATGCTTTACAGACATTAGAACTAAGTGACTGCATATTGGAGTTCTAACATTTATAACTATAACATCAAACAGCACAAATATTATAATTATTACATTATGCCAAAGTATGTGTATTATATTATATGGCTTATAATCTGTTTTATTTAAGCATGATGTCTACTTGTCTCTCTTAACCATATCTATTTTTGCTGCAGCCTTGTCTGAAACATTATTTCAGTGGAAGCATGAAAAACTGACTGTAACCCCTGATTTTAACTCTGTGTAGAGGCAGGTAGGTGACTCAGTGGGTAGAGTGCTGAGCCTGGAGTAAGGAAGACCTGATTTCAAATATGGCCTCAGACCCTCATTAGCTATGTGATCCTAGTGTGTCACTTAATTTCTGTTAACCTTAATCCCCTGGAGAAGGAAAAGGCAGATCCCTTCAATATCTTTGCCAAGAAAACCCTCCATGGGATCACCAAGAGTTGACAATAGGACTGAGCAACAACAATGAATGAATCTTTCTATCTGAGGGAGCATGGCATAATCACTTTAGAACTGGCCTTGGATTTAAGGATAGCTGGATTCAGGCTTTGTTCTTACTTTGCATTTAGTTATCTGATTATGGGCAAGTCATTTAATGCCTCACTGCCCCAAGCAATTTTGTAGCACTCTAAATTATAGACTAGTTGATGTTCTTCATTAATGGAAGGAATTTTTTCACCTTGATTATTCCACACTAATGAAATCACAGACTAAAATTAACTATGACCTAATATATCTCTCTCCACACACACATACATCTTTGTATTTTAACTATGATTTTTAGGTACAAATGGAGTTCACTTTTGACTCCATTTATCACCTTCCTTCCTCTTATGAGCAAGTTCATTTTATCCACACTCACAGTTGTTTGCTTTTTTCTCTAACAAATTCTAACATTTCTTCTATTATTTATTTTATAGGGAAAAAAAGAAAAACAATTAAATTAACAATAAATATTTGTAGTTTATATGGCTTAGGAAAGTCTCATCCTGGTCATCTCTTTCTCTCCCCTTCATCTTCCAGACCAAATTCAGTTATTGAGCTCTTTCTTTCCTCCCTTTTATAACTGAATTTCCTTAACATTGTTTGTTTTGCTTAGTAATTCCCTATTTCATCTATTCTTCTTTCCTCTCCCATTCAAGTACCCTTTTTAAAAATAATTGCCATTTTTTAATTATAGATTTTTATATACAAAACATATGCATGGGCAATTTTTCAACATTGACCCTTGCAAAAATTTCTGTTTCAACTTTTCCCCTCCTTCCTTCTACCCCCTTCCCTTTATGGCAGATAGTCCCATACATGTTAAATACGTTAAAAATATATGTTAAATACAATATATGTGTACATATTTATACAGTTATCTTTTTGCAGAAGAAAGATTGGATTTAGAAAGAAAATAAAAATAACCTGGGAAGAAAAAAAAAAAAAAAACAAAAATGCAAACAAACAACAGAAAGAGTGGAAATGTTATGTTGTGGTCCATGCTCATTTACCAGTGTTCTTTCTCTGGGTGGAGCTGGTTCTGTTTGTTATAGATCAATTGGAACTCATTTGGATGCTCTGTTGAAGAGAGCCACGTCCTTCAGAATTGATCATCATATAGTATTGTTGTTGAAGTATATAACGATCTCCTGATTCTGCTCATTTCACTTAGCATCAATTTATGTATATCTCTCCAAGACTCTCTGTATTCACCCAGCTGGTCATTTCTTATAGAATAATAATATTCCATATAATTCAAATATCACAGTTTATTCAGCCATTCTCCAATTGATGGGCATCCATTCAGTTTCCAGTTTCTAGCCATTACAAAAAGGGATGCCACAAACATTTTTGCATATACAGGTCCCTTTCCCTTCTTTAATATCTCTTTGGGATATAAGCCCAATAGTAACACTGCCAGATCAAAGAGTATGTACAGTTTGATAACTTTTTAAGTATAGTTCCAAATTGCTCTCCAGGATGGTTGGATCCGTTCACAATGCCACCAACAATGCATCAGCATCCCACTTTTCCGGCATCCCCTCAACATTCAGCATTATCTTTTCCTGTCATCTTAGCTAATCTGAGAAGTGTGTGATAGTATCTCAGAGTTGTCTTAATTTGCATTTTTCCTGATCAACAATGATTTGGAGCATTTTTTCATATGAAAAGTTTCATATGAAACAGTTTCAACTTCTTCATCCGGAAATTGTCTGTTCATATCTTTTGACCATTTATCAACTGGAGAATGGCTTGATTTCTTATAAATTAGAGTCAATTCTCTATATATTTTGTAAATGAGGTCTTTATCACAATCTTTAGCTGTAAAAATATTTTCCCAGTTAATTGCTTCCCTTCTAATACTGTCTGCATTAGTTTTATTCATACAAAATCTTTTTAACTTAATATACTCGAAATTTTCTATTTTGCGATCAATAATGACCTCTAGTTCTTCTTTGGACACAGATTCCTTCCTCCTCCATAGGACTGAGAAGTAAATGACCCTATGTCCTTTTAATTTATTTATAATCTCATTCTTTATGCCTATATCATGAACCCATTTTAATCTTATCTTAGTGTACAGTGTTAAGTATGGGTCAATGCCTAGTTTCTGTCATACTAATTTCCAATTTTCCCAGCAATTTTTGTCAAATAATGAATTCTTATCCCAAAGGCTGGGATCTTTGGGTTTGTCAAACACTAGATTGCTATAGTTATTGACTGTTTTGTCCTGTGAACCTAACCTATTCCATTGATCAATTAGTCTATTTCTTAGCCAATATCAAATGGCTTTGGTGACTGCTGCTTTATAATATAGTTTTAGATCAGGTACAGCTAGGCCACCTTCATTTGATTTTTTTTTCATTAGTTCCCTTGAAATCCTTGAATTTTTATTCTTCCAGATGAATTTTGTTGTTGTTGTTTCTAGGTCACTAAAATAGTTTCTTGGGAGTCTGATCGGTATAGCAATAAATAAATAGATTAGTTTAGGTAGTATTGTCATCTTTATTATATTTGCTCGACATATCCAAGAGGACTTGATATTTTTCCAATTGTTTAGATCTGACTTTATTTGTGTGGAAAGTGTTTTGTACTTTTGCTCATATAGTTCCTGACTTCCCTTGGCAGATAGATTCCCAAATATTTTATCATATAGACAGTTATTTTAAATGGAATTTCTCTTTGTATCTCTTGCTGTCAGATTTTCGTAGAGATGTATAAAAATGCTGTTGATTTATGTGGATTATTTTGTATCCTGCAACTCTGCTAAAGTTGTGGATTATTTCTAATAGCTTTTTAGTAGAATCTCTGGGCTTCTCTAAGTATACCATCATATCATCTGCAAAGAGTGATAATTTGGTTTCCTCATTACCTACTCTAATTCCTTTAATTTCTTTTTCATCTCTTATTGATGAAGCTAGCGTTTGAATAGTAATATTGAATATTGAATAGTAATGGTGAAAGTGGGCAAGTGTTTCACTCGTAATTTTACTGGGAATAGTTCCAGTTTATCACCATTACATATGATGCTTACTGATGGTCTTAAATAGATGCTATTGACTATTTTAAAGAAAAGCCCATTTATTCCTATATTCTCTAGTGTTTTTTTTAATAGGAATGGGTGTTGGATTTTATCAAATGCTTTTTCTGTATCTATTGAGATGATCATATGGCTTTTGTTAATTTGGGTATTGATAGAGTCAATTATGCTCATAGTTTTCCCAATATTGAACCAGCCCTGCATTTCTGGTATAAATCCTGTTTGGTCATGAGGTATTGTCCTGGAGATGATTTTCTGTAATCTTTTTACTAAGATTTTATTTAAGATTTTTGCATCGATGTTCATTAGGGATATTGGTCTATAATTTTCTTTCTCTGTTTTTGTCCTACCTGGTTTAGGTATCAATACCATGTCTGTGTCATAAAAGGAATTTGGTAGGACTCCTTCATTCCCTATTTTTTCAAATAGTTTATATAGCATGGGAGTTAATTGTTCTTTAAATGTTTGGTAGAATTTGGATGTAAATCCATCTGGTTCTGGGGATTTTTTTTTAGGGAGTTGATTAATAGATTGTTCTATTTCTTTTTCTAAAATGGGACTATTTAACCAATTTACTTCTTCCTCTGTTAATCTGGGCAACCTATATTTTTGAAGGTTTTTCATTCATTTCATTTAAGTTATCAAATTTATTGGCATAAAGCTGGGCAAAGTAAGTCCTAATTATTGCTCTAATTTCCTCTTCATTAGTGCAAACTTCTCCCTTTTCATTCTTAAGACAAACAATTTGGTTTTCCGCTTTATTTTTTCTAATCAAATTTACCAAGGGTTTATCTATTTTGTTGGTTTTTTCATAAAACCAACTCTTAGTTTTATTTATTAATTCAAAAGTTTTTTTTTACTTTCAACTTTATTAATCTCTCCTTTTATTTTTAGAATTTTAAGTTTAGTGTTTGATTGGGGTTTTTTAATTTGCTCTTTTTCTAGCTTTTTTAGTTGTAAGCCTAATTCATTGATTTTCTCTTTCTCTATTTTATGCAAGTAAGCCTCAAGAGATATAAAATTTTCCCTTATTACTGCCTTGGATGTATCCCATATATTTGGTATGATTTGGTATCGTCATTCTCATGGGTGAAATTATCAATTGTGTCTATGATTTGCTGTTTCACCCAATCATTCTTTAGGATGAGATTATTTAATTTTCAATTACTTTTTGGTTTATTTTCCCCTGGCTTTTTATTGAATGTAATTTTTATTGAATGAGAAGGATGCAGTTACTATTTCTACCTTTCTGCATTTGAATTTGAGGTCTTTATGTCCTAATATATGGTCAATTTTTGTATAGGTTCCATGAACTGCTGAGAAGAAAGTGTACTCCTTTCTGTCTCCATTCAGTTTTCTCCAAAGATCTATCATATCTAACTTTTCTAGTGTTCTATTTACCTCTTTAACTTCTTTCTTCTTTATTTTGTGGTTTGATTTATCTAGTTCTGAGTGCAAGGTTGAGATGTCCCACTATTATAGTCTATTTCTATTTGTCTATTTCTTCTTGCAGCTTTCTTAACTTCTCCTTTAGGAAAGTAGAAGCTATACCACTTGGTGCATATATATTTAGTATTGATATTGCTTCATTATCTATGCTACCCTTTAGCAAGGTAGAGTACCCTTCCTTATCTCTTTTATAGATCAATTTTTGCTTTTGTTTGATTTCAGATGAAGATGGCTACCCCTGCTTTTTTGGCTTCACCTGAAGCATAGTAGATTCTGCTCCAGCATTTCATCTTTACTCTGTATGTATAACCCTGCTTCAAATGTGTTTCCTGTAAATAACATATTGTAGGATTCTGGCCTTTAATCCAGGCTTCTACTCACCTCTACTTTATGGGGGAGTTTGCCCCATTCACATTTATGGTTAAAACTATTAATTCTGTATTTCCTGCCATCTTATTATCCCCAGAATATACTTTTCTCTTTTCTTTCCCCCTTAGGCCCCCTCCCCAGTATTAGATTTATGAACACCACTTGCCTCACACAGCCCTCCCTCTTTAGAATCCCTCTCTCCCCCTTGAAGTTCCTCCTCTTTTCTTAACTCTTTTCCTTATTATTTCTGTATTCCCTTCCATTTACCCTAACCCTTCCCTTTTCGTTTTCCTCTCCCACTTTTCAATGAAGTGGGAGAAGTTTCTATGTAAACCAAATATGTCTAATATTTTCTCTTTGAGCCAATTATTATGAGAGTAAGATTTGCACTATGTTCATCCCCTTCCCTTCATTCCCTCAGATATAATAGATTTCCTTTGCCTCTTCATGAGATGTAGTTTCCCTCTTTTTACCTCATTTTCCCCCTTTTTCTGGTACATTTCCTTTCTACCTCTAATTCCTTTTTTTATATTATAACAGTAAAACCAAATTATACATGTAGTCTTTATGTATACCCATAAGAGAAATACAGTTCTCAAGAGTTCTTTTTACCTTTTTATGCTTCTCTTGAGTCCTATATTTGGAGGTCAAACTTTTTATTTAGCTCTGGTTTATTCATCAGGAATAAATGGAATTCACCTATTTCATTGAATGTCCATCTTCTTCCCTGGAAGAAAATGCTCAGTTTGACTGGGTTTGACTTGGCTGCCTTCCAAGTTTTTTTTTTTCCTTTTAGAATATCATATTCCAGGCCCTTCGATCAGCTTGTAGTATTTTTTCCTTGGTCTGATAATTCTAGAATTTAGCCACAATATTTCTTGAAGCTTTGATTTGGGGATCTCTTTCAGCAGGTGATTAGTGAATTCTTTCAATGTCTATTTTGCCTTCTGTTTCTATAAGAGCTGGGCAGTTCTCTTTGATGATTTCCTGAAAAATAGTGTCTAGGCTCTATTTTTTTCCATCATGATTTTCAAGGAATCCAATAATAGTTAAATTATTTCTCCTAGATGAATACAGAGAGGATTGGTGAGACTTACATGAACTGATGCTGAGTGAAATGAGCAGAACCAGGAGATCATTATATACCTCAACAACGATATTGTATGAGGATGTATTCTGATGGAAGTGTATTTCTTCGACAAAGAGAAGATCTAACTTAGTTTCAATTGATCAAGGATGGACAGAAGCAGCTACACCCAAAGAAATAACACTAGGAAATGAATGTAAACTACTTGCCTTTTTGTTTTTCCTCCTGGGTTATTTATGCCTTCTAAATCCAATTCTCCCTGAGCAACAAGAGAACTGTTCGGTTCTGCACACATATATTGTAGCCAAGATCTACTGTAACCTATTTAACATGTATAGGACTGCTTGCCATCTGGGGTAGGGGGTGGAGGGAAGGAGGGGAAAAATCGGAACAGAAGTGAGTGCAAGGGATAATGTTGTAAAAAATTACCCTGGCATCGGTTCTGTCGATAGAAAGTTATTAAAAATAAACAAATAAATACAAAGGGGAAAAATATATTTCTCCTAGATCTATTTTCCAGGTCTGTTGGTTTCCCAAGTAGGTATTTAACATTTTTTCCTATTTTTTCTTTTTTTTTTTTTTTTTTTTTGCTTGACTGATTCTTGGTGTCTCCTCAAGTCATTCATTTTCATTTGTTCAAGTCTGATTTTTAATGAATTATTTTCTTCATTTTCTTTTTTATTTCTTTTTGTATTTGTCCAATTGAGTTTTTAAATTAGTTGTTTTGTTCTATGGAATTTTTTTCCATTAAGGCCAATTTTTTTTAAAGAATTGTTTACCTTTTCCAGTTCACAAATTCTGCTTTCCTGGGAGTTGTTTATCTTTTCCAATTCACAAATTCTGTTTTTCAAGGAGTTGATTTCTTTATCCACTCTTTCTTTTGATGACTTATCCTGACCCTCTTGCAAAGCTTTCCTTTCCTTTCCCTATTTTTCATCTAGCTTTCTTTTAAGATACTTTTTAATTTCTTCTATGAGTCTTGTGTGATAGGGACCAGATCATATCCACCTTTGGATCTCAAGACAAACTATTTTTAGTCTCCTCAAGGTTTGAAGTCTGTTCTCTTTCTGCATAAAAACTATCAATAGAGCGCACTTTGCTTTTTTGCTCATTTTGAAAAAAAAAAAAAAGAAACCTATAGTCTGCTTATGGGACAATGGGGTATTTCCAATATGCCTCTATAGACAATAGGATGTGGCAGTGAAGAGGTAGTGGACAGCCATTGGCTGCGCTGGAATTAGCAGTTGTGTTGAAATCAGTGGCAGCAGGAAGGCAGTCTGCACTGGGAGCAGTGAGTGACTGTGGCTATGGCTGGATCATGCTGAGTCACTCCAAGTGCTGAGTAGGTGTGGCCAGGTCCCAAGAGACTCTAGCATTTTGGGGTCACAGTCTTTACCCCCTGTGTTTATAGCTCCTCTGCTGATCTACTGTCTTGTTGCCAGGGCAAAGTAGCTATACTGTGGTAAAATTCTCCCCACAGAAATAGCTGAGCTCACCCCACCTCCCCCAGGTCTGCTCAGAGTGACCTGTTTCCTATGCATTCACTGCCAACTTGCCTGATGGCTGCACCTGGCCTAGCCTGGGTCTGTCCCTGCCTGCAAGCAAAAACAGACCTTTTCTGGCTAATTTCAAAAATACTCCCAATATTTGAGATGTCTGACATTCAAACACTAATTCCAAGGCTGAATATTGTTAAAATAGATTGAGATAAAAGGAGAGTTTAGGAAGATGCGTGTGTCCTCTCCTTCATCTTGGCTCTATCACCCAAGTACCCTATTTTTAAAAAAATGTATTTCTATTATTATGACATATTTTCTTTTAAATAGTATTTTATTTTTTTCAATTACATGTAAAATAATTTAAACGCTCATATATACATACATGCATACATACATATATATATTATATATAAATAATTGAGTACCTAATTTTCTCTGCCTTTTCCCCTTCCCCAAGATGATAAACAATTTGATATAGGCCTTATATGTGTGTATACAATCCTGCAAAACATTTCCATATTACTCATGTTGTGAAAGAAGAAACAGAACAAAAGAAAAAAAACTATGAAAAAATAAGATGAAAATAATTTTCTTTGATCTGCAGACTCTGTCAGTTCTTTTCCTGGGTATGGATGGCATTTTTATCACATCTTTTGGAATTGTCTTGAATTATTTTCATTGCTGAGATGAGGTACATCAATCATAATTGATTATCACATGATCTTATTACTGTATATAGTGTTCTCTCACTTCACTTTGTATCAGTTCATATAAATATTCTCAGCTTTTTTTCTGAAATCCACCTGCTTTGTCATTTCTTTAAGTATAAGAGGATTCCATTACATTTATATACCACAATTCATTCAACCATTCCCCATTTGATGGGCATCACTTTGATTTCTAATTTTTTGCCACCACAAAAAGAGCTGCTATAAATTTTTTTTTGTACATGAGTCCTTTTCCTTTCTTTTATTATGATCTCTTTAGGATACAGATCTAACTGTAGCATTGCTGCATAAAGAGGATATGCACAATTTGATAGCCCTTTGGACATAGTTCCAAGTTGTTCTCCAGAGTAGTTTGATTGGTTCACACTTCCACCAGAAGTTGCATTAGTGCTCCAATTTGACCTCTTCTCCAACATTTATATTTTCCTTTTCTGTCATATTAGTCAATCTTTTAGGTGTGAAGTGGAACCTTAGAGTTATTTTAATTTGTATTTCTCTAATCAATAGTGATTTAGAGCATTTTCCCACATCTATAGATAGCTTTGATTTCTTAATCTGAAAACTGTTTGTTTCTATCCTTTGATCATTTATCAGCTGGAAAATGGCTTGTATCTTATAAATTTGATTCAGTTCTCTATATATTTAAGAAGAAAGAGTTTTTTCTCTCTTTTTTAATTCTACCGTGTTCAGCCTAGATGTGAGATTCAGAAGATCCCCATTTATCTCCATCTCACACTTTTGTATTTGAATATATTATCTTTTGATGACCCAATTATATGTTATACTAAATTTCTCTCTACTCTTCTTCCCCACTTTTTAGGGTATTGTTTGTTATCATATTCCTTTTTGAAATACCAAAGCCCCTAGCTATCCTTCTTTGACTTCTAGAAACAATTCTTTCAGAATATAAGTACTTAATAATCAAATAGCCATTTCATGTTCAAAATTATTTTCATTTTTTAGGTACTTTATTTGCTATTTATCTTTTGAAGACTTTGTTCAGAAATTGTTCACTCCAACTTGGAAATTGTCAATTCTATTAAAAGTTCATTTTTGTTTCTTGCTATATGGCTGTTAGATTTTGAAGAATTTGAATGATTATCACTCAGAGAGCAAGGTAGAGACATAAAGTAGGTGTGAAAAAGCTGAAACATATAACAAAAAGAAAACTATGAAGATGACCCAGAGTAAAATATGTAGAAGAAATACATGATTGTAAAAGGCAGATTGGTTAGATAACAAGTCAGAGATAACTGATCATAGTCAATTGTCCCCTGATGTCTTTATGTTGTCAAGTGCAAGTAAAAAAAAAAAAGTATTTAGTGCATTATGTGGACCCTTAAGCTTATGATAGGAAATAGCTGCATTTAGAATATCTGCATTAATAGATCAAGGGTACATTTGAGTAACATTATACTCAACTTTTCAGAACAGATTTTCCTTGGATGGCAGCCATTTTCCTTTGCTTTTCATTATATCATATCCTGCTACTTTCTTTTCTTGTAAGTGGTGCATAATATTATACAATTATTGGAGCAATCACTTGGTTTATCATAAACTTCTTTCTAACCATAGTTTTATTTCTTTGACATAGGAGTTCATATCTTGCCAATCATATTCCTTGCCGTGTTACATCTGAGCTGTCTTTCTAGAGGTGATCTATGGAATCTATGTATTTACTTTTTCTTCTTAGTTTTTAATACTTTTGAGAAATTTTCTTTCATAATTTCTTGAAATATATACTCTTTGGTTTCGTCATTCTGAAAGCATGATGATTATTAGATTATCTTCCATTTCCTATTTTTCAGACCATTTTGTTCAGTAAAAATCACACATTTTCTTCCAATTTTGCTACTTTTTTACTTTATTCTATTATTACTTATTGTATTATTCAAATTTAAGCACCATTTTAAACTACTTTTTAGAATTTCCATTGCTTTGCTATCTTTTCCTACCTTCCTTAACTTTTCCTTCTACTTCATTATTAGGCTTTCCGGCCATCCCAAGTTAATCTATTCTATTTTTGGGAATTCCAATTAAAGTTGTTGTGAAATTTCTCTTTATTTGCCTGTTGGAGGGTAGGGGGGGGGTTTATCTGGGATTTTCTAATCTCTAAATACATCTTCTTTGAAATAGAAGAGATTTTGTTGTCCATTTCATTAGTTTCTTTCTTGTTATTCTATTTGGTACCTCTTTTTCCCTCTCCACAAAGATTTAAGTCCCAGATTGCCTGTTGTGAAGTGGAACAGTCTGACCAAATTGCTGCTGAAATGAAACTCTTTAAGTTTGTGATAGGTAGGGCAGCTGATGAAAGCTGAAAAAAGATGTTCATATTACTATTGAGTTACCTCCACAATTTCTTGAAGACTGAAATAGCAGGTCCTGGCAAGTTAAAAAGTTAATTTTGGACCTAATGATTAACAATGTATTGCCAGAGGAGCAGCCTATTTAATATCAATACCCACAAAATCATGAAACCTTGAAATATTTCCTCATTGAAATGAGCAACACCAGGAGATCATTATATACTTCAACAATACTATATGATGATCAATTCTGATGGACATGGCCCTCTTCAACAATGAGATGAACCAAATCAGTTCCAATAGAGCAGTAATGAATTGAACCAGCTACACCCAGGGAAAGAACTCTGGGAGATGATTATGAACCACTTCATAGAATTCCCAATCCCTCTATTTTTGCCCGCCTGCATTTTTGATTTCCTTCACAGGCTAATTGTACATTATTTCAAAGTCTGACTTTTTATACAGCAAAATAACTGTATGGACATGTATACATATATTATATTTGATTTATACTTTAATATATTTAACATGTATTGGTTAACCTGCCATCTGGGGGAGGGGATGGGGGGAAGGAGGAGAAAAGTTGGAACAAAAGGTTTTGCAACTGTCAATGCTAAAAAATCACCCATGCATATATCTTGTAAATTAAAAGCTATATAACTTTTAAAAAAAAGAAATATTTCCTCATTAGTTTATTTATTTTATTTTGGTGGCGGTGGTGGAGGTGATAGTATGTGTGTGGCGTGTGGGTGTGGGGGTGTGCATTTAAATGGTCAAAGTCAAATTAATTTTGGGAAAGAATTTTGCAAATGATCAAGTTGTATCCTTGTAATCAACAAATTGAATTCAAATAATCTGGGAGAAATAGTATTTTGTTTCTCACTAAAGAATTGGCTATACCCATGAGGATTCACTCTATTTTCCATGGAGAAAAATGTAACAATAAGAGGAACAATAAAATATATGATTGATATAATCTCCATTATGTGGAGTAATCCTTACATAAACTATGTAAATGTGTTATGGATTTTGAATCAACATTCCAGCCAATTTGATAGTACAAAGACAAAAAAAAAAAAAAAAAAAACAACAACCAGAAAAAAGCAATTCCTACCCTCAAGGAATTTATAAACTAATTGAAGAGAATAAATACATATTTTTCATTAAAAAGCTAAAGAGTAATCTACCATATAAGACAAGTTATATTACCATAGGCAATAATAGCTAACTATAGCAACAATAATAATTATTATTACTATTAAGGAAATTGCCTTCAAGTCAGACAACTCTTTAAAGCTATAAGTTCTAGAAAAATTGCCAATTTGTAAAAAAGAATTTCTCACTGAAATTTTCCTGTAGTCCAGTACTTAAAGGATTATCATTAGATCACAGATATATATATATATATATATATATATATATATATACATATATATATAGATAGATAGATATAGATATATGTACTTCAATAACTTCATTTTATAGTTGAATAAACTGAAGCCCAGAGAAATTAAATGGCTTGCCTAAGGCTATAGATAATAACTAACAAAGAGAAGATTTGACTCCAAGTCATTTGCATTTGATCTTAAATCTATCACATTCTAACAATATTGTTTCTCATAATGTTTATTATTACAATGAATACTTATTGATTGATAATTATTGATAATAATAATACAACATTACTTTTATATTTTATAGTACTTTACAACTTACAAAAAATTTTACATTTACATAATTACATCATTGGTTCTTCACAGGTACTCTGTGTTATGGGGGAGATAGTGTAATACAATGAACATGAATTTGAATTCTAGTTTTGATACTTAGTATGTTATTCTTGTTCTTGTTCATTCATACTTAAATGAATCCCATTTGGATTTTTTTTTTTTGGCAGAAATACTACAGCAGTTTGCCATTTCCTTCTCCAGTTCATTATATAGATTAAAAAAAAAAAAAAAAAAACTAAGGTAAGTAAGGGTAAGTGATGTACCCATATAGGAGGCCAGATTTGAACTCAATCTTCCTGACCCAGCATTCTATCCTCCCTGGGGACACTGAATATAACCAGCCACTTAACCTACCTGAGTCTCAGGTTCTTTGTTTACAAAATTTATTTCTATAGGATCGTAGGTTTAATGATAAGAAGAACCTTAATGGTCATCCCTCTCTTTTTTATAGATGAAGAAATTAAAACAAAGAAGAGCTATGTATCTTGCTCAAGCTGATATAGTGACTGAGGCAGTATTTGAACCTCAATTTTTCTGACTCTGAATGCATCACTCTTACCTCCTACTCCAGGTTGCCTCTTACAGTTCCTAAAATTCCTTCTTATTTGAAATCTATGATAATAGAGTCACTACTTGTTATGAACTTAATGGACTACTTCAGGTTCACAGCAGTAAGTGGCAGAGTTGACTATAAGTAAAACCAATAATTTTTATTATTTATATAATGCTTTAAAATAGCAAAGTATTTTATATATATTAGCTTATTTGAGTGTTACAAATATTCTGTAAGGTGCTAAGGTATTATCATGCAGCTAGTGTCTGAGTCAAAATGCCAACCCAGGTCTTTCCAAGTCTAATACTATGTTCACTACACCAGAAGCATCAAAGACATGGTTCATGGGCTACATCTGACTCACAACACTCCAGGATGCTGCCAGAAGCACATTAAAATGTAATTGGGAAATATTTACCACAATAAAGAAAAATAAAATAAACCATAGTTAGCATTATAGTTTAAAACTAAGTTAATATACAGCCCACTGGGATCCTTATATATAAATTAGTGACTCCTATTTCTATTTGAAATTGACATCATTGAGCCATAGTATATTTTGTCCTAGGGATAATTATCAATTAAAAAGAAGGAAAAAAGGCAGTTTCTATCTTAGGCTTTAATATTGATTTACTGTGTGGTCTTAGAAAATCTAAATACAAAATGGTCTAAGAATCTTCAAAGAGAATCTCTGTATAACAGAATTTTTTGTTATTGTGACACATAATAGTATCATCTGTCTAAAAATAAACCAGTCTTTCAGTTTCCAGTATCTGGAAATCTCTTGTTGCTATTTTTTTTCTCTCTCATTCCCAATTTTCTATTATTTTTCTTCCTACTCTTTAAGTTTTCTTGTTGAACTGTTATCAAGTTTATTAGGTAGGGTAACATTCAAGATTCAAAAGAGATAAAAGTCTATTTGAGACTATGTGATAGGGAGCCTAGAGAAAGATCTTTTATTCACCGCTTAATGTATTTTCAGGAGACAGAGAGCCTGTGAATTCCTAGAAGGATTGCTATAAATACCACTCTGGGAAGGGTTTGGAGGGCTCAATTGACTCTCTTTTCCAGTTAGCATCTCTGGGGATCTTTTAGGGAGTAGCCAGTTAGAACACTGGGACAACTGAATCTTAGTCAGAAAGGAGAAAAAGGGTGAAAGAAGTTTAGAAATCAGTACCACTCTTATGACTCAATTGGGCTAAATTATTTAAACATGAGGCTACATGTTCTATTAGCTCTAAACCAAACAGAGAAAGAAACAAAAGGGGGGATGTCTGCAACCAAGATTGGCTAAGATCTTTACAAAGAATAAATGATGAAATATCTAGTCTAGGTATAAGAAAGGGCTGAGTTGTGTGTGTTGTAATGAAATGATGGGAGAAAAGAGTCTGAATCTGGGCAATGCTCTGTCCTATAGAAAGGAAATGAACTTTAATAGGTGTTAGCTATAATTTTATTATAGAGACTTGTTTTCTGCAATTTACAACCAGATTTGGGGCAGATGTCCCAGTCATCATTTCACCTCCACAATTATTCCAT
The DNA here is from genome assembly GCF_902635505.1 of Sarcophilus harrisii. Lineage (NCBI taxonomy): Eukaryota > Metazoa > Chordata > Mammalia > Dasyuromorphia > Dasyuridae > Sarcophilus > Sarcophilus harrisii. Next base: position 525,919,232 of record NC_045428.1, read on the forward strand.
ATATCACCAATTCTTCATCAAGGAATATCTGACAATCGTTACTTATTATTCACTTATTCCTGCCCCATCTGCCAGGCACACTAAGCCTATCCAGATTCAATGTCTAGTTTCAGTCACTCTAACATAAATAGCTCAAAATTAAACAAACCATTTAATAGGATTGGCATTTAAAAGGATGGGGGGAAAAGTATTGTAAAAATCAAGACCTTAATAAAAATTGACACATTTTCTAATCATCTGGTGACATTAACCAAAACCAAGCATCTTCAGAGCAAAAATCCTCCCCCTCCTTTTCCTCACTGGAAGAAAATCTCAAGCCTTATCCCAGTGAACAGCAAATAGACAACAGTTCACATTTGTCAGAGATACATGTCAAGAGGGATTTGTATTGAAGTTAGGCCATTGCTGCTGCTCACCTTATGGATATTTGAGCATATTGTTTCTGGTATGCAGCACTTGTTTCTGATATGAAGAATCTGGCGGATGCAGAAAGAGTCCTCTTCAAAGAGGAAGAGAGCATTCTATAACAAGACCTTACACACAGATAGGTATAAATGACTCCTCCCCATACTGAATAGTCCTGTCAATTACCAAAATCTATTTCATCAAGGTCGGGAAGATTGGAGCTAAAGCTTTCCTAATTACATCTTCCCCAGTCAGTCAATAAACATTTTTTAAGTACCTCCTTTGGGCCAAGATTATGTTAAATGCTGGATATACCAAGAAAGGCAAAAGATAGTATTTACTTTCAAGGGGCTCACACTATAGAGTCTAATATGAAAACTATAATGTATAAGAAGGCTATAAACAAAATAATACTTTCCCAGGTTGTCAGAAGGGATTGATGACACAAAAAGTATTAGGAATGCCTGTCCTAGTTTCCATAATCTTCTCAGCTCTCCCTGAAAATTGGATATAAATCAAATGCTGCCTGATTTGAGGGTCATTGTAGATTGCTTCCCCTTTTTAAAACAAGACCAATCTTGTAAACAACAGAAAGTTATTTAGAAAGAAATCACTTCCTCAGTGGATCATTGCATCCCTTTCAAGATCTATTATCTTGCTGAAGCTGGATATTGGGGAGGAGGATCAGAGAATTGGGAAAATTTATTACCATTCCATTTTCCAAAGAGCTAGAAAGTAACTATATCTGTCAATTGATAATTGCAATATCAGAAGTTTCTTAGCAGAGTCTGCAATAAAGACTGCTTTTCTCTGTATTAGGAAACAAAGTATTTAAATAGCTCCCATATTCTACAATTAACTGAGTTTTAGACACATGGTAATGATCTAATTAGAAAAAACCTTTTGCTGACATTCATTAAAGTCCATAGTGAATTGTCCAGCCCTGTGTTAGTCATGACTTTCTAAGTTCACAAGCAAACTGCTTTTTATTTTGCCAAAGGGACTCAGTGGGGAATGAGCCCAGAAACAGTTAAGGTTGTATGACAGCCTCCTGATCGCCTGGGGGAATTCTTCAAAGCTGGCAACCACCTTACTTGAGTGAATAGACTGAGTGTTCAAATGAGAAAAGTAATTCTCCTATTTTCAAAACTGTCTGGGGGGTCTGGCAGCAGGTAACAGAGACCCAACCATAGAGACAGTTTCAGGGCTAGGATTCTGCTTCTTAAGGGAACTGAGGATCAAGGAGAAACTCACAAATTCAGAAGGACCATGTTACCAACAGGCAAAAAACTAAAACACAGGGGCTAGTAGATATGATCATTTTATTGGAACTGGATTATAAAAAGAAGTGAGAATTCTGGGTCAAGAGATACAGAGGAAAAGTCCAGTTTATAAAATCTGTATATGAAGGGACTGTAAAATCAGCAGCCGTGCTAACGTCACTAAGAGGCATTAGCAGTGCTAAATTGCCATGCCAGGGATTCAAGGGTCTGTCTTTATATTTTCTCCAGTTGGAGTCAGTTTAGACCTACTCCAGTTTTACTCCATCACTTTCATAAGATCTATTTCAGCTTCTAGGTTCTCTAGAAGAATATTCAAAGAAGGAGGCAGACCAGTCATTATCCAGGGTTCTGGGGAAACATGGCTTCCAAAAACTTTGTTCAATTAATAGGCATGTATTTTTTTTTTTCTCACTTACACATTTCTCCCTACCCAGTGGAAAAGAAGGAAAAAAGAAAAGAAAAACAAAATTCTTATAACAAAAACATGAATAATGAAGCCTTTAAGTCTCACATCAGCATGTCCAAAAATAGATGTCTCATTCTGAATTTTGAGACCAGCATTTTATTTTACTCTAGACTGTAACTCTTTGATCAGGAAGTTTTTACTGTCTCCTTAGAGATCATACTGTAAGTGGAAAGTTCCCACTGGTCCTTCAGAATTCCTTGCTCTCAGTCACTGATTTTTCCTTTGCCTCACTTATCATCACATTGCAAAAAAAAAATAAAAAATAAAAAATTGTGAAGCAATAATAAAGCATGTGAATAAATCTCATGCCTTGGCATTTTCAATCAGAAGGGGTAATTTTTCCTTCATCCCACATGACTAATTTATTCCAAGTTTCCCTACATCCTTTCTTATTAACAACTTAAAATTTGCACACAGACAACAAGAACTGGATGGACATCTAGAGACCAATTAATCTAACTCCCCTATTTTTGAGGAGTTGAGGAAATTGAGAATCCAGATCATCTAATTCCAACCTGGCATGCAAAGTGATGCTGTGAATAGAATGCCAGACTTGGATTCAGAAAAACATGAGTTCAAATCTGGTCTCAGACACTCAGTGTGAACCTGGGCAAGTCACTTATCTATGTTTACCTCAGTTTCCTCATCTGTAAAATGATCTGGTGAAGGAAATGTTAAACTACTCCAGTATCTTTGCCAAGATCAGCTCAACAGGGATCATGAAGAGGCAGATATGACTGAAAACAATTTAACAGCAACAACAAAAATTTTTCTATCCATTATACAATACTAACACTGGAGGTTTATTTAAGTGTGATCAAATATTAAATACTGCCACAAAGTCAGTAGTCAAGCAATTAACATTTATTTTGCACTGTGAAGTGCCAAATACTGCTGGGAGTGCCTGGGAAAACAAAAATAAGCCAAAAGACAATTCCTTCCCTCAAAAATTTCACAATCTAGTACTGAATGCTCCTACTTCTGATACAGCTAGGGAAGCTTGCTGTCTCTTAAAGTACATACCCTTTTACATTCCATAACATTTAAAAAATTCATTAAATAAGAACCTAGAAAAGATTTTAATCAAAAAGATAAAGTAATTTATCCACAGATGACCTTTGTTGTCCAACAAGAAAATGGAATAGTACCAACACAATGCCAAGAGCATTGGTTTGGAGTTGAAAGAACTTCCTACAAAAGTGAGCTCTGCCCCACTTATTCCCTGGGAGATCTTGAACAACTCACTTCCTCAATTTCCTCCTCTGAAAATTTGAAGACTGGGTAGTCTTTAGGGTCCCTCTAGCCCTTGATGCTATATTTTAAGACAGATGTGTCCCAAAGAGAACCTGTAGCATTGGGCTTCATACAATACACTGAGTTTTTTGTCTCTTGGCAGTCTTCTCCCTTAGATCCAGATCTTCTTTGCAGTCCCACTTTCTTTGCCATTGAATAGTTAGCAAATGTGAATCATCCTGAAAGACTGGTATATACACCCTATACCCCAATCCCCATCCTTACCCTAGAGCTGTCCCCTAGGCAACAGTGTTAAGACACTGGAGTTTTGTTTTCCAAGTTTCCCCTTTGTTCCCCTTTTCTCCCTTGTGGTCCTAGTGTCCTAGTCAAGTTATAACTCCTAGACAGAGCTTATTATGGAGCTAGCTCTACCTTTTGGAACTATACCCTATTGGGCCAGGAAAGGGTTAGTTCTTATAAACTTTCAAGACATGTTGAAAATGGATCTCAAGTTAGCTAAGACATTTAATATATGCTTGATTGATAGTTTGATTGCATGGGAGGACCTTTGGTTCTGTTCTAGCCCTGCCTTCATGCCCTTCAGGCAGACACACAATGTTACTTCCTGAAAGTGAGCTCCTCCCTGTCCATTGATTTCAGCACTCTCTTGGTCTTTGTGGTCATTTTCTTTTTCTGGGGTCATTTTTAAAGGGGAATTTAGAATAAGATTGTAGATTTAGACTCAGAGACCTCAGAATCCACCTAGAACTCCCTCATTTTACACATAAGGGAACCAAGATTCAGAGATGGTAAAGGATTTTCCCAGTGTCACAGGGATAGTGAACATGAGAACTGGAATTTGCACCCAATTCTTCTTGACTCCAAAGTTGCTGCTCTTTTCACTATACTATATTGTTTGCAATTGCTTTTGCTACTGTTTGCCAAACACCTGACTAAGGACAAGTAGTTCCTGGCTCATCCGCACCTGGATAATTTCAGAAAACTTGTGCCTTAGTAACAACAGGATGTTTCCCAGGAGATATGAATATGCTTACTCACTTGTACCCCACCCTGCCTCTTTCTCTTGCCCTACTCCCTACGCCCCCAGTACTTGCAAAACTGGAGATGATTTCTCCTTCCCTAGAAATCCTGGCCAACTTGCATAGAATGAAAGAACTCCATTCCAAGGTATGGCATTCTGGCTGCCAAAATGGTACCTTGCCAAAAATTGGTATGTTCCCTGGAGCTGGGGATTGGGTGTAAGTTCTGGTGCACTTGAGGAGCAACTAAGTGAAGAAAGGTGAGGTAAAGAAGAGTGTCTCATGAATCAATGTGTCTGAGGAAGAACAGCTCTGTATTGTCATCTATTGTTATTTCTTTGAAACTAATCATGACATTATAGTGAATTTCAGGGAGCCTAGGAAAACCCCTGATTGCCTTCTATGTCCTCAGTAGCTGGAGTGATATAGATCTCCAAAAAGGTTCAGATTGCAGAAGTAATTCTGTTTATCTAACTTAAGAGGCTGAATGATGTGGTGGATAGTGTTAGACTTGGAGAAACAAAGACCAGAGTTTAAATCTAGACTCAGATATTAGTTCTGGGATCTTGACCAAGTCACAACATATCATTCTTGCTTTCCTCATCTGTAAAATGAGGTTGAAGAGCTGTTTCCAGGGAAAAATATCAGAGGAAAGAGACATGAGATAATTAGTAAGGATTGATAAGATTTACTTTCCAACTTATGCAATGCATTGGGGAATATAGTGAGGAAGAAGAGAGAAATAGTAAATAAAACTGATTACAGGCAGGAATGGGCAGGGCTGAAGAAGACACCTCTCTTTCAGAAGGAAGAGAAAAAGAAGAAGGAAGAGGAGTAAAAGGAGAAGAAGAAGGAGAAGGAAAAGGAGGAGGAGAAGGAAGGGAAAGAGAGGAAGGAAAAGGAAAAGAAGAGAAGAAGAAGAAAAATGCCCTAATGCAGCGCTAAGATGTGTAAGGCACTACACTAGGTGCTGAGCATAACCCACACCCTTCCCTGCCCTTGCCAAATAAAACAATTCCTTTATTGAAGGAACTTTAACACTGGGGGACACAATAAGGGCACAAAGAACTTTACTTGAAAATTGAGTGAGAGAAATCCTCTGCTGTTCATGACAACTTAATAATGAGAAATGTAGAGATGAGCTTTTAAAAGTTCCCCAAAAGGAAAGACAGTGGACATTGAAAACCAAAGGCTTTTTGGTCTGCCCTTCAACTTTTGCATCTCAAAGATTTCTAATTCCAAATATCTCAACTCCAGTACTTAAAAGTATTCTGCATACTTCATAGAACACAGAGGCAAACAGAAGCCCAATCATAGTCAGCTTAGAATATGTCAAAACAGTCAGAACACATGTTGTTACCATCATTGTCATCAGTGTTATTGTTGTTCAGTTATTCTGTCATATACAACTCTTTGTGACTCCGTGGACCACAATACACCAGGTTCTTCTTTCCTCCACTATCTCCCAAAGTTTGTTCAAAGATATCTTCATTGCTTTCGTGATACTATCTCTCTATCTCATCCTCTGCCATCCTCTTTTTCTTTTGCCTCCAATCTTTTCCAAGATCAGAGTTTTTCCAGTGAGTTCCATCTTCTTATTATATAGCCACCAAAGTATTTAAGTTTCAGTATCAATATTTGACCTTCTAGTCAATAGTAGGAATTAATTTCTATACTTAATATGTAAGCATTTATTGATTTGATCTGCTTGCTGTCAAAATGACTTCCAAAAGTTCTCCAACAATGACAATTTGAAAGTTTACATTCTCCAGCACTCAGATCTCCTTTATAGTCTACTTTCATAACCATACATTATTACTGGAAAAACCATAGTTTTGACTGTGCAGACCTTTATTGGCAAGATAATATCTCTGTCTTTTAGTATGTTTTCCATATTTGCCCATGGTTTTCCTTCCAAGAAGCAAGCATGTTTAATTTTCATAATGGCAGTTGTTGTTTGAAGTGATCTTTGAGCCCAGAAATAGAAAATCTGACACTGCTTCCATTTCATCTTTCTCTATTTGCCAGGAAATTATGGGTCCCAGTTGTGATGCTCTTAGGGTGTTTTAATTGTTACAATTCAAGTCAGCTTTTACACTATCCTCTTTCACCTTATCAAAGCCTTACCAATAGGCTTCTTATAGTTGATATTTCTCCTGGCAACTTTAACTGGCTTTTGATTCTTCCAACTTGACATTTCATGTGATGTATTCTGCAACTAAGTTAAATAAAGTGAAACTATACAGCCTTGTTATACTCCTACCCAGTCTTAAACCAATCAATTGTTTCATGTTTGGTTCTAATTGTTGCTTCTTGGCTCTCATATAGGTCCCTCAGGAGCCAAATAAAATCATTTGACACTTTCATCTCTTTGAGGACTTGCCACATTTTATTGTTATCCACACAGAGGCTTTAGTATAGTCAAATGAAACAGAAGATGATGTTTTTCTAGAACTCTCTTGTTTTTTCAAACCAACAAATGTTGGAAATTTGGTCTCTAGTTCCTCTGCTTTTTTGAAAACCAGCCTGTTCTTCTGATCCTCAGTTCACATATCACTGAAGCCAAGCTTGCAGAATCTTAAGTATAACCTTGCAGGCATAAAAGGAATGCAATTGTTCAGTAATTTAAATTTTATTTTGCATTGCTCTTCTTATTATTGAGACATAAACTTTTTTTCCAATCCGATGGCCAGTTTAAGTTTTCCAAATTTGCTGGCATGTTCTCTACAGCACTTCAATAGCATAATCTTTTAAAAATTTTTAGTAGCTTAGCTAGAATTCTATTGTCTTTACTTCATTCTCCAAGATGTCTGGCTCTAGATCAGTAAGCATACCATTGGTGTTATTATCAGTGTTTTTCTAATCAATTATCTTTCTAATATGTGAAGACTGAGTTAGCACCCTGCATACCTTAGAATCAGCTGGAGTCAGGATAAGCAAAAGTTCTTGGTCTTTATTCTTGGTCTTTAGGGGTAGAAGTGAATTGGATGAATACAGAATTTCCATGACCTCTCTTCGTTTCCCACCCAAAAGTGACTCTGGTTAGTCTTACTCCATCCCTTAGTCCCTCCTATAATTCTCTGTATATATCAATTATCGAGCCAACACAGAAGAGTGGGAAGGGCCATTTTCTAAGCATATGCTTATAGAGTATTGAACAATCAGTAATTAGCCTTAATTGTAAGTGTTCGGTTGTCCAACCTCAGTGCATCAACTCAAGAATTTCAGCCCTTTACACTAATATATCAATTATCTTTTTAATATATATAATAATATCAATAATCTTTCTAATACAGCTCTGTATATTCTCTTCCCCTCTTCTTAATCTCTTCTGCTTCTGTTTTCTACCATTTTTGTCTCTTAACATGCCCACTTTTGCATGAAATACTCCATTGATATCTCTTGTCTTTCCTATTGTTTTCTTTTATTTCTTTGCTTTGCATCAAAACAAAACAAAACATAGCATCTCCTTATCTCTCCTTAGAATTCTGAAATTCTACATTTAGTTGAGTATATCTTTGCACTTTCTTTCTTTCCTAGCTATTTGTAAAGGTTCTTCAGATAAACATTTTACTGTCTTGCTATTCCTTTTCTTTGGATTGTTTTTTGGATGCTTTCTCCAGCACAATATTGTGAATCTCTCTACACAGTTCTTCTGTTATCTACCAGAGATAATCCCTTACTTCTATTCATCATATCCACTTTATATAAAAGGGATGTTATTTTTTGAGCCACAGTCAGCTCTAGGTCTTGTTTTATCTATTCTCACAAAACTCTATTAGTGTCTGCCCTACTTCATTTTGTACTCCAAGGATAAATTTGCCTGGTATTTCAATTATCATTTGATTTCCTACTTTAACATTCTAATCCCTTATGATAAATGTGACATTTTCTTTTGATGATATTTTTAGAAAAAATAAGTTTTCATAAAATTGTGTAACTTTGGACTTCAGCATTAGTAGTTGGAATATAGATTTATACTACTGTGATGTTGATACAGGCAAATGTAATTCTGTCATTTTTGAAATCATATTTCACTACTACTTTTTTTATTCTTTTATTGACTATGAGGACTACTCCATTTCTTCTAAGGAATTTTTGCTCATAGTAGTATATGTAATAATCACTGAAATTAAATTCACCCATTTCTGCATATAAGTTAACAGTCACCCAAAATGCTGATATTTAATCTTTCCATCTTCTATTTGACCAGATCCAACTTACCATAGTACAAACATCTTACATTCCAGGTTCCTATGAAATATTGATTGTTACTGTATCAGACTGTCCTTTTCTCATTAGATACTTATGCAACTATCTTTCTTTCACTTTTGATCCATCAACTTCATTCTTTCTGGAGCTACTTGTAATTGTCCTGTCATTCCCAGCAATGCGTTGGACAGAATATTTGTAGCCATGTTGATTGGCTTTGCTAAAAGAGGGGCAGTGGTTAAAGTGATTTCCCTTTGTAGTTATGCCACTGGCTAGCTCCAAGATCTTAGACAAGTCTGTACAAATCATAATAATTTGATATCTATGAACATGAGTGCCAAGGATATGCTACTGTAGAAATAACACTGGCCCTGGGGTCAGATATTCTAGGTCCAAATCCTACATCTGATACTTATTATCTAGGTGACATTGGACAAGTCATTTAATTTCTTGCTATCTCAATTGACTCACAAAAAAGTGAGGGGGATGGTCTAGGTAGATTCTAAGGTCCTGGCTAGCTCTACATTTATGATTCTATGGTAGTGTCTAATCATGTCAGATATCACCCAGATTATTTCACAACCTTGTCAGATTTTATACAATTCACATTTAATATGAACTTCTTGCTTCAATTTTATGTTGCTACAAAAATATTTTCCTTTTAAAATAAAGCACAAAATAATATCTTCTGGGCATGTAGTTGCAATGTTAAGTACTCTGGCTTCAGAGAATTCAGCTAGTGTTGCTTAGCACTAAGTGAGCTGATTTAGTAACTCCCATGGACAATTTTCAAAGAAGCCATTAGGTCAAGCATGGCTCTTTATGTAGCAGAAAATTTCAAAAACAACAGTGAAGGTAAATGCGTTGGGGGTGGGAGGGAGGGAGGAAGCCAAATTTTATGTTACATTCTGGCTTTTAAGGCACTCAACATAGACTGTGCTTGATTGAACATTTTTATTTGCATCTGAATCTTCAGTATTGAAGAGTTTCTAACACATCACAGAAATTTAATGACTATGAAATAGTCTATAATTCCACTATCTTCATTTGCTCCCCATTGCTTCGTCAATAAACCATAAATCCTTGATCCTAGCCTTTAAGGTTAGCCAAAATCTGGTTTAAATTTACCTTTCTACCCTGGTTTTATACAATTCCAGTTCCTATACTTTCCTCTTCTGCATCCACGCTTCTATGTCTAATGCTTGGAACAGCCTCTTCTGAACCTTTCCTCTTAATGTATTAAAATTCTTCCTTTCCTTCACAGCTCAACTCAAGTCCCACATCTTTCATAAAACCATTTCTGCCCCTTTGCTGCCTGGGTGACAAAGATCTCTCTCTCCCCTAAGACTTCTCATAGCACTGGATGACTTTTCATTTGTACACATCTCATTCTCCTTTGTATTCTAGTTATTTGTATACAGTCTCCCAAGTGGTATAATTTTGTATCACTATTACCTATGTCTTCCACTTAGTAGGTATTTATTGACTTGAATTGGATTTTAAACAGATTCATAGTCTGTGAAAAGGATGAGAATATAAAGCTTCCTCTTCACCCCTCAGCAGTTTTGTCATTAAGAGACTCACAGCATAATGGAAACAGAATTGTCTCTGGAGTCAGATAACCTGAGTGCAAATCCTGACTTTGTCACTTATTATGTAAGTGGGTTAGATCTCTCCAGGTCTCTGTTTACTCATCTATATGATGGAAAGGTAAAGCCATATCACCTTGCAGGCCACTTCTAGTATAAATTAATAACCCTTTAAAAACTTAGGTTCATGCCTAATTTTGGTTTTTTTTTTTTTTAGTTTCTTAACTTTTGGTATTATCAATGCTTTTGAATATCAATAATATTAATAATTTTAGTCTTAACTATGATGTTTATTTAAAATGGAAGTTTCATTGGACTACCTGAAAGCTGTGACCAAAAAAAAAAAGAACCTTAACATAATAAAACAAGAAATAATTAAAGAATATTTTCCTGAAGTAATAGGACAAGAGGGGAAAGTAAAAATAGAAAAAATTCACTGATCATTATCTTAAAGAGTTCCTACAAGGATTTTTTGCTAAAATACAACCCACCCGCCGATCAAAGCAAAAATTTTACAAGAAACCAATAAAAACCAATTCACTCCCCCAATTTTTTTCTAATAAATTCTACACTTGACCATTGTCATTGTGTTTGTGTATATATTTTATTTCCTATCCCTGCTAAGTCTTCTATTTTAGTTCTACTCCTTAACTTGCCTTGCTATTACTTAACTTCTCCAACTGATTCCCCCTGTTATTCTGGAGCTATAATTACAATTGTACAGGATTTAGGAAAGGTAAAAATGGTAAATATACAATATGAATGATCAAAAAAGGACAACTATTTATGCTTTCTATGTGAAAATGTAAACCATATATCAGTAACTAAGTTGTTCGAAAAAAAGATTGGGGCAGAGCTGAGTATGATCTGACTCTAAAAAGCAAAACCTAAAAAAAAAAAAAAGGTAAAAGTAGTAATTATGCTATATGAATGAAGTGCAGAAGAAGAACTGACACAAAGGAATTAGATGGAGGAGGAAGACTAGTACTTCTGAAAACCTATTCATATCAGGAATGGATTAAATATAGAATAATACATGCACACATATACATATATACATATACAAATACAGTATATATACACACACATACATGCATATATATTATATTTGTGTGTATATACCAGGTAGGGTATAGATCCTTTCAAAATCCATAAATAAATAAGGGGGAGGGAGGGAATAAGGCAAGGTGAGTTAAGAAGGGTATGTAAATTAACAGGCACGGGAGAAGGTGTTTGGACTAATGGGAAAGAAATAGAGAAAGGGGAAAGGGAAACAAAGGGTAAGAGGGAGAGCACAAAAGAGTGTTTAGATTAATAGGAGTGGGATAAAATGTGTAGATTAATGGGAAAAGCATAAAGATGGAGGGAAAGGGATGGGTGAAAATATAAGGGGAGGTAGGAGGTGGGGTGATAGTGGGGAATCAGTTGGAGAAGTTAAGTAATAGCAAGGCAAGTTAAGGAGTAGAACTAAAATAGAAGACTTAGCAGGGATAGAAAATAAAAGATATACACAAACAGAATGACAATGGTCAAGTGTAGAATTTATTAGAAAAAAATTGGGGTAGTGATCATTAATCTCGATAGATAAAGTCAGATTTAAATATTCAATCAAGAGAGATATCTACATTACATGTCAGCCATATTAATATCTATGTATGTGTATATACATATGCATATATATGTGTGTGTAGATGTATGTGTGGGATGTGTGTAAATATATATAATATATGTATAAATATGTGTATGACATATACATAGTATATACTAGTATGTACTATTATATACATAGTATATAATATATATGTATAAGTATATATGTATGTATACATAAATATATTGGTGCTTAACTGTAGCCTGCTCAGGGAAGGTGAGGGGAATGAAAAAGGGGAAAAAAATGAAGTAAAAATGCAGAGCAGAGCACAAAAAAATAACCTATAGGGAAGCAAAGAAAAGATGGATAGTCATTTATATAATGTCTTCTATGCTTTCTTGAAATGGAAATATATTGTTACATATTTTGAATCCTCCCTCAAGTCCTGCTGGGCACATGACAAAGGCTCCCTTTTTCTATCTTTCTTTTCCTATTTCTTATTTTTGTATTTAAGTTTTAAATTGTAAAAATGGGAAACTTCAGGACAGTATGCCCTAGGAGTCAAGCATGGTGTGAGTAAAAGACAATGGGGCAAATAGGAATTGGGAATTGTACACAATAAGGGTAGAAAGGTAACTTGAAACCAGATTTTGGCTGGCTTTAAAGACCAGGATTAAGGATTTATGGTTTATTGACCTGGCAATGGGGAACGATTAAAGATGGTGAAATTGTAAACTATTTCACAGTAACTAAATGTTTATGATGTGCTAGAAACTCTATAATATTGAAGATTCACATGCAAATAAAATCAGATACAACAATAGGTGGAGGAACAGCAAAAAGGGAGTGGATTTCAGAGAAAGGCCACAGATGTTTGAGGAAACAAGTATATGTTTATTGAAATTCCCAAATATGAAGGGAGGGGTTGGGGTGAAGAGGAAGAATATGAACACTGAATTCTTTGAGAAAAGACCTTGTTTAAAATCCCATCATTCACTTATCGTCTGTATGACCATGGGTCACTTTTAACCTCTCTGAAGATTGTTTCTTCATCTGTAAAACAAATAATGATACCTTGTGATAGGACCAACATGTATTAGGATTCAACCCCCCCCCCCCCTCCCCAACATACTCCATATGGGTTAGGTTAGATTTTTCCCAACAAAGCAAGGACTTGATTTGCCATGGGTGGAACAATCCTCAAATTGGTTCTCCCTTAACAAAGCTTTATGGTGGCCTCTGAAAGTGCTGACATGACTTCCTGGTCACCTAAGGGCATAAAAGGTCCCACCCACATGCATTCAGGGACTTTTAGATTTAATGGATGTTACTGTGGCCTTGTGGTGTATGCTTGCTATGTTAGGACTAAGTAAACCTTTTTTTTGTTGAGTCAATTACAGTTACAATGCTTATAAGCCCCTCATTCTGTTCCACCATTGAACCTGAACTAAGAAAAAAAGAGCGTCAGACCCACCCTAACACACCTGTATGACTTACATTACAGGAGAATTATGAGGTTCAACTGACACAATGTCAGATACTACTGTTATAACACACACACACACACACACACACACACACACACACACACGAGACCTGGAGCTCAGGAGAGAGGTTAGGGATAGATAAATAGATTCTGAGGATCATTTGCAGTGAGATGATCATTTTACTCATGGTTTTTTGTCTCAAAATTAAGGGAGTAAAGTGAATTTCTTCACAATGTAACCATTTATCTTTAAATTATTGTTTTCCCCCAAAGACTTTTTAAGTCTGTATGACAGTACTCCAAGCAGTCACACACGTGTGCACAAGGAAGAAAGGATGAAAGGATGATAAATGAGGGTGCAATTTGTTTGTTTGTTTTACAAGAAATAGCCGTACAAGAACTGCCCACATCTTTGGGCTCAGAAACACATTTGGATGAGATTACTTGGGACTGTTTATTTGTGACCATCTTCCAAACTCAGTCATGCAATGGATGCAGCCAAAGGATTTTAAAAGAATTCATATGGAAACCTCAAGTCAATGATTCTTAAAGATCATTGAATCAAAGCCCCCGATTAACAGATTAGGAAACTGAGGCCCACAGAAGTGAAATTATTTCTCCAAATGCACAAAGCAAATAGGTGGCAGTTTGGGGATCCAGACAACCTGACTCTAAACAGTGTTTTTTTTAAACTGTTTTGATAATAAGAGTTTAATTTCTAAGATTTCTGCATCTATTTTTGCCTAAAGTAAATTATATTTTAAATGTAGTAAATGACAGTGATGCCTAGTACTCTAAGGAAAGCATCTCTCTTCCCTGCCACAAACCCCTATATTGTCACAAAGCACAACTGTTGTCATGACAACTTTACTAGTTATCCTCTTTCAGAATTGGGTGGGGAGAAGAACAAAGGAAAGAGAAATTTATGAGGCTGCTTAACAAGCCCCAGTGGAGACTAATATTACACAGAAAACATTCACCTTTCCAAAGCATCTTCACAGTATACATCCAAAGGTCTATGATTCTTTGAAGTGAGGAGCGCCTGAAGAACAGTGCAGTTGCTGGGTAGGGACCTATTAAAAATGTCTTCTAAAGACTCAGATTCTTCCCTAGGACAGGGGAAAAATTGAAGTGAAGGAGACCACACCAAATAAGAAACATTATCCTCAAAATTTTAGTTTTGTGGAGGGGTCAGAGCCAACTATATCTGCATATGGACTGGATCAGGACCTGGGGGATGAGGTTTAAGGGACTGACCAGGAGGTGTCATCCCCTTTTTCCCCAATATCTCCCAGAATCCTGTACTATCTGAAGTTCTACCAGTTTGAATCATTTAGGCCAGATTATGGCCCCTCTGTATGTAGTCTTCAAAACTTCCAAATGTGAAGTCATTCCCTAATTGATAAATGGTCAAAGTATACAAAAAGGCAGTTGTCAGACAAAGCTATTTATAGTTATATGAAAATAAAATGCTCTAAATCACTAATGATTAGAGAAATGCAAATTAAAATAATTCTGCAGTATCACCTATAAGAATGGCTAATACAACAAAAAATGGAAAATGTTGAATGTTGGAGGGGATGTGGGAAAACTGGGGCATTAATGCATTGTGGTTGGAGTTGTGAACTGATTCAGTCTTTCTGGAGAACAATTTGTAACTATACCCAAAGGACTATAGAACTGTACATAACCTTTGATTCCCTGCTAGGGGATACCACTGGTAGGTCTATATCCCAAAGACATCCTTCAAAAGGGTAAAGGACCTATTTGTACAAATATATTTATGGCAGCTCTTTTTTTTTGGGGGGGGGTGCTAAAGAACTGGAAATCTTTCCAGGGAATGGCTAAACAAGCTGTGGTATATAATTGTGATGGAATATTATTGTGCTGTAAGAAATGACAACCAGATTGATCTCAGAAAACTTGGAAAGATTTACATGAACTAATGCATAGTGAAGTGAAAAGCACCAGAAAACCATTGAACACAGTAACAGTAAAATTGTTTGATGAAGAACTGTGAATGACTTGGCTATTCTCACCAATACAATGATCCAAGACAATCCCAAAAGGACTAATGATGAAGCATATTATCTGCCTCCAAAGAAAGAATTGATATTGATATTGATTAAATACAGAGTGAAATATGCTATTTTCACTTTCTTTTGTTTTAAAATTTTATTTGTCTCCTTGTACAAAATGACTAAACTGGAAATATTTTACATAATTGCACATATATTACTTATCTGTTTGCTTGCCATTTCAGAGAGGGACAAGAGAAAAAGGAAGAGAGAAATCAAATTTGGAATTCAAAACTTTAAATAAAAATGCTTTAAAAATAAGGCAAAATAACTTCTAAGAATGGCTTAAATGAGATTCAGATGTAATTGGTAAATTTTAACAAAAATTAATAAAAACATGATACAACAAAGACAATGTTAATTTGTTGTTTTCTAAATCAATACATAGTGAAGAAGGATCTAGTTTCTATTTGAGCATCACACTACTGATTTAATATTTGAAGCTCAAATTTCAAATAACTTTCAGGAAGAGAAGTTATTAGTAGTACTTTAGTTGGAATTAGTTTTATAAAGACTGCTTTACTTCTCTCAGCTCACTGATGTGTATAGCAAGAGATTAAGAAAAACTAAGGGGAACAGAGGAGGAGGCCAATTTTAGATATGGAATACCTCCTAAGAAGAAGAAGGGAAGGAGAAGGAAGAAGGAAAGGAGAAAGTGAAGGAAGAGAGGAAAAAGGAAGAGAACAAATTAGAGGGGAAGGAGAAAGAGGAAGAAAAAAAGGAGGCGGTACTTTTACTCTGCTACTCTGTTCTTATTTCCTTCTATTACCTTAATGGAATCCTTCCTCCCTAGTCCTTTCTCTAGTAGGTTAGGTAGATCCTTTCTTCATTCTCCTCTTCCTTATTCTCTTCCCCTTTTCCCTCTTCCTTCTCCTCCTTTTTCCCCTTTTCCTTTTCCTTCTCTTCTTCCCCCTTCCTCTCTTACTTTTTTCTTTTCTCTCTTCCCCTCTTCCTTCTCCTTCTTTTTCTCTTTCCTCCCTTCCTTCTCCTTCTCTTTCTCCTACCCCTCTTCCTTCTCCTCCTGTTCCCTCTTCCTCTCTTCCTTTTTCTCTTCCCTCTTTTCCTCTTCCTTCCCCTCCTTTTCTTCCTCCTTCCCCTATTCCTTCTCCTCCTTTTCTCCTTTTTTTTTCTTTCTCTTCTTCTTCCCCCTTCCTTCTTCTCTTTCCTCTTCCCCTCTTCCTTCACCTTTTTTCTTCCTCCTTCCCCTCTTCCTTTTCCTTCTCTTCCCCCTTTTTCTTCTTTTCTTCCCCTTTCTTGCTCTTCTTTTTTCCTCTTCCTTCTCCTTTTGTTTCTCCTTCCCCTCTTTGCTCTCTTCCTCCTCTTCCTCCAGAGTTATCTCTTCCCTTAATGAAATGCTTCCTCTTGAACCCTCTTAATATCACAAATTGGATCAGTTTCATTCTGAAGTCATCTCTTTTCCAAATCCATTGCCTCCTTAACAAAGACTTCTGAGTAACTAATTGGAGACATGTTGTCTCTGTTTCCCATATTGGCTGCCAGCTTTTCCCGGGTGTTCTGCCACATCAACAATTGGGCATGGTGCCACCACTCCACATACTCTCAGGGCTTTTTTTCCTTCAGTTTGCAGCTGCCACATTCTTTTTCTTGGGTGCCTCTACCTTCTTTTTCTCTGAGTCCAGGCACTTGGGTGTTCTAAGATGTGCCTCTTTGGTTTGATACTGATCCTTGTATGGCCTGGCTAAGGCATTCAAATCACATCAAACTACTTCAAGGGGACTGGCATATCAATAAATCAACCAATCAATATGCAGGAATTCAACACCTATTATGTGACTGATACTCTTAGACACTGTTAATACAGAAACTACAAATGAAAAAAAAATGCCTGCTCCCAGATATATCCACAAAGAAAAGGAATAAAATAAGACTTTTATTTGTTTTTGTTTTTGTTTTTGAGACCAAATCTCCAAATCTTGCCGAGATTGGAAATAGAGCATCTAAAGCTAATGAACAAGAAAACTTTGACTACTTCTACTTCCAAACTGAAACTGTTTGCTTTTTCTACTGATCTTCTGCTCCTGGGGGCTGGTAATATTGTTGCTGGATTTAGTATACACTATTAGCTTTAGCCCTATTCCCTCAAAGAACTCCAGAACTCAAAAATTTCAGTCTTAACCCTCCCAATAAATATAGACCATCACAACACAAAATGACTACTCCTTTTAGGAATGATAGCCTATTCTACCCCAAGTGCTACTGTGATGTCCAAAAAATGATATAAAGAGTATGAAGAGACCTAAATTCTCATTAACAGATAATGAGTGGGTAGAGAGCCTAATGAGTGAGGGAAGGTGGTACCAGCAAAAAAATAATAATAATAATAATAATAATAACTGAACTGGATATAAGTGAAAGTCAATTAAATCAGTTGGAAAGAAAAGACCATAAAAAAGACCCAAAGAACTGATGTTTTTTAACCTGGAATTTTTCCAGACTAAGAACAGTTAATTTTTAAAATTTGTGTGTGTGTGTGTGTGTGTGTGTGTGTGTATGTGTATAAAATATCCGTTATCTTTTTTTACTTCACAGTAACTATTTGTGGTAGAAAATTTAGGTATTATTATTCCTATTTTGCAAATGAATTGAATTTGAAGTAAATTTATTAACTTGTCAAAAATCACTCAGTTGAGAAGTGTCAATGGTGAGATTCCAATTCTGGACCTTCACTACAAGTTTTGCACTGAACTCAGTAAAGGATACTAACCTTCTTGGTCCTGATTTTTCCAAGTCCAATTTAAATAAACTATATATTTTTTGTTTTTTTAGGCATTCAGTTATGTCTAATTCTTTGTGACCCTGTGGATCATACTGTTTATGGGGTTTTCTTGGCAAGGATACTGGAGTAGTTTTCCATTTTCTACTCCAGTTAATTATGGCAAACTCAAGTTAAATGATTGCCCAAGATCATATAGCTATTAGTTATCTGAGGTTAGATTTGAACTCAGGTTCAAATCTCTAACTGTAGGCCCTCTCTATTCCCTAAGCAATTTAACTTCCATGAATAAACTACATGTTCTCATAGAAAGTGTTCTTTGTGTCCTTCATAAATTAAGCTTAATAGACTTCACAAACTGATAACATGTTTTTCCTTTTCCCTGCAATCCAGATTATATAAAAAATTCACCCTTGTTTTTTAATTTTGGTTCTTTTGAAATAATGTGCAAGGGTGGAACATTACTTCCCGTCCTATGATACCCCAGCCTGTGACCAATGCTTTGATTGCACTATATATTTGGTTTACCCAAGTTCCACCAGAAATTACAAAGGAACATTTGGAGCCATATTTTATAAGCTCCTTGCTTTTGCTTCTTTTTAATTTTTTTTTTTTTTTTTGATTTCCAGTGCTTAGTACACTGCTTGGCACTATATAGATGCTTAATAAGTACTGGTTGATTGATTGATTCATTGATTCCTCAATAGTCTTGTTAGGATATTTTCAATATCATAGTGCTGGGGGGGGGGAACAGCTGTCTAGTTATTCTTCTGTCCTAGTTACAACATTCTTCAAGGAATAAAAACTGAATGCATATGGCAAAGTCAGTTTATATATCAATAATTATGATCATAAGTATTTCCCTGAATGCTTCCAAATTTAAAAGAACAGGAATAAACATAATCTTTTTGACTATTGTTATTGGCTCAAGGAAAGCAGGTCTTTAAACTGTATGTTGATAAACTTACTAATATTTCCTGGAAAAAATTAGTTTAAAAATGTATGATTATTAAAGACATGCTTAGTGAAAATGATGAAAAGAAAGTTCTGATCACAGAAAATCAGCATGAATTCTTCAAGAATATGTCAAGACAGACTAAAGTCATTTCCTTTTTTTTTTTTGACAAGGTCATTATAATGTCAAGTCGGAGGAATTCTGTAATATATAGTTAACCTACACTTTGACTATCAGAACTTGAAATATCTTCAGTAGAGTACCCTAGACATCTATGTCTGGCCCTCAAACATTAAACAGATTTCTCATAGGAAATTAGATAAATTTTGAGATGAAATACTTATCAAATTTTCAGAGACTATAAAGCTGAGAAGAATGGTGAACACATTAAATGACAAAGTCAGAATTCAAAAAGGTTAACAGGTTTAAAAAAAACTGAACAGGTTAGAATATTAGTTTGAATAAAATAAGTTGAAATTTAATAGGGAATAATATAAAGACTCATAGTCATATTTAAAATAATCAATTTCAAAAGTATAAGGGGGAGATGCAAGATTACAATTCTGAAAAAAAAAACCTTGAGATCTTAAAAAACTGCAAGTTCAACATAAATCAATAATTATTGTATGGTAGCCAAGAAAGTTGATGTGATTTTAGACTGCTTTAAGAAAAATGCAGTTTCAGTTTCAGCGAGGCCTGTTAAGACTTACATGAATTAATACTACGTGAAGTGAGTAGAAGCAAGAGAACATTGTATATAGTAGCAACAAGATTATGTGATGATCAGCTGTGATCTTTTCAACGGTAAGATGATTCAAGCCAGTTCTAACAGATTTGTGATGGAGAGAGCCATCTGCATCCAGAGGGAGGACTCAATCAATGCCTAATTTCCAATTTTCCCAGCAGTTTTTGTCACAACTTGAGTTCTTATCACAAAAACTGGGGTCTTTGGGTTTGTCAAACACTAAATTTCTATAGTCATTGACTATTTTGTCCTGTGAACCTAACCTATTCCACTAATCAACTATTCTATTTTTTAGCCAGTACCAAATGGTTTTGATGACTGCTATTTTATAATATAGTTAAATGAGCACTAAACCACCTTCATTTGCATTTTGTCATTATTTTCCTTGAAATTCTTGATCTGTTGTTCTAGATGAATTTTGTTATTATTTTTTCTAGCTCTGTAAAATAATTTCTTGGGAGTTTTATTGGTATAGCACTGAACAGCTAGATTAGTTTAAGTATTATTATCATTTTTATTATATTAGTTCAGCCTACCCACGAGCACTTGATATTTTTCCAATTGGTTAGATCTGACATTATTTGTGTGGAAACTGTTATGTAATTGTATTCATATAGTTCCTGACTTTGTCTGGCAGGCAAATATTTTATATTATCTACAGTGATTTTAAATGGAATTTCTTTTGTATCTCTTGTTGCTGGACTTTGTTGGTAACACATAAAAATGTTGATGTTTTATGTGAATTTATTTTGTATCCTGCAACTTTGCTAAAGTTGTGAATTGTTTCTAGTAGTTTTTTAATTATTTCTTGAGGATTCTCTAAGTATACCATCATATCATCTGCAAAGAGTGATAATTTTGTTTTCTCATTACCTACTCTAATTCCTTTGATTTCTTTTTCTTCTCTTATTGCTAAAGCTAACATTTCTAATACAATATTGAATAGTAATGGTAATAGTGGGCAACCTTGTTTCACTTTTGATCTTATTGGGAATATTTTAGTTTATCCCCATTACATATGATGCTTGCTGACCATTTTAAATAAATGTTACTGATCATTTTAAAGAAAACTCCATTTATTCCTATATTGTTTAGTATTTTTTAATAGGAATCCATTCCAGAATCTTTGCCAGAAAAACTCCATGGCAACATCCATGATGTTACAAAGAGTCAGACACAACTGAATAACTGACCAACAGGAAGATTCTATAAGACCAAAATGTTTATTATGTCTTTGGCAAAACTGTGGGTATATTTTAACACACCCTAAGATGTTAATTATGCAATATAAAAATATGAACAGCAAAATATTATGAGCATATGCTCCAAGGAGGTCACTGATAAGAAGAATATTCCATGTACATCAAGATATTTATAGTAGCATTTTTTGAGAGTAAAGAATTGGGAATAAAGTAAATGCCTATTAATTGAGAAATAGCTTAACAAATTATGGTTTATGAATGTATTGATGAGAACTGTGTGCTGTAAGAAGCAACAAATGCAGTGAACACAGAAAGGCATGTTCAGGTTTACATAAATTGAAGCCAAATGAAACAAGCAGAGCTAAGAAAACAATACACACAATGACTACAAAAATGTAAATGGAAAGAATAATCACAAAACAATAAAAAGAATTGTGATCAAATTTCAAAGAACAAACATTGCTTGAAAGAAGATGATATGGCTAATATAGCATCAAATGATGTTAGACACCAGATGATGGTAGCCACCAAATGTTGGAATTTGGTCATGCAAAGGATTCACAATGACCATTCTCTTTAGAAAAAGGTAAGTTTATTTAGGAGAAGAGGTTACAAACAAGATGAAGAAATATAATAGACATCAGGAATGGTAAATATGAAGTAGAATGGGAGACCACATAGTAAGGAAAGGGGTTTTAACAATTAATGATGGAAAGGACAACTTACAAATAGCCAGGTAGGGCATGCTCTTGGCTGGTAGGCTAAATCCAAAAGGGATTTAGCACCCTAAAAGAGTTAGTTGGCTGTAAGGAGAAACACTATAAGGCATGGTGGGGAAATAAAAGAAAGACATCACAAGGCAAACTGTCATGATAGACTGGTTCAAAGCAGGTTCAGCCAAGCTGGAGTGGGCCACAGACAGATTTTATAGAAGAAATTTAACCTCAGGGACATGACTGGGATTTTTGACAAGACATAGCTGGGCTGCCAATGACTCCCACAGGGTAGACTTCAGGGGTTTGACTTAACTTGGATTTCTGACTGGATGACCTCCTCAGAGGATGGGACTACTAAGCTAATCTGATCTATAGCAGAGCTCCAGGGAACAATTCCATCAATATTCTACTTTTGCTCTGTGGACAGCACCCAGACATCCAGGACCTCATCCAAGACATCAAAGAATCTCATAAAAGACATACCTATCCTAATCTTTGTAAAGGTAAAAGATCCATAGATGTACAATCAGATTTTTTTTCATGTATGGATCAGCTTTACTGGATTTTTTCTTTAAAAGTATTATCTGGAGTGGGTGCAATGAAAGGAATACTGGGGAAAATTTTGGTAATGTAAAAATCAATGAAAATTCAAAAACACGTTATGAGTGCTTATTCAAAGTTGGTTACTTGAATTTCTTCACCTTAGGGTTTTAATACTTGAGGTAGCACACTTGTAATATTACATCTTTATTTGGTCTTGTATTGTATATTTCATTTTTCTACAAAACAAAAATTTCTGCTCCTTAAGGACCATCTCTAAAATGTTTGCTTTTGTAAAGTTTTTGTTGCTTTTGAAACTATTCTCTGGGACTGTAACATGCACAAGTCAGATATTTGCAGCTACTTTGGAATGAAGATAGTTGGTTTTAAAATGTTCAGGAAAAAAAAAAAACCACTACAAAACTAAGTAGTAACTAGAGTTGTAAATCTAAATGATAATTGTGTTAGTATTTTGGCCTTGGATCTGATATTCAAATCAAAAAGCTCTCTGTGTGGGAACATATTATGCTCAAAGGTTTCATTGTTGTCACAGATAATGAACTGGATGGCTCTTTAAAACATCTAAATACTCTTTTCAAAGCTACTGATTTAGACCACCACTTGGTTTACTCAATTGGAGAATGTCAGATCCCTTGTTCCTTCATTAGAGATATTGTTTCCTTTATATAACTCCCTTTTGAAAGAAGCAAGGAGCATTCTAATGTCAATGAATAAAGCTTTTTTATTCAACATTTATTCATTAAAAATTGTCCTAACATATTGATAAGATTTCAATTAAACTCAATTTCATGAACATTTAATAAATACTAAGTGTCAGGAACTATGTTAGGTACTGGAAATGAAAAGACAATAAAAATCATAATCGACATGTATAGAGCACTCATTTGGTCCTTATAATAATCCTGTGAAGAAGATGATGTTTTTTTTTTGTTTTGTTTTACAAATGAAGAAACAAAGGTCTAGAGAGATTAATTAATTTTTCTACTCTTAACAGCTGGTCAGTGTCTGGGAAGAATTTGAATTCAGAATTTCCTGACTCCAAGGCCAGCTTCACCACCTAAAATAGGACAGTTCTTGATTTTGAGGAATTGACATTCTGAGGTGAATAAGATAGAAGTATTTAACACACACACATGTTCAACAAGCAAATGCAAATGTAGACATATTCTGAATATACTCTCTGAGCTGTATATGTAAAGGTAATATAGATCATCTGGCCCAAATATGACATGAATAGCTCCTAAGGAAGGACATTGTTTATATTTTGTTATAAGTAGGAAGAGGACTGTGTCTATACTGCCAGTCACCTTGCAAAGGAGGAACAGATAAGATCCAGGCTTCTATTCTTTATTTATTCTCTTATCTCCAACAATGGCATCATTATATTTGCTACAAATCAAACATCTATAGTCTGAGGGTTTTTTAGATGTTCTCTTGGTGGTTCAAAACTTAAAAAATCCCAATACTCTAGTCATTCTAAACAGGAGGATCACACTTTAGCTCATGCTGGCCAATTTAGCTTCCTTCCACCAAATATCAATTGCACAAAAGATAGTTTTAAATAATTAATAAATCTTTTTATCAAAGCAAAACCATAAACATAAAAAAGAGAAGGATTTATATATTAAGGTAGACAATAGAATACATCAGAGTTAATGAGCTCTTTGATTTGGGAGAAAGATGGAATGTCAGCTTTATGGAGGAGAGAACATAATCTCTTCCAGGGTAATGGAGGTGGGTGAGGGTGAAAGTCCACTTAGCAATATCTAGGGTTTCAGACATTAATCAATAGGGATGTCAGGGCCTGGTTTTTCCATGTCTCTGACCCCCACTTGCCTTTTAGCTTATATTATTTTTTATCTATCTCTTTTTTATTTCTCTTGTCAGATTTCTTGGGGGAAAGAAAGCTGCTTCTTCACTTGTGCAAATACAAAGCATGTAGGCTCAAAGTTCTCTCAGACAATTAAGAATCCTATCTCCCATCACCAGTCCCATCTCACAGAGGCACTCATCACCTCAAGGCTGACCTTTGGGAAATTACCTTTCTTGAATGGTTCTAGATATATATATATATATATATATATATATATATATATATATATATTAGATATAATTTTGGTGAAGTGCATTAATAAGTAGGAGAATAAAGTAAGGACATTCATAAGAAGTGGTGATTGATCTGAGACTTGAAATAAATTAGGTATTTCAAGAGAGAAAGACAGACAGATAGATAGAAACAGAAAAAGAGACACAAAAACACAGAGACAGAGACACCTATAGAAAAAGAGAGAAAGACAGAGACAGAGAGAAATTCCTGGTATAAGGGAAAACTTTTTCAAGGACATGGAGGCAGGAAATGACAATCCTGTATAGGGAATAGCAGTAGACTGTGTAAGAAGTCAAATGAAAGTCAGGAACAATTGAGAGAGACAAACAGAGAGACAGAGACAGACAGAAACAGAGAGAGAGACAGAGAGGCAGAAACAGAGACAGAGAAACACAGAGACACATACACAAAGAACACAGAGAGACAGAGACAGAGAGAAATTTCAGGTATAAGGGACAACTTTTTCAAGGACATGGAGACAGGAATGGAAATCCTGTGTAGGGAACAGCAGTAGACTGTGAGAAGTCAAGGGAAATCAGAAACAATTTAGGATTGTCACAAGTATAGGAACTATCCAAAGTGCTGCAAATACGAATACAAGTAGAAAGAAAGCCAGTCTCTTCCCTTCTAGGGAAGACAACACATAATATATGGGAAAAACAAAACCAAAAAAAACATAAGATGAAGGTACTCATTTAGTTCAAACACATGCCAGAGAAAGCTAAGAGAGTAAGAGCTGAATGTTAATAGGAAGGAGGGAGGTGTCATATATATCTATCTGGAGCCAGATTGTAGGAGGCTTCAAAAACCAAATTGGAGAGCTGGACTATTTTAGAGGGAGTTACTGAAGGTGTTCAGGTAAGGACTTGACAAATTCTACACTTTAGTAGTAGTAGGATTAACATACACTTTAGTAATATTATTTTGCTTGGAGGAAATACAGATTTAAGGGGAGAGATAGTGGGTTCTGGTTTAGAAATTCTGAGCTTCTGAAATCATTAAAACATGGGGGAGAGATTCACCCTGCAGTTGATTATACTGAACAGGAGCTTAGAAAAGAGGTTAGGGCTAGATATATAGATTCCAAAGACATCTGCAGAGAAATGATATTTGAAGCCATGAGAGTTGCTGAGGTAATCCAAAGAATATGTAGAGAAAGAAAGAAAGGCATTGACATTTAGAAAGACCAAGAGCAAGGTCTCTAGCCTTATAACTGTGAATGATCATCTTTCCCTCTTGGTGTACATATGAGCAACACAAACTCCAGCCAAGGGCTCTGGTCATTAGTTTGTGACAAAGATGTTTTGCCATGTGTATTCCCTAAAGGAAAGGGTCTTTTTGTGGACCCGAATTGGATTAGAAGGGATACATACAATATGACAGTAAAACAGTAAAGCATTTATGTAGTATCACACACCTATGGGTATCCCTCATCCATCTCTCTGTCTGTCTGTCTGTCTATCTTTCTTGGTGTGTGTCTCTCTCTGTTTCTATCTTTTCCTGTTTGTCTCTGCCTTTCTGTCTCTCTTTTCCCTTTTTTTTGTGCCTTTATCTTTTTCTTTATTCCCAACTCTGCTTTCCACTTTCCCTGATCTCCTTCAAGACTCAGACAACATTCTGTTATCTGCAAAAAGCCTTTCCTAGCCTCTCTCAAAGAGTGTCCTCCCTCTGAATGACCTACCATTTACAGTGTATTATATATATATATATATATATATATATGCAGTACTTTACATGCTTTCTTTCCCATTATAATGTGAGCTGTTTGAAGCCATGCTTTTCGCCTAAATATCTATCTCTATATCCCTAGATTTTGGCACAGTAACTGCAATATAACAAACACTCAATAAATGCTTATTTACTAAGTGATTATGATGGAAGAAGTCCAGGGTAATCTCTATTTTTCTTCAAATTACCTCCTACATTTTATAGATAAAGAAACTGAGGCTGAAAGAAATAAAGTAACACTGTGAAGGCATCTTCTCAGAAGTGATGAAGGACTGTAAAACTTACCAAAATTAGAAATGGACTCTTAGTCTCTCCTTCCTCTTTTCCTTCTTTTTCCCACCCTCTGGCGTGAAGCACATTTCATCAATCAATGACATTTATTGAGCACATGCTTCATA
Organism: Sarcophilus harrisii; assembly: GCF_902635505.1. Lineage (NCBI taxonomy): Eukaryota > Metazoa > Chordata > Mammalia > Dasyuromorphia > Dasyuridae > Sarcophilus > Sarcophilus harrisii. The sequence continues at coordinate 525,945,761 of NC_045428.1, forward strand.
GACAGCATAGTGCTTGGCACTCTCCAGCTATCACCAGAGAAGATCGATGACGCCCACTTTCCATGGCTGGCTGTTTTATGGGGTCTGCCACAGCCCAACTGCCTGGGAGGTGCCCAAAGGAAGTTCAGCAGGGCTTTCAGGAGATGCTTTGTTCCAACCCTTAATGATGCTGCCGAGGGTTAGCTTGGCAGTTTTTCCCTTATTTTTACTACTGAAGTACAGTCTCTGGAGCCCAGAAAAAGAATCAGCAAGTGGATCCTTCAGTCATTTCGCCCCTTTACTGACTGACAAAGCACATTTACTAGTGTCCTGGGGATGTTAGATAAAGGGAGAGGTGCTTCCTTTTACCTAAGAAAAAGCAAAATTTCCTCAGGCACAAATCTCATTTTGTCACTTCAACTAGTCCAAGAAGAGGACAAGTTTTCCCCTCTCTTCTACTTTATTTCTTTCTTTGTCCCTATCTTTCTGTTTCTATCTCTCTTTGTCTTTCTGTTTATCTCTATTTTTGTTTTTATTTCTGACTCCCTATTTCTGTCTTTTTTTCTCTGTCTTTTCTGTCTCTGTCTCTGTTTTTGTCTCTTTCTTTGTGTTTCTTTCTCTCTCTTTTTCTGGTTCTCTATTTGTCTCCCTATCTCTGTCTTTCTGTCTCTCTCTCTTTCTAAAAGGGATAGTGGAGTTACTAAATTCTTCCTTCTTGCAAAGGGAAAAACCCAACAACAATAGTTTATAAAGAACTCCATTTAATGAGTAGTCTGCTAACCCTCAGGAGGCTCCCTCAGATTGGATGGATCATAGAAGTGATCAGAATAAAGTGAGATCATAGTCACTGAGAACAAAAACTGATAATTTGTAAGGTTCTTTAAGGTTTTCAAAGTACTTTGCATACATTATCTATTATGATTCTCACAAAAACTCTGGGAGATGGATGCTATATTATTACCTCCATTTTACAGTAGAAGAAATTGAGATTGAGAGAGGTTAATTGACTTGCCCAGAATCACAAAAGTAGTAGGTACCTAATGTAGGATTTGAATCCAGATCTTTCAGACTCTAGAACTACTGATTTAATCATTTCACTATATTATTTCTATAAGAGATACATGGTGTAATTTTTAAAGATGGTACAATTCTAAAAATAACAAGAAGCTGAAAAATAATCTAAATTCAATTGAAGTTGTTTTTATTTCCTTTTAGATAGTTTTTATTTTGGTTATCTTGAAGGACAAATTAATTTCTCCCAACCATTCAGAAATATTTTGGTTAAAACAACACCCTTATCATTCTACCTGATATTATGCGGAGCTTCAGTAATTAAAAAAATGGATGGGTGGTTGTCTTGGGGAAAGAAGAGGAAACCACAGCGAATATCTCTACATTCACTACACAGACATCATAGAATCATGGCTCTCAAGATGGAAAAGAAAGAGTTAATCTAGTCTATCTAAGAGTGATGACCCAGACTATGGGAACTTGAGAAAACCACTCATGTTCCAGAGATTGGCTTATTTAAACTGACAGAAGCTGAGATCTGAACCCCTCTGCTCCCATAAGACTGTATTTTTCATCTTTGTGGGAGCAGGAAGAGGGTTGTAAGTGAGAGCTTACTCTCTCATTCTCCTAGCTGTAAGAGAATTACTGAGCCAGAAGGTTGAATCATTAGCTTTAGTCTTAGGAGTATAATATTTTTTATGAGAGAAGGAATAAAAATAAAAATTACTTTCCCAAGTTGCTCTGGCAGGAAGTAGTCTCTCCCCAGACCAGAAGAGTTAGGGTTAGCTAATTTTTGGTTAGCCTAATTTCCCTTCCACTGAATGGTCTTTATATAAAGGCGGTCAGGGAAATTGAGAAGACATTATCAAAGCAGATGGTAAAATAGTAATCAGAAAAGCTATACAGAATAAATTAATATATAGAATATATTTAATGGGCTCTGTCTGACATTCTGAGCTACACAGACTCCAGGCTCAACCAAGAAGAGAGAAGTTTCAGCTAAGGATCCATTCTTTGCTGTGTCTAGGAATATGACTTAGGAATCAAAGGAAGTCTTGGCATTTTAGCTCTCCCTTTATGCCTGCAGATCCAAGGAAGCTTCCCATCTTCCATTCAAAGACTATACCTTGCTTCCCATCTTTTATACTTCTTTCCACTCTTCTCTGCCTTTCCATGATATGTCTATGTCAATCTGAATTCAGATCTCCCTCCACAGACATAATTAGGCAGTTTTTGAGTGAACCACCAAAACCTACCTGGGTAGAAATTTCTGAAGATTTTAAAAGCCAGTTGCACACATATTATCAGAGACAGGTTTTGCACCTAGCTCTTCTATTTCCAAAGCCAACTGAAATAAATTCTATTTATTTCAATGATCTAATTTTATTAAGGGTATTCAGTTCTGATTGAGTAATGTTTTACTAGTAGGTACATAAATGGAAACTATGTTTAAATCCCCACATTAGTGAGTTGCTTATTACTATAAACAAAGACCTCCTGTAATTGAATATATTCTATCAAAGAAAATTTAAATGTATATGTATGTCTGTCAGCCTCATTCAGATGGGAACAAAGAACTTGAATAGAATAACAAAGGGAAACATTATTGTTAGTCATGGCAATTACTAAAGAGGAAATAAAGATTATTTGCTGAATACTTACAGAATGAATTTCTATGTGACTTTGGGAAAGTAACCCAGTTTCCTTACATGTAAAATGGGGAAGTTGGTCTAGAAGGTCACTAAGATTGACAACTTTGCACATCTCTTCCTCACTTAAATCTAATTCATGTGCAAGGTAAGATATCATCCCATGAGGTCACTGATCCACTTTGAAAATGAAGGATGAATAACTAGAAGATATATTTAGATGCACATACACACAGTCTACATATAGACAATATTGTGTATACATGGACTATACATACATGCATGTATCCATGTTCAATGTTTCATAGATTATCGGTTATATCCCTTTCCTCTTTCTCTCTACCTGATATACTATTTATCTTTCAAAGACTAGCTCCAATGCGTCCTCCTCCAGGATTCTTGCTTTCATCTTCCTTCTCCCTATGGGTGAGAATTACTCCTTTCTTGTCTTATCACCTAAAATCGCATGCTTTTTTTACACTGTGGAGGTTTTAATGTCTGTTATATTTATCTAAATGTATGTCATGTCTATCCCCACCACACAAACTTCGTGGGTTAGAGATTCTCTGAATTGTCTACAATTATCAGGATATTACACATAATAGATACTGGTAAATAGTTGTTGAGTGACTTAGTGAAGAGTAAAATCTTGAAGGAAACAAACCTGGGCCTGGCCTGGGCACCAACTCTCTAGATGATTGTGGGTAAGTCATTTCATTGATTTGAACTGCAGTATCCTCATTTGAATACTAGGATCAATCCTATGTATCTTCTTCACAATTCAAATATCTTACCCCCATCACTTACTCCCTATGACCTTGGGGAAGTATTTAACTTCTTCAGGCCTCAATCCCACAATTCTAAAATGAGGGGCTGACCTATATGACTTTGAAGGTTCTTTCATCTCTTACTATTGTTATTTTATTGGGAAGACATGCTTACTAAGAAGGTATATACTCAGTCTCCCAACTTAGGATTGTTTGGACTAGGGACTTGGATTCCATTTCTCATTCTAGTCTATGACTCTAAGGCAGCTTTGATTTCTTTAGTGGGAATATTCTTCTAAAGTTATCCATTGCCTTGACAGGTGTCAGTGTCAATAAGCATCCCTCCAACCAAGAGTAATAGCTAGCATTTAGGGACCAAGTTCAGGTTTATCAAACACTATAAAATTTATTTATTTAAGGCTCCAAAAACCTCATGGTAGGTACTACTGGTATTATTATTCTGATTTTACAGATGAGGAAATAGGTATAAAGTGCTTAAGTGACATACCCATAGTTTCACCTATAGGGAGGCTCAAAGATGGGATTTAAACTTAGTCTTCTCTATGGTCTCTAAGTTTATTATTCTTTTCAGGATATCATACTAGCTAGATCAACTACTTCATTAGCTCCATACTTCTTCACCAATGAAGAATGCATGTGACACCATTAGGTGAAGGGAATTAGCCTTCAAGAATATCTGGGCAAAGAAAAAAAATTCACAAACTGTTGACATATTTTAGTAAACATTTCTGGACTTAGTCTGACTTCTTTATTTTTTCTTCTTTTTTATTTTAAAAGTTTTTTTATTTTCAAAACATATGCACAAATAATTTTTCCACATTGACCCTTGCATAGCCTTGTGCTTCACATTTTGTCCTCCTTCCCTCCACCCCCTCCCCTATATGGCAAGCAATCCAATATATGTTAAACATGTTAAAATGTATGTTAAATCCAATATGTATAAACATATTTATACAATTGTCTTGCTACATAAGAAAAATCAGATCAAAAAGGGGAAAAAATGAGTAAGAAAACAAAATGCAAGTTATTCACTTGTCCCATGACCTTTGTTGTTCACAACAAAAAGAGCAAAAATGTTATGTTATAATCCACATTCAGTTCCCACAGTCCTTTCTCTGCATATAGATGGCTCTTTTCATCACAAGATCATTGGAACTGGTCTGAATCATCTCATTGTTGAAGAGAGCCATGTCCATGAAAACTGATCATACTATAATCTTGCTGTTGCTAAGTACAATGATATCCTGGAAGCTTGTTTCACTTAACATCAGTTCATGTAAGTCTCTCCAGACCTCTCTGAAATCATCTGCTGGCCATTTCTTACAGAATAATAGTATTCAACAATATTCATATACCGTAACTTATTCTGCCATTTTCCAATTGATGGGCATCCACTCAGTTTCCAGTTTCTTGACACTACAAAGAGGGCTTCCATAAACATTTTTGCACATGTGGGTCCCTTTCCCTTCTTTAAGATCTCTTTGGGATATAAGCCCAATAGAAACACTACTGGGTCAAAGGGATCAAAGTGTATACATAGTTTGATAACTTTTTTGAGCATAGTTCCAAACTGGTCTCCAGAATGGTTGGATTTGTTCACAATTCCACCAACAATGTATCAGTGTCCCACTTTTCCCACATCCCCTCCAAAATTCATAATTATCTTTTCCTGTCATCCGACTTTTCTTTAGACAGATAGTCTATCATTAGGTATGAATTGAAAGTCTTTTTCAGGGATTTGATATTGTAGTCTTTAAATTTGATTGTACATTCCTATGAATAAATATTCTTGAGCATACATCTCCAATATGCATATACAAGATGTCTCAATAGTTTAGTATAGTTTTAAGCTTTAATAGTTGTTGATTTATAATGTATTTATACACAAATATTTATATATATGTACCACTATATGAATAATGTTTTATATTATAAAGCTTATACAAAACAGAAAATAAAACTGGAGGAGATGAAGATGAGATGTTTGACCTTGGAGTTAATGGGATAGGGAAGATAGGAAAGTTACATGCACTTCAGGAGTATCATTGTCTTTTGAGTGAGGATGTAGGGACAAGTGAGGAACAGATTTAAATTGGAAAGACCAATTAATAGGACACTACATAGTCCAGGCAAGAGGTCATGGATTCATAGATCTTGATCTTGCCTGGACTCAAAAGATCCTTCTATTTCATCTTTGTTATGGGCCAGAACTCTGGTGTTTTTACCCCTTTTCTGAGAAGTCAGGAAGGGCATTATCACCTCCTTTTTGGGGTTCTCACCTCCCTGAGAAGTCAGGGAGGGCATGGGCCAGAACAAGGATTGTTACAAGATGCTAACTCAGTGGAATTGATGAGACAATGGTTATATAGTTTAGCATGGTGATTAGTAGTTCTCTAGCTCAGTATGATTGATTTAATCTTACCACAAATAATGGTTCCCTACTGATATAATGATTGGTTTATACTCAGTATGCTGTAAATGATCTAATTATAATAGAGAATATAAGCTGGGACAAACTCAGCCAGGGTCAAACTCGGAGAAGACAGAGGACTGGAGGTGGGAACTCAAGCTCTGGGAGCCAAGAAGAGAGATTCATTCCATCTTCATCAGCCTTGTGGTAGCTGGCCTGTCCTCCTGCTCCCCACACTGAGATCAAGGCCCATCTGAAGGGCCTCAAGAAAGGTAGCCAGAACTCAGGCAAGGAGATAATAAAGGATTTAGACTTTAACACCTGGCTATTTTTGTGGTGATTAATCTGTGGAAATGAAGGCTGGTCCCAAGACCTCCAGAAAACCAACCAGAATATTACATTTTGGCATCCTAACATGGGAGTAAGGAATTACAATCAGCAGTCCAGACTGACACAAGCCTGAGTTCAGTGGAAAAGTCTCCGTGACCCAGAAATTAGGGTGAGTACAAAAATAGACAAGAAGGAAACTTTGTAAAGGGCTAAACTTGTATTCCAGCTGAAATGGGATAAATGTTTAGAAAGGAGTCTTTTCCATTGCAAGGAAAATGTGTCGAAAACATAGTTAAACTAATAAAAAAACAAGATTTTATTATAACTTGGGAGCAGGTCATTGAACTTTTAGAAACATTACACTACACATTAACTTGGTTCTCTAAGGAAAAAGAATTAGATCCAGATAAGTGGAAATTAGTAGGAGAGCATTTAATTGAATATTACAATGATAATGGTCCTGATTCAATTCTTAAAGAAACATTCTATACATATAACTTTATACAGTTGGCTTTAGGAAATTATATAAGTTACAGAATAAGGGGAAAAAAAGTGCAGGAGGGGGAGGATACTGACAAACTAGGTGAAAAGGATGAAGAATTAGACAAGAAAGGAGTTAAATACAATTTTGATGAAATTAAGGAGTGTGGTGCTTCACAGCAGGAGAAATTAGGACATTCTCCCTTCCCTGACTCTCCCCCCTCAATTAATTAACTTTATGGGTGGAGGAAGAAGGAAAAAGGAGAGGGAGAGTGACACAATCAGCACCACCTATGAAGCAGCTTATGACAAGATTACAAAAGGCACTAGTTAAAGCTAAAAAAGGACAGGATATATCTGATTTAATAGAAGCATACCCTATGATTGAAGAGTTTGACCCTTCAGGTCAACAAAGGAGAAAATACACTCCTTTTGATCTGGAAAAAATCAAGGATTTGAAAAAGGCTTGCATTCTTTATGGGGCCACACCATCTTATGTTAAAATGATATTAGAGACTTTGGCTTATGAAATTTTAAACCCTAGTGATAAGTAGAATACAAGACCAATGAAATAGGCAAACTGGAGTTAATATATAAGTCACCTTTGATCAACTAGCAGGTAAAGATCAGTATGTATGCAAACGCTGTAGCACAGGTTAACTACCCTTTGACAGCATATGAGCACATTGCTGCTGCTATTAAAGCATGGGGCTCTCTCCCAGGCAAAGATAGAGGGGAAGCCTTCACAAGGTCAAATGAACCCTTTGCTGATTTTGTGGGACGTTTGCAAACAGTTGTCACACAAACTATTGGTGAAAATTCAGCAACAGGAATAATGGTCAAACAACTTGCTAAAGAAAATGCTAATGAAGTTTGTAGAAGAATTATATGGGGACTGCACAAAAATGCTGCACCACAGTGGGTACAAATGCCTTTTATACCCAGGCTATGGGGCAGAACATGGGAAGACAGTCCCTTTTGGCAAGGGACTTCCAGAGAGACTCGTCAATGTTTTTAATGTGGTAAAGTAGGGCATTTGAAAGCTCAATGTTGGCACAGAGATAGAGTGAGAAGACAGGGTGACAGAACAAGACCCAAAACCCTGAGTCCAAAATGCAATAGAGGTTTCCACTGGGCCTCAGAATGTAGATTGACCCAGGGAAATGAGAGGCAGGGCCCAGTTCCAAGACCTCAATCAAAAGACAGGTGGGGCATGATGGCAGCCAAGGTTATAACCAGAGAATCTTTAGAAGTTCAGGACTCTGATGTGATCAATCAGCAGAAAAGCAATCAAATGGGAGAAAGGGATTACAATTGGGGAGAATACAGGCTTTTTAACCCAACAGAAGAGCAGTGTCCAGTACAAGCAGCTCCAATATAATCTCCAGGTGATGTGGAGAGATCCAGAAAGTGGTGAATGGAAGGGACCAGATAGTTAACTGTCTTGGGGAGAGGGTTTGCTTGTATCTCTACAGATGGAGAAGGAATCAGATGGGTGCCAACAAACACCTTGAGAGAGACAGAAAAAGAGAAAAAATCTCATATCGAAGGAGAAGATATAAGAAACATCTGACACTGAAAGAGCATGGTTGATAATAAGACTGATACAGAACTTCAAAACCCGCAGGAATCATTGGATTCCCTGAGATGAAAAACTGTTGATAAGACTGTTGCAAAACTTCAAAATCTGCAGGAATCATTGGATTCCCTGGAACTTGCAGGAATTATTGGATTCCTGACATATGAAGTAATGGACAATAGATTCATTTTGGACTATTTCTAGTACTTATGGACATGTATAATTCCTCATGTTGATTCATGTTGTTTGTTTTCATTACTAGCCTGTGTTACTATGTGCTTATGTAATAACTCCCATGTTGATGGATTTATGTATACCTGTTTCAAGTGAGACCCTTCAGAAACCCACTAATTTGGTTTGATTTTCCATTTCCCTTTGGTATTTTCATCTCCCTTCCTGAGACATCAAGGAGGGTGTGATCACCTCCTTTTTTGGTGTTTTCACCCCTTTTTCTGAGACATCTTCCTTAAAAAATATAAATAAAAGGTTAAACCAGGATGGTGGCTACTAACTAGGATAAATTCAAAAAGTGTAAAGGTAGAAATGACAAGGACAAGCAACTGATTAGCTACTTGGGGTGAGAAAGAATGAAGAGATTAAGATGACACTAAGGTTGTGATCCTGGGTCATTAGAAGCAAGATGTTGCTCTTGACTGTGATAAAGAACTTTAGAAGAAGGAAGGATTGGGGGGAAGAGAATGAGAGTATTGCTGCAGAACTATCAGCTATGTATACTCATCCATGTTCCACCTAAAACAGAAAGTGAGGAAGAAGAGCTTTTATTAACCAGTCCCCAGGCACAAAGAAGAAAAAGCTCTAATAGTCTTGAGTGCTCTAGGGAGCAACAATCAGTATTCTGGTAGGGTTAGAGAAGGAGTTTTCCTCCCAAGTGTTCCAATGCAATCGCTGTAATGGGAAGTTGGTTTATAATTGCCCAAAGGACCAAACCCATTCTAGTAGGGAAGAATTTGGGCGTAGACAGAGATAAGGTGTAAAAGTAGGTATGATAATGATGGAGACAATCTGACAAATTTGCTATTGAAGTAACGGTAAAAATGGGTCCCATTTTATGACTGGAATCTTACAATCAGATTATCTCCTTTTGTGGTACTACTAATTTAGTAAAAAATGTGCTTGATTTGGAGTCTGAACAAACTGAAAATAGATCCTAAATTCTATCACCAACTCATTAGATAACATGCCTCCAGTGAAGGCAACTAGGTGACTTAGAGCTCTGGGCCTGGAGTCAAGAAAACTTGAGTTCAAATGCAAAAATCACATTAAGACTTTAGGAACAGAGTACTTAATTTTATGAAAAATCAAGACCAGGAAAACTTCTGTCATTGTTGTAAGAATCTGGGTATTAAAGAAAAAAAAAAAGAAAAGATGCCTTCATAATATTTTTCCAGTTAATGAGATAAATAATGAGATAATAAAGAAACGAGAGAGCAGAGTTCCTGAGGCCCAATGCTTTCTGTGCTTTTTTTGTGCTTTGCTTTGTCTTCTATTATTAAAACAATTGACATTTCATATGGGGAAACTGAGTAGTTGCCATTGAAAACGGAGGCTTTTAAGAATTTATAGAAGATGTTTGGAGTTTGAATTGTATGATAAATGTCAAAATAAAGACCTATTTAATTTGAAAACAAGATTTATTCATTTGGTGATCTATGTGAGACTCACATCTTACTTCTTTTGTGTTAGTTCTCTGGGTTCAACAGTCACACAATACTGCTCTGGAAAGCACCTTCCCATGCATGGTACAATTCAGAACACTCTATGTACATAATAGAATACACTCAGTACTCCAGTCATGTAGTTTCCATTTCAGAATCATTGTTTGGATCTATTCTCATTCATGGGGGCATTTTAATATAATAACTGGAGTCAGAGAGGCAAGTTGCTCTATAAGAAATAAAATGAGTAAAATATTCCATATCCATTTTTCTCAAGGGAAGTCATTCATGTTAACCTCATTCGAAATTGTCAGCTAAAAAGAAACATCCTTAAAAAACTGCAGTTTATCTCTAAAGGTTAGCCATAACTAATAATAATAACTAGCATTTATGTCATTATTTAAGGATTGCCAAACTACTCTACAAATATCATCTCGTGTTATATTCATGATAACCTGGAAGGTGAGTGCTATTATTATACCCACTTTGTAGATGAGGAAATTGAAACATATAAATATTGTGACTTGCCAATGATTCACAAAACTGTGTCTGAGGCCATATTTGAATTCTGGTATCCTTGACTCCTGGTCAGGCACTCCAGCCATTGCATCACCTTCCTGCTTTGGGACAAGCCTTTGGAAAGGGTCCTATAGGATATTTAACTTTGCATGGAGTTCAAATATGATAGTTACATGTTTTAAAGTAATGTTCATCATTAATAAATTATGTTACAGAGGTAAGGATGAATAGAAAGTAAATGTTAGAGAATGTATTTAGTAACAGCTCTGACCAACCTGACTCATTTCCTACTCTCTGTTATTCCAGAGAGTAGTAGGCTCTCATATCATCTATTGACTATCTGATGAGCTGAATTTTATATTTTATATTTATACACACACACACACACACACATATATATATATATATATAATTTATCCACTATATAGTTTTCCAGTCCAATGAACATTCATTAAGTATATACTATGTGCCAGAAACTGTTAAACCCCTAGGATTATAATGAATAAAAGAAAATCCTGCCCTCAAGGATAACTCATTATTAGCCAGGTTAATAACTTTAAAGGTTAAACATGAATATGTTCTGTCTTTGGAGTGTGTCTCTATATTATGTATTAGCATCTCTATTAATATAGCATTTGAGACTTGTTTTGTAATTAAATATGTCTCCTGAATTGGGCATGAAGTTGGCCCAATTATTATTAGCCTACAGACAATTTAATAAAAATGAAATATTAATTTTTAGAGTCAATTTCAGAGCATATGAAAATTTTTGAATTAGGCATCTTTAAAGAGAAAGCTAGAAAGATGGAAAAACTGGGGTGAATAGTGTCTGAAAGGAGAAAATGTACAGAGATTCAAACTCATTTTACTAGTACCCATTTTCAACTCCTCTTTTGAAAACCATATGGTTCTAAGAGAGGAAGACCTGTGTGGCCACAGAAATAGGAGTAGCTGAAACATCAGCAAGCAATAAGTAGCTCCTTGACCAAGTTCCTTGAAAAGGAGTGCCTGGACATTGTCAAGTTTCCATCATAATCCATGACCAAAGAGTAGCAAAAGACAGAGTTATAATATGGAGGAACAGACCTCGCCCTTGACTTTCATTATTACTACTAAAAAGGTATGAATTCAAGCTATATTTAATTTTTTTTCCTGTGTGTGTGTGTATGTGTGTGTGTGTGTGGTGTATCTTCAATTTTAGAATAGAGACTACTAGAAGACACTTTAGATTCCTTGGGATGGCAAAAATCACTATATGGAGAAGGAGGGGAGGATTCAAACTTTTAGCAGGCCCAAGTAGTTTCTTCTCTATTGAGGGAGATGGAGTTCAGGCCCAGTATAATTCCTGAATAATGACAACTGAATAGAAAAGAAAGAATTATCTGGAGTTTTTTTTAGACTTAGGCGCAAATCTTTAGTATTTTAATGTTTTAAATTTCATTAAATAAAATTTACTTATAAAATTAATGCATTGTTGGCCCAAGAGCTCATATTGGAGCTTAGAGTCCTTTACCTTTTTTTGTAAAAACTTGGACTTGAGCCAAATTCTGAGGTTTTCAGAGCAAACCTAGATTGGGACTCAGAATATATTGAAAGTGAATTGTGACATGCCCCCACATTTGTCCTTTTCTTCTATAGGTGATTGGATAACTTGTAGAGTTTATATATCTCTTGGGCAGACTGTGAAGGCAGGAAATGACCAGGGTTCAGAAAAGTGGATTATACTTGAGATATTGTTCATTACTTTTAAGGACCCCAAATTTCTCCTTGAAACACATGGTGAATGTAAAGAATTTGCAGCATACTCCCATTGTCTGTATGCTCCATTGCTGGATCCATATCATGTCACGATATCTAGAAGATCCCCAGCAAATTCTGTGAGGATTTTTCGAAAGACATGGGCAAAATTTATACAACTATAAGATATAGATGGATCTTGCCTTCATCTTTGGAGGAAGTACTCCCATCAGTGAGATAATAGAAGTATTGAAGGATTAAATTGTTTACCTTAATAACAATGATGTTCCTTCTCTGCTCTCAGATCCTAAGAAATCATGTAGCATGTGAGGATAAAAACAAAGAGATATGGAAAGTGGCAATAGTACCCCTAAATTGGAAAATACAAGAATATCCATTGATTAATTGGGGAATGGTTGAACAAATTATTAGAATGCAATGAAATAAATATTATTGTGCCAAATGTGAAGAGTTTGGAAAATTTTGTGAAGATGTGGATAAAGTGATGCAAGGTAAAGAAAATACAAATAAGAGAAATGTATAAAGATCACAGTGATGGTAAGGAAAACACTAAAAAATTACAGAACTCAGATCAATGCAATGACCAATTCAAACTGCAGAGAGCTGCTTATAAAACATCTCTTCTTGATTGCAAGGTATCATGGGACAAGATTAGAATGAAATAAATGCTATCAGATGATCATTATGTTAATTTATTGTTGCTTAACTATGCTTGTTTGTGGATGAATGGGGTTGACATTGGGAAATGACAATGATGTTAACAAAATAAATATCAATAATATACATTTAATAATATGGCAATCATTTATATATTACTTTGAGGTTTGCAAAACTCTTTACAAATATTATCTCCTTTGATCCTTATAGCAACCTTGAAGGTAAGTGATATTATTATCTTCATTTTGCATTAGAAGAAATTGCAGCAGAAAACGGTACCTAATAAGTGTTGATTTGAATTAGATCTTCCTGACTTTAGGACACTCAAAAGATTATGTTTGTGGCTTTTAATAAAGTGACCATAAAAGAGTCTTGTTGATTCTTAAAACACATTTTAAGAAATAGATTAGTATATTTGCTTTCAAAAGATACCATATTTGGAATTAATAGAAACATCTATCTTGTTCTCACAACTTCAAAGAAAACTTTTACAACCCTAGTGGTTCCAATAACAGAACTGGGAATAATTACCCCTTCTTTTTACAGATAAGGAAGTTAAGGAAGAAGAAAGGGAACTGTTTTGTCCAGAGTCACATAATAGGTTAGTAGTGGCCCAATTGAAACTAAAACCCAGTTTTTATAGCACCTAGTGAAATTTTCTTTCCACCAGATCATGTTGCCTCTCTAGAATAAGTACTGAGAGCAGAAAGATTAAACAAGAATGTGATAATTTATACTTTAGCCATACCTCATTCAAAATTTCCTTGGGTGGAGGGAAATATGTTTTAATGGAATTCCAAATTACTTCACTAACAAAAGATGAGGATTAAGGCAGGAGATTAAAGTCAAGGATTAAGGAGGGGGCAAAAAAAGGGAAAACTTCAAATTATTTTTAACTGAGACTAAGGAAAGGAAAACAAGTCCCCAACTCACTGCTATTAGAGGGAACCACGCTAAAACATGCACCTGGCAGTACAATTGGGTTTGTTTTTTAGAGCTACTGAGCTCTAAGAACTACTAAGCAAGTTCAGAGGTATAATGATAAGGCTAAGAATTAATACTCAAAGATACTTGTATAGAGTAAGGCATCCTGGAGGGCCCAGCTCAGACCTACTATATATGTTTCTTATTTGTAGCTTGGAACCATTTTGTGCCCCTGAAGTTCCCAAACCCTTGGAGCAGTGATAAATCTCTATCTTGTTCTTAAATTCTTAGTTTTATAGCAAAAAGAAGCACAAGAGAGAAGTTAATGGCATAAATAAGGGGAAATGCTAAAATAACAAAAGACAGTTTGAGCCAAGGAGCAATAATTGAACTGACAATTCAATTCAACAAATAACTATTAAGTACCTACTATGTTCTTGACATTGTGCTAGTTACTAAAATTTGCTTGTTTCTTTTATTCTCATCTTTGATTTCATCAGGAATAGGAAGTTCTCTGGAAAGGAAATTCCCTCTATCAATGCAAGTGAGTACCTGCTCTAAATTAAATGTATGAATTTAAATTTATAATTTTTAGAATTGCCTGAGGAACTGAGAGATTAAGTTTTTGGTTTTTTTGCACAGGATCATATCTGTATGGCATTTCAACCAAGGTCATTCAATTTGGTTCAAAGGTAATAGGGAGGGAAGGAAGGAAGGAAGGAAGGAAGGAAGGAAGGAAGGAAGGAAGGAAGGAAGGAAGGAAAGAAGGAAGGAAGGAAGGAAGAGAGGGAAGGAGAGAGGAGAGAGGGAATGGAGGGAAGGGAGGGAGAAGGGGAGGGAGGAAAGAAGGAATTGAATGAATGAACATGTGATTTACTTTCCAGTTGAAGAAAAATAACAAAATTATCTATGATTTTCAGCAATACCTTTCTAAAGCCATTTGTTTTTTAAATACTGATCATGGGAGAGGATCATGATGATCTGGGAGAAGCAGTCAATAACTTTGTTCACTAAGATGGCATTTAGTAGCATAGTCCTTACTCTCATTTTAGATCTAGATAAAGACTAGATAACAAGAATTCATTCAATCATTTACTCAAGAAGCATATATTTAGCACCTAAATTCTTCTAGTATCTTACTTTTAAGAGCAGCATGAAGAAAGATATTACCAAAAGACATCCTTGGTCTTATAGAATCTGAGCACGTTACTCTACGTATATGTGTCATGTCTACACAGATTTTCTATATAAGTACCATTCCATGAGCAGTCTTTAAGTGTCCATTCTTCCCACTGATAATGTCTACATTTGTGAGAGAGGATCTCAGGTTTTAAAGGAGAGAGTATTTCATCATTACTTTATTACTTTTCTTCTTAGGTCTTTGAATGAAATTCCTTTACTTTTAATCAATATGTTCTCTCTCTAGTTTGTGAAAGTAAACACTTTAGTGAAACCTCAAAATCTACAGGTTTTATTATAAGTTTGTTTATTTTTTTATTCAGTTGGGTTTTGTAGTGTATACAAACCAGAGAATGTTTTGAACATGGAGGAGCTTCTCTGAAGAGGTACTCACAAAAAAGTCATGGTGCCCTCAGGTGCTCCAGGAGAATCAGACAAGAAGGTCCTTATTGAGCTTAAGCTCTTTTGATGGTGTGTTCACCATCCCTATGTGTTCTTATTCCCAGTGTGATTCATTCCCAGAAGGAGTTGATCTGAGCCCCTTGACAAAGCTCTGGGGAAAGGTCAGTTGAAGCAAAACATTGAATAACATTTGGCCATCTTCAGGAAAGTATGAATCAGTGACAGCTTCAAGGAAGGGAAGAAACTAAAGCTTTGTAACTGTCTGAGAATTGATTCTATTTCTAGAATATAATAATGGAATTCAATTCAATAAGTGTCTACTATGTAGAAAGTATTACACTAGGCAATGGAGAAGACAAGATCCTGAAGCTTATAGTGTTCCTAGGGAGATAAAACACAGATAATTAGAATATGCAACTGTTCCTAATGAATGCATCCAAGGGGCACAAAATGAATCATTATATGAAGTACAAGGAGGAACTTGTTACTGACCTGCCTATCAGGGAAAGTTTCCTAGAGGAAATCTTATTTGGGTTGGGTTTCCAAAGACGAGTAAGAATTGAGGAGATTAAAACAAAGGTGAGGGAAGCTCTGGTGAAGAAGAGGCAAGAGGGACAGTAAGGTTACACCAGGAGAATACAGGGTATGCTCAAGGCAGAGTATTCTACTTTCTCACTTACAAAGAACTTTACCCTTGATATCTTCACTGCAATCATCATCATTATTTTATAGATGAAAAAACTGAGTTAGCAAGTCTATGTGGTTATTTTATGATTCTAAAGTTAATAAATGGAGGAGGATGGATTCAAACTCACATTTCCCAAATCCAGATCTAGTCTATCTTTCCCAGAAACACAAAGGACACAAACAGACCTAAGTACAAAGCAGATGAATCTGGAAGCAGTCTCATGGAATCTGCAGAGACTAGAAACAGGAAAATATCTTTCGAAGCTTTTGCTGCAGGCAAGTTGGTAATGAGAATTTGAACTCCAATTGGAGTTAAAAGGAAGGGGAAGATCTTAGTTATATTGCAGAAACAGAGTTAACAGGATTTTGCATGTCAGCTGAGGAAAAAGGGAAAAGCCTTATAGAATGAATATATGCTGCTGTTACCAGCAGAAATAGAAAGACGAGAAAATCTTTGGGAAAAGATGGAGTCTTTAACAATCAATCTCCCTCTCAGAGAATGAGTTCATTGAAGCAGTGTGGAATAGTGAAATAGAGAACTGCTTTTGAAATCAGGGAGATCTATATTTGGGCAAATCACTTAATGTTGCTGTGCCTCAGTTTCACCATATGAAAAATGAGGGGATTGGGCTTGATAGTCAATAAGGTCCCTTACAGCCCTAAATCTATAATCCCAATGATTATTTTGTTTGAAATGTGAATTTCTAAGACTACTAAAATTCACTCTAGAAGTAAATTCAGTGTTATATGTTATATGTTATGCCATACTTTGAATTATTTATTTTCAGAAGCAAACCTTCCATGAAAACAGAGAATCAAGAATTAACTGAAAATGAAAAGGTCTCCATTTTGCTTTCAGTAGGGAAAATGGTCTTTAGAGTCAGCAGGGGAGCTTCGAGATTCCTATTTCCTGAAGGGTAGGAAACAAATACAACCTTGAGAAAAATAAATAAAAACTCTCAGTGCCTTCTTCAATTGACTTTACAAACTTGAGAGGAGAAAGCAATAAACCTGGAAATCACAAGCATTGGAATGATTATTTGGGAGATGAGCTAGGAACCTTCAAATATACACAAAAATACACTGCTATTTTGTCTATTGAAAGCCCAGTTTTATGGATATTCTTTAAAGGAAAATAAATTGCAATCATTACTTGTGCTTGGAAACTTGTTCAACATAATTTCCAGAGTGCCAAAAAAAAAACAAAAACAAAAAACAAACAAACAAAAAAAAACCTTAAAACTCCACATGGCTCAGACCCATAAATCTAATAAACACTTCGAACTCAACACCAGCAGATAGGAGCTTATCTCCCCAGGTTGGTCTACATAGTCTACTAAATGATAATCCTAATTAGAGACCTAATTATGTCTCTGCTCCAAGTATTTTTAGATAGCCTTAACATTTGATCTGTTTAGTCTAGTTTTCCAGGTGGCAACAGATTAAAAACTTTTAAAAAAATAAGATATGACTATTACAATTCTAATAATAGGTGATTGTGGTCCAAAAGCTGTTTTTTATTTAGTGAGGCATGGAACAACTATTTGATGATGGTAATTGTGCACAGGAACCCTATTCCTCCAGAGAAAAATAGGCTGCCCTTTGTAGTCAGCACTGTTTCTTCTGTATAAACTTAAGCCTTTCTCTTTGGGATCTTGATTTTACTTTACTCTTTATCCTGAAATGCCCTGCCTTTTCAAGCTTATCCAAATCTTCTGGTTACGTGGTAGTAGGAATTCTTGTGTCCCAAGATTACCTCAGCAGTCCAGCTAATCCATCACTTAAGAGTTTTAAGAAAAGGATAAAAAAAGATGCTTTACAAGATATATTGTTCATGTCAAAATCCACAAGAACAAGTGTTCCCATTATTTTCAAAGTTAAGGCTTATAAATGGAACATTTCTGCCATATCCAATATTTATTTTTGATTTTAAAAAAAGATTTAGCTTAAAGAAATTCTAAATCTCTTCTGAGTTTGCAGGGGCAAGAGGGAATGAAAAGGGGGAACTAGAATATGTATTGCTGGTATAAAAGATTCCTGAAGGCATTCTCAGATCCTACTATGTTTAAAGTAGTAAGAGCTAGCACTTACATAGCACATTGACCTAAGTGGCAGAGTGGAAAGAGCACTGGGACTGGAGGTAGGAAGACCTAAATTTAAATCCATCCTCAAACACCTACTAGTTGTGGGATCCTGGGCAAGTCATTTAATTTCTGTTTGCCTTAGTTTCCTCATCTGTCAAATGAGCTGGAAAAGGAAATAGAAAACCACCCTAGTATTTCTACCAAGAATGCGCCAAATGGGGCTACAAAGAGTTAAATGTGACTGAACAATATATAGCACTTTAAGGTTGACAAAATGCTTTAATTTTTTTTGTTGTTATTTTATTTGATCTTTGTAACAACCTTGTCAGATAAATGTTTTTATTATTCCCATTTATCCTGAACTGAGGTAAATGATTTATCTAGTCCCACAGAGAAGAAATATCTAAGACAAAATGTGAACTCAGCTATTCCTGACTCCAAGTCCAACATTCTATTCACTCTACCATCTAAATTAAGATGGAGAAGAATGAGACAACATTGTCTTCCTACTCGGGATCTGCTGGTCCATACTGCTGCTTTATAAAGCATAAGGAAACATGGTTCACATTATAAACAAGTCTCAAAAGGAGAAACAAAAAAAATCAGAGACCAAGTATAGATTATGGATATGTGGAGAAGAGAAAGAACAAACAGGGAGCAAATCTCAATTGGAGAAAACTAATGGTTACCTGATCAAATGAAGAGAATGGATGACATCAATCCTGATACAGATAGCAAAGGTGTCATGAAGGCAGAACATTTTTGTGATGGAACATTTAACCTAGCAAAAGATGCAATAGATGGATAGGCTGAAAATTATCATAAAAATGACAATTTTACCTAAATTAATCTACTTATTCAATGTCATACCAAACTGCCAAGAAATTACTTTGTAGAGTCAGAAAAAATAATAACAAAGTTCATCTATGAGAACAAAAGGTCAAGAATTTCAAGGAAATTAATAGGGAAAAAAGTGCAAACAAAGGTGGCTTAGCTGCACCAGACTTAAAACTATATTATTAAAAAGTGGTAATCAAAACCATTCATTACTGGGCTAAGAAATAGAATAGTAAATCAATGGAACAGATTAGGTTCATGAGACAGAAAAGTCAATGACTATAATAATCCAATATTTGATAAATGCTAAGACTCTAGCTTCTGGAATAAAAACTCACTATTTGAAAAAAAAAATAGTGGGGAAAATTGGAAAATAGTGTGGCAGAAACTAGGCATTTACCAATACCTAAACCCCCATACAAGATAAAGTCAAAATGGGTTCATGACTTAGAAATAAAGGGTGATACTATGAACAAATTAGGAGAACAAGGGATAGTCTACTTCTCTGATTCTTAAAGAAGAAAAGAATTTATAAAGTGATGCTGAGTAAAGTGAGCAGAACTAAGAGAATATTGTACACAGTAACAACAAGATTATGTGATGATCAACTGTGATGGACGTGGCTCTTTTCAGTAATGAAATAATTTAAGACAATTCCAATAGATTCACTTCACAGAGATAACTATGAAGACTGAATATGAACCATAGGGTGAATATCTTTGCATATGTTTTGAAAAATAAAAAGCTATTCTCTTAAAAAATAACAAAAATACAAATTAAAATATGATAAATTCCCTTCTCTATTAAAAATCAGAGTATTGATTAAATTCTGACTATGCTGATATCATCTATCAATAGGATAGGTAGAAGAAGTCAACAGGATAACTGAATTCTTTTTTCTTGATTTTGATCAATAAGAAGGAAGTAGTAGGTGAAAATGAAATAATGAAATTCTTAAGAGGCATCTAAGTACTTATAACTCTTAGACTTTAGAAGAGTTGATGTCAAGAAGTTCAAAGATAAGATAGGTAAGATCTGATGGTCTGAGATTTTATTTTATTTTATTTTTAATATTTTCCCAGATACACACAAAAATAGTTTTCAACATTCACCTTTGCAAAACCTTGTGTTCCAAATTTTTCTCCCTTTCCCCTTTCCTCTCTCCAACTCAGCAAGTAATCCCATATAGCTTAAAAATGTGCAATTCTTCTAAGCATATTTTCACATTTGTAATGCTGTGAAAGAAAAATCAGTTCAAAAGGGAAAAATCACTAGAAAAACAAACAAACAAACAACAACAAAAAGTGAAAATACTATGCTTTGATTCACATTCAGTATCCATACTTCTCTTGCTGGATGCGGATAGTATTTTCCATTCAATTTCCAGTTCCTTGCCACTATAAAAAGGGCATATAACAAGCCATTCTCCAATTGAAAAATGGTCAAAGGATATGAACAGACAATTCTCAGATGAAGAAATTGAAACTATTTCTAGTCATATGAAAAGATCCTCCAAGTCATTATTAATCAGAGAAATGCAAATTAAGACAACTCTAAGATACCACTACACACCTGTCAGATTGGCTAAGATGACAGGAAAAAATAATGATGATTGTTGGAGGGGATGTGGGAAAACTGGGACATTGATTCATTGTTGGTGGAGTTGTGAACGAATCCAACCATTTTGGAGAGTAGTTTGGAACTATGCTCAAAAAGTTATCAAACTGTGCATACCCTTTGATCCAGCAGTGTTACTACTGGGATTATATCCCAAAGAGATTATAAAGAAGGGAAAGGGACCCGTATGTACACGAATGTTTGTGGCAGCCCTTTTTGTAGTGGCTAGAAACTGGAAACTGAATGGATGTTCATCAGTTGGAGAATGGCTGAATAAATTGTGGTATATGAAAATTATGGAATATTACTGTTCTGTAAGAAATGACCAACAGGATGATTTCAGAAAGGCCTGGAGAGACTTACACGAACTGATGCTGAGTGAAATGAGCAGGACCAGGAGATCATTATATACTTCAACAACAATACTAGATGATGACCAGTTCTGATGGATCAGGCCATCCTCAGCAACGAGATCAACCAAATCATTTCTAATGGAGCAGTAATGAACTGAACTAGCTATACCCAGAAAAAGAACTCTGGGAGATGACTAAAAACCATTACATTGAATTCCCAATCCCTATATTTATGCACACCTGCATTTTTGATTTCCTTCACAAGCTAATTGTACAATAATTCAGAGTCTGATTCTTTTTGTACAGCAAAATAATGTTTTGGTCATGTATACTTATTGTGTATCTAAGTTATATTTTAATATATTTAACATCTACTGGTCATCCTGCCATTGAGGGGGGGGGGGGGGTAAGAGGTGAAAAATTGGAACAAGAGGTTTGGCAATTGTTAATGCTGTAAAGTTACCCATGTATATATCCTGTAAATAAAAGGCTATTAAATAAAAATAAATAAATAAATAAAAAGAATACATTAAAAAAAAAAAAAAAGGGCATATAACAAACATTTTTGCACATGTGGGTCCTTTTCTTTTTTAAATTATCTCTTTGGGATATAGACCTAGTAGAGACACTTCTGGATCAAAGGGTATGCATAGTTTGATAGCCCTTTGGTCAGTGGTCCAAAGCTCTTCAGAATTGTTGGATCATTTCACAACTCCACTAATAATGAATTAATGTTCCAGTTTTTTTACATCCTCTACAGCATTTGTCATTATCTTTTCCTGTCATCTTAGCCAATCTGAGAGGTATGAAATGATACTTCAAAGCTGTCTTAATTGCATTTCTTTAATCAATAATTATTTAAAGCATTTTTTCACATGACTAGAAATGGTTTTAATTTCTTTGTCTGAAAATTGTCTATTTATATCCTTTGACCATTTCTCAATCGGTGAACAGCTTGTATTCTCATAAATGTGAGTCAATTCTCTATATATTTTGGAAATGAAGGCCTGATATTTTTAAAAAGAATCAGCTAAAGTAAAGGTGGAAGATCACAAGAATGATATTCAACTTATATATTCACTAATGATTATAAGAAAGAAAAAAAAGAGAGAGAGCCCCTAACTGGATAAACATTGCTCAACTCATTCAGATTTTTAAAAAATATAAGAGATTTGAAATTAAAGATGAATACAAAAGCGAAAGGATCCTTTGAGAACATTTAGCCAGATGGTAAAGAAAAACAAACAAAACTGAGGTGTTCGATAAATGAAAAAGACAATAAAAAAGATCTTCTTTTTCTTTATAAAGTTAAGTTAGAGAAGAGGGGAAAAATAAGAAATAGTTTAGAACCCAAGTTGGAATAAATAGTAAGATGATAATAGATGATAAGGTAGAATTACTCAATTTATATTTTCCTTTTTTTCTCTTCAAAAAAAGAATGATTTTTAGACTGGGAAGGATTCGGGTTACTAGTCCTAGAATACTATCTACCACAAGATACTTTTCTTTTTTTCTTTTATTAAAGCTTTTTATTTACAAAACATATGCATGGGTAATTTTTCAAAATTGACCCTTGCAAAACTTTCTGTTTCACAGGATACTTTCAAACAAACAACAACAAAAACTATATATGGTAGAGGTTCCATAAGATAGGAGATGGGTAAAATGCCTCAATTTTTTAAAGGGAGAGAAAGATAAGTATCTCAGTTTATAGGCTGATGAACTTGACTTTGAATTCTGGTAAACTTCTAAGACAGATTGTTAACAAAAACTTCAAAAATAAAATAATAATCTCTATGAGTCCACATAGGTTTATTAAAGGTGAGTCATGTCTCATTGCCTTTTTCTTATAGAATTCCTAGACTTATATATAGCACCAAAATGCTATGAGCACAACAGAGCAGTATTTCAGGAAGGCATTTGAAAAAAGTCTCTCAGAATACAGTGTACAAAACAGAGAGTTGTAGAATCAATGCTAGTGTTGTAGATGGGTTTCGAGCTGACTGATCATACCTAAGGAGTATTGATTGACAGCTAGTGGGAATGAGAGATTAAAAAGGGAATCCATTTAGTGTAATACTATAGGCATCTGTCTTTGGCTCTGATTTATTATGTTTATTGATTGATTAGATGAAGGCATGGATGGCATACTGATAAGATCTGCAAATGGAACAAAGTGAGGAGGGGTAGCTAAGCTAATGGATCCCAAATCAAAATCCTCAAACTTCAATAGGCTGGAATTTTCAGTTGAGCTAAAAAATATGAAATGTAAGACATTATAATTGTATGATGTCCTTCATTTAATGTTCTATACTTGACTTCATGCACAGAATTAGGGAAACATCACTGGAAAGTAGTCCAGGTGATGAAATCCTGGCCTGAACTGGGAGTATAGTATAAACTCAAGAAATGCAAATGCAACTTTAGGTTGCCTTAGATAAGATAAAGTAACCAAAAATAAAGAAGATATTATGGAATATAGTTTCCAGCTCTGATTTGTAGTTTTTAGAAGTGTCATTGTCAAGTTGGAGAACAGCTATACATGATAATGATGAAGAAAGAAAGGAAATTAGAATAATTGGGGGACTTAAAAGATCTAATAGGCTAAGGCTTTTAAAGGGTCTACAAACTTCAGTGGCTTAGGGAGTCATTTTAGAGAGATGGGAATCAGGGGTTTGGAAGAGAAAAGTTGTAAAAAGGAATGATTGATGTTGTTTGGCCATGTTTATTAAAATAAACTTCTTCAGCTCATTTTACAGATGAGGAAATTGAGGTAAACAGGGTTAGGTGACTTGCCTAGGATCATATAGCTAATAAGTGTCATAAATCAAGTTTTAACTCAGGAAGAAGAATCTCCCAGACCTTAACCTGGCTCTTTATCCATTGTACCATCTAGCTGCCCCAGAAAGAGTGATAGTTCTCTTTAAATATGTAAGTGCCATTAAGGGAGATTTGAGACAACTCAGCAAGCATTTATCAAACATCTTCCTACTATGTGCAAAAAAACTGTGCTGAGGGATTACACTTGAAGGTCATCTAGTATCAATGAATGGAAGTCATTATGCTTTATGTGCACTTTGACCTAAATGACTTCTAAAATTCCTTTCAACTAAAATCATGAAGTTTCATAGACAAAAAAGAACCTTAGGGAACTTTTAGTATAATTCCCTCATTTCAGAGAAGGGGAAACTAAGTCCCAGAGAGATTTAGTGACTTGGTTAAGACAGTTGGGTCAGGGGCAAAACCAGAGTCCAGCAGTCCTGACTCTCAACCCATTTCTTCTGTCATTCTACCTTAATGATTCTAAATAACAATTTAAATATATAAATGTGTGTGTGTGTGTGTGTGTGTGTGTGTGTTTGTTTTTGAATCAAATCCATTTTTAACTGTAATGACATCAGGAAACTTGAAATAATCCAGACAGAAGTAATTCTAACAAAAAAGTAGGGAAAGAAAGCAGGTCAGGTATAGACAACTGTGCATGGGTATATATATATATATATATATATATATATATATATATATATACTTGTCTTAGTAACTTATTAATTTTATTAATTCACCTAAGAATTCACAGCTGGCATGATTTGTTCTTCTCAAATTCAAGTGAATTTATGGCTCTCATGACAAGATTCGATTCAGATTCCCTCTAATCTATGAAATGTTCAACAACTGTTTCTCTGAACTCTTACACTTGTAAGAGTCTATATCAAAACACTTAACATTTATTTGTGTACGTCATTGTATTGTTCACTACTAAGTGGTAAGATAGATAGAATGCTTGATCTGGAATCAGAAAGACCTGAGATTAAATGTAGCCTTAGACCTTAGCTATGTGCCTTTAAGCAAGCCATTTAACTTATTTTATATGCTTGTAAAACACTGTGTAAATGCTAGATATTATAAGCTATATATTATTATCAATTGCACCCACATCACAGACCTGTTGGGAGAACGAAATGAGATAATATTTGTTAAAAAATACTTAGCACAGTACCTGACTCATAGCAGGCACTCTAAAGATGCTTCTTCTTTTCCTGTTGTGTATATTATTCTAGACTAGTGGTTCTCATTTTTTTTTGGTCTCTACACACTTTTAAAAATTATTGAGGATCCCCCTCTCAAAAATAGCTTTTGTATTTCTGATTCTCTCTCTCTCTCTCTCTCTCTCTCTCTCTCTCTCTCTCTCTCTCTGTCTCTCTCTCTCTCTTTTTTCTCCATATACACACATAAATGTACATATGTATATATACATATATATTCTTACTAGCAATTAAAACATCTTATTGTTATCGTGAAAATAGTTTTAAACTCATGGACCTCATGAAAGGAAGGTCCCAGTTCATACTTCCACTTTAGACTATAAGTTCCATAAAGGTAGGGACTATTTCATATGCCTCATATTATCTAAGATGAACTCTGTATATAATGTCAGTTCTCAAGCATTTATTAGGAACTCTCCATGTGTCACATTTTGCTAAGTACTATGGATGTAAAAAAAAAAACCCAAAAAGAAATAAATTCCTGCCCTCAAAATCTTACATTTTAATGACGCAGTCTCTTGATTTATTGATACTATAATGAAAATCCTTTATATTCTATGTTATTTTGTTAATTGGGGTAAGGGGAAGAAGGGAATGTTGAGACATGATTACTTTTATTTATATAGGCGACAGCAACTGTGAAAACTTCCTCTATTAATACAGATGAGCAACTCATTTGTAATTTAGTCTTAGAGAGTTTCTTGGACCTATAAGGAGTTAGATAACTTGATCATGATTCCACAACTAAGTGTTATGTCAGAGACAATTTAAACTCGAGTTTTTCCACCTCTGGGCAACTAAGTGGAACAGTGGATAGAGCAGCAAGACTAGAATTAGGAGACTCATCTCTCTAACTCCAAATCAGGCCACAGACATTTACTAGTTATGTGGTACTAGGCAAGTCACTTAACACTATTTGCCTCAGTTTCCTCATCTGTAAAATTAGCTAGAGAAAGAAATAGCAAACCTATCAAGGAAACCTCAAGAAAATCCCAAAAGGGTTCACAGAGAGACATATTGGAAAAATGATTGAAAAACATTTTCTACTTCTTAGGCTGGAGGTAGAATATCTATCCACAATACCATGATAACTTTCTCTGTATAATATTGTACAAAATATGCCCTTAGCATTATTTCATTTGGTTTCCCAAATGATCCTGTGATGAAAATCATCATGACTATTCCCACATAAGGAAACTATAGTCTCATAGTAAGTGACTGAGTCACAACTAAATCTCAGGTCCTCTGACTGGTAATATCAGTACTTTTCTGCTGACCTTTTACTAATAATTCATTGACCCTGCTCCAATGTGATCCTCTTCTTTGATTCTACTTGACAAACTTTCTATACTTTCCTTTCCTGATAATTAATCAAGGAATTTCAACCTGTTATAGATTGAGAAGCAGTGGCCAACTAACTAGTCTTGAAATCAAGAAAACTTTGTTCAGGTCCTCCCTTTGACACCTACTTAGCTTTAGTGACTTTAATTAAGCAAATTAAAATCTCAGTTCCACAGGTAACCTTTTAAGACTTTAAGTTGTAAAGGAGCTTCTGATCTGCATTGATGCAGAGTTTATCCCTCAAGAAGACTCATCTTTTTAAGTTCCAAACCAGCTTCCGATACTTACTAGCTGTGTGACCCCGGGCAAGTCACACAACCCCATTTATTTCAATTTTTTATCTGTAAAATGAGCTGGAGAAAGAAATGACAAACTATTTCAGTATTTTTGCCAAGAAAACCCTAAAAAGAATCACAAAGAATTGAACATGATTGAACAACAAAGTGGAGATGCATATTCTTTGGTTACCCGCCTCATGGGATTGTTGTAAAGAACTTTGTGGACTTCAGTGCTGTATAAATGTAACTTTTTAGTGTTACTCAATTCCCCTTCCCCCCTCCCCCAAGTCAGAGAGCTTAGGACAATGAATAAAAAAATTGTTAGAGGTTTTTTTTTTCTTTTAACAATTTTCTTATGGATTCAAATGTTTTTAATATCTCTTTTAGAATCATAACTCTTCCTGGATTAATTCAGTGAGAATTACAATGTTGGCTTTTATTAATATGAAGATTTTGATCAAATCAAGCTTTAAAGTTTCTGTAATTTAGCTATTGTCATATTTTTTAAAATTCAATTAATATATAAAAAAATCAATCAATAAACATTTATTAAGTACCTACTATGTGACAAGTACTGCACTAAGTGCAGGGGCTACAAAAAGAGGCAAAGGATTGACAGCTTCTGTCCTTGAGGAACTTACAATCTAATTGGGGAGACATAGAACAAACAATTATACAAAACAATCTATACCTTAACATTTTAATGTCAATTTGGTCCTTTTCAATTATGAAGGATGATGATGATATACATAATCAATAGCAAATAATCAACAGAGAGAAGGCATTAGAATTAAGAGAGATTAGGAAAATGTTAAATCTAGATTTAGCCTCTATGTGACCCTGAGCAAGAAACTTA
This sequence comes from Sarcophilus harrisii, assembly GCF_902635505.1. Lineage (NCBI taxonomy): Eukaryota > Metazoa > Chordata > Mammalia > Dasyuromorphia > Dasyuridae > Sarcophilus > Sarcophilus harrisii. The sequence continues at coordinate 525,973,198 of NC_045428.1, forward strand.
ACTTTTATTTTCCTCAATTTTCTCAACTGTAAAATGGGGATGATAATAGTACTTACCTTCCAGAGTTGTTGTAAGGAGTATGAGAAACTATTTGTAAAGGGCTTAGTACATAGTAAAGGATGTGCAAATGCTAAGTATGGTGTATTGGTGATGATGATCATAATGATGATCTTTGGGCCTGATTTCAGGTGTATTAAGTAGGGAAAGTCCTTGGAGACAACTGTTTTTTGGTGTGGAATGAAAAACTTGTGAGCCTGAAAATCATGTGTAAAATGAAAAACTCACTTTCATTTATCCATGGTCAGTTCAAAAAAGGAGCACATTTTTGAATAAGTAGTTTTGGGAATACACCATGAATGAAGCAAAACTCTGAAAGCAATTCATTCCTTTGGATATCGTTTTTCATTTGTTCCTTAGTCTTAACATATACATTTAGGGATGGCAATGGCGATAAATTCAGAGCATCAGAGGATTATTGATTTAGAGTTTGTGGTAATTCAGAAGCCACTGATTACAATCCCTTTATTTTATAAATTTTGAAACTGAAGCAGAGAAGTTGTAACTTGTCCAGGGTCATATAGATTGTAAGTATCTGAAGTAGCATTTGTAACCAAGTCTGGATTCTAATTTTGGTACCCACATCATTTGGTATCTTAATCATATATGTCACATACATATGCATATATTGTATATAGATATAATAGGAGAGAAAGAGGGAGAGGGAGAGAGCAAGAGAGACAGACAGACAGTGAGAGAAAGGGGAAAAGAGGGAGGAAGAGACAGATAGAGACAGAAAGAGAGAAAAATGGAAGAAAAGAAGGAGGTAAAAAGAGGAAGAAAAGGATAGGGAAAGAGAAAGAGGTCAAAGATACATAGAGACAGAGACAAAAAGAGCCACGCAGACATACAGAGAGACAGAGAGAAACAGAGAGAGAGTCACACAGAGAGAAAGGGAGCTAGGAAAAGAGAGGAAGAAAAGGAGAGGGAAGGTGTGAGAGATAGAGAGAGACAGAGGCACAAAGAGAAAGACAGAGAGGGAGAAGAAAGAGGGAGAGAGGGAAAGAGAAAGAGAGAGAGAGAGAGAGAGAGAGAGAGAGAGAGAGAGAGAGGAGGAAGGAGGAAGAGAGGGAGGAAAGGAGGGAGGAAGGGGGAGGGAGAGAGGGAGAGAGAGAGAGAGAAAGAGAGAGAGAGAGAGAGAGAGAGAGAGAGAGAGAGAGAGAGAGAGAGAGAATGGGAGGGAGAGAGAGAGAAGGGGGGGGGTGATGAGAGAGGGAGTTAAATTCTTGGATATAATGCTACCATTATTGTACTTTTTTGTCTTTGCTACTTTTCTCTGACTTTTATTTTGATTCTGTGCTTGGCAACTTCTTAATTAACATTTTAGATGAGAAAGTCAAAAACAAGGATATGACAGACTGCTACTATTCTTGGTCTTGCTGACACTTTTCCCTGTGGCAGAATGACAGTCACAGCTGCAAGTCATTACAAGAAAGCTGCCTGAAAATAGTTCTAAGGCTCGGTCAAAAGAGCTTCAGTTTTCAAAAGCACTTAACAGAGGCCTGACAATTACCTGGCAATCCAACTTCAGAAAAAGACTTAAGAGAGAAGAGATACAGTAAAGACACCAGTGAGCCAGGCTTATGGCAAAGGGGAAAGGGAAGAGACTTGCAGGCAAATTTATTAGTTCAGTACCCACGGAGGAAACATCTGCATTTGCAAAGCTGTGCTTTGTGGTGTCAGCTATTAGCCAGGTGCCTGCCCTCAAGGGGTTTGCAATATAGGAGGGAAAATTTGAGGTACACTTTTAAAGTCCCCAAATAGGAACCATTGGCTTGTATTTTGCAGCTGCATAAATGTCATTTTTTAGGCTATGTCTATACAAGATAATCAAATCAAATCTTGCCTCAGAAACTAGTAGTTATATGATCCTAGACAGATCATTTCATTCTGTTTGCCTCAGTTTCCTCATCTATAACAATGATCTGGAGAAGGAAATGGCAAATCACTCCACTATTTCTGCCCAGAATAATCCCAAATTATGAAGAATCAGACCCAACTGAAAATGATTGAATAGCAAATGTGACAAAGGCAATTGTACACAGAGACAGCTCTAGGTTAAACTATAGAGAAGGTAAAATTTTTCATTAATAAAAATCTGTCTTATTGCTCTTCCATCTTTCATGTCCACCTCTCATTCAACTCTCACCTGTATCTCCAAGAAGTTATAGTATGAATCGTGGCTCAGCCGATGGAATAAAACAGGTTGAGGGTAACTGACAGGCACCCAACCCATCAGTAATTTAGTGACAAATTCACTCAAGTGTGTGAAGACTTCCCTTGGTGGAATAGGTACATAAGGACAATTTGCTCCAATGGCAAGGTCATCTACTGCTTCCCAGGACATTGCCAATCATCTCAATTTTGGTCTTTCCATTGGATTTCAATGCCTCTGGAAGAGAGAGTGAATATGATGTCTTTGTGCCATTCTGCCTCCCTTAAATAAGCAGAGATTTCACACACAAAACAAAACATGACCCCATGATATTATTGGTCCTCTTCAAAAGGGAAGGACAAACAGCAATGGTACTGGAAATGTAAGCGGTGATAGTAGTAGCAGCAGCAGCAGTAGTAGTAAAAATAGTATTAATCATGATGTTGATGATGATGAAGATGATGAATTTGTCAGTAAAGGAAAATCTGGGGAAATAGAGGAGGAAATTTTTCTTTCCTTAATAACATAATGTAGAGGAAGGTCTGAGCTAGACTTAATCAAATGATTTTTTTCAATTTTCACTCTGCTTTGTCTGTGTAGCAAGGGTATTTTAGGTTTTAGGATGTCAGGCTCGTTGCCTTGAAGCTCCTCACAAGTAACTCTCTCTAAATGGTCTCAATGATGGCCAAAAGGACTGACTGATTTTTAAAATATCTCATTTAACTTTAGGACTTGAACAGCACAAATATTATGACTCAGGGGAAACAGATTACATTAGTCTCTCTGTTTTACCATTTACTAGGTAAGTAGGTTTAGAACCTATAATGGCAGCAGGGCTTTTGAAAGTTCAAATGAGATTTGATTTTCTCTCTTTGATATTTGATTTTCTTAAATGAGACTTAAAGGAATGAGCTGGTGTGTAAGAGAAGCTTTGAAACCTATTTTGGTTATTTTGTTTTGTTTGTCCTCTCAAAAGAGTTGAAGATCCATGATCGTTTTAGAAGGCATGCCTCCTAGATTATTTCTATTAATGTTTGTTATAATATTTACTAAAACGAAGTCACAGATGATATTGGGGCAAAAACCTATCCTTACTGAAGATAATAAAAGAATTTGGAATTCAACAACAGATTGAGAAATATCTATTAGTCTCTCAAATGAGTAGAAAGATTACTCCAGTGCTCTATCCATTGCACTATCTAGCCACCTCAAGAACTAGAAGCAAAGTGGGTGAGTATTGTCTGGGGACTAAACAAATTCTGGTATCTGGGTTCAATATATTAAATAAGAGAAATTCAGAGAAACATAGAAAGATTTGTATGAAGTAATACAGAATGAAATAAATAGAACAAAAGCACAAGGACTGAATTAATAAAAAAAAAAAAGTTTTTTAGTTTGTTTGCTCAAAAGAACAACTAATGAGCCCTCCATTCCAGAAGTATTGTCCAGCAAGAGAGGAAAGATACTCAGGAAGTATATTGCATAGACTGTAGAGTAGAGCCAATGTACGAAGGTTTTACTTTAAAAACAGAAAAGAAAAAGATCTTCTTTTAGGGGAGAGTAACACAAAGGGAATCTCCCATAAACATAATTGGCTCACTTAAAAGAACTCTTGCTTACATATCATTTTAAGGCTTACAAAGCAAAATCCTTACAACACTCCTGTTAAGTTAGGGATGTCTTCAGCCTCTTGAACTTTCTTTTCATTTTTTCCTGTTTAAGAATCAGACCTGTGAGCAGGTAAGCAGATAAGGACCTTCTTGATATGGGAATGCCTGAAGCTATATACAGTCCCTTCCCAAATGGTCTAAAAATGGAGCAAAAGCACATATAGTAGCTTGAGAGGACTCATATTGAGAATGAATTTTCCTAGTCCAAAGGATGGCAGCAGAGATGATAAACTCTTGGTGAAGGAAATGACTAACATTTTTGCACAGCAATTAGCCTTGAAGTAAAAGATGAATTTCCTCTATGGTGAATGGACAGCTATAGTGCAGCCCTGGAATTGCTGGCCAAGTCACTTATTTCCCATCTGCCTTAGTTTTCTCATATGTAATATAAGGACAGTCAGGGTTGCTTATTGGGTTGCTGTCAGGATCAAATGAGGTAATATTTGTAAAGCACTACACCAATGCTAGCTATTATTATAGCATTCAGAATATGAACCATACAATTTAACATCTGTTAGTTATTTAATGTGTTCAAGCTCCTTCCTCCCCCCAATTTAAATTGCAAGCTGATTAAGATCTGAAATTGTCACATACTTCTCCTGATCCCCTACAGTGAAGAACACAACGCTGATCCCACAAAGAGTATTTACTAAATACTTGTTGGTTGATTGGATTTTATGGAAGAGAAAAATTTAAGGTGTGCTTTCAGATCCCCTCTCCTTCCTTTCTTTCGTTTAGTATCACATAGCTGAAGGACAGATTTTGGAATGGCACTCAAAAAACTTTTGCGAACACCTCTACCCAGGTTTCCAGAACCTGCTGTACCAGGATGTAAAAGGCAAGGACCTGGCCAGAAAGATGCTTCATTCTGCAACAGGTGCTGAGGAGCTAGAGGATGGAACACAAAGCTTCTTAAAATGTGGTTCACAATCCCATAGGGGGTCAGACAAGTGAATGTTGGGGTTGTGAAATTATGATTTATTATTGATAAATGCTTGATTTGCCTACCTATTTTATATATCTATATAATCAGGAATTCATAAAAATTTCACGGGTAAAAAGAGGTCATGAGTGGAAAAAGTTTAAGAAGCCTTGGATAGTGGATAGAGGGCTAGACCTGGGGTCAGGAAAACTTGAGTTCTGGCTCCAGATTCTCACTAGCTATGTGAACTTGGACAAGTCACTTAACTCTGTTTGCCTCAGTTTCCTCGTCTGTCAAATGAGCTGGAGAAGGAAATGACAAACCATTCTAGTATCTTTTCCAGATGGGAACACAGAGTTGGACTTGACTGAAAACTACTGAATAGCAACAAAACAACAGGTGCTCCTGTCACACAGCCTTTCCCTCATTTTCCCAGATCAACCACAGGACAGTAAACTGGCTTCCATTCACCAAACACACAGATCTCTAGATTTTCATTCTAGAGGGTAAGATAAAATCCATTGAGTATCCAGAAATAGAGAAAGAAGGCACACAGAAGTCGTGTTTGCAAAAGGAATTCATTCAAAGGTAATCATCTTTAGTTAAAAACTACTCTTTTTGAGGAAGATGAGAGATCTTTGGTCCCTGGCACAGCTGTTGGTCTGGTTATTTCTTCAAAGATCAGTCCTCTGTTATCTTCTTTATCTGATCTTCCCTTCATGATTACTCCAAATCTTTCCTAACATTGAAAGGCTGTGATTTAGAAAAAATAGCTTGCAAATCTTTGCTTCTCTATGTTCCCCCACCCTAATCCAATCCCCAGTGCCAGACAGCAATCCCTTCCTTATTGTATCCATGTGCAATGAATCAAAACACCTTGAGTGTGAACATTAAATTCTGTCATTTGTTTGTGCTGTGGATTTCAGGCAAGAGAGGAGGAAAAAAATCCAAACTTTTTTTTTTTAATTGAAAAAGGATTTTAGCATGGCTTTTCAACAGGGACTGACCTCAAATCAGCCTGTTATTAACTGCCAGGAAATGTCTGACCCAGAGGTCTCTTCTGCTATTATAAACTGTGAAAATTATAAAAATGGAAATAAAAAAAATAAAGTAATTACCTCTTTATGTGTTAAAAAGTTAAGTTGAATGGCCTGTTGCTATGGAGATGGTTTCCTGTTTGCTGTCTTGGTCTTTCCCTTGCAGTTAAAGACCATCAGCCTGGCCAGTGGGAAAGAAGCCCTTGGTTTCCTATGTTCCATTAAGGTTTATAATACTAACTCAATGTGGCCCATAATTTACTAGGCAGTAAAATCTGGTCAATGGTATTTTCAGACGTCTTTGTGCATTTTCATCTGTACTGATTGTATAGAATCATTATCACCACTATCACCGAGAAAAAAAATGCCTTGGGTTTTAGAAAGAATTTGCATCTCAGGAATTCTTGCCCTATTTAAAAACAAAAATGAAAACAAAACAAAACAAAAAAACCCAAAACATCCAATAAGGTCTGTCAGCAAGAGGGCTGAGCTATGTCGAATAGTTGAAAACTCTCACTACATCTGATACCTTCAGAAACCTTCATTGTTTCTATTGCTAATGAAAGAAATATTACTAATTTTAGGTTATATTAGCCATAACCCCAGTCCCACTTCATCATTCAGTCATTTCTAAATTAGCAGTTAGGGCAGCTGGGTTGTATAATAAATGGCCTGGAATCAGGAAAACTCATATTCATGAGTTCACATCTGACTTCTGATACTGGTTGTGTGATTCTGGGCAAATCACTTAAACCCATTTGCCTTAGTTTCCTCATCTGTAAAATGTGCTGGAAAAGGAAATGGCAAATCACTCCATGTTTTTTTTTCAAGAACATACCAAATGAAGTCACAAGAAGTTAGACATGACTGAAATGACTGGATTGTATTGAAGTTAACTATCAATAAGTTCTCTGAATCATTTAGATAAAAGGTACCACTGGAATAAATAAATGGAATTCTTACAAATATTTCATTTTAAAATTTGGTTCTAAACAAAAAAGTTTCCAGGCTTTGTGGAGAAATGAAGCCAAAGGCAAATAAATCAAATGAACATTAAGAGATTCAGAAGGTAACCAGAATTTTGAGGAAGGAAAAATGGCTTGAGACAGGCAGTAATATGGTAGAAGAAACTCTAATTTAGATGTCAGAGGATCCAAATTCAAATCCTATTTTTGTCATTTAGTACCTCTTTCAGCTTGAGAATATTATTACCTCCTTGGGCCTCAGTCTCCTTATTTGTAAAGCGAAGAACTTGGCTAGATAGCTCCTGAGATCCCTGCTAACTACAGTGTTATAATCCTAAATTCAACCAACAGGAAAGAAAAAAAAAAAAAAACCTGTGGAGATGGACAGAGAACCAAAGAGCAGCATAATCTTATTTTCAAGATGTAGCAGATGGAGAATCTGGAGTGGCTTAGCTAATGAATGCCTCAGAAAGGATAAATGTCAGGGATTCCATTACATTTCCTACTCCTGGACTACAGCCTTTCGTACACTTTCATATCCACTCCTCTTCTTCCCATTCCAATACTATTTCCCAGAATAATCTAGTGAATAATATTGAACTCTGGTATTGATAAAATCGGTGTTTGATTCCTGTATAAGATCCTCCCTAGTTAGAAGACTTAGACCAATTACTTAACGTCTCTGAGCATCAGTTTTTACTTAACTAATAAAGTGAGGGTTCTAGCAGTGCTTTTCTATAGAGTTATTTGCAAATTAAATGACATTATATATCCAAAGTACTTTGTAGATCTTAAAGTGTTATATAAAGGCAAACTATTCTTAGTCCATGTCTACTTTTCCATTACTCTTCCCCCTCATTCTATACTACTATCCATTCACCCTGCATTATCATTGGTTGTTCAGTCATTTTTCTTCCATGTCTGATCTTTCTGACCCCATTTGGGTTTTTTTTTTTTGTTTTTTTTTTGTCTAAGTGGTTTGCCATTTCCTTCTTCAGTTCATTTTATAGCTGAGAAAATTGGACCAAATAGGATTAATTAAGTTTCCTGAGGTTACACAGTGAGTAAATGTCTGAGGCTAGATTTGAACTAAGGGCTTCCTGACTCTAGATCTGGCATTCCATCTGCTACACCACCTACTGTTTTTTATTGTACTCTTTATCCTGACCTCATCTCATCTGATGCTACTCCTCCTCCTTCCACTCCTGCCATCTTTACTACCCTTCTGCCAATGGCATATTTGAAAAACCACAGCACCAAGGGGCATCTAGGTAGGGCAGTGGATAGAGCATCAGCCCTGAAGTCAGAAGGACCTGAGTTCAAATTCTGGCCTCAGACACTTAACACTTCCTAGCTGTGTGACCCTGGGCAATTCACTTAACCCCAACTGCCTCAGCAAAAAAAAGAAAAAAAAAAGAAAATCCATAGCACCTTTTCTTCATCTCTGGTTCTAGTGTTCTAGCCTCTATAGATGTAGCTTTCAAACATGGCCAAAAAAAATCTTCAGAAAAAGAAAAAAAACAAGAAACATCATATGTACAAATCTGATTTTCTAAGAGCCTAAATTACTGATCTAATCTTTTTTTCCATGTGTCTGAACTCTAACATAATTGAATATAAAAATACTTGACATTTATATGGTGCTTCAAGGTTTGAAAAGCATTTGACATACATTATTTCATGTGAGCCTCACAATAATCCCATGAAGTATTAAGTATAAATATTATTGTCCCTATTTCATAGATTTAAAAAAAGATATTAAATGACTTTCCCATGATCACATAGCTAATTAGTATCAGAGGCCAGGTCTCTCCTAATTCCAGGTTTTTTCCACTTTGTCATAGTTTCTACTTTATCACTCTATGTTTTTTAAATGATAAACTCTGATTTACATTGGAAAATTTGAATTTTAAATATCATTGATTTTTGTTTATCCTTATAGTATTTACTCATGTCTGCTTTGTGGGGTATGTGTGTGTGTGTGTGTGTACATTACCCAGGTTCTCATGGTAGTAAAGAACTGATGAAAGAGTTAAACACAGATTCTTGATGTCAAAGTGCATCACACTATCCACTGTACCATTCTGGGAGGTAGTATTGGAGTGGGAAAATCAGGGGTGGGTGTGAAACAACATATATATTTGGGTATGTATATACTATTTGAAAATCCTTTTCCATACTTATCACACATGAATCTTACAACAACCCTGAAAGATAGTTAATACAGGTACAATTATTCTCATTTCATAGGGGAAGAGATGGCAGTAGAGATAGGCAGAGACAGAAACAGAGGCAAAGAGAAACACAGAAAAAAAGAGTGTAAATAAGGAGAGAAAGAGTGAGGAGAGAAGGAGAGAAAAAGAGAGAAGAAAGAGAGAGGAGAGAGAGAAGAGAAAAAGACAGAAGAGAAAGAAAGAGAACGGAAAGAGGAGAGAAATAAGAGACAGAGACAGAGAGACACAGATGGACAGACAGATAGAAATTTCATAGTCAAGATTATATAAATATTAAGTGCTCAAAGTGGGATTTCAGTCTAGGATTTTCTGTGTTCTTAGCTCAAAACTCATTATGCTATTATACTGGAAGCATTTTCATCCCACACTTGTCTTTGCCAAGGATCAATCTCTGAGATGCAACATGTTTCAGTGAATACTGTTTATACTGAATAGAAGTTGTGAACTAATACTACTTATTTATCATTTTGAATGCCTTAAAAAACTTGAAAAATTAAGATTTAAGAAGTTCAGACCACATACCAACTTAATGTCATCTTTATTTTGGGTTTTTGTTTTTGTACTGTTTTTTGGTGTGTTGCCTACCTTCAGCTCTGGTTATGAAATATCTTGTCAACACCAGCCAAAAATATGAGGAGATCCCCATTTCCATATTGTGAATCATTCCTTTTAGGATCAGGAATGGGGTAAGTCAGATTACTTTTTCCCTCTTCCTTCTCTCCTTCCTTCACATTTGCCTCTTCAATTGAAATGCTCAAGATCCCAAAGTATAGATTGAGAAATTGAAATAACAGACACCATCTTGTTTTCTCCACAACAGAATCATGTTATGAATCAACAGAATATGTATATGTAAGCATATGTTTTTTCTGAGTACTTTATCTCATAAATTGGTCTGAGGGTGATAATATTTGTGAGGCACAAATGGTTAACTTGAAATTTGATCTAGATGCCCTCCTAAAATTGTTTGGAAGAAACAAGAAACATCTATGCCATTAGCCTTTATTTCTTTATCAGGAGTCTAAATATCTGTTAAAAATATATATGTGTATATACACATACATACACCCATATAATTTCAATAAAATTGAGAAGCTTTGTAATTGTTATGAATGGTCTGTATTTAATTTCTTTATTGTGCCAGTGGTTTTACCACATCAGCATCCATTTGGGGAGCATTTACTACCAAATAGTAGGGAATAGACAGAAAAGATTTCTCAGCTGCTTAAAATAAATCTCTTGATTATATTAGGCTGATTAGGACCCTGATCTCTTGTGACTGAATCTTAACATTTATACAGTGGTTCTCAAACTTTTGTTTTCAGTATCTTTATCCTATTAAAAATTATTGAGGATCTCTCCAAAGCTTTTTTGTTTATCTGGATTATATTTATAGACATTTACCATATTGGAAAGAAAAACTATTTTTGAATTTGCAGACCCTCTAAAAGGGTTTCAGAGATCCCCAGGAATCTACTTTGAGAACCACTGTGTACATCATGCTTACTCCCCAATACTAGACTATATTATCCTGGTATTCCCCCAATACCTAACAGTGCTCTTTATACATAGGGCATTGTGAATAAATACAAAGGAAATAAATAAATAAATGTTTGGGATCAAAAAGGTTCAAAGGAGGTTAATGATATTTAGTGTGCTTTGCTTGTTTCTTCCTTGCATAAGAAACTACAATTAAAAAGGGGGGGGGGGCACTCTGAGGTAAGAGAATAGTCCAAAGGATAGGAGAAGCTCTCTGGTGAGGGTCTGAATGACCTAGATTCAAATCTGACTTCAAAAATTCAGTTGTTTAAGACTTGACAGGAAGGAAGAAATAAAGGAAGGGAAAGAAAGAAAAAGGGGGAAGAAGGAGGAGAAGGATGGAGAAAAAGCAGAGAAGAGAGTGAGAGAGGAAGGAGGGAGGAAAGCAAGATGGGAAGAAGGAAAGGAGGAAAGAAGATGGGGAGGGAAGGGAAAGGGAGGAAGAAAGGGAAAGGGAAGGAAGGGAAAAAGGAAAAAAAGCATGAAAGGAAAGAAGGAAGGGAAGAAAAGAGGAAGGGATAGAGGAAGGAAGAAAGAAGGAAGAAAACATTTATTTATTTATAAGTGCTTATTATGGGTCACTGGGCTAAATCCTAAGATCATACAGTCTTTAGAAGTCATCCAGCCCACCCATCTCTTTTCCTGGACGAGCTTACTCAGATCCAGGAGGCTGAAGAGGCAGAAGGTGAATTCCCACCCAGAGACGTGACTCCCAAGCAATTTCTCCGAACCATAGTCTGTTTCATCATCTGAGACCAGCAGTAAGACCTCTCCCTCAGGATGGTTGTGAGGGCCAGAGCGCTGGGACACACATCCACAGACGCACCCGCCTTTCTGCAGGTGATTTTTGTGCCTCGTGCGCAGGGAGCCGAGTCTCAGCGGCCACTAGGGCCATTTTTCCCACACTTTTTTCTGTACTTTCCGCCAGGCGGGCAGCTTAGGGCTGGCTTCATTCCCCTGAGCTGTCATTGCAGCCTCCTTCCTTCTCCTCCTCCCCGTCACCGAGATAGTTGAAAAGGCACTCTTTTTAACAGTTTAACATTATTCATCTATCTTTAGCGAGTTACATAAAAGGTTTTGAAAACTAATGAAGTTTCTACATCTTGAAAGGGGAAGAAGCCTGACAATTTCCATTGTATTGCTGTAAAGGGGGAGGTGGCGCCCGGCGCGCTTATCTGTCTGACACCTGCCAAGCAATGAGAGGGGATGTTAACAGAAAGGTCAGATGCGTCCTCCGCCTCTTAAGAGACGGTACATGAGCTGCAGGCTTTCATGAAAGCGCATTTTCTCAGTTTCCATTGAATTAACAATTCTAACCCTGCTGTTTAGAAATAATGATGAATGCATGTATAAAATGGCTTTTTTTTTTTCTGTACTCAGGTTTGACATTAGTCATCTGCTGTGATTCATACAGAAACTGTGGGACCAGTGTGGGCTGCAGTTACCATGCTTCAGGTTGGGCTTCATCTGATATACAGAGCCTTTTTTCTTTTAATGGCCTAATCTGGGATTGGTTCATTAGCCATGAGATTTTATGTGTTAAGGAAGCAAACCGCAAGCATACAAAATTAGAAATGATTATGGAAGACAATATCAGCAAGAGGATATTAGGAACTCTAAGCATTGTCTTGAGAAAGGCAAGACCATAGGGTCAATCTTGGTACATTTATTGAAACCAGTAATAGGTTCGCTATTTCTTAGGGGACAATTAGCATTAAACATTCAGTGAGCTTCTACTGTGTCATAGGATAGATAGGATGCTAGGCTTAGGGTAAAAAACAAAAGAGAGAGACAGAGACAGAGAGAGTCAGAGAGAGAGACAGAGAGAGAGAAAGAGAGAGAGAGAGACAGAGAGAGAGAGAAACAGAGAGAGACAGAAAGAGTCAGAGAAAGAGAGAGAGAGACAGAGAGAGAGAAACAGAGAGACAGAAAGAGTCAGAGAAAGGGAGAGAGAGACAGAGAATCAGAGACAGACATATACAAAGACAGACAGACAGAGAGATAAATAGAGACACAGGGAGTTGGAGGCAGAGGCAGAGAGAAGAGACAGAGATAGAGACAGTGGTAGAGAGAAATAGAAAGACACAGGTATACAGAAAAAGAGACGGATACAAAGACAGAAGCAGAGACAAAGAAACAGAGACAGAGAAAGACAGAAAGACATACAGACACACAGAGATAGACAGAAACAGAGACAGAGCTACAGAGAGAAAAAGACAGAGACAGAGAGCCCAAAAGACAGAGAGACAGAAAACAGGAGATAGAGAGAGAAATAGAAACAGAAAGTCTTGAATAGGATGTGCCAGACTCAGCACTTTCAGTTAATGGGAAGAAAGAAAAGTTTGTTCCACTGAAGTTGCTAATACTTTAATTCAGTTTGAGAAAAGAAGGAAGTATGGAGTTCTGAATGCAGGTTCCTGCTTCATTATTTACTATGATCATAAATAAGTTGTTCTTCATTTCTCTGAGCCTCAATTTCTGTACCTATAAAATGAGGGAGCTATACTAGATTTTTCGGTTCCTTATATCTCTAACATTTTGTGATTCTGATATTTCATTTAGGGTCATCTCTGTAAACTAAATACCCTCAATATCCTATTTTTTAAATTGCAGTTTTCAGAATAAGACCTTGTAAAGGCTGTTCACAAGGTCTTATTCTGAAAATTGTAATACAAAAAAATTAGACACTTTACCAGCAGCAATTTTTCTATGGACAGAATTGTTCCTACTCCTTGATCTCTACAATTCTATTCAGTTCTAAAAGTCTATAGATAATACCACCTAATTGTGCTTGTAGTTGGTTAGATATGATATGATGGTGATGAGATCATTCCAGGTTCCATCCTGACTAACAGATATTATCTCTATACTGCATAAAGACTGATGTCTCCCATGACTAGCTGCCTCACAAATTCAAACTTTGGCCACCATGGTACCATGACTTCCTGTTCTCAGGACTCTTCTCATTTCCCATTGGAAAACTGCACTTGTTCTAGGGACCTTACCATCAATGAACACATTTTTGGGATGCTTACAGTATTGGATGTGCTTACAGTAGCCATTTACAAGGCACCCAAGCTTGTTGTGGCCATGTCCAATTCTTCCAAATTGGCGTAACAATGATCTGATTTTCCAGATTTCCAGGAAGCTTCTGCTTTTTGCGACAGATCCTGCTTTTTGGATATGTCACTAGTCATGAATACTTTGAGAAGAAAGAGAACAAAGATATGAGATATGTAAATGGAATAGTAATAGATTTTCAGTTTCATGGGTAAATTTTTTATTAAAATATGTTATGGAAATTCTTGCTTTATCCCATAAAGTAAAAAAAATTAAAAGCCATACAAAGTATTGCTAAACATTGGGGGGGAAAGATCTAATCGCATAGATTTACTTGTTCCCCAAACTCTGAATTTCACCTTGTGTGGCTGTCTCTTTGCAAAAGCTTGTATGTACTTTACCTCCACTTCTTAGAATTTTAGCTTCCTTCATGACTTAGCTTATGATGTGCTGTCTCCAATATAAGGTAAAATCATATAAAAACTATCATATTGAGACTTTTGTGCTTACTTCTTATATTTTCCCTCTTGAACATTGGGCTAGATAGGGCAGATATTGGTTGATTTGGTTTAATTTGGTTGTTTGGGTTTGGGGTTTTTGGAGGGGCCTATTCCTTTGATTTTGTATCCTTAGCATCTCACACAGTGCTTTGAATATATTACACATTAAATGAATGATTTGTTGAAATGGCTCAAACTAAGTCACACACTGCTATGACTAAATTAAATGTTGAATTGAACTGAACTAAAATAAAAGTCAAACCATCCTGCTTCCAGTGAGCACCTCTGGTAAAATTATTTAGTGGAGAAATATGCTGAAATTTGTTCTCTAATGTATGGTTCATGAGTTATCAATAAACTTCATTTATATCTATTACATACCTGCCATCAAAGCTAATAGATATGATCATATGATGGTTAATTCTGCTAAATTGTTATTTATGTAGCTGTCCTCTTTTTTTGTTTTTTGAATTTCATGTTTCCCATGATGGGGTCACCAGGGAATAAAAGATAGATAGACACAAATATACTGCATACTTATCCATGTAGATATACATGTATACATACAAACATATATATATACACATAGTTACATAAATACAAATGATATTCACACATGGATACATATACACAAATATATGTATACATACATACATACCTATAGACAGACAGACATAGATAAATGGAATAAAAATAGTCTCTCAGTTAGACAAAAATTCATAGTCTCTTATAACATTAGTAAAAACAGGTTAAAGAGATTCTCTTTGGCAACAAATTTCTCTAGTTCACAGGTCTTATTTATTCCTCAGGACATTCTTGGTGATGGGTTATTGCAAACACATTCTTGCTTGTCCTCTATTATGAACACTTACTTTATTTAATAGCAGAGCCTTTAACACGCCACACTTTCTCTGTGACTAAGAGATCATGCATACCTTTATCAGAACAAAGATTTACAGAAATAATCAAAGATATATTAGCAAAAAGGGCTTTGATTAATAACCTAATATCCACTCTAAACATTGTAGTTTCTCCATTCTCCAGGTAAACTCCAAAACTATAATGTCTCAGAAGATAATCAAATCAATTTCTTAAGCATTTATTATGTGCCTATAATAATATTAGAGAAACAAAGACAGATGCAAACAAAATGGTTTCTGCCCTCATCGAGTTTATATTCTACTGGGGGGATGAGAGAATGTGTACAAACATATGGAAATATTAATGGACACCAGTAGATAGTTTCATCAAGAAGGATCTCCTGTGGTAGAACTTGAACTGAGATGGTGATACCGCTACATAAATAAGAACTTTAGGGGAAAAGGATCAGTTTAGGGGAGAAAAATGAGTTTTGTTTGGACATAGTTAGTTGAGGTAGCTATGAAACATCCAATAAGGAATGTACAATAGGCAGCTATTGATATGAGATTGGAGCATAGAGAAGAAATTAGGGCTAGCTATGGATATATGGAAATTATCTGCATAAGAATGGTAATTAAACCCCTTGATGAGGTTCCTAAAAAAGAGAATGTAGAGAGAGAAATGAAAAAGGCTCAGGGCAGAATCTTGGGGGTATACCTATACTTAAGGTGGAAGGACATGGATGATGATACAGCAAAGGAAACTGAACAGAATTAGTCAAGTAGGAGAATCAGGAGAAAATAAGACCCAGCAAAGTTTCCCTAAATGGGAAAAGTTTTTAAGATAAGTAGAGAGAGGGACAAAGTATATGTGCATGGATGAATATGTGTGCAGCTTTGTATATGAGTTTATACAAGCTTAAATTACCGTACAAAAAAACCACACAATAACATATATAAACGTAACTATGTGTGCAGGTGTATATGTGTATATTTATAACTATGTAAACATATACACACATATGAAAAGTTAATGTAGGAATTCCTTCTTAGATTCCTCCAACGTCCTTTTCTGCACTGAGATTGTGTGATTCTGTGGTAAACTCAAAGCCTGAAAGAACTTATCATATTTCAAACAATTTGAACAATCTGAGAACAAAGCATCTGAAGGAACGATTTATCTCCAGAGCTTTTAAAGCATTTGCAAAGCAATTTAAAGAAAAATTTAAGCCATTCATACTACTATTAATAAAAATATGTTTTGCCCAAGAAGTTAAAACACTTAGCTGTATCATGAAGTTAAGAAATCTAATACTCAAAGATTCAAAAGAACTTTAACTCAGCAGTTTTCATCAATGTCATAATATAGAAACATTTTGAACAGAACAAACAATGCATGCCCCAGCATGGAAATTATTCTTTGGGGCTTAGTTTGGTTTTTTTTGTTTTGTTTTGTTTTGGTTTGGTTTGGTTGTCCTTTTAAGTGGATGTTGTTCAAAGGGAACCTTTAATTTTAAGTGCCCTTCAGGGAAAAATAGTAGTAGAAGCTCTGTGTTCTGCTTTCCTGGAACAAGCTGTAAATAGCCAACGAGGGATAGGCTGACCCAGTGGTGTTGGGGGTTCAGCGAAGTGTTCCCAATTGTTATTTTCAAATGTTTGGGTTTTCAGAAACCCAAAACACATTTTGCCCCAAGCATTCTCCCCACGGATTTTCAGAAGTCATGTGAATTTTAAGGGAAATTGACTTCGGATGTTTGTAATCCACTTACACTTGACTCATTAAAATGTTGTTTGCTAAGATGAATTAGGTGCCCATGAAAGCTACTGAGAGTTTTTATAATGATATTTTCCCCCACAATCCCCTTTTCCAGTGAAGAACATTATTCTGCATGAATATGGGCCCTAGCTGAGACCTGGCATAGTTGCAAGCTCAGAGCCCAGTTTTCTGGGACTGTTTTAATACAAATTACTTTTCCTGATTCCAGGGGTGGAAGGAAAAGAGGAAATTCATTCAAATAGCTACCCAAGAAGAAAAGATTCCAAAGGTCCAGTAGACATTACTTCCCTTATTCATTTTTTTCAGTGAATCAGTAGTGGATGAACTCAGAATATAGAATTACTCTTGAAAATGAGATAAAAGATAATGGAAGTTTTGGTATAAAGCTAAAAAATACGGCAACCTACTGGGCATCACAAGGAGCAAAATGGTAACCACTCAATTTGGAAGGTACAAATTTATTTATGGGGATCACCCCCTTTAAGTCCTTGGGTTCATGAATAACAGTGGTTTGCTGTGGAGATAGCTGTAGGCAGGCAGTTGCTTCCCACATATGGAGTTTCCTAAGTGAAGAGCCAGCAGTAATAAGTCATGGTCATTGGTGCCAGGAAGAGGGCTAAAATGACTTTCCAGAAACTTTTCTTTCCCAAGAGGTATGAGTTCCCTACTGGGGAAATAATTAACTTTCTGGCACCCTTTTGAGGAAGGGAATGGGCAGTAGGGAGAATGGGGAAGCTACTGGAAAAAAGAGAAGAAACATCCATATGTAATCTCAAAGTTCTCTGGATTTCAGGTCTCCCTTCATCATTGTCAAACATCATTGTCAAAACCATCAGTGGAGCAAGATTCCATGTGATTATAATAAGAAGGTTTTAATATGCTCCCAAAATGCAAAATAAAACTCAATGCTGATTGATGAAGAAGGCATGATTTACTAATAAAAATGAAACTGGAGAATTACTCAGAAGCTTTTGGAAAAATGCATCCAGTTCAAAGCAAAGTGAAGGGGTCAAGCTAGCAAATTGGCCCAACATCTCATAGCATCACATCTCACATTCTATTTAAGTCTAATCAGCCCATCTGTTCTAGCAAGCAAACACTTTTTGGGGCATTGTGGATTGGCTGCCACATTTTTTTAGTTTAGAGGGACATGGCAATGAAGACAGATTTATAGATAGAAGAGACATATCTGTCTTAGTTTTCATGTAGATCTGTATACACACATATTATAAATATATTAACACAGATATATATTATATATATATATATACACTGAAAGCTGGACAGGATGATAGCTGGCTCATAGTGTAAATTAGTGTATTGCTAAACGGGTTAGCTGGTAGGATGACCTGTATTTTCTCAATCCTTTTTTATCTTTTTTTTTTTTCTATCAGGACATCATTGGGTGCTTTTGGTGCTATGCATATATACACTCATGTTCTCATTTCTTAACCACAGTATTAAGTAAAATTTAACTCTGTATATCTCAGGGCAAAAGGCAAAAGGATGAAGGAGTACTTCATCCATCCAGGGCATAGCTGAAAACCAGGAACTAAACTGCCAAGGTATCTGAACTATCAAAATAAAGGTCATGCAGTAAAGCTCATGTATGTGAGTGGCAATCAATAATAGAGAGTTTGCTCTTACTTTACAAAGAGTTCTAAGAAGCTTTGTAATCTGGTTTCTGCTCCCATGATAGTTTAAAAATAGCCAAATAGAATGGGAAAGGAAGGCTGCTCCAGGTTGCCTTTTATGCTACCTTTCTTTTATGTTGAGACCTATCCATATATTGCTATGCTTAGAGACATTTCCCTTCCTTTAGGATCTTATTGAAGGATCATACTGTACCTGAAATCAAAAGGAAAAAAGACTTTCTAACATTAAAAGCCAGAACAAGAGCACCAGCACAGCTTTAGGATGAGGGAAAGTTTCTCTTCCCAGTAGCTCCTTAGACAACCTATAAGCACTTATTGGGTACTTATTTATTAAGTGTTTACTATGTGCTGGGTACTGTACAAATGACTGGAAATACAAATATAAACTGTGGATTGAATATCACCTTTTCAGTGAGTGGTTGGAGTATAAAAGAAGGCCATTCCCTGCTCTCAAGTTGCTTATTCTATTGGGGAAGAAAACACAGATGAAACAATCAGTTCAGAGGAAAGTTAGAGAAAGTTCTGAGGAGATAAATCAGCAGAGTGAGCTGGAGAGAAATGAAGACATGGTTGACTTGGGGCTTCTCCTTAAACTGGAGGTTAAATTGGACTTTGAGGGAGGAATTAACCAATGAGAGGGAGAGGCCCAAAGGGAGGAAGGTATTTCCAATATAAGAAATAGTCCAGGAGTTCAGTAAGCTTCCCTGGCTTGGCAGAGAAAAACCTGTAGATGATTCAGTTTTAGGGATTCATTGTAATTCTATAATGTCATATTCTTGACCCTGAATCATTAAGAGTTGAATTAGTAAGAGTACTTTAAGAAGTCAAGAAAGTATATAATGAATTTTAAAGATGTCAATGTAAATTTAAAAAATATTTTTAAAAGTTTTTATGCCTATAAATAAAGTTAATTCCTCCATCACTCACAAAACATAGCTGTCTAGGACAACTGATTCCCCAAAGATTTTATACAGCCAAAGAATTATTACATCTCTATTTTCCTTCCTCCCCTATTGAAATCAAGTAAGTCCAAATTTCTTGCACATTCTTGCTCGTTGAAAAAGCCAAACAAACCCAAATCACCAGAAGTCTGATGTTGGCAGAAGACAGATCAGGCACATTGAAATTTTATCATGTCTTCCAGCCCCTGTCTCCACTAATCTAATACTGGATGACCTCTACTAATCAGGGAGGGCAATGTCCTTTGCTACCATGTCACTGGGAGGAATCCCATGGAAAGAGAGCAGTATTCCAGCTCTGATGAGCTTTTTATAATCCTTATTATTCCTAACCCTTCTGCAGCCTTAAACACTGATTACCATCATTTTCTCATGGATTCTTTTTCTTGTTTAGGGTTTTGTAACACCATTCTCTCTTAGTTCTCTTCCTACCTATCTGATTTCTCTTTTTAAATTTCCCTTGCTGGATTTTCCCTTGGGTCATGCTCATTAGTACTGAGTTTTACCCAAGGGTCTGTCTTTGACCCTTTTTCTACCCCCTCTTCCTAAAATGCATATCTTACCATGTTCCCTCCCACTTTACTCTATAGACTTCAGTGAAATTTCAGAATCATATCAGATTTGTTTGGATTTTTCAAGGGACAAGGATCAAATATAAAAACCCTCTATTTTTCTTTTAACATTGTTGATAACCTGGCCCTTTCCTACCTTTTCAATGTCTTTATGCTTTACTTCTTTTCATAGCCTTTGCAATCTAGTATCACATGATACTTTTATCTCCTGTTTCCAAGCTTTTTTCTAATCATTCCTCATTCTTGGAATTTTCCCTTTCTTCTAGTTTCCCTCCTACTTTCTCTAATTTGCTTCAAGCTCAAATCCCATCTTCTCCAAGAAGTCATTTCCATTCCCTTCCCTTATTGCTAGTGCCTTCCTTCTGAGATCATCTATGAGATGAAAATATATTTTGTATGTACATAGTCATTAGCTTTGTTGTCTCCCCCATTCAAATGTGAATTCCTTAAAAGCAAGAACAGTTTTGTTTTTGTTTTTGTTTTTTTTAGAAGGGCTGTCTTTCTTTGTATCTTTAGCACTTAGCATTGTATCTTTAGCACTTTGGCACTAAGTATATGCCTGAAACATAGTAAGGCTTAATAAAAAATTGTTGATTGATTGCTTTGGAGAAATGCGAAAATAAATTTATTTCACCCTATAAGCCACGGAGAGAATGGTCCTTTGCTTTGGGGTAGTTTGACCATGAGACCTCATCCTTGATCTTTTCCTTGAAAAGAGTGGGAATTATAACCTGGCCTAAACTACTTAGTCTCAAACAACTATAGTATTCTGAAAATGTCTAAGGGTTTGCCATTAATTTAAATTTGTTCTACAGCTAACTACTAGTAATAAGTTATAATGTTGGCCAAAATGGTGAATGTTTACCTTGGAGTAGAAAGACTGAAAACCCAGGCCAGAAAACCCCAGAGGGAACTGGAAGGAGCAGTGGTGTCTGCTTTGCCGCTTTGTGTAATGCATATTTCCCTGCCTACCCTGCCTGCTTGGGGAGGTAGTTCAATTCAGTTGATATCAGTAATAGTGAGGAATGTCTTTGAGTTTACAACTCATAGATCATATGTTCTATTCCAAAAATATTGGCTAATGTGATCATAAAAGCACAACTGCCCATTTATGTTTGTTTAGGGGAATTTCAGGGTATTTTATTATTGTTTCTGTGGAGTGAAGATCACTTATTTATTATAAGGTTTTTAATCCTCCATCTTCCTGGGCAAAGCAAAGGAAAAGATGTTTATTTAGGTAATGATGTACAATTAATAAACAGTGAGAGCAACAAAAGCTACCTGCAATCATGAAGCTTCCTCATTGATTGAGGAAAATGGGTGAATGACTTCATTTGCAAGATGAGCTCATCAGAAATAGATAGAGTTAGGTAGAGTATTCTGCCATTTGAATAAGCACATTAAGGGCTCCGGACATAGGAAATGATGGAGGCAAACAGACCTCAAGGAATTTTAGCAAGTTTGGACCCCACTTAGGCTGAAGTAGCTTAGGATTTTGACTGGTCTAAATGGAGAGGAGTATGGATTGAAGACAGGAAACCTAAAGATATTTACAGGATCAAGAGAAGGGAGAAAAATTATCAACAACCAGGGTAGAGCTGATACCTGAACCCAGCAGACTGAAATAACTCAAGAACTAAGGTCAGGAAGTCAGTGAATCAACTCAAGGTATAGGGAATAACGAAGTCAGAGAGGTAATCTGGTGTGGTAGAATTTGAATTTACCTACTATTGACAAAAATATCTCTGGGCAAATTTCCTCATCTTTTAGAGGAGGGCCTTGAATTATGTGATAGGTCTGTTCTACTTATAAATCTTATGATTGTATATAAAAAGGATGATAAAGCCTTAGAGAAAAAAATTTTTGAAGCAAGTTTCTCTGAAAAGGCCTCATCTCTCAAATATATAGTAAAAATAAAAGCCATTTTCCAATTGAAAAATGATCAAAAGATATGAACAACTTTCAGATAAAGTAATCAAAGCCTGATTATCAAATTCATCATCAAATTCATCAAGCTTTGATTCATCAAAGATGAAGTAATCTATAGCTAAATGAAAAAAATGCTTGAAAAAGCAATCATTGGAGAAATGCAAATGAAAACAAATTTGAGGTACTCCCTCATACCTATTAACTAGTAGGTCAGGAAAAAATGACAAATGGTGGAGGGAATGTGGGAAAATAAGACATTAAAGCATTGTTGGTGGAGTTGTAGTCTGATTCAACCATTCTGTGGAACAATTTGGAACTATATTCGAAGAGCTGCAAGATCTTGCATACCTTTTGATCAGTAATACCTCTTCTTTGTCTGTATGCCAAAAGAGATTAAAAAAACCCAAAAGGAAAAGGACCTATATGTAAAATGTTATTTATAATAGCTCTTTTCTGGGGGCAAAGAATTAGAAATTGAGGGGGTGCCCAAAAATTAGGGGATAGGTGAACAAATTGGAATACTATTGTGCTATAAAAAATGATGAGCAGGATGCTCTCAGAAAAATCTGGAAAGACTTACTATGTATAAACAAATTGCAATCTTGTAAGATGATCAGCTATGAACGAGTTAGCTTTTCACAGTGATACAAAGGTCCAAGACAGCTCTGAAGAATTTAGAATGAAAAGTGCTCTTCATTCCCAGAATCAAAAAACAGATGGTGTCAGAATATACACCGAAGCATACTTTTTACTTTCAGTAACAGGTTCAACTACTAGTCAGAAACTGCTATGACTAATAAGTCACTAATAGTTATGGACTAGTCTAATAAGTGGTGCAGTGGATAGAGTGCTGGACCTGGAGTCATGCAAAACCTGAATTCAAATCTTTGCTGAGTGACTTTGTGTGGGCAAGTCACTTAATCTCTGACTGCTTCAATTTCCCCAATTGTAAAAAGAGATGATAATAGCACCTACCTCACAAGATTGTTGTGAATATTAAATGAGATGAAGATATTTGTAAAGTGCTTGGCTTATAGTAGACAATCTATAAAAGCTTATTTATTATATTTTATATATATAATAGCTCATATTACATATACAATATAATTATTATATAAATAATAAATATATATATTATAAATGCTTATTTTATTTCCTAAAGACAATAATAATAATTGACATCTCTATAATTCTTTGCTTAAAACAATCCCATGAGGCAGGTGGTTCAATATTATGATGTCCATTGTACAGATGAAGAGCCTGAAGTTAAGAAGGTTTAAGTGATTTGTTCATCATCACACTGCTCATAAATGTAAGCATCAAGATTTAAACCCAGATTTATCTCACTTCAGATCTACTGCTCTTTTCTCTATATTAGAATTGCTGCCTTCAGTTCAGGGCTGGTCTGGGAATAACTCAGAGGAGGTTTTTGAAGGCTAGACTATCCCCAAAGAGATGACCCCGTGCATCTGTGGTCCAAAAATTACCAGATTGTATCTGATGTAAAAATTCTCAACATAACAGATTATCTGCCTCTAGAATTCAGAAATAGTAAATCTGCTTAAGAGGCAATATTTGTAGGGGCAAGAGAGTTGGATGGAATTTCACAAGACCGGGGTTTGTTATCCTGCTACTGACTGGGACCATGGCAGTAATTCTCATAAGATCTAACATTTACATGTCGCCATTAGGGCAGGTAGGTGGCAAGTCTGTAGTTAGGAAAACTCGTCTTCCTGAGTTCAAATCTGGCTTTGGACACATCTAATTGTGTGATCTGGGCAAGTCACTTAACCCTATTTATCTCAGTTTCCTCATTTGTAAAAATAAGTTAGAAAAGGAAATGGCAAAATTTATCTTTCTGTCTTTGCCAATAAAACCCCAAATGGAATCACAAAGAATTAGACCTGAATGAAGTGACTGAATAACAACATATATCTGAAGTTAGGCAAAATATATTTCCATATTAGTCAGGTTGCAAAAGATAACGAGCAAAAGTATAAAAATAAATGAAGTTTAAAAATGTGCTTCAATCAGCAAAATTCATCAATTCTCTCTCTCTCTCTCTCTCTCTCTCTCTCTCTCTCTCTTTTTCTCTCTGTCTTGTCTGTCTCTCTCTCTCTCTCTCTCTCTCTCTCTCTCTGGAGATGGATAGCATTTTTCATCATGGGTTCTTTGGGATTGTATTTCCATTACTATGTATACTTTTCTCCTGGTTTTGCTCACTTCATTCTGTATCAGTTCATACCAGTCTTCCCAGTTTTTTTCTGAAACCATCCTATTCATCAGTTCTTCACAATCACATTCCGTAAGTTGTTCAGTCATTCCTCCACTGATCGGCATTCCTTCAATTTCCAATTTTTACTGCTATAATAAAGCTGCTATTCATGTTTTTGATCAAATAAGTCTTTTTCCCCCTTCTCTTTGAACTTTCTGGAATATAGATATCTCAGTGATATTTCTGGGTCGAATGTTATGAACAGTTTTATAGTCCTTTAGGTATAGTTTCAAATTATTCTCCAGAATGATCAGACTAATTCATACCTTCACCAACAGTGCATTAGTGTCCCAATTTTATCCCAGGCTTATTTTAACTAGCTTTCCCTAGCCCCACTACCAAATAGCCAATAGTGCAAATGCAGTATTGCTGTAAATGTCTTAGAAATCCTTCTGCAAGAAAATTGAAGAGTTTCTCTAATAGTATTTCCTTATCCTAGCTTGCCATGATGTAAAATTTAACTTTATAAAAATTGCTATTTTATTTATATTAACATAATACCCTTTTGTTACTTTGCCTCTTATATTTTTTGGTGTTACTCAGAATTGAGAATGTGTGTGTGTGTGTGTGTGTGTGTGTGTGTATGTGTATGTGTGTGTGTATTGTTTTATTTGTACCCAGAGAAGATTTTATCCCCAAAAGCATATTTTTTCAAGTAAAATTACAATAGCATAACATGTGCCTATTTTTGTCAAATATGGCCTATGCAGGTTTGAATATCACTCAATGAACTACAAAAATGTAATGTGTTTGCTGGCTGGCCCATCAGCCTGAATAGTTTCATCTCTCACTAGTTGAGATCTGCTTCTAACTAGATAACATCACATGACATTTACCCAATCGTGTGTTATCTGAAAACTCTCTTTGGCTTTTACCAGATTCATTCCTAAAGCCTGTTTTATAAAAGCAGATATAGATAATTACCTCAAGCTACAGGTTAATACAGTACCCTGATTAATTAAGCAACTGAGCCTTAAGCTATTTTTAAAATCTTTTCTCTCTCTCTGTGTGTGTGTGTGTGTGTGTGTGTGTGTGATGTGTGTAGACATTACCTTTCTTTAGAACAGAAGATATTCCTACTTCTCATGCTGGTAATCGTATATAGTTGTAAAAACAAATGATAATTAACAATATTTCTATTATTATTTGAATTTATACAGTGCTTCTAAACACTTCATCATCTGAATCACCTTGTAAGGTCCTTTCTATCTCGAAATTTATGATCCCATGATTATTTGGAAATGTAGACAGAAGGCTTCACTCAAGTAATAATTATTATTTAGTAAATGAATCATTGTTCTCATCATAAATAATACTTTGGTTCTGTTATTATTTCTTAAATTTAATATGAAGAATCATTTGGTGAATTTATGCCAAATTTATGCAGGATAAACTAAGTATTATGAAGAACTTAAGATGTATGAAAGTAATGAAAAAGTACCAGTTTCAGAAATGGTATATAAATTATGCCTGTGCATAATTGTGATGATGATAACATGATATAAATAATTAGCATTCATATAATACTTTAAAGATAAAAGATACTTTTTCTCAAAACAATACTGTGAAGGCAAAGACGATACATCTTGGGCATTTCTCAGGATATTTAAGAGAAGAATAAAAGTGTTAAGGTTACTGTTGTCCAAATTTCATAAAGAGGAAAAATCCCAAAGAGGAGGTTAGTGTGGCCAGACAAGAAAACCAAGAGAAATAGGTGAGATTAATAACAAACAAAAATTGTAGGGTGAGGTGTGGGGCAAAAGAGGAAAATAAGAGATAATGGGGAGGGAAAGGGAAAGAAAAAGGAAGAGGAGGAGAACAGTAAATCAAGGCAGTATATGAAGAATATGAAATATTTTAAAATAATATTTTAATTTTTCCAGTTGCATGTAATTTCAATTACAATTTTAAACATTCATTAGAAAAATGTTTGAGTTCCAAATATTTTTCCTGCTTTCCTCTTCTCCCTCCCCAGAATAGTAAGCAATTTGATAAAGGTATTTGTACAAGCATGTAAAACATATTTCCAAAGAATATAGATTCTTAAAGTCTAAAGTTATCCAGTCTAGCCTCCCACCCAAAAAAGGAATACCCTTCATTGCATTCTTGACAAATGGGTTTGTGTTTTGGGGTTTTTTATTGGGTTTGTGTTTTAGGGTTTTTGGTTTTTTTTTTTTTTAATTTTTTTTTGGTGAGACAATTGGGGATAAATGACTTTCTTAAGATCATACAGCTAGTGAGTATTAAGTGTCTGAGGCTGGATTTCAATTCTGTCCTCCTGATTTCAAGATTAGTGATCTATCTATTATACTATTTAGCTACTCCAATACTGGGTATATTTAGAGAAAGGGAAGAAATGGAGGGCACATTGCTTAGGATATGGAGTTAAGTTCCAGAACCATCTTGCCTAATATAGAATGCCTACTCCTATCAGTTGTGTAACTTCCAAAAAATATGTAGCATCTAACATCTTTATGATTGCTCTGAAAAAAAATTAGTTTTAAACGACATTTGAAGATGGCAAAAAATTAGTTTTAAACGACATTTGAAGATGGCAGGTGTAAGGGGATGCCAACAAGCCAACATGTTGCCTACATTCCAGTGATCCTGTCCATGTCACCTGTGCTGTGATCCTGATCTATGCCCCTGGGTTACCTGGCTCTGATAAATCATATAGATTTTTTTAAGTCAGAATTTATCTAATCTTCCCTTATTTGGGAATCTTTCCATTAGCCATTGGTGCACAGTGACACCTTACCCCCATTTTCCAGCTCTGTTTTGGGAATCACTAGAATATAAACTCCTCAAGAGCAGGGATTGTCTTGCTCACTAGTATTTGTACTCCTAGTGTTTAGCACTGTGCTCAAGACATAATAAATACAACACAAATGCTTTATCTACCTATTGGATCTACAAAAGATCCAGAGTGACACAGTATTAGGCAAACACCATATTAGGTTACTAAGGATTCATGGATCTCTTTAACTATCTGTGACCCAGTTATGAAAAAAAGTGCCTCCTTTTCTTATATGGTTCAGCTGAACAAAGTTAGGATTTGTTTGTTTTTGATAATGCTTACTGAAAAATTAATGGACAATTAAATAAATAAGACAACAAAAAAATCCAGAATTATAAGAGCTTATAGAACATCCTCCATTGAAGAATGAAGTAAAATTTTAAAAAGGCCTAGAATACTTTGATTGTCACAGCTTAGTTATAAAGCACCCAACACCATGCATGCTTTCACTTTCCTCAACCCAGTTCCCCTTTTTAGTCTATTCTCATTCCCTTTCCCACTTAGTTATTTAGATTTCCTTCCCTCCAATAGAAAAGATGAAACAAAAACTCTGCAAAATGGGGGTGATAATAGCACCTGGCTCCTACAACTGCTGTGAGGATCAAATAAAATAATATTTGAAAAGACTCAGCATAGTTTCTGGCACATAATAAGCACTTTTAAACATTTATTTCCTTCTCTCAGCTGACTAAATAAATTTCAAGAGTCATCATTATCTCTATCTAGATTTCTTGAAGCCTTTAAGATAAATATATAGTCTTTTTTAATGATTAAGATCTATATTCTTTGATGCTACATTGTTTGCCCCTATTCTTTGTTAATGTTTACTATAAATTTTATTTGGTATATGTGTGAAAATTAGTGGATTCAAGAAGTCCTGTTATTGTAATTGAGATCATAGGCCCTATAACGTATAAAGGTCTGGAGATCAGCTAGAATGTGTGTCATCACCATATTGATTGACTGTAGAATGTGTATTTCAGGGTATGTTGACAATAGCACAACGATTAGAAGCACCTTTTGAGCCATCTGGTGTTTATCTTCCAGGTATCTAAAGTATCAACAGAGTGACAAAATGGAGAAAACAATATATGCCTATGAGAATAATGTAAAAACAGCTTTTTTTTTAAAAAAAAAAAGTGTAACTACTTTCTAGCTAAATGATTATGGCAGCTTAAGACATCAAAGGAACAGCATTATGTATGTGTGTATACACATAGATACATGCAATTATCATTGTATTGTGTACCTATTTTGCAGTTAAAGAAACTGAGTCACATAGTCAGTAAGTGTCTGAGACTATACTTGAACTCAAGCTGTTCCTGATCCTGGGCCCAGCACTTTATTCAATGTGCCCCTTAAATGTCAGTCCAGGATTAGATCCTATTATTGCACGTGAACTTACATGTGGAACAGCCAAGAAAAACCTGACAAGTCTTACTGACTGGTCTGAGGTAGTATAGTATAATGAAAAGAAATCTAAACCAGGAGTCAAAGTCCTGAATTCTAGCTCTACTGTTGCTACCAATGTATGATCCTGAACAAGTTAATTAATCCCTCTGACATTTAGTTTTCTTATATGTAAAATAAAGGGATGAGACTAAATTCTTCCTAAGATTATTTCCTGTTTTAGTAGTCTATACTTCTCTGAGTTTCTTGAATAGGTCCCATAGAAAACATAGTGAGAGGAATAGAAGGAGGAAAGGAAGGAGAGAGAGAGAGACAGACAGACAGCAAAAAAGACAGAGGGGAGGGAAGGAGAGAGGGAAAGAGACAGAGAAAAAAAAACTGAAAGAATGAGAGAAAGAATGAATGAGAGAGAAAGTGAAAGAATAGTAAGAGACAGAAAATGAGAATGAGAGAGAAAGTGTCAAATTTATAAGAATACAGTCACTCCCCAATTGACAAATGGTCAACGGATATGAATAGATAATTTTCATATGATGAAATTAAAGCCAACTATAGTCATATGAAAAAATATTCTAAATCACTATTGATTAGAGAAATGTAAATTAAAGCAGCACTGAGTATCACCTTACATCTCTGAGATTGGCTAATATGACAGGAAAAGATAATGTTGGAGGGGATGTGGGAAAGCTGGGACATTAATGCATTGTTGGTAGAGTTGTGAAATGATCCAACTATTCTGGAAAGTAATTTGGAACTATGAACAAAGGACTATCAAACTGTGAATATTATTTGACTGTCCAGTGCCAGTACTGAGTCTGTATCCCAAGGAAATCAGAAAAGGACCCACTTGTGGAAAAATATTCCATAGCAACTCTTTTTGTGGTAGCAAAAAATTGGAAAATGAGTAGATGCCATCAATTGGAAAATGGTTGAACAAGTTATGATATATAAAAGTAATATAACACTTATTCTATAAAAATGATGAACAAGCTGATTTTAGAACCAGGGATATATTGTACATAGTAGCAATAAGAATGTGATTGCACATTCTTTGAAAGCCTTGGTTCTTCTCAGTGGGTCTGTGATCCCAGGCACTTTGGATAGAAAATGTCATCTGCATTCAGAAAAAGAACTATGGAGATTAAATGTAAATATTTAAGCACATGCTATGTTCATTTCTTATGTCTGTTTGTTTTTCCCTCCTATGATTTTTCCCTTTTGTTCTCATTTTTCTCTCCCAACATGATAAATAAAGTACTGTGTATTAAAAATTGAAATAAAATAAAAATAAAAAAAAGAATGAATGAGAGAATAAAAGTTAACCAATTAGAAAAGGAGGTACAGAATCTCAAAGATGAAAATCATTCTTTGAAAATTACAATTGAGCAAGAGGAAGCCAGTGAAGCCAAGAGAGACCAAGGAATAACAAAACATTATAAAGAATGAGAAAATAGGAAAAAATGTGAAACATTTCATAAAAAAAAAATGACAGATCCAGAGAACAGATCAAGAAGAGAAAACATAAGAATAATTGAACTACCAAAAAATTGTGATTAAAAAGAGAACCTTGAAACAATAATGCAGGAACTAATCCAAGAAAATTGTCCTGCAGTGATAGAACATGAGGGGAAAATAGAAATAGAAAAAAATCTACCAATCATTGCCTCAAAGAGGTCCTTTGAGGAAAACACACAGGATTATTGTTGCCAAATTTTGAAACCCTCAAATCAAAGAGAAAATTTTGCAAGAAACAAACAAACAAAAAATTCAGATATGCTGAAACTACAATTAGAATTATACAAGACTTATCTCCAGCTACAATAAAAGATTGCTGATCCTGGAATAATGTCTACTGGCAATCAAAAGAATTACTCCTGTGGCCAAAAATGTCATATACAGCAAAATTATCTATAATTTTGAATGAGAAAAAAATGGACATTCAATGAACTTGGAGATTTTCAGGAGTTTCTATAAATCAAACCTGAACTTAACAAAATTTAACATATAAAAGTCAATATGAAAGGTCAGTTTTAAGGAACTTTACATAAACAAACTGTTTAA
The DNA here is from genome assembly GCF_902635505.1 of Sarcophilus harrisii. Lineage (NCBI taxonomy): Eukaryota > Metazoa > Chordata > Mammalia > Dasyuromorphia > Dasyuridae > Sarcophilus > Sarcophilus harrisii. Next base: position 526,003,632 of record NC_045428.1, read on the forward strand.
ATATGGACAAATTGTTTTTTCTTTAACTTGGGAAAATGTATACTTTATGTTTAAGATTCATATCACCAATAGGGTGAGCTCAAAAGAAAGACTGGTAAAGTAAAAGTAAAAGTAGTATTTATGTTATACAAATGAGGTACAAAGTAAGAACAGATACAGACATTTGTGAGGGTGATGGGAGGAATTAAAGGGAGATATGTGTGTGACTATGTATAAATGAATCTCTACATATGTATACATTTCTTAATTGTAGCTTGCTTGGGTTTGAGGGGCATGAAAGGGGGAAAAAAGAATAAAACAAATAAGATAAACAGACGAGAACCGAAGAACAATTTACAAGGAAATTTTTAAAAATGGGCATTCATGAATGTAATTTCTTCTACTTTTCTTTATCTAGTAATTTGTTGTTAAATATTTTGAATCCTCCCTGATGTTCTTCTAGGCACGTGACAATGTTACCTTTTGTTTTGCTTTATTTTGTTCTGCATTTCTTTTTCTTTCTCTGTTTTTTCAAATAAATTAAAAAAAAAAGAAGAAGAAAAAATACCTTAGTTGTTGGCACTAAAATTATTGTATAGGCAACACAGAAACAGAGAAACCATAAAAAAGGGGGGTGGGCAGAGGAGGGATATCCGTGCAAAAGAAGTATGTGGCTACTACTCATTGACCAGGAAATACCGATAATTACCACATCATTGTAGAAATATTCATAAAGCGTTTAGACCTAATTTGCAGCTGCAGTTAAGAAGGCAAACAGGATGCCAACTTCTACTGCTACGTGTAAGTCAAAGGAAATGCTTTTGCTACATAATGTGGACCAGCCACGAGTTAGAATTATTCACATTATTCTGTTTTCCAGAACTCTGTACTTAGAATGATCAACATTCTCATTAGCTCATAAGCTCAGTATTATTCTTGCTGCCTCACTTTTCCTCGCCCCACATCTCCAATCTTGACTTTTCTCCTTCTAGGTCTCTCACCTGTCCTTCACACAGCTTCCACCTTAGTTCAAGGCCCTCATCACCTCTCATCTAGATTACTGCAATGGCCCCCTAATTGGGCTACCTAATTCAGGTTTTTCCTCATTCCAGTCCATCCTATATACAGCTGCCATTTTTTTTCTTTAAAATGCAGAGTGACATTCTCCTACTCAATCAACTCCAATAGTTCCCTGTTTCCAATGCGATAAAATAGATACCTATTTAGTATGAAAAAACCTTTCAAAACCTGATCCTAACCTATCTTTCTATCCTTATTACATTTGATTCCCTTTCCCTCCTGTTACAAGTCAGTCAAACTGGTCTTCTCTTTGTTCCTCATTAATTACATTTCAATTTCCAACTCCATACCTTTGTGTAGTTTATTCCACCATGCCTGGAATGTGTTCCCTCCTTGCTTCTATCTCACAGAATCCCTTTTCCTTCTAGTCATAACTTAATCACCATTTTTATATAAAACTTTTGCTCTCCTTACCTAACTACCTTGTATTTATTCTCTTTATATTTATCAAATATATCCTTAATACAAATACTTCTTGTCTCCCTCAATAGAATGGTGGCTCCTAGCAAATAGAGATTGTTTCATTCTTTGGTCTTATTCCCTGGCACTGTAGGAACTTAATAAAGTCTTTCAATCTCTATCCTAATGATGGATTGGCATTAGAAATTAACAATAAGGTGAAAACATTATTATTTGTAATTCTATTCTATTCTCTTTCTCTATCCCCTTTTTCATTTCATTTCATTTACATCCCCATTAGCTTAATTTGACATGTTATAGAAAAGGCCATATTCTTCTTTTGCCTTTAGAGTTCAAGGTTATCATTTCTTGATTTTATTTTCATCTTCCTCTTTGTAGGTTTGTTTCCTGTCATTCCAATTCTTGGTTTGCAATGTACTCCAACACCATTTACTCCTTAGTATACTAGTTCTTCTTTTTTTAAAATCTCTAGGCAACTGAGTGTCAGTCCTGACTTGCCATGTTCATTACAAAAGGAAAGGAGAACATTTTTGACACTTATGTATAAGAAAAGCCAGACAATGTAACAAACAGACTCAAGCCAGTTTTATACCAGGATGATCTTCCTAATGATTAAAAAGTTAGCCAAGGATTATTGATTACTATATGGCTGACTTCTAACCAGAAAGAAAAGATGAAAACGTATTTGTTTTTCTTGCATTTCTTAGAAGAAAATGAATTTTAAAATCATAATAGAAAAGTTAATTTATTATCATCTATCTAGAAATCATGTCCCTTTTGTGGCAGAGTTAAGAAGGTTCCTCTTCCTAAATTCAAATCTGGCCTCAGACATTTAGTAGCTACATAGCCCTGGGCAAGTCACTTAATCCTATTTTTTCATTTGTAAAATGAACTGGAGAAGGAAATGACAAACCACTCCAGTGGTTTTGCCAAGAAACCCCAAATGGGATCACAAAGATTCCGATATGACTGAAATGACTCAACAATAACAACAATCCTGATTTCTATTCACAATTCTCTCTGTGGGTTGTTATGTCAACTTATGCAAAACACTGAACATTTCAGTGATTCAGATGTCCTAATCTGCAATGTCTACAACAAAGCTAACCTTCTCCATTGTTAGAAATCTTGAAAAAAAAAAAGACTTTTACAGAATGCTTATTATATAATAATGGTTTCTTTCCATTGATCTATTGTGGCCTTTAAGGTTTTGTCTTGTATTTTTCCCCACTACAACAATATTTTTATAATAGTGATTTAGTCAAAAAATGTGACTGGTATAAATAATTTACACCTTAAAACAAGAACATAGTCTAGATGTTTGCTTAAGATCTTAAATGAGTCCCTGAAATGCTCAAGCAGGTAGCAATAATGTTCCTTCCCCACCCCACTCCCCAGCTTGGTAAGTAGTCATACTTAATCCTAAACCTGAAAATCCTAGGGTCTATGTCCACTTTATTTTAGATTTTTATAAACTACTGATTTCATGCTGAGTAATTTACTTCAAGTAAACTAGTACAATGCATAGAATGTTGAATCAGGAATAAATCTGACTTCAAGCACTGTATGACCATGGGCAAGTCAAATAGCCCTGTCTGACTTAGTTTCCTCATCTGTAAAAAGAGCTAGAGAAGGAAATGGCAAGCCACTCAAGTATTTTTGCCAGGAAAACCTCAAATGGGGTTATCATGAAGAGGTGGATGTGACTGAATTGACCAAATGACCACAATAACAACTTGGGGCTTCTGGGAGAATCAAATGAGATATCTTTTAAGTATTTAGCATAGTGCCAAAGATAAAGTATATATTTAATAAATTGCTTGTTCTTTTCCTTCCTCTAAAATTGGACCATCTTAGTCAGAATGTACCATGCAAGTAGAACAGATAAAGAGAATGCATTTCTCTTAATTTTTTTCAACTTTTCATTTAAAAAATATATATTGATACCTCTTTTTATACCATACTCATGTCTTAAAACCTTCCTATTTTCCTTTATCAAAAAGTAAAACAAACAAAATCCATATACAAAATAACTCTATGTGATAATAAATGCAACCTTTTGCACCCATAGTCCTATGGAGAAAAAAAGCATGTTTTCTATGGAGAAAAGCATGTTTCATTATTTTTTAGTTAAATTTTATTTAAGAACATCTTCTTTTTCTCCTTTAGCTCATCATCCCATTGAGAAAGCAAAAACAAAACAAAAGCTTTATGCTAAGACATATAACAAAACAAAACAAATTAACCTCATAGTCATATTCAGAGAAAAAAATTCTAAGTGTATAAACTGAATTCATCATTAACAGAAAGTGGATAGTTGTTTTTTCATAAGTTCACTGGAATTATATTCAGTTATTTTATTGAACAGAACTTCTAAGTCTTTTAAAGTTGTTTGTCTTTACATCTTTATTTTTATTGCATAAATTTTTATTCTGGTTCTATTCATTCTGCATCAGTTCATGTAAATCTCCCTAGTTTTCTTTTTCTGAAAATCTTATAATTTTTTATTATTCATTATTCTTATTATTATTATACACAATTGTATTACTTTACATTCTTTATAATGATCTTGGCCAGTCATTCCCAACTGATAGATACTCCTTCAGTTTTTAATTCTTTACTGCCATAAAAAAGAGCTTTTTTCTTATTTCTTTCTTTCAGTTCATTGGGAAGCAGCAATATCTTTAAGTCAAAGGATACATACAATTTAATGACTTTTTGGCATAGTTTCAAATATTTCCAGAATGCCTGGATCAGCTCATAGTTCTACCAACTATGCATTAATGTATATATTTTCATTCTGTATTTTTTATTTTTCCCCAGTTACATGTAAAAACAATTTAAAACATTCATTTTTAAAACTTTGAGTTCCAGATTCTCTCCCTTTCTTCCTCTTAACCTCCCACATTCTTCATTGAGAAAGCAAGCAATTTGATATGGATTATACATGTGTAGTCATGTAAAACATTTCCATAATAGTCATGTTGTGGAAGGAAAAAAAATTTTAAGTATGCTTTGATTTATATTCAGATACCATCGGTTCTTTCTCTGGGGATGAATAGCATTTTTCATGCTAAGATCTTCACAATTGTCTTGGATCATTGTATTGCTGAGAATAGCAAAGTCATTTACAGTTGATCATCCCAGAACATTGCTATTACTTTGTACAGAGTACATTTCAATTTGCATCAGCTCATGAAAGTCTTTTCAGGTTTTTTGGAGAGCATTCTGCCCATCGTTTCCCTTAATGTACATGTTTTCCACAACCCCTTTAGCATTAGTCACTTTTTTGACGGAGGTTCAATCTGATATATACAGAATGAAATCTCAGTTATTTTCATTTTCATTTCTCTAATTATTAGTGCAAAACCTTTTCTAATTTTATGTAATCAAAATCATCCTCTGTATTCTGATGGAGGTGGATTTCTTAGACAAATAGATCTAACTCAGTTCCAGTTGATCAATGATGGACAGAAGCAGCTACACCCAGAGAAGGAACACTGGGAAATAAATGTAAATTTTGCATTTTTGTTTTTTTTCCCGGGTTATTTTTACCTTCTGAATCCAATTCTTTCTGTGAAACAAGAGAACTGTTCGGTTCTGCACACATATATTGTATCTAGGATATACTGTGACATATTTAACATGTATAAGACTGCTTGCCATCTGGGGTAGGGGGGAGAGACGGAGGGAAAAAGTTTGGAACAGAAGTGAGTGCAAGGGATAATGTTGTAAAAAATTACTCAGGCATGGGTTCTGTCAATAAAAAGTTATAATTATGAAAAAAAAAGAAAAAATCATCCTCTTGGTTAGTCATGATTTCTTCCCTTATAGAATGAAGAAGTAATTTTTCTCTTGCTTCTCTTGCTCTTGCATCCTTTATGTATAAATTGTGTACCCATTTGGAATTTATTCTGATGTGTAGCATGAAATATTGATCTAGACATAATTTTTTATAGAATGTTTTCCACTTTTCCTTATAGTTTTTATTGGAGTACTTGCCTCTATACCTGAGAACTCTGGGATTATTAGCCCTAGACTGTGCTCATTTGCTTCAGTATAATTTGTATTTAGTTTTTTTCAGCTTTAAACCTCTATATTTCCTTTTTTTTTTTTTTTTAAATCATGGCTTTCAGATAGCACAATAATTCTTACCTTGATTTATTTTTCAGATCATTTTTTTTCCCAATGAGATATTTCATGTTCTTCTTCTGATTTTCAGTCTTTTGTCTTTGTCTTATTGTTTCTTTATATCTCATGAAGTTGTCATTGGTCAAATTCTGCTTGACTGATTCCAATTTTTAAGGAGTTTTTTTTTTTTCCAGTGAGCTTTTATACCTTTTTTTACCAAGTTGTTAATACATTCATGAGTATCCACCTATTCTTTGCTTCCTTGTAAAATGTTCTTTTGTTCCCTCCTGCACACATTTTTTACTTTATTATTTTTTCCCCTTTCATTCTCCCTACCCCCCAAGCAGGCTATATTTAAGCACAGATATATGAATATAGAAATATACATATCTATACATATGCCCCCAGACACACATACACATGCACATATACATTCATACCCACCCATAGACACATATACATATATCTATATACACACATACATAGAACAACATGCACACATATCTACATATACTCAGATACACACATACATATATGCATATGTATTTACCCATAAATAAACATGAATCTAAAACAAGATTAGTATGGCTGACATATAATGTAGATTTCTCTCTTAATTGAATCATTAAGCTTGACTTTGTTTAAGATCAGTAATTACTAGCTGTTTGTTTTTTCTAATAAATTCTACTCCTGATCCTTATGTTTGTGTATATGTCTTCTTTCCTATCTCTGTTAACAAGAAATTTAATTCTTTTAATTATGCTCCATAACTTACCTTGCAATTACTTAATCTCCTCTTACCTATGGATCCCTCCTTTGTCTTCTTCCCCCCCTCCCTTTGTTTCACCTTCTCTTCATCTCTACCCCCTTATTTTTTAAATAGATTTTGAAAGGTGCTAAGCCCTTTATAATATATATGTAATTTTACCTATTTAATACATTACTGATGTGAATAGATTTTCAGAACTATGTACTCTCTTCCCCCTCTCTTATACCTCTTTGTCTATTCTTCCTTTGTCCCTCATTTGTATAACATAATTACTATTTTTACCTTTTCCTGGGTAGTTTTGTTTTTTTAGAATCAGATCATACTCAACTCTGCCCTAATTTTTCTTTTGAACTACCCAATTGCTGATGTCAATCTTAAACATATGATATGCATTTCCATTAAAAAAAATTTGTCCATGTTAAGTTCCTTGAAATTGATCCTGATATTGATTCTTAAATTTTTGATTGAGTTTGAATTTGCTTGAAAGTCCTTAAAATCTGTAAGTTTGCTGAAAGTGCTTTTTTTTCAATATCATGGAGAATTTTGCTAGATATATAATTTTTGGCCATAGGTGTAATTCTTTTGATTACCAAAATATTTGAATCCAAACCTACAGTCTTTTATTGTGACAGCTGATAAGTCCTGTATATTTCTTATTATAGCTCCAGCATATTTGAATTTTTATCTTGTTTCTTGAAAAATTTTCTCTTTGATCTGGGAATTCTGAATATTGGCAATAATGTTTTTATGTTTTCTACCAAAAATCTTCTTGAGGTGATGATTAATGGATTTTTTTTCTATTTCTACTTTCCCCTCTAGTTCTATCCATTTTCCTGCATTATTTCTTGCATTATTGTGTCAAGGTTCTTTTATTTTTAGTCACAGCTTTCAGGTAGTCCTATAATTCTTATATTTTTCTCTTCTTGATCTGTCCTCCAGATCTGTTGTTTTTCTTAATTACACTGCTCTATTTTTTTCATTCTTTATATTCTGTTTTGTTATTTCTTGGTCTCTTATAGCTTTACTTTATCTCTTTTTCTAGTTGGTTAACTTTTTTTTTCAAAATCTTATTTTTCTTGGATGGCTTTCCCCAAATCACACACCTTTTTTAATTTTTCCTCAGTGTCTCTCATTTGATTTTAAAATTCTTTTTCAAATTCTATAAATTCTCTCTGGGCAAGGACACATTTAATTTTACTCTTTAGGATAGAAGAAACTCTTTTTACTTCAGTGTCCTCCTTTTAAGATAAACCCTGGTTTTCCCTATTCCCATAGTAAGTTTTTATGGTTGGGTTCTCTCTTCTTTGACAGTTTTTTTTTTTTTTAATGAAAAATATTAGTGTAAGTTTCTCTAATCATGGGGTTGGGAGATGGCCCCTCTAGTTTCACTTGATCTCTCCCCTCTGACCAGGAGCCCTGAACCAAGACCTCCCTCCTCCTACAAATGCCCACAGCCAGCAGCATACCTGCTCCCCAATCAGCATCTTATAGCTATGTTCATATTGTTTCTATGTGTGTCTTGACAGGTAGAGGACCAAGTATTTTATACTGTCCATAGTTATTTTAAATGCATTTTCTCTTTCTATCTCTTACTGTAGGATTTTATTTGTATATATAGAAATGCTGATGATTTGAGGTGTGTTTTTTCTTTATTCTGCAATTTTGGGAAACTTGTCAAGTGATAATTTCAGTTAGTTTTTGTTTCTTTGGGGTTCTCTAAAGAAACCATCATATTATCAACAAAAAGTGACAATTTTGGTGTTTCTGTGCCTATACTTTTTCTTTCAATTTCTTTTTCTTATCTTATTTCTATAGCTAGCATTTCTAGTGCTGTAGTTAATGATAATGATGATAATGGATACTTTAGTTTTATTCTTAATCTTTTTGGAAAGACCTTGGCCTTCTCTATTACAAATAATATTGGCTTTTAATTTGACATAGATACTATTGCTCATATTAAGGAAAGATGCATTTGTTACTATATTTTCTATTATTTTTTAAACAAGGAAGTGTATTGTATCTTGTTTAAATTTTTTTCTGAATTTATTTATAAGCATACGGTTTTTGTTGTTTTTATTAATATGTTTGGTATTGTTTTCATAATGTTGAATCAGCCCTACATTCCCATTACAAATTTAGCCTACTTGTAGTGTATATTCTTTGTGATATGTTGCTATAGCCTCCTTTCTAACATTTAAAAAATTGTTGTATCAATATTCATTATAGATATTGGTTTATGGTTTTTGTTCTCTGTTTTAACTCTCTATGGTTTAGGTATTAAGATCATAGCTGTTTTATAGAGAGAATTTGATTAAATTCCTCTTTTTTTCCCTCCCCCCATATAGTGTTTATAGTAGATTTAATTGTTCTTTAAATATTTGATAGAATTTACTTGTAAGTCAATCTGAACCTAGGTTTCATTTCCTTAGAGAATTCATTTACAACTTGTATATATACATGTGTGTCTATGTATATGTATGTATATCTATTTATAGTCATCTATTTCATTTAGAAAGTCAGTTTTATTGTCACATAATTAAATTAATAATAACTAATAATCTCTTTTATTTCTTCATTGGTTGACATTTTTCTTTTTTGATATTGTATAATGTGCTTTTCTTCTTTCTTTTGAAATTAAGTTTATCTATTTTTATCATTTGTTTTCCAAGACCAACACTGGTCTTTTAATTAATCAATATAGCCATAAGGCTGTACAAACACTTAATAGAATCCTCTTATTTCAAGATGCAGTTTCAGTACTACTTTCTATATGAAACTTTTCCTGATATTTCACATTAGTTTCCTCCTCCTCTCCCAAAATACCTTGTATTTAACTACTTTGTATTTATTCTGTTTATATTTATTCTTTATATACTTATATGTGTCTTTGCCTCCTCTGTTAGACTGTAAGTTTATTACACATGGCAATTGTTTTATTCCTTTCATTTGTATCTCCAGTACCTAACACTATACTCTGTATATAGATGTTCTTAATATATTTTTGATAGATTACCTTTCCCCATTTGAGAGTTGTGCATCTAAGAACTATTACTTTTCCAGGTTGCAGTAATAGATTCAGGATGAGTTTATATAGTTGAAGTCACTGTACACTTCAAAATCAAAGTATTTAAACAATATTGGAATAATTAAGCAAAGCAATAGGAAAATGCATCTTAATACTCTTTCTCAAAAAAAAAAAAAAAAAAAAAAAAAAAAACAACATAAAATCATCCCAAATCTATTGGTCCTGAAACTACATGTTAGCATAAAAAGGGGATTTCATGAAGTATTTATCAATCTCAACTCTTTGTTTCTGGAAACAGGATGATATGTTTGTAAAATCTTATCCAAAGAATGAATATGAAGCCTTAAGGATCTTTTTGATCATGCTAGCCATATCCCCTTATGTCTTGCAATCTTCAGAGCATGGTGGTATTCCAGACTGCTGGAAATTGAAATTACTATCCCGCCTTCACAAAATACTCCTCTCTTCTCAAAGTTTTTGGAAAACCATCAATATCTATGACTTATGATATATTTGCTATGTATCATAGTCACATTATAAAGGCTAAATAGAATCTTGAGAAATTTTCCCAATGGAAAATCATTTAGAATCCAGGAATCACAAGAAATGAAGTTATTGATCACATGGGATTTTGTCTGCCAAATCATACTCTGGGAAATATAGATTTGTCCTTGTATAATTCTTCATCTATGTTTCTTTTATCCAAATTGCTTCCTCAGCTGCATGATAGCAGGAAATACCATTCCCTCCTCACTATTCCCCTCTCCTCCCTTCCCTTTCCTCCTTCTTCTGCAGATATCCTTAATGACTGAGGCCCTCCCTCCATCTCCTGGACATACATCCAGGACTAGTCTAGGACAGGATGGGAAGTGACCAAAGGGAAATAAAAGGAAATACCCAAAGCAATCATTTCCCCCACCAGCAACATAGGTCTCTTCCACAGTCCTCCTAGCATGCATCCCATTTCCTATCCTCCATCCTTGCTGACTCCTACCTATTCTTAGGCGTCAAAGTCTATAACTAGCTTTAATGATGGAATGGTCCTTTTTTTTCTTTTTAGAAGGAAGCTAATTTAAGGGAAATTTTGGGATATCTTCTGAGCTATAAATGAATTTTTCCCAAGACCCCAAGAAACTTTTTGCTTTGGAAAAATGATACTGTCAGGTTGGGCTTGCTAAGTAGCTTATATCATTTTCTGCATAGCAAAAGCTTCCAAGAATTTTCATGTTACTTCTTGAACTTTGGAAATAGTTCCTGTCATGAAGACTGAAGATTTTGAATATGCCTAGGGTGTTTCATTTGGAAAGAAAACAAAAAAGACTTTAAAAACCATTTCCAAAGACAAAAGTGAAAGGTGTCTGAAGTATTTCATTTGAAAATAATGCAAAAGTCTCTCAGTGCTATTTCCAATGACAAAAGTGTGAAAATTTTAGGCATGGTAACTTTCTATCTTAGCACTGTTTATTTATCAATATATTTGGAAATCCCACGGGTCAAATATACTTTCTTTCCCATATTCCTCTATCTTGAAATATAAAAATAAAAATGCCATTTCCTTCTCTAGCTCATTTTCACAGATGAAGAAACTGAGTCAAACAGGGTTAAGGGACTTAGTTTCACAGCTAAGTGTGTGAAATATACAGGTGCTCAGGGAAGACTAGTATCTCTAATGTGAGGGCTGTTAAGTCCTTTTCAGGACTGCTTTTTAACTTTGGTATTTACCTGACACCCAGTTCTCACCGATGTCTAAAAGCAATAGCAGGCACAGCAGTCACACTATTTCAATAGATGGGCTAAACCAGATTAAGGGTAACTGAGAAACCTTAAATCCATCAGTGTGTTAGGGAAGTGTCTACTCCAAGTATGGGAAGACTTCCCTAGAGGAACAGCCAGATGTGAACAATTTATTCAAATGGTCTTTGAAGGTGAAAGAAGCAAGCACTGCAGAGTGCTAAGAATAAAGCTTTGTGGATGCATTCTCATAGTAAACATTGGCGTTTAATAGACTATGTCATTATAAGGAGAAGGGAAAGACAGATCATTCTCACAGATTTTGTGAGAGTGATAAAGGCAACGTGTAGCAGAGTGATCATAGACAGTGGTTCTCAAACTTTTGTTTTCAATATCTTTATTCTATTAAAAATTATTGAGGATCTCTCCAAAGAGTTTTTGTTTATCTGGGTTATATTTATAGACATTTACCATATTGGAAATAAAAACTATTTTTGAATTTGTAGACCCTCTAAAAGGGTTTCAGAGATTCCCCAGGATTCTCTAGACCATACTTTGAGAACTGCTGATCATAGACATTCTCTCTCTAAGCTAACCATTCGCATTCAATTAAAGCAGCAGCTTCCAGGCAAGACAACTTCCAGAAGACTTCATGTCAACAGATTAGGGTGCTTCTCTAAATGTGAACAGTTTGTTGCTAACTTGGGGAAAAAGCTGAGCCAACACATGGTTGGCAACAGTGGAGCAGAAAAGGAGTGAACAGCTTTCCGAGATTTGGTGTGCAGCACTGCATTTACTTATTTGGGCCAGAATATTCACAATCCAACATCAAGATTGGATTGATAAAAATGAAGGAGAAAATTCAGAAATTTATAAATGAAAAGTGAGAACTCCACAGGATTTACCAACAGGATAGTTTGTTTCCAGAAGGCAGCATTTAAGTCTATCAAAAGTAAAGTGCAAGTGAAGGTTAAAGAGGTACAGGATTCTTATATCAGTAAGAAGACAGGTGAAGTTCAGTTTTTATGCTGATGGTAGCAATCTAAATTGCTTCTATTATGTCCAGAGGGCTTTTTATGGACCAAAAAATATGATACATATCAACTACTCAGGACTTTTAGAGCCACACTGATTATGATAAGGACTTGATCTTGGAGAGATGGGCTGAACACTTTGATAATATTCTCAACAGACCATCATCAACCAATGATACCTCAGGTTGAAGTCAATCCTCTCTAGCTGAATTTCCAACTGAAGAGGAGCTTTGCGATGCCTTAGGCTCCTCTCATGTGACAAAGTGCCTAGTAGTGGTCTTAATTTAGCTGAGATTTATAAGATATGGGATCTACTGCTCAAACCCTACTGCTGAGAACACAACTGAGATGGGCTGCTGCCATGTTCAAATAACATACATTTATCTAAGAAATTATTTCATGGAGAACTCACACAAGGCAAGTACTCATGTAGAGGTCATAAGAAGCACTAAAAGGACACTCTTTTTGTTTATTTATTTTTGCTGGTTATACATGTGCATTCATTTTATTTTATTTATTTATTTTTGCTGAGGCAACTTGCCCAGGGTCATACAGCCAGTAAGTGTTAATGTCTAACGCCAGATTTGAACTCTGGTCCTCCTGACTTCAGGGCTGGTCTCTATCCACTATACCAGCTAGCTGCCCCATATGTATTCATTTTAAAAAACACACATTTTCTTATAAATCACATAAGAGAGAAAAAATCAGAACAAAAGGGAAAAACCTTGAGAGAAAAAAAAAACAGAAGAAAAAGAAAATAAAGTGAACATAGTACGAGTTGATTTATATTCAGTGTCAATAGTTCTCTCTCTAGATGCAGATGGCATTTCCACCCAAAGTTTATTGGGCTTGCTTTGGATCACTGAACCACTGAAAAGAATCAAGCCTTTTATAGTTGATCATCACACAATCTTGATGTTACTGGTACAATGTGGTTCTGCTTGTTCCACTCAGCATCAGTTCATGTAAATCTTTCTGGGTGGGTCTTTTAAAAATCAGCTTGTTTATCATTTTTATAGAATAATAATTTGTTATGACTTTTATATGCTATAACTTATTCAGCTATTCCCCAATTGACGGGCACCTATTTATCTTCCAATTCTTTGCCACCACAAAAAAGGCTGCCACAAACATTGCACATGTGGGTCCCTTTCCCTTCTTTAATATCTCTTTGGGATATAGGCCCAATAGTGAGACTGCTGGATCAAAAGGTATGTACAGTTTGATAACCTTTTGTGGATAGTTCCAAATTGTTCTCCAGAATGGTCGGATCATTTCACAACTCCACCAGCAAAGCATTAGTGTCCAATTTTCCCACATCCCCTCTTACATTTCCATTATCTTTTCATAAGGATATTTTTAAGATGTCTTGGAAAAATTCTGGAATTGATTGTAAGACAAGAGACACACTGACACAGGACTGTCCAACATGAAGTGTCCTCATTAAAGAATACTCTACAAACAAAACAGAATTTCAATAGCTCAAAAGAAACATGAGGTGCATTTAAAGACATCTCCACTACAAATGTTTATATGAACTACTTGTGCCCAATCTGCTATAAAGTTTTCCGAGCTAATATCAGTCTAATTGATCAGTCTTAGTCAGACACACTGTACTTGCACCCCAGCCTAGTGCTCACTATTGAAGGACTTGGTGCTTTAGGATGTCACAGCAATCCACCTCTGGGATGTAGCAAATGGATGGGTATAAGTCAAAAGAATGTTGGTTTGTGAGCCAGAAAGAGCTGTCTGCTCAGCAGATTCTAGAGGCAGAGACCATTCTCACCATCTTTTGTGCCATAAATGTGAGACTTCTGCAGAGATTTTTACTCTGGGACTTCATATGAATTTAGTAATTTATCTTCTCTTTCTCCCAGTAGCTATAGAAGCCCCTTGCACATTACAGTAGACACATGTGATACCTAAGTAATCCTGAGTCCAGACATCAGACCCTTCCTTTTTCACTGTTGTTTTTTTCCTTCCCGGAGGCTAGATAACCAAACAATCATGCTGAAAATTTGACCTTGGGCAAATGACTACTTCGGGAGATGACAAAGTTACTGGGCTACTTAGTTGGAACTTACTGACAGGAATTTTCTGTCATTGTAACCTTCTCCAGCAGGCTGATGAGTTAAAATCATGGTTTATCAGAAAACATGGACCTTGATGAAACTGCACAAAAAGCCTTAGACCAACAGTCTTTCATTTTGTTTTGTTTTCACAGAGAAACTTGTCTCACTTTATTTTTTTATTTATTATGATTTTTTATTGACAGAACCCATGCCTGGGTAATTTTTTCAACTTTATCCCTTGCATTCACTTCTGTTCTGACTTTTCCCTTCCCTACCTCCATTCTCTCCCTGAGATGGCAAGCAGTCTTATACATGTTAAATACGTTATAGTATATCCTAGATACAATATATGTGTGAAGAACCGAAGAGTTCTCTTGTTGCACAGGGAGAATTGGATTCAGAAGGTAAAAATAACCTGGTAAGAAAAACAAAAATGCGAACAGTTTACATTCATTTCCTAGTGTTCTTTCTCTGGGTGTAGCTGCTTCTGTCCATCATTGATCAATTGAAACTGAGTTAGATCTTCTCTTTGTTGAAGAAATCCACTTCCATCAGAATATCTCTTCATATAGTATCATTGTTGAGGTATATAATGATCTCCTGGTTCTGCTCATTTCACTAAGCATCATTTCATGTAAGTCTCTCCAAGCCTCTCTGTATTCATCCTGCTGTAGACAGTCTTTAGCTATCCCATTGCTCATAGAGGGATCTGCCATCTGTAGCAGAAGTTCTTCCTTAAGAAGAAAGAGGAAAAAACATGTGTCAAGTCAGTCAAACTACTACCACTACCTGGATTACTATCTACCCTCAGATCCCCGTGGAAATAGTTCAAGACCCTGATCCCAAGAGCTATAGGAATAGCAGAGTTTCCAGCCTGGTGACCACATCCCCCAGTCATCCTGGGAAGCAATCCCTATGGAGATGTAGCTGGCAACTGTTCTTGCAGGTACCACAGGTACTAAAGACCCAGAAAAGAAATTTCTTGACACTAAAGTCAACATTAGAGATTAATATTATTTTGACTTGTATTGTAGCCCCCAGAGAATAGAAGCAGGGCCAGTGGATGGAAATGTCAAAGAAACAAATTTAGGCTTACTTTCAGGAAAAACTACCTAACCATTCTATCTGTTCAAAAGTGAAATGGGTGCCTGGAGAATATAATTTCTTCCAGTTTGGACATCTTCAAGTAGGGGCTGAATAAGTATATATGGCATGTGTAATAGAATAGATTCCTTTTGGATATGGCTTAGACTAGCAAGGGCTCTTCCATTTCAAAGTTTTTGATTCTGTTTCTCCAGAGTTTATGTCCTTTCCACTGTATACCATGCATGTGGGGAGATAAAGAGCTGGAATTAATGTCTCTTCAGTGATTCAGTCTATGATTTCTTAATTGTCATAGCTACTTAGAGAAAGCCCCTTAAAAGGTTGTGTTGGGCAATAATAACCTAATTATTAATAAATTAATTGCAGCATCCTAAGCACTTTGGGACATTTTAGTACATTGCCCAATTGTGGGGATTCCCAGGCTCTTAGCTCATAGTTTTATCCTTCATTAATCATTTATTCTGAGGCTCCATTATACATATTTGGTACATGTAGTCCTGTGTAATTAAAATAATAATGAGATCAGTTACTTCTCCAAACTTACAAAACTCTGGGAAATTCCCTTCATGGGTTGTCAATGACTACATTCAATCCAAAAAAGCATTTATTTTCTACAAAACCTGTGCTAGGTTCTAGAAATACCTCCACTGTCAACTTCTCAAAAAGGCTAAATTTTTCTGATATAGAGTACTTAATTGCACTTAAGGAGGAAGAGAATACTTTTTCATAATGTTTTTGGTCAAAAAACTGTTAAAGAAATGTGTAGATATTATGAAAGAAGACAGATATCACAAATAAAACCATTTTGAAAAAATAGATGAGAATATTTCTTTTAGTCATAAGGTTTCTAGACACTTTTTTTATATTGTAGATATTACTAAACATCTGATTCTAAGTGACATACATGATTCATTTCAATGCTGTCATTGAATAGATACAGCCTCAACCTTAAATCCAATCTCTCAGTATAAACTTTTCTTTCCAACCTACAACTACAAAGCAAAACAACAGGGCACTTGTTAGCTTAAGCCAAGCAAAGCTTTTACATTCCTTTTGCATCAAACTGGATAATCCACCTTTGAAAGAGTTCCTATACTCTAAGCAGCTTGATGCAGTTATAGTTTACATGTCC
Source organism: Sarcophilus harrisii (assembly GCF_902635505.1). NCBI lineage: Eukaryota > Metazoa > Chordata > Mammalia > Dasyuromorphia > Dasyuridae > Sarcophilus > Sarcophilus harrisii. The sequence continues at coordinate 526,020,109 of NC_045428.1, forward strand.
CAATGTGAGCTCCCATGTCAATTTGTACAAACCTGGAAGAAAAGGTCAAAGCAAGAGAACAACACAGGCCAAACTAGAATGGTTTTATTGACAAAATAGTGTAACTAAATTCTGGAATCAAACCCTCACACAGAAGATGCTCGCAGAAATGTAACTGCTTTAAATCAAACTTCTGACTCCTAAAAAACTCTTTTCTAGCCTCTTTGGGGCTCTATAAAAATGAGGCAGTTATAATAAGTGGTTTCTAATGTCCCTCCCCTTCTAAAATTCTTTTATTCTAATGAAAGGTGGTGGCTCTATACAGTGCTTCCTATCCTATAAATACAGGCAATGAAATAACAAATTCAGGTCAATTTGCAAAGGTATGCACCACCCAACATTACTGAAAGTTTGCACAAAACTATCAGCTATAAAACATTAGGTGAAACTACATTGCAAAAGTCAGCTGGTTTCATAGGAAAAAGGCCATAAATGTCAAGACATTTATAAAAGTTTCATGATATGATGGTATTATGGTGAGGAAGCATTAATGATCTTATTGAAAAATATTGTTGGTCAGGACCTTTTGTGAAGGTATGCCCACATCTAATATAGATGGAATACTTTCCAATAATTGCCAAATGAGTAACCTGGATTGTTCACTTAGCCTGATGGTCCTCCTGTGCATCCTGAAAGGATGCTAGTGTTCCAGAGAGAGCATATTTAGGGCAAATTAGAATGGACCAGGAGCTAGGAAACTTGGATTCTGTTCTTGTCTCTTTCAGTTATCAGGTCTCACCTTAGACAAATTGCTTTAAGGTTTCAGACCTCAATGCTTCCTATCATTTTATGCCCTAGCCCAGAGAACATAAACAACATTAATGCTTAGGTCTTTTTTTTTTTTCTATTTGAATATTTAAATCAAATTAGTCTAATTAAAAAAAAAAAAAAACATCTGGGGCATCCAGTAATGAAGTGGTTATAGGCCAGCTTGTAACTAACAATCCTCATGTATCTTTTGCCTTTCTTTCTGTCTCCAGCCCTTAACAAAGTGGCCTGGAATATAATAAGTGCTTGATAAATGGTTAATGATGAACTGCTTTGACTTCTTCACATTATTTTTATACATATATATGAACATATATGTTATTGAAATCTAAGATCAAAATTGCAAATATTTAGCACAACATCTAGTAAACGTGCAATCCAAAAAAAGTCAATCACAGACTCAAAATTTTCAAAGAAAATTTCTTTTTCAGGAATGGATAAGAGATAATGTTGGACAATATTATGTTTTATTAATCTCATTCTTTAGTATACAGAAATGTCAACACTTAAGAAGACATAAAACAGCTACATAGATATAAATATATATATCTTGTTCTTTACTTTTAGTGTTATGTGTTACAATGTGCTCCAATATACATCCATCTTCTCACCTTTCCTTTTTTCCAAAACATTCTTCTCTATCCTTTAAAATTTTGCTTGGCTCATCTATTCCTACTGTAACCAGCCACAACTGCTTCAAGTAACTGATGATTCTTCTAAGCCCCATAGTGCTTATATTCATTAAAATGTAGAAATTGTTTCTATGGACCCAAATTCTTCATGTTATCTGAGCAATGAACAACATAGTTGGGACTATTAGTACAATCTAAGATAATATTAGCACTTTTGATAGTCTAAATATCACACATGGCTCATTAATAAAAGGTCAAATTTCTATAGTATTTTAAGTTGTATAAAGCAATTTTCTCACATCAACTCTATAAGAAGGTAAAGAGTACATTATTAGTTTAATTTTTTGGTATTCCAGTGATTGAAATTCAAAAAGTTAATGATGTTCCCTAGTCCACAAGAGTTAATATTCATGACTCAAATTTATAAGAATTCAAGTCATTCCTCAACTGGAGTACATTACTGAATACAAAATGGATAATTTTGATTATATTGTTTTAAAACTTTTGTACAAATAAAACCAATGCAGACAAAATTAGAAAGGAAGCAATAAACTGGGGGGGGGGAGGGAAATTATGTTCAAGAGTTTTGATAAAAGCCTCATTTTTATAATATATAGAGAATTGACTTAAATTTATAAGAATTCAAGCCATTCTAAAATTTATAGTCAAAGGATATGAACAAACAATTTTCAAATGAAGAAATTAAAACCATTTGTAGTCATATGTAAAGGTGCTCTAAATCACTAGTGATCAGAGAAATGCAAATCAAGACAACTCTGAGGTACCAGTATACACCTCTCACAGTAATGTCAATTAATTATGAATCTTGGAGGGGATATGGGAAAACTGGGACACTAATATATTGTTGATGGAGTTGTGAACTGATCCAACCATTGTGATGAACAATTTGGAACTACACTCAACAGATTATCAAACTGTGCACCCTTTGATCCAGCAGTGTTCCTACTGGACCTGTATCCCAAAGAGATCTGAAAGGAGGGAAAGGGACCCACATGTGCAAAAATGTTTGTGGCAGCCCTCTTTGTAGTGGCAAGAAATTGGAAACTGAATTCCCATCAATTGGAGAATGGTTGGGTAAATTGTGGTATATGAATGTTATGGAATATTATTGTTCTATAAGAAATGACCAACAGGATGATTTCAGAAAGGCCTGGAGAGACTTACATGAACTGATGCTAAGTGAAATGAGCAGAACCAGGAGATCATTGTACCCGCGGCAACAGCAAGATTATAGGATAATCATTTCTGATTTACAAAAATCTCTTCAACAATGAAAGGTTTCAGACTACTTCCAATTGTTCAGTGATGAAGAGAGTCATATGTATCCAGAGAGAGGACTGTGGAAACTGAATGTGGTTCACCACATAGCATTTTTCACTTCTTTTGTTGTTGTTGTTTGCTTGCATTTTATTTTCTTTCCCTTTTTTTTTTTTTACTTATTGATATGATTTTTCTTGTGTGGCAAGATAATTTTATTTTAGAAATATGTATGCCTATATTGGCTTTAACATATATTTTTAGCATTTTCAACATATATTGGATTACATGACAGTCTAGGGAAGGGAGTGAGGAGAAAGGAGAAAATTGGAACACAAGGTTTTTCAAGGGTCAATGAAAAATTATCCATGCATATGTTTTGAAAATAAATAAACTTCAATTAAAAAAAAAGAAAGAAATCAGCAGGATGATTTCAGAAAGGCCTGAAGAGACTTACCTAAACTGATGCTAAGTGAAATGAACAGAACCAGGAGATCATTATCCATAGCAACAAGAAGATTATATGATGATCAATTCTAACAGATATGGCTCTTTTTTCAAAGCAAGATGATTCAGGCCAGTTCCAATGGTCTTGCGATAAAGAGAGCCATCTGCACTCAAAGAGAGGTCTATGGGAACTGAGTGTGGATTACAACAGTATTTTCACCATTTTTATTGTTGTTTGCTTGCATTTTGTTTTCTTTCTCTTTTTTCATTTTTGATAGGACTGTTCTTGTTCAGCACAATAATTGAAACATATATAGAAGAATTGCACATGTTTAACATATTAGATTACTTGACATGAAGGGGAGGGTTGGGAGAAGGGAAGGCAAATAAATTTGGAACACAAGGTTTTGAAAGGGTGAATGCTGAAAATTATCTATGCATATGTTTTGAAAATAAAAAGCTTTAATCAAACATTTTTTAAATTACAAAAAAGAGGTAATATTCAAACTCAGATTTTAGACAAATTAAATTTGGTCTTTTTCTCATTGTACCAAGCTGCCTTAAGGCAAATATCATCTATACAAGTGCAATTGATTTTCTTTTAACTTAAAGGCAAGGATATCTTAAAGTCAACATGTCCAAAATAATATTAAATTTGTCCAGTCACTCAGTATCTCTTCTTCTTTTTCAAATGTCTTGAGAATCAATTCCTCAGTGTCTTCAAAATCATGTTATCTTCAACAAAGACTCTGTGTGTGTATGTTTGTGTGTGTGTGTGTGTGAGAGAGAGAGAGAGAGAGAGAGAGAGAGAGAGATATCAAGACTAGCTGGTCTCCCCACCTTTGTTTTCTTCATGATATTTTTACTTCTTTATGCAAACTGTAAGTCATGTGAGAACCCAGGAATGGGGGTATCACTGCCATTGCTGGATGAAACAATTTGTTGTTCAGCAACTTTATGTGATGATCAACTATGATAAAATTATTTTTTCTTAGCAATACAATGATCCAAAACAATTAAAAAAATACTCTCCCCATTCAAAGAAAGAATTATGGAGACTGAATGCAAATGGAAGCATACCATTTCCATTTTTTGTTGTTTTTTAAATTTATCATGTTTTTTCACTTTTGTTCTGATTCTTCCTTCACATGATAAATGTAGCAATATGTTTAAAATGATTGCATGTGTATAATGTATATCAACTTTCTTGCTGAATTGGGGAGGAAAGAGTGAAGAAAGTGAAAGAGAAAAGATAATTGGAAACTCAAAATCTTATAAAAGTAAATATTGAATACTATTTTGAAATTTAATTGGAAAAAATACAACATAATTAAGTGGGAAAAATTGATTTAAATATGTTGATCTTTACTATTTTTATATTTTATTTTTATAGTAAAACTATCAACTTGTTTAAGCAGCTGATTGAAAAAATACATACATAAATACATGGTCATTTAATTTTGTTAAAATAAATTCAGTTTATTTTTGAAGTGTTATTTGACATAAATTTCAAAATTCTTCTGTCATTTGCATTTTCCTACAGGATAGTGGCAAAACTTCTTGGAGTGATGACATCTTTCTCTTTATACCTCACTTCATACTGATTAGAAAGTCACTGAAGAAACATCTATCAATGAAGCATAAAAGATCTTCATGAGAGAAAAATAGAGAAATATCATAATAGAGAAAAATTCATAAGAATGAATTTTGCTTTTCTCCATCCAATGAATAATCAACAAGCAATAAACACAGCAGAACTGAATCTTCTCTACAATTTGGGGGAAGTCAATAGCTATGAAAACATACTATGTGATAGAAAATCATTTCTCAGATTCTACTGTATTCAGAAAATCATTAGCATGTACTAAGTTAGTAAGCACTTAGTAATAGTTTATTGTAAGATAGATTCATTTTGTTTTCTTTTCTCTATTCATAGCCACTCCACTCTCCATTCATAGTAACTCCTGTGCCTTTACAATTTAGATCCAGTGTGTCTTTTCAGACTAATTTCCTACTATTGCCCCTCTTATGTTCTATGGCCAACTTGCTCTTCCTCTTCCACCTAGCTCCATTTCCTGCCTCTATAACTTTCCACAAACTGTTCCACTCTCCCTGCCCTCTCTCATACATCTATCATGGATCCCTATCCCCCTTCTAGTCTCAGCTAAAATGTTTGCTTTTGAAGACGATCTTCCCTGATCTCTGTCCCCACTCCCCACCATGGATATTCACACTTCCCTTTGCCATGAAATTATTTTGTATATTTTGTGCTTACTTATCTCTACAATTGTTGCTTTCATTCAGGAGAAAATAAGCTTCTTGAGGACTAGAAATGCTTTATTTTTGTCTTTACATAATCTTTTACATTTTGTCATTACAGCTAGTATGATGCTTGGGACAACAGTTTGAGCTTAAATAACTATTTGTGATTTGAAACGAATTGGTGAACAAGCAGGACATCAACTCCTTTAGATAGACACATGATTTTCCAGCATCTATGCCAAAAAAACATACAGTAAGACATAGTCTAGACAAAGTTTTCCAATGACAGAGAGTATTTGTCTTATTACCAACCTACTTCCTGTAATTCATTGTAGCCTTAAGCTTGTAATATCGGAAACACAGGAAAGGCTCTAATGTCCTAAAATGAGTCCTCCCCACCTCCAACCTCTTCACTGATAGCTAAAATGCTACAATTAGAATTTGTTGCCCCTGCATTAGGTATTGATCTTTATTAAAATGTGATTACTTCTGAGAAGGGACAAAAATGTAAGCTTTTATCAATCATTTAGAGTAAAGAAGGTTCAGATCTTTGCCTGAGAACAGGTTTTGACAAAATAGAAAAAGTGGAGAATATGACAGCTTTCACTTGAGAAATGGGAATTGATCATTGAATCAGCAAGCATTTATTAAGGACTTCTCATATGCCAGACACTGCAGAAATAAAGACAAAATAAAACAATTCATGCTCTCAAGGAGCTTACCTTGCATATAAATAGGTACATATATATATAAAATAAATCATAAGCCATTCCATGGCAAGGTAGGGAGGTCACTAAAACTTAGTTTTAACAGATTTCAAAAGATTTAGAGTTGGAAACAACCTCAAAGGTAATGAAGTATAATCCCCCACATTAGGTATTCTAAGAGGCAGAGGTGAGGAAGGAATATATTACTCAATTAATTAACTAAATAATTAATTAAATATATAATGTATACATAATAAAATGTATAAATAAAATAAAATGTATAAAAACTGGTGCAAAAGGACAGAGATATAAGATGGTGTGTGGTGTCTGAGGAACAGAAAGACCAGGTGATTGAAAACACATGGGCAGAATAGATAGAGCATTGGCCCTGCAGTCAGGAAGGAGGACCTAAGTTCAAGTTTGATCTCAGAAACTTGACAGTTACTAGTTGTGTGGTCCTGGACAAGTCACTTAACCTCAATTGCATCACCGAAAAATAAGAAAATGCAATGAAAGAGAAAGATGAGAAGGACCAGAGAGACTTCATATACTTCCCAATTTTGCCTATGGCTTCCCAGTCTTAGCCTAGACTATTTTATATTCATGTTTACATTTCATATAAATATGTTTTTCATTTATACACATATTTAATATTTAAATTGCCAAGTCAAGAAAGAAACACAATGATCAAGTGACCTGTTTTGCCACATCTTAAACTCTAGGTCACACGATTATAACAAAGTAAAAACAATTTTTTTCTGGAAATAAAGAAAGTAGTTTATTATCCCAAGTAGGAACTTACAAGTATTAAGGCTATAGGATAAGTTAAGAACTAGAAGGGATTTAGAAATCATCCAATCCAATTCCTTCATTTTCCCAGAAAGAGATCCTGAAACCCAGCGAGGAAAATGATTTGCCTAATATCACAGAGGTAGAAAATTACTAAGTCAGAATTTGAACCCAAGACTTCTGACCTCTCTCCCCCTTTAATTACAACATCAATCTCCTTTCTTTTTCTTTTCTTGCAATATAAACCAACACAAGCAAAAACCAAAGCAAGTCAATGAGCAATGAAGCAGCTAGTTCTCCAGTTCTTTGTGAGACCTCCATGCATGCAAATTAGACTTAATTTATTAAGTGTTTCTTTTCTTCAACATAAGGAATTGTTTAAATATTTTCATTAAATGTACTTTGGAATGATAAAGATAATTACTGTAAGTGTTGAAAATGTAGTGATCCACTTGACACAGGGAGAATAAAAGATACGGAGAGAAATGCTACCACCCCCATAGTACTGAACACACTGTCTGCAATAGAAAGCAGGCATGGTAACCATAAGACTTTGCTTTCTCTCATTAACATCTTAGTGGATGAAGATATGTTGCTTGGTAATTAAAACTCACTGAAAATTACAAGGAGGAAAATTAATTAAAAGTCAGGCACAGGAGCAAGAATTCACATCAAGATTATATTTTCCTTGGATTTATAATAATACGCCTGATGCCCTTCCATGTTATTACTCAGACAAAAAAAAAATAAAAAGGAAAATGTAATATTGCCAAGAATTCAGCAATGCATACTAAATTAATCACAGAGTCAGGGCTAAAATGACCTTACAGATAATCTGATCCGCCCCCCTCTCATGTGACATATGAAGAAACAGAAAAGTTTGCATGACTCAACTAAGATCACACAGTTTAATTAATGACAGATCTGGGCCCTTGAACTCAGGGTTTCTATCTCTGTGTATACCAACTTTGTTATTCTATCTCTGCAAACTGTAGTAGCTAGGAATATATTTTTTCTCTTTTTATGTTTTACTGTATTTTTTATTTACCTTTTGTTATATATTCCCCATTTACATTTTATTTTTTAAATTTTATTTAATAGCATATTATTTTTCCAATTACATATAAAAATGGTTTTCCACACTCATATTTGCAAAATTTTGAGTTCCAAATTTCTCTTTCCCTCCTTCCCTTTTCTCCCCACTTCCCAAGACAGCAAGCAATCTGATAGATTATACATGTACAATATAAGTCAGGAACATTAATTTTCATGAAGTTCAGTTGATTTTTCCTATGTAAACATAGCTATTCAATTTTGACAGTCTATCTCATGCTAAATGTTTAGATAAACGGAGTTATCAGGAAGAAGAAGTTAAGTATCTTTGCCTAAAACTTTTTCATCACATCTCCCTTAAAGATTCAGGACTCATTATAGATTTCCATGTGAAACAGTGGCTGTTAAAATAAAGATTTGGATGCTTGTGAAGAACTGATGGTTGTGAGGAGAGAGACTGAAAAAAAAGGAATAATTATAGTTATCTTTTAAGTGTGAGTTTCTTAGACTAAGTCATCAGAAGTTGTTATTGTGATTTCTGAGCATTTGACCTTGATTAGGAAACTACCATCAGAAACATGGTTGGTATTTAGTTTATGGCTATGTAGCTTGATCAGTTAGGTTTTCTTCTAGGCACAGATAAGAAAAAGAGACAGAACATTTTATACTTATTCATCCTATTTTCTAAAAATACAGCTTTATTCAAAATCACAAGTATAAATGTTAATCATTATTGTAAGATAATATCCAAAATTCAAAATCCAAAAAAAGATGAGGTTCCCCAAGGATTTGAAAAAAATACAGTATCTCCACTGATCATGCACAAAGAGAGGCAGTTGGGAATGCAAGCGGAATTTGAAGCCTAAGAACTTGGCTTTGAATCTTCCACTGCTGTTATCTATCCATGTGATACTGGGCATGTCATTTAATCAGGTATCCAGGCAAAGGACTGAGAATGGCCCTTGGAACTGAATTCCAATTCTACCTCAGATACTTTTAAGTCATGACACCCTGATCAACCTGTCAGATTCAGTTTCTTCATCTGTAAAATAGAGATAATAGTACTATCTACTGTACAGGATTTGTGTGAGGATAGACTGATATGCTTTTTTTCTCTGTCTCTGTCTGTCTTGAGTATATATACATATATATATATATATATAGTGCTTTATCTTAAAGAGTTAAAGGGTTATTAGCTGTTATTAATCTCTCCAGATCTGCTTCCTCTTATGAAAAATGAAGAGTCTGGATGTAGAGATCTCTAATGTTCCTTCACTTTATCATTCTATAAGTATTTTCCTAAAGCCAGTAACTGGAACAGACCTGAAAATCATATGCTCTAATTAATTCTGGACCCTCAAGTCAATGTACTGTTTTCATGTTAGAAATGGCCTTTCATCTTGGTTTTAAAGAACCAAAATTCAAAGGGAGAGGGGACGTTAGGGTTGGGGATTTTCTACTCTATTGTAATAGATCTAGTTGTCCAACTTGAAATAGACCCCTGGGATGAGTTGATTTAACAGAAGATCATTCCATTGGCCTGGTGTATAAGCAGAAGAGACACTCAAAATGGATCATTCTGAAGTTGTCAAAACAGCCTCAGGAAAGGTAGTATCCAGGCCAAAATAGCTAAAGCAGCCCAATGCCTACCTTCTTGTACACAGGTCAGTGATCCTTCTATAAACTTGGCTCATAAATTTCAACACCTTCCAAAACCTTTCCAAAGCAGCCTTTAGCATTAAGGGAAAGGGCCATGCCCAAGTAATAATACTTTCAAGTTCAATCCTTTACATCAGGTTAGACTATGTGGAAAGGTACAAAGGGAGCCAAGTGAGGAAATAATTTCTTCAGGACAAAAAAAGGAAGCAAGACTGGATGAAAAATAGGTAGCAAATACTTGACACGGATGGTTCTGAGGAAGATCAAAAAGGATTTTCTAGATGTAAGGATACTGGCTCATGAAAAGTCAGTGGACCAGCTCCAAACCAATATGGTGGACAAGGAAGGATTCTTGTAGGTCTCAATGACTCTCTCACCCCAGCAATATGCACCAAGACTGGATCTCTTCCAGGATGAGAAGGTAAGAAGAAAAGTTCTTAAAAGGGAAAACTATTAAACTATAGTCTAGGAAGACAGCAACTATTGCCAATAGTTTCAAGGAAGGTAGCACCCCTTCTCCCACTTTCAAACTTCCAAAAGGAAGCATATAAAAAATAGGAAGAACTTCAAACTCTGTATTAGATTTGAAATTCACTCATAATATTGAAGATACTAAAAGGAAGCAGAGAAAGAAAATGGATCTCTTATGGTAAGGTTTGTGTTCCTACATGATTTTCCTTATGTAACTTTGATAGCTCAGGGGCTATGCTGCAAACTTCTTGAGGTCTTGGATACAAAAAATACCTAAAAAGTGAACGATGATGATTCTATTGCAAGATCAGCAGTAATCCTATCTTTCAAAAGACCTTTCAAGCCATTTTCTAAGGCAGTTCAGGATGGTAGAAACCTTAAGGTAATAATATTTATTATTAAATTATTATTTAAATTAATTATTAAATCATGTGTAATTAAATTAAATACACATTAAAATGTATATTATTACTGTGTGTTATTGTGGAAGAGAAATAGAATGAGGAAGAGTCAGGAATGGCATGCATTTGTATCCTAACTATGGTACTCACTTGCTCTGTAACTACAGACAAATTACTCAACCTTTCTAATTCTTATTTTCCTCATCAGTGAAATGGGGATAGGATATATACTACCTCACATTTACTACTTCATAATTATTGTGAGGATCAAAAGAATCTTAATGCATATGCAACATAAATATGTTCAAAGGAATTTTCATTTTCATCAAGTTGAGTATTTCTTCCAGTGATACAGATTGTAACCCAGCCAAGTGAATTTGGAGACTACTCTGTACAAAGACATGAAGAGATGAGAGATTAAACATTACTGTGAGGAGCAGCAAGCAAACAAGTTTAGCTATCACATCAAGCATGTGAAGAGTCTGGAAATGTAAACTGAAAGAGACTGTGAAAGGCCTTATAAATGTAGAATTAACAGTTGGTGATATGGGCCTACAGGTGAGAAGAGAGAGTAACACTGAATATTTGGAAGATTTGGAAGAAGTCATCTGTGTAGAGGTGATAACAGAACCCCTCATTGTTAATGAGAAAGATGTAGACAGAAAAGACACAAAAGCCTGGGACATCATCTTAGGATATACCCTTCTGCTCTAGAGGAACAGACAGGTAGAAATAAAAATAAATATTCTCAATTGATTTTAGTCACATTTTTCTATGATACTAATATTTATCCACATGTGCCCTCTTGTTTATAGACAAGCACATACATGTTCTCAGAGACCGTCTGCAAAAGGTGAGACAATTATTCCAAAAAAAAAAAAAAAAAAAAAAAGAACCAAACCAAAATGCATGGGGAAGAGGGGAATGTTGCAATTACCTGATAATTTTATAGCTTACATATTGAATTTGAATACTGGTTCTGTAGATTTCACTAATTTAGTTTTGTAGATAGAACCTTTCATCTATATGTAATGATGATGAGAAATCCACAAATACATTATTTTTAATTTATTTATTTAAATAAGTTACATTTAAAACAATTTTTTTACATTTTTAAGATTTTTGAGTTCTTAGTTCTCTTCCTTATCCCACCCACAATTAAGAAACCACATGTGAAGTTTTGCAAAACATTTCCATAAAAGTCATTGTGAAAAAAAAAACAACATAGATCTCCCACATTAATGAAAATAAAAACCCTCAAGAAAAATTAAGTAAAAAATAAAGACAGATATAGAGAAATAGAGTATGATTCAATCTGTATTCAGACACAATCAGTTCCTTCTCATAAATCCTTTAGAGTAGTGGACAATTGTATTACTGAGAATAACAAAAACATTTACAGCTGGTCATCCAATATATTTCACTTTGTTCATGGAGGACTTTCCAGGTTTTATTTATTTTTGTTTGTTTTTCCTGAGAGCATCTTCCTCATCATTTCTCAAAGAACAATAATATTCCATCAGAGAAACTTGCTTCAAAAAAATTTTTTACAACTACTATTGCTAATTATATTTATTTTTTCTCTCACTCCTTTCACCCTGTCCCTCCTCAAAGGTGTTTTGCTACTGATCACTTCTTCCCCCAATATGCTCTCTCTTTTATCACCCTCCTCTCCTTCTCATATCCCATTCCCTTCCTATTTTCTTTCAGGGTAAGATAGATTTCTATACCCCTATTGAATATATGTGCTATTTCCTATTTGAACCAATTCTGATGAAAGTGAGGTTCACGTCTCCCCTTCTCCTCTTCCACTCCACTGTAAAAGCTTTTTCTTCCCTTTTTTTTTTTTGCAGATAATTTTCACTTTTCCACTTTTCCCTTTCCCTCTCTCCCAGTATGTTCTTCCAAATATGTTCCTCTCTCACCTCTTAATTTAATAATTTTTTTAAAAAGATATTATCCCTTCTTATTCAACTCACACCAGAGCCCTCTGTCTATATATACTCCTTCTACTTCTAACTGCCATAATAATGAGAACATACTAATGGATTACAAGTATTATTCTCCCATGTAGGAATGTAAGCAGTTAAATCTTATGAAGTCCCTTATGATAACACTTTTCTGATTACCTCCTTATACTTCTCCAGAATCTTGTATCTGAAAATCAAATTTTCCAGTCAGCTCTGGTCTTTTCATCACCAATCCTTGAAAATCTTCTGTTTCATTGTATGATCACCTTTTCTTCTGAAGGATTATATTTAGTTTTTTGGGGTAGGTGATTCTTGGTTGTAACACTAGCAAAGAAATTATTTTAAATTTTAAATTTATTGAGAAAATCTGTCAATGACACTGCCCAATAGGAAATAAGCCTTTTAAGAGATTAGGTCTTAATTCTCTGTAGAAGCAGGATAATATAAAATTTGGGAAGATAGAGTCTTTTCTGTGAAGTCTGTAGAGTAGCAAATGCATCAATTTAGTGTTACTTTTAATCAATCCTGAGTTATACAATTCCTCTGTCCCACCTTTCTTCCCTGCTTACTACCTAGTTGTTTTCAGGCCTTCCTGCCCATTTAACACATTCAGTCAACCTTCCCCCTAAATCCTAGCTTTTAAAAATATTAATTAAAAGAGAATTTTCTTTGTGAGATAAAACAGGCTAGCCAGGGACATCGAAGGAGATTTATACCCTGAGTATGTTCAAACTAATCCACAATATGACCCCTGTTTATATTAAATATAACAATGTTTTTATTGAAAATAAACATTTACATAAGTGTGCTAATGTACTTAAGAATGAGCCAAATAATGTACCTTAGAGGATGGCAGCAAAGAAAGGAAAGCCTTGGGAAACTCTTGAACTCCACAAATTAATCTTGGTATTATTATATTTACTTGAGTTACAATCCCATTTGCCTAAAGAGTTCTCTGTTAAACACAAAATCTCATAAACTTCATATCAGCATTGCAATGTGACTATCATAATAGGAGAATCTGCGACCTTTGGACTTCATTCAGTGCAATTATATCTCTTTAAAATTTGTCCTCCACATGTAATTAAAATGAAAGCTTGAATAAAGCAGCTTTTTGTTTGAAAATGGCAAGTTGAACCATAGATCACCCATAAAGGATTATGTTGATATCCTCCAATAGGCAGTATACCAGAATTCTCATAATTATTTAACATACATTCACTTAAGACAGTAGAAAGCATTTTGGAGGTCAAGAATTTTAGAATCAGATTCCAAACTTGTCCTTTGATATTGTTTGACCTTGGATAAGTTCACTGGGGTAATTCCTCTATTCAAAGGACTTGGGTTTAAATACCAACCCTCCAAATCTTACAAATATGTGACCTTGGAGAAAAACTAGTATAATGCCTCTTACTCTGAACCTTTCAGTTTCTTCATCTGTAAAAAGAGGGAGCTGGGCTAAATGGCCTTTTAAGGCCTTTTCCATCTTTAAATATATATTACCAGTAACTCCCAAAGCCAAGAGCTGATGAATGCAAAATTCTAAACCATTACATTATAAGAGGCCCCACTGGTTCAAATATCATTTTGTGTTGAGTGTGCATTTAAAAAAAAAAGTTTTTATAGCCATTAAATACTCACTATATCTTACTGTAGAGCCACATTTTTGTATCTTGTTAATTAAACTTTTACCATTGGGGGAAAAAAAAATTAAATTGTTTTATATTTCATTCTCCTTGGTAGAAAACTTGGTAACTTGAGGAATGGAATTTTTGGATGCACTGTCTCTAGTAGTTTCTAAAATGATTGGTTTTGCTGGACTGTTTTTCTTTGTTGCCAGAAAGGGTTTAAGGGGAAGGGTATGAACTGTAGCATATAAACAAAAGGCATCAATAAAAATTTTAAAAATCATTGTTTTAAGTAATTAAACTGTGTATTTGAGTAGCAATTTTTAATGGCATTTTGTATTTCTATATTGTGATCATTTAGGTCCAAGACTCCTTACAACTTTCCATTTAATTGGTTCAAGATTTTTAATGCTCTCTATGATCTGATTTTAAATATGTCTGAATAAAGAAAAAAATACAACTTTGATTTGAGATTATCTTAAAACTTAAATATGAGTAAATTGCCTAAGTGAAAAATGGAAATGTTACTCCTACCTTATGTTAATATCTTACATTAGTGTAACTCTTTCTATTTTGCAAAGTCCTCTCATTATCTCATTTGATCTTCATATCACTGTGTGATAAGCAATCAGGTCAGTTTCTATTTTTCCTCCCAAACTTTATACTTGAGAAAACTGAACCTAAGAGAAGGTTTTCATGGCACAATCTTGGCTGTACCATTGGAACTCCCAATCTGCAAATGAGGGGTCTGGACTAGAAGAAGCACTAAAGTTCTTTTCTAGTTCTTAGATTTTAAAGGTCTTTGGGTAAATCACATTTTTTGGGAAATAAGATAAAATATAAAGCTGTAGCCCCAGTCCATCCTGGTCACTGTTAATGAAGGAAAAGTGCTTTGAAACCTGAAAGGCAAATCTAGACCAGAGAGATGTCAGACATGTCCTAAGATGTCTTTGGCTTCACTTAGTCTCTGATTGCTTCCCTTAGCTTTTGGTCTTGTTCGATTTCATTTAGATGTCAATCAGTGAGGGGGGATAAACCTTGGAAGCAAAGCAGGTTTTGTTGCCCAATATTCACATAGCTCTTACATATTTTTAATAGAGAATAAAGGCATTGCAATGAGTTTAGGGGCATAGGACCCCAACAAGGATAAAATAGAGTTATAATTAATTTCCCAGTCCTAAATTAGATAGTTGTCTTGGACCATAGATTTTGAATTAGCATCAGACACAGAAATAAGCAAGTTAACAGAGGTAATCTAAGCATGAGTATATACTCATATTTCTGAGCCTTTTCTAAGCATTCCTCAAACTAGGGATAAGGAGATACTAACTCCTCAATCTTTCTCAGGGAATGACAACTTACTGAATGGTATCCCAGGACTAGAAAATTATCCTGAAAAGCTAAAGCCTAAAAGAGAGCTCAGAACAGCTGTTAATGTCACCATAGGACACCAGCACCTCTCCAAGACTCTGAAGCTATAGTTGCCATGTTGAACCTATGACCACATGGCTTCTTGGTTTGCTGTCGTTTCAGTCATGGCTGACTCTTCATGACCCCATTTGGGATTTTCTTGGCAAAGATACTGAAGTAATTTTCTATTTCTTTCTTCAGCTCATTTTGCAGATGAGGAAACTGAGGCAAAGAGTTAAGTGACTTGTCCAAGGTCACACAGCTAGTAAATGTCTGAGACCAGATTTGAACTCAGGAAGATGAGTTTTCTTGATCCCAGGCCTGACACTCTATCCACCGGGTCATCTAGTGGCCCCTGGCTTCCTGATATGTGCCTCATAGTGGATGTTTCCTGGCCACAGATATGTTCTTTCCACTATGTGAGAACATGTATGGAGAAATTTTTTTTCATTTTATTGGCTTATTTGTACATTGTCTTTTGCATGTTGTCCTCCTCATTAGATTGTGAGTTCTCCCCCCTCCCCTTCTTTTTTTTAAATTCCCAACAATGAGAACTGTTCCTGGAACATAATAACTCTTTAAGACTTGTTGACTTATTGTTGACTTGATTATATGGTCTAATCAAATATCTTTTATTTTGAACTAATCTATTGTCTAGCTGACTGGTCAAAAGAAACAAACAGGTGGGACCTTGAAAACTGGGGTTCTAAGTGGGTGCTAAATAACATAATATCCTGAACCTTTATCCAAAGGCCCATAGGGAGAGGGGTCCTCTCCATTTGAAAGTGGTGTGGAGCTACTACTCATGTACTACTCTCATTCCATTATTCCTTCATTTGCTCTTAAATATTTTGATGTAGTGAAACTGTTTGGAGAATTGAGGCTCTTTGTTTCCCCCCTAAATGATGGGGGGGGACATCATGATGGGGGATTGATGGAGACATCAATGGGAGCAATAAGAATATCTAAGATGCAAAAAAATAAGAAGACATGAAAAAATATTTATTTTGCTGCAGAATAATAAAAGAAAAAGCTACAAAGAGCTCACCCAAACTATCTTTTTCTCTCTACATGAAAGACAAATAACCTTCAATCAATCCCTTTCTTACAGAAAAATCTTGTTTTAGGCTACAGAGAAAGCTCTCTGGATAGCCAAGGACTCTACTGGGCAAAATTATTTGTTGTACAGATTTTGTTGTACTCAAATAACAAAGCACTGTGACTGGCCCCTCAATGAGACATGGAAATAACTGGTTATTATATAGCCCCCTTTTGAAAAGATATATTCAGTGTTGTGAGCATGCAAATAACAGTTATTTGTCTTCTGTTCTTTCTGGTTCTGGTTTTTTTTTAAGTATAATACAGCTTTGGTTTGCTATTTTGTGCATCTATTTTGTGTATATATGTTTCTGAATAAAGTTATTGAGTTCCACAAAGTTTGCCAGTTCATCTTATTCCCTCACCTCACTCAATTTTGTCCCAACCTGGAAATGCTATTTCTGTCTACTTCTGAATTTACACAGGATCACACTGAAGAGGGCAGTTGAACAAGCATTTTCTAGGTCACACCTAGAAATTAATACAAAATAGCTGTGGAGAAGAACCAGGTAAAGGACCAAGGGGAAAATAGGTACAGTAGGGCTATTCACCAAGTCTTCATTATGGTCCTTTACCAAGAAATCAACCAATCAATAGCATCATTGATGTCAAATGCCAAGAAAACATTAGGTCATTTAGCCAAGAAAAAAATTCAGGAAATATGGGAATTCTTTGAATTAAGATGGTTTCTGTGAAGTGTGCCAGCCTCAGAAAGATGGCTTATTTGCTCAAACCTACTCTCCTCATTCAGTGATAAGGAGAATTATTTGGGGTCAGCATCATCCCATTCCCTTTCACTCTCTTTCTTATGACCTCTCTATGCGGCTTTATGAAAATTATTGTTTCTCGAGCAGGGCCAGGAGATCATTATATACTTCAACAACAATACTATATGATGATCAATTCTGATGGACGTGGCCATCTTCAGCTAGGAGATGAACCAAATCAGTTCCAATGGAGCAGTAATGAACTGAACCAGCTACACCCAGCGAAAGAACTCTGGGAGATGACTAAGAACCATTACATTGAATTCCCAGTCCCTATATTTTTGCCTGCCAGCATTTTGGATTTCCTTCACAGGCTAATTGTACAATATTTCAGAGTCCGATTCTTTTTGTACAACAAAATAATGTTTTGGTCATGTATACTTATTCTGTATTTAATTTATACTTTAATATATTTAACATCTACTGGTCATCCTGCCATCTAGGGGAGGGGGTGGGGGGAAGGAGGGGAAAAGTTGGAACAAAAAGTTTGGCAATTGTTAATGCTGTAAAGTTACCCATGCATATAGCTTGCAAATAAAAAGCTATTTAAAAAAAAAAGAAAATTATTGCTTCTTTTATATGCTTTATATTGAGATGCAAAGACAAATAAAGTTCAATTCCTGTTCTCCTCAAAGAATTGATAGATTATTAAGTGAGTTAAAATATGATCACAAATAGCTGTTGTTAAGGAAGGAGAGGTTACACTGTGATAAATACAACAGAAAAAGTGAAAAAGAGAAGTACAAAGTACAGAGTTTTGTGTGAAGGAAAAGACCATGATATTACAAATTTGTAGCAAGAAGGAACCTTAGAAAACATCTAGGAATCCAGTTCTCTTATTGGACCAGTGTCATAGATATATCAAATGACTCACCCAGCTAGTAAGTGGCTAAAGAAAGAAAGATTTGAACTCAGTCAGATCTTCTTGACTTCAAGCCCAATGCTCTATCTGCTATCTCTACCTTCTCCTTGCCTCTAAGGTCATTTACCTTTGGGAGGGTCAGAGGAGTCTTTATAGACTTTATAGCCTTTAGTTCATTCTTGAAAGATGTATAAAGATGATTCCAAAAAATCATGGAATTAATAGAATTAATAGGAAATAGTATGAAAAGACATAGGGAAAGGAGAACACAGATCATGAATTGTAGTATGATCACTGGTTCATTATTGGACAATTATTACACAGGGTAGCTAGTTGCCAAGATTTTAGAATCCTAACACCTCCATATTGGAAGAAAATTCAGGAGCCCTCTTGTCCAGTACTTACCTACCCCAAAAGCATCTCTTCTTCTTCTTCTTTCCAAATAAATGGCCATTTGGTCTATTTTTAAAGACATCCCAGTAAGGGAGAACTCACTATTTCTCCAAGGCAGCCCATTTCACTTTTAGATAGCTCTCATTATCATGAGATATTTTCCTTTAAAGCAAATCTAATTTTATTTCTTTGTAATTTTCACTCATTGGTTCTAATTCAGTTTTCTCAGATCTTTCATACAGACCATCTTCATTTTTTTTTTGCTCCAGGAAAATATTCCTAGAATATTCTACCAATCCTTATATGGCATAAATACAAGTCTCTTTCCCATAGTTGCTCTCCAGCCGATGGATATCTTTCTTGGAACATTATGACTAGAATTGAATACTGATGCAGAAAATGGTATGGCCAGGACAGAATAGAGCAGAACTTTCCCCTCTTTTGTCTTGTATCAGAGATCTAATCAAGGATTCCTATAAGAGAGATTATAATCCATTTTAGCCTCCTCATTCAAAGCAAATCATGTCCTCCCATAAATAAGAGGATCTACCATGGACCATCTACCCCATAAGCTGGAGGCCTTTTTCTAGGTGTTTTAGCATCATATGGTTACCAGTGTAGCACTAAGGATGACCATCTGTTACGCCTCATTCTTGCTACTGGACCAGCCTACTTCATTTTCAGATCATCTCTCTTAGGATAATATCTTTTACACCACATCTTGTACTTAAGGAGTTATTGGTAATATGCTTTGGTTTATTTATAGCTACCATATGTTTCTTCATTGCCCTCTGGGTTACTTACAATTGTGATACTTTGAAGATTATAATGTTCTATGACTCAGCCACATGGCATCACCAGGAGAACAGTAAGGTTTGAAAAATAGATTTTTTGCTTCAAAGAATAGTTTGGAGTTATTGAAAAAACATATAAAATTTTATAAGTACAATCCTTTCTTCTCTCTTCCTTTGTAGATCAAATGGAATAACATATTATTATTATCATCATTATTATCCAAATTCATGACCTATCTGAAGTTTAAATCACATATATAATATGTTTATATGTACATAGCTATATAGATATGTATATACACATAAGTATATTTTTATACCTATATATGCCTAGATTACATTCACATATATAACATGTACACATATATGTAGGTATACATATATATATATATATATACAGCTGTGTGTGTATTTTTCTAGATAGATAGACAAGCTCTATAGGATATCCACTTGCATGTCATCATCTGGACATAGACATTCATCAACCTGTTTTTTGCCTGTGTGTATTTATTAGGCCAAAGTATTTTAAGTGTTTTAGAACTCATTTAGGAGACTCTGTGGTATTCCAGGGATTAATGCCATCAGAATAATATTTTCTAGAAAAATGAACATCTGGAGAAATAAATGATTAAACATGTATTAAGTTCCTGTTATGTATAAGGAAGGACTTATCAAGCACCTACCATATGCCAGACATTATGGCAAGTGCTTTACAACTAACTCATTTGAATGAGGTAATTGTTAACCAGGGTCACACAGCTAATAAGTACCTGAGACTCATTTTGAACTAAGATTGTCTTAACTCCAAGCCCAGTGATCTCTGCTCTCTAATAACTAGTGGCCTCCATGTGTGTACACTGAAGATACTTACACAAGTTTAAAAAAAAAAAGATAACCCTTGTCTTTAAAGAGCTTCTATTCATTCTCATGGAGAAAGATAATTTGTAAAGTGGATTTGGAAAGAGAGATTAGTGTCATGTTCAAAAGCTTCATGGTGGCAGCTCTAAACAAAATAAAAACTCAACTATCAGAGCCTTGGAACCCAGGGGCAAAGTCCAAATAGTCCTGGTGAAGAGAACATGGTCTGGATATATCTGGGAAGTGGAGGGTCTTGTCTTCTCAAGGGCCTCCTTCCATATAGACTCTATGCTAAACTTGCACAAGGGCAGGGGCAGACTCTTATTGCATAAACCTTATGGCTTATGGGCATATGTCTCCCTGAGACAGATCCAGCTTGATGGATCAATGAACAAAGTTATTTCTATCATATCTAATCAAAGAATCAAATATGGCCTTAACATTTATAAAAGAAAGCACCTTCTTGAAGAAAGATCTTGATGCCTTGATGTTTTCTTCCATCAAATGAAATATTTTAAAAAATAATAATAAATACAAATTGATTGTATTCTCTGTGCCTTCTTATCAATTTTGTTACTTTGAAGATGTAATCTACTACATAATATTATTAATGAATATTTATTATGAATTATGTCTATTTTCATGTTTTATAAGTATTATTTCAATAAATGTAAATTATTCTAAAGGGTTTTATACACTAGATCAATAGTGTTTTAGAACATTTTGATTAACTTTTTTTGGCAAGAGAATTTTTCCATCTGTGGTTCTCTCCTCTTCTTTCCCTAATCATTCAATATATCCCACATACTTTGAGAATTTTTTCCTCCCAATTCCCTACAAAATTTAACACCTCTACCTTGAACTCATTGATGTATTCTTGGTCTGGAGAAGCAGTATCACCTGATGGATAGAGGACCAGTCTTCAAGATATGGAGACCTAACTTCATTCACATCATGTTTCTGGCACATACTAGTTATATATCAACAGGCAAGGTATAACCTCTCACTGAACTGGGAATTACAAAAAAAATGAAGATCATTTTCTATTTTGTTTTCTTCATGGTTTACCATGGATGAAAAAAACAAACATTCATCATTGATTGGAGGTCAATTTTAATTTTCTGATCCTTAATATTCCCAAATCTTAGAAGTCAATTCAGTCTGTTGCTGAGATCAGTCTTATTTAAGGAGTAACTTATTTACCTACTTAAGAAGTGCCAACGTTCATGTTCCATTCACATAGGTTTTGGGAACCCCAAATTTACCTCCCCAATTTGAGTAGTGCTCCAACTATACTGCAGTTGGACTTCTGTGGAAGCAGTATTGCTGTCATAGTTCAGTATCACTGATCCCAGATTGTTTTGCTTCAGAATTCTAATATTGGTTTGCTTTATGTTCCTTGCTCCTTAATCCCATCTCACCCCCGAACTTCCCCATTTTTGCTGAGGTACCACATTCCTTTCAGAAATATAGTTTCACAACTTTATAATCTTCCTTAACTCTTCACTCTCCCATACCCTCCACAATCTCATATGGAACCAGTTATCAACTTTTGTCCATGGTACCTTTTTGCCTTTTTTCCTCCCCATTACAGCACTCTTCCTCCTTGACTAGAAAATTCTAGAATAATATTACTTTACTCTCCAGCTCAAAATCCACTCCAAGACTGAGTTAGAAGCTCCACTTTGATCTCCATGTGACTATGCTAATCTGCATTACTGATCAATGGAAGCTCTGATTATCTGCAAATGTCTATAGATGTGTTTTACTTTCCTTAATCATAAACAGAATTACTTTTAGCATGATAACCCTCTTCTTTAAACTCATAATGATCATTGGAAGAAATCTTTAGTCCTGAGATAAAAGAAGTATTTGGCAGGACTCTAGTCTTTTATCAACTGTTAAATGACATTATTCGTTACATTAGGATAAGCTCATGAATCAGATTTAAATTGCTGAGCTGAAAGACCATTAGTTTTTTTTTTTTAATCCTTTTTGTAAAAATATTTCTAAGTTTAAAGACTGACCATTTGCCACTTTTTAGCAGCACATTCATATTAAATGCTTCTTAAAAATAGTATGCTCATATGTACTAGCCCACAGAAATGTTCTTAGTTCTGACCCTATCAGAAACAATTTTGTTGGTGATTTATTTTCATAGTAGCACTAATGACTTTAATCCTAAATGTACTTGTACTGAAACTAAATAGAATAACCATATCAAATGTTAATTATATTCAAGACAAAAATGAAGAGAAAATGATCACATTAATCTTGGAAATTACAGACTTGAAAAACAGCAACTTGAAATATTACAAACTGGAGTCATTGTTCATGACCCTGGGCATTATGCTCTTAAATAAGTCACTTAACTTCTCTAAACCTCAGCTTCTCAATGTGTGGAAGGACAAACTTGCACTATGTAAACCCCAAGGACTCCTCCTAACATTCTGTGAGTCTGTATTTACATTTTTTCTATGAGTATACAAGGTTGGAGCCACCCAGCTACCATACAAAGGCATAGAAAAACAATTAAAGGAAAGGAGAATTCTGTTATCTTCCAGTAAAAATTCTAAATGGCAATGAGAAGGCTAGAGGTGATAAGGAGAAGCTTGATCTGCTTTGTTATCATCCTTGAAGGTCATGCCAAGTAAATTATCCTATTGAGTCTTGCCAGTAAAATATGTTTACCAATGAGTACAGGACCATCTATGTCAAGGTTACTCTGTTTGGGGAGAATATTTCAAATGTGGCAGAAACAAATATTTTAGCCACAAGAAAAGCCTGAAAAGAAATTCCTTCCACCTCCAAGTTGTCTGGAATATAGTAGTTGAGGTGGAGAGAATTGACAAAGAATAAAAAATGCTTCTTAATCCTGTAAATCTGCACATCTCTGGACCAAATAGAATTTAGGACTCAGAGTCAGGAATATAAATATGGGAATCCTACATCTAATCCCTAGCTATGGGATGATGAGCAATTCAACCTCTGACAGGGTTAATTTCTTCATTCAAAAAATAGGGATGACCATCGCTATGCCATGTATTCCACAGAAGAGTTGTAAGCTCAAAAATCACATCTGAGATGCAAATGTAAAATATTTATGTGTCAGTTTTTATATCAAGGAAAATGATAATCTATTGAATGAAGAAGGACCTTAGTGCTCCTATATTTTTTTGAATGTTCAATTTATTTCTTTTTTTTTATAGCTTTTTATTTACAATATATATACATGGGTAACTTTTCAGCATTGACCCTTGCAAAACCTTCTGTTCCAACTTTTCCCCTCCTTCTTCCCACCCTCTCTCCCAGATGGCAGGTAGACGAATACATGTTAAATATGTTAAAGTATATGTTAAATACATATACTATATGTATATATATATATATATATATATATATATATATATATATATCCATACAGTTATTTTGCTACACAAGAAGAATCAGACTTTGAAATAAGGTAAAATTAACCTGAGAAAGAAATCAAAAATGCAAGTGGATAAAAACAGAGGGATTGCACTTACATAGAATTCCCAATCCCTCTATTTTTGTCCACCTGCATTTTTGATTTCCTTCACAGGTTAATTGTACACTATTTCAAAGTCTGATTCTTCTTGTACAGCAAAATAACTGAATGGACATGTATACATATATTGTATTTAACTTACACTTTAACATATTTAACATGTATTGGTCAACCTGCCATCTGGGGGAGGGGATGGAAGGAAGGAGGGGAAAAGTTTGAACAAAAGGTTTTCCAAGGGTCAGTGCTGAAAAATTACCTATGCATATATCTTGTAAATAAAAAGCTATAATAATAATTTTAAAAAAGACACTGAAAATTCCCACAGGCTAACTAAAAAAAAAAAACCAAAAAACAAAAAACAGAGGGATTGTAAATGCTATGTAGTGGCTCACACTCATATCCCAGAGTTCTTTTGCTGGGTGTAGCTGGTTCTATGCATTATTGAACAAATGGAACTGATTTGGTTCATCTTGTTGAACAGAGCCACATTCATCAGAATTGATCATCATATAGTATTGTTGATGTATATAATGATCTCCTGGTCCTGCTCTTTTCACTTAGCATCGGTTCATGTAAGTTTCTCCAGGTCTCTCTGAGATCCTCCTGTTGGTCATTTCTTACAGAACAATAATATTCTGTAACATTCATATACCACAATTTATTCAGCCATTCTCCAATTGATGGGCATTCACTCAGTTTTCAGTTTCTGGCCACTACAAAAAGGGCTACCATAAACATTCTTGCACATACAGGCCCCTTTCCCTTCTTTAAAGTGCTCCTATATTTTAATTAATATTCTGATTTTATAAATGGGGAATCCACAGTCAAGAAAATTGTGATTTCCCTAAGGTTTCACAGCTGAGGACGATAGAATAAGAACTAAAAGCCCAGTTTCCTCATTGCTGGAAAAGCTAACTGGTCCCTTCCCAAATCTACTAGCAAGAGAATGGTTGTGTAGCCCAGAACTGGAACAGACACCACATTCTATGAAGAACATTTAATTGTCCACTGCTTTGGATGAATATTGTCTGTTATGGAAGCCATTGACTAGAAGGTAATAATAGTGTAAAACTAGTCTTGTGAGGCTAGTTTCTTTTAGTAAAAGTGTTTGTGTAACAGACAGCAGGGAGGAGGAGAACATAGACCTCAGGATAAAGAAAGCAGAGTTTAAACCCTGAGTCTTGTAAGGGTGTGCAGTGGGGGTATTGGTAGATAAGAGTTCTGTTCTTAAAGGCTACAGAGACATACTTTGTCTAGAGCAAATCCAAACACATAGAAGTATAGAAACCAGTTTCTATCATGATGTCCTTTCTATAGTGTGGAGGGAAAAAAAAAAAAAAAAATCAACTTTTTAATTGGCTTCAGAACCAAAAAGACTGCGCTGCAGAGGATTAGAGCCAGAATAGATCTGTATTCTCCTTCCTCATCTTTTGTCATACATTTCTTCCTGGAAGCAAAATGAAGAAGTACATAGGAACAAAAGGAACAGAAATTTGTTTTTTTTCTTCATCTTAGATGAATATTTCTAGAGAAATGACCAGGTAATGATCTTGAGAGCTTCAAAAGATTTAGAAGGACTTCTCAGTAACTCAGTGGCAGAGACCATCAGAAGCAGTAGTAGAATGAGCTGAGTCTAAGGATTCAGTTTAGCAGCAAGATTACCTACTTGATAAAACCCAGGGGAATATGGGATTCATGCATGGTCATGGGATGAAGGTACCAGACCTGGAAACAAAATGACTTGAGTTCAAATTTAGTGTCAGATACTTATTAATTCAATAACACCAAGTGAATAACTTTATTTTTGTCTGCTTTAATTCCCTCAATTGTAATATGAAATTAATAACAGCACCTATAGGGCAGCTAGGTAGTGCAGTGAATAGAGCATCAGCCCTGAAGTTAGGAGGACCTGAGTTCAAATC
Source organism: Sarcophilus harrisii (assembly GCF_902635505.1). Taxonomy (NCBI): domain Eukaryota; kingdom Metazoa; phylum Chordata; class Mammalia; order Dasyuromorphia; family Dasyuridae; genus Sarcophilus; species Sarcophilus harrisii. The sequence goes on from NC_045428.1 coordinate 526,045,846, forward strand.
TGGCCTCAGACACTTAACACTTCCTAGCTGTGTAACCCTGGGCAAGTCACTTATCCCTAAGTTCCTCAACAACAACAACAACAACAACAAATAGCACCTACTTCCCAGGGTTGTTGTAAGGATTAAATAAGAATAATATTTGTAAAGCACTTGAGGTGATGCCTTAAGCATAGTAGTTGCTAAACAAAAGCTTGTTTCAAGCTATTAATCACCTCCCTAAGAAAAAATCTCCAGGGTCAGATGGATTTACATGTGAATCCTACCAAACCTTTAAAGAACAATTAATTCCAATACTAAATAAACTATTTGAAAAAAATAAGGAAAGAAAGAATCCTACCAAATTCTTTTTATAACACAGATATGGTGCTGGTAGTTAAATTAGGTAGGATGAAAACAGAGAAAGAAAATTATAGACCAATTTAATGACTATTGATGCAAAAATCTTAAATAAAATATTAGCAACGAGATTATAGAAAGTCATCCCTATGATAATACACTATGATCAAGTAAGATTTATACTAGGAATGCAGGACTGGTTTAATATTATGAAAACTATTAGCATAATTTACTATATCAATAACCAACCAAACAAAAATCATATGATTATCTCAATAGATGCAGAAAAAGCATTTGATAAACCACTCCTATTAAAAACAATGGAGAGTACAGGAATAAATGGATTTTTTCTTAAAATGATCAGTAACATCAATTTAAAATCATCAGCAAGCATCAATATGTAATGGGGACAAACCAGAACCATTCCCAATAAGATCAGGAGTGAAACAAGGTTGCCCACTATCACCATTGCTATTCAATATTGTATTAGAAATGCTAGCTTTGGCAATAAGAGAAGAAAAAGAGATTAAAGGAATTAGAGTAGGTAATGAGAAAACCAAATTATCACTCTTTGCAGATGATATGATGGTATAGTTAGAGAACCCTAGAGAATCAACTCAAAAACTACTAGAAACAATTTACAACTTTAGCAAAATTTCAGAATACAAAATAAATTCACATAAATTATCAGCATTTTTATAAAATGCCAATAAAGTCCAGTAGCAAGAGATACAAAAAGAAATTCCATTCAAAATAACTGTCAATAGTATAGAGTATTTGGGAATCTATCTGCCAAGGGAAAGTCAAGAATATGAACACAACTACAAAATACTTTCCACACAAATAAAGTCAGACCTAATCAGTTGGAAAAATATTGTAGCCAAGCGAACATAATAAAAACGACAATACTACTTAAATTAATCTACTTATTTAGTGCTAAACCAATCAAATTCCCAAGAAATTATTTTACAGACCTAGAAAAAAATAATAACAAAGTTCATCTGGAGGAACAAAAGGTCAAGAATTTCAAGGGAATTAATGAAAAAAAAATGCCAATGAAGGTGGCCTATCTGTGTCAGACCTAAAACTATATTATAAAGAAGCAGTTGTCAAAACCATTTGGTACTGGCTAAGAAATAGAGTAGTCAATCAGTGAAATACATTAGGATCACAGGACAAAATACTCAATAACTATAGCAATTTGGTGTTTGACAAACGCAAAGACCCCAGCTTATGGGATAAAATTCACTATTTGACAAAAACTGAGAAAATAGGAAACTAATATGGAAGAAACTAGGCATTGACTTACACCTAACACTGTAATACCAAGATAATGTTAAAATGAGTTCATGATCTAGACATAAAGAATATTATAAGCAAATTGGAAGAGCATAGGATAGTTTGTCTCTCAGATCTGTGAAGAAGGAAGGAATTTGTGTCCAAAGAAGAACTGAAACTCATAATTGAACACCAAATAGATAATTTTTATTATATAATCAGAGTTTTAGTTTTTTCATCTACAACATGGGAATACCTTAATTGCCTACATTTCAAGGCTGTTTTGAGGAAAACTCTTCAAAGATACCAAAATGTTACATAAATATGAATTATTACTCAAAAGAGGCCATGTGTTATAGGAAGCCAGTCTGATTCATGAAGTCCTAGGTTCAAACCCTGTCTCTTAAGTATGACCTAAGTGCACTATTAGATGAAGAAAACTTGCGAAGTACATTAGTAGAATAAATTCCTTAGCAGGAATTCTCCACATCACTGAAATTACAAAGGTGGTTTAAAAAAAAAAAATGTCATCATTATAAACTGCTAAAGCACTCATAGTTTTCAATTAAACATTTCCGACTCATAGTCAAGACCTCTATTACATAAAGATATTTAATCAATCAACAAACATTTATTAAACATATATATCCATGGGACATCTAATTGATAACTATTTCAGTTTTTTTTTTTTGTTAATTTTTCCTGTCTAATAGTTCCTAATAGAAGAATCAACTTCAAAGTAAAATTTTTTAAGGCTATATTTGAAGGCAAATAAAAATGTTGAGAAAGTTAAAAGAAATCACTAAAAAAATGGCCTCTTTGACTTAATGTCTGTCAGTCTGTTCATAAGCATATATTAAACATTTACTACATGCTGAGAAATCTAGTAAACACTGTGGACAAAGACGCCCCCCCACACACACACACACATTCCCCACCTCTCAAGAAGCATACGTTTTATTAAGGGAAAGCCATGAGAAAGAAAAAAAAATCAATGTGCACATTATATTTCAAAAAAGCACAGATGAAAAATGGCTCACTATATCAGAATCCAAGGGGAAAGTGAAAATAGAAACAATCTACCACTTCCTGAAAGAAACCCCAAAAGGAAAATGTCCCAGGAGTACTGTAGCCAAAATCCAGTGTTTCTATATTAAAGAAAAAAAATTAATAAATTAGAGGAACATAGGATAGTTTACCTCTCAGACCTGTGGAAGGGGAAGGTCTTTATGACCAAAGCAGAACTAGAGATCATTACTGATCACAAAATAGAAAATTTCGATTATACCAAACTGAAAAGTTTTTGTACAAACAAAACTAATGCAGACAAGATTAGAAGGGAAACAATAAACTGGGAAAATATTTTTACAGTCAAAGGTTCTGATAAAGGCCTCATTTCCAAAATATATAGAGAATTAACTCTAATTTATAAAAAATCAAGCCATTCTCCAATTGAAAAATGGTCAAAGGATATGAACAGACAATTCTCAGATGAAGAAATTGAAACTATTTCTAGTCATATGAAAAGATGCTCCAAGTCATTATTAATCAGAGAAATGCAAATTAAGACAACTCTAAGATACCACTACACACCTGTCAGATTGGCTAAGATGACAGGAAAAAATAATGATGATTGTTGGAGGGGATGCGGGAAAACTGGGACATTGATGCATTGTTGGTGGAGTTGTGAACGAATCCAACCATTTTGGAGAGTAGTTTGGAACTATGCTCAAAAAGTTATCAAACTGTGCATACCCTTTGATCCAGCAGTGTTACTACTGGGATTATATCCCAAAGAGATTATAAAGAAGGGAAAGGGACCTGTATGTGCACGAATGTTTGTGGCAGCCCTTTTTGTAGTGGCTAGAAACTGGAAACTGAATGGATGTCCATCAGTTGGAGAATGGCTGAATAAATTGTGGTATATGAATATTATGGAATATTACTGTTCTGTAAGAAATGACCAACAGGATGATTTCAGAAAGGCCTGGAGAGACTTACATGAACTGATGCTGAGTGAAATGAGCAGGACCAGGAGATCATTATATACTTCAACAACAATACTATATGATGACCAGTTCTGATGGACCAGGCCATCCTCAGCAACGAGATCAACCAAATCATTTCTAATGGAGCAGTAATGAACTGAACTAGCTATGCCCAGAAAAAGAACTCTGGGAGATGACTAAAAGCCATTACATTGAATTCCCAATCCCTATATTTATGCACACCTGCATTTTTGATTTCCTTCACAAGCTAACAATATTTCAGAGTCTGATTCTTTTTTTACAGCAAAATAACGTTTTGGTCAGGTATACTTATTGTGTATCTAATTTATATTTTAATATATTTAACATCTACTGGTCATCCTGCCATCTAGGGGAGGGGGTGGGGGGAGGGTAAGAGGCGAAAAATTGGAACAAGAGGTTTGGCAATTGTTAATGCTGTAAAGTTACCCATGTATATATCCTGTAAATAAAAGGCTATTAAATTTAAAAAAAAAAAAAAAAGAAAAAAAATATAAGCAGCCAAAAACAGGAATCATAATCAAGATCACATAAAATCTGGAACCTTACACATTTAATAAAAGGAGAACTTGGAATACAATATTCCAAAAGACAAAAGATACAGGCAAAAAAAATTAATATTTACCTTGCAAAATTGAATATAATTCTATGAAGGACAAAATTAACTTTAATGGAAGAGAAGAGTTTTAAGTATTCCCGATCAAAAGACCAGAGCTGAATAGAAATACTTAAATGCAAACACAAAACTCATGATAAATCTAGAAGAGTAAATATATGCGAACAATTGGAAGGGGCAGTTAGATGACATTCTAATAGGAGTAGGAGAAACAAGGGTCATTTCAGAAAAAAAAAAAAAGATCAAGATGAAGTGAGCAAAATTTCATATACAATCTTTTGGTGCTCTATTTTTTTTTTTTTTTTTACAGAAATGATTCCCTTTTTTGGCATTTGAGTTTAGATTTTTTTTTAAAGTGGGAAAGAGAAACATTCAGACAGACCTGCATGGTTTTGGCAGGAAGGTTGTCAGATAGGTAGGTAGGTATATATCCTCCCCAGACAGACTAAGAGAGATGAGTACCAGACTTGTGCCTAAGATTTGATGAAACAAAACCTCTAGCCAAAAATATTATCCCAAAGGAAACAAAAAAAGTCATCATAAGAATATTTAAGATATTTTGAAAGGAAGGCCCTTTGGCTAAAGGTTAGCTGTTACTCAACAGGGGCAGTGAGCCATTCAAACGACAAATACAGGCCAGAGTCAATTTAGACTAATTGAATTGATCTAAATCTTCTGAACTAAGTAAAAATTGAACTTAACCTGCTTTGTTAACATGAGTTGGGAACAAGGTTAAAATTCAGCAGCAGAATTAATTTGGCCATGAAATCAGCATAGAGAAACAGCAAAAAAGTAGAATTTGAAATCAGAAGACCTGGGTAGAACACTGTCTCTGCCCTGTGACCTAAAGAATGTCCTGAGGTTAGATATCAGCTATCTAGCAAGGGAATTGGACTAGATGGTCTCTGAGGTTTTCTCCAGCTCTCCATCCTCTGAGGCTGGGAAGCTTTTCCAGATCAATGAATTATTTTTCACTCTTGTCTGTACGTTTGGCATCTTCTACACAGTCATGACCTGTGTCCTGTTTTCTCCATTTTGGCTAATCACAGCCCAACTCCTATCTCATCTGGTTTCCCCTCATGCTCCTACCTCACTTCTGGCACTGCTATCTCCCTGTCTCTCCAATGTGTCTGTGTTTTAAATTATTATTTTTCCAGATGGAATGACTTACACTTTTCCAACCTAAAGTTCATTAGTTATTTTTTCATACTTTGAACTTCTTTTAGATTTTCATAGAGGGTCTCCATCCTCATTAACATTTGCAAAATTTTCCACTTTAGCACCAGCTGCAAATTTCATTAGCATATGATATCTTCTACAACCCTTAATGAACATGTGCAACAGGTCACTTTGAATATTCATTCCCTCGGGCATTCCATTAGACATCCCTAGATAAATGTATTAACCTCTATTGATGGCCTGGCAGCTAACTTTCAGTCTACATGGTAGTGCAGATTTTAATCAAGATTTCATTAAATTCACTAAGTTGAACTCAAATTAAGATAGCTTACTCTTCTATTGGGCACATTCCAGCTAAGGTTTGCATTATCTATTTATTAATTCTATCTCTTCAATTAGATTATAAACTCTTTGAAGGCAGTGATCATACTATTCACTTCCTCTTCATCCCTTTTATCACCTAACACAATATTGAGGACTATAGTCCCTCAAGATTTCAGTAGCTCTTTATCAGTCTCATCAAGGTGAGCATTCTTTGTGATGGTAAAGCAATTTGGTACAGTGGATGTAGTGTTAAACAAGCTGAGAAGCCCTAGGTCCAAATCCTACCTTAGATACTTATTAAATATTTATGCTGCTGGGCAAGTCCCTTGGTTTCTCTGAGACTTAGTTTCCTCATCTATAAAGTAAGGATAGTAATGTGTCTAGTATCTATGTCACAAAGTTGGTGTGAAAATAACTGCCAGATGCTCCCATGCTGGAAAGACTTCAAGTACAGTTCTGACTACAGACTGTTTTCTAAGGACTAACCTAGATAAAGTAAGCACTAGGAGGTTAGCCACTAAGTAATAGATTATTTATTAATGTCAAACTATGAAAAAAAGGGAAAAAATACAGTTGTATTAAATATACTCAGAATTTTTAAGAAGCAGTCATTAGAAAGTGATTTTTATGAAAGGATTTTTCAGAGGAATCTCCCAAATAGTGAGTCCTCTCAGGGCGTTTTCTAGGCAAGCAGGCAAGCAACTGTGTTATGAGTCCTTGAAATAAAACACTAAGCCCTGATACATTTTTAATCACAAGATCAGAGAATTTGAGAAGTGAAAGGGACCTCGGAGACCTTTTGCTACTTCCAAATATAGCATGACCAACCAATAAATCATCCAGATTCTTTCCAGAGACCTCCAAAAAGAAGTAGTCCATTACTTCTCTAGATAGTCTATTTCACTTTTAGACAGTTTTAATTATTAGGACATTTTCCCTAGGATCAAGCTTAAATTTGACTCTTTGCAACTTATACCAATTGCCTCTCTCCAAAAAGAATGATTTCATTATCGCTTCTGCTTGATGACCCTTCAAATACTCAATAACTACTGTATTCCTTCTGAATCTTTTCCAAATTAAACACACCCAATTCCTTCCATCAATATTCATGCAATATGGACTCTAAGACCCTTCACTCACCACCCTGGTCATGCTTCCTTGGATGTTTTCTAGTATTTATAAGTGAATACAGTAATCCAGATAATGTTGAACAGGACAAAAAAATCAAAGAACAGTCAACTCCTTATTTCTGACAGCTATCCCTTGTAATGTAGCTCAACTTCACATTAGCTTTTGTAGATGTCTATATCCTATTGATGACTCATATTGAATTTGCCATGCACATAAACTCCAACTTCTTTTTCAGGCAAGCTTCTGTCTCATCGTGTTTCTTTTTGAAATTTATTTCTTGTACCCAAGTGAAAAGTTTTACATTTAAGATTATTATTTAAGATTATTAGATTTTATCTTTTTAGATTCAGAAAAAAATGTTCTAGTCTCTCAAGATTTTGGGGGATCTTGATTTAAGCATGTATGGTGTATGGTGGTGTATGGTGGGTCATTTTCCCTTTTTAAAAGTGCTCTTTTGGGGATACAAATCTAGTTGTAATATTGCTGGATAAAGAGCATATTCAGTTTTATAGCTCTTTGGGCATAGTTCCAAATTGATTTCCAGCAACAGTTAGATCAGTTCACAACTCCACCAACAATGTATTTTGTGTTTCAATTTTCCTACATTTTCTCTGACCATTTATCATTCTCCTTTGCTACTATATTAATCAGTCTGATAGGAATGAGGTGGTAACTCAGAGTTGTTTTGATTTGAATTTCTCTAATCAATAGTGATTTAGAGGATTTTGTCATATGACTATAGATGGCTTTAATTTCTTCATCTGAAAACTGTCTATTCATACACTTTGACAATTTATCATTTGGGGAGTGACTTCTATTCTTGTAAATTTGGTTCTGCTTTCAAAATATTTGAGAAATAAAGCTTTTATCAGAAACACTGGCTATAAAAATTGTTTCCCAAATTTATGCTTCCCTTTCTAATCTTGCCTGCATTGATTTTGTTTGTGCAAAACCTTTTCAATTTAATGTAATCAAAATTACCCATTTTACATTTCATAATGCTCTCTATGTCTTGTTTAGTTATAAATTCTTCCCTTATCTCTAGGTCTGAGAAACTATTCCTTGCTCTTCTAATTTGCTTACAGTATCACCCTTTATGCCTAAATCATTTACTCATTTTTATCTTATCTTGATATAGTATACAATAAGTAATCTATACCTAATTTCTGCCATGCTATTTTCCAGTTTTCTCAGAAGTTTTTGTAAAAAGTGGTATTTTTTTTACCACTTTACCACTATTTACCAGAAGGTGGTAAATAGCCAATTTTACTATTTTTAAATATTGTGTAATTTTTTAAGATATATATATTTTATGAAGATTATATATTTATGAAGATATATATTATACTTTAGTTATAAAAAGACATATTTAAATAATTTAAATATGATCTTTATGTCACAGACACTAGAATTATGAAAGGCCAAATATATGTTGATAAAGGCAGGAAATGGGATAAGGATTTTTCATTTCTTTTGATTCAATATCACTGTATTGTTCATTCAGTATGTATCTTTATATATAAAAATTAACCAATCTCAACATAACATTTGCAGCTTCACAGTTCACAATATTATTGATATTTATTATAAGGTAGAAAACAAATTAGACATCCTTGAATGTGTGATGTCCAATTCTAGGATTTGATCCCTAGAATCATATAATCATAGCTTTAGAGCTGACAGGAATGTCAAAGGTCAAGTTCAATGTCTTAATTTCACTTATGAGGAAAACCTAGGAAGGTGGAGGAACCTGGTCAAAGCTCCAGAGATGGAAAGCCCAGGTCCTCTGATTTCAGCCAATGTTCTTTTTTTTTTTTTTTTTTTTTTTTTTTTTTTTAATTTACAAAGTAACATAGTATAACAAAAAAGATGATGGCACACAAAACTTCAAATAATTTACAAATCAATTCCCTTTAAATGTATGATTTAAAAAATGCAATTTCTTTATTTTTCCTTTTTCTTCCTCTTCCTATCTTAGAGATGACTACTATTAGATACAGATATGTGTGTGTTTATGTGTATGTGTATCCCATTCTATACATACTTCTATTTGTCAGTTCTTCCTTCATATGATATCATTTGTAGTTAATTTGGATATTTATAATAATCAAAATGACTTATTTTTAAAACAATATTGCTACTGCTGTATACAAAGTTCTCTTGGGTTTATTCATTTCATTTTTTCTTGTTTTATTCTAGTCTATCCATGTTTTTCTAAGATCATTGAGTTCATCATTTCTTATAGTACTTCTAGCACAATTATATACCACAATTTGTTCAGTTTTTTTACCCCAATTGACAGGCATCTCTGCAATTTCTGGTTCTTTTCCACCACATAGAAAGATTTTATATATATACTGAGAGAGAGAGACAGAGACAGAGACAGAGACAGAGGCACAAGTTCTTTTCATTTTTCCCTAACTAACCATGTATTAATTCATTGCTGGGTTTTTTTGTTGTTTTTTTTTACTGAACAACACCATCCAAATACAACAGTCCATGTATGGTTGAGGCCTTCTACAAGTAACCTTCCCTAACTTCATCAAATATCCACTCTTTTCACTGAGACTTGATGATACTCTCTTTGGCTCCTCCACTCATGGCTCCTCCTAACAGGTATCTCTCATTGTTATCCCCAGCCAGAGAACTCATTTTATTTTTATTACATGCATCTCCTGCATCTTTTTTTCTTTTTTGGCCAAGGCAAAAAAAAAAAATTCTTAATGTTCTTTGGTCAATACATGTCATCTGTTCGAACTATACAAGAAAAAAAATTTCACGAGTCTTCTTGTCTGACAGGAATGATAGTGTTTTCTGTAGGGAGGTTCAACTGTAGTAATGATATAGTACTAAATCAAGATATCTACTTAATAAGACTTTCCAGATTATCTGTAAAATAGGAATAATAATAACATCAGTGCTTAGTCCTCAGGATTCATAGGAATTAGGTCATGAAGTAAAGAGGTGCCCAGAGGTCACTGAGTTCAACCTTCTTTTTACAGGCAAGAAAACTGAGACTCAAAAAAATTAAGTGACTGACCTATGGTTCAAAATTATAACGTATGTAAAGTCTGTGTGTTCCTTTTTGCAAACAAAGAGATTGCATAAATTTTAGTTGTTTATTATTGCTTCCATCAGCCTTGATCATGTGGACATTTACTGATTACTAGAATCCTACTTACAAATGATCAGTTCAGGTCTGGTGACCATATCCTGTCTCTACAAATTTTCTCTGGCTATTCCTATACACCAAATTCTCTCATCTCTGACTTCCAGCTTCCCTGGATTTTTTCTAGCTTTAACTAAAGCCTTACCTTTCATAGAAAGTGGTTCTTAGTCCTTCTACATCTTGATGGGTTCTCTTTGACTTTATTTCTAATTTATCTTACATAGACGTTATTTGTACATAAGTAGTTGCGTGTTGTCTCTATTAGTCTGAAAGTTCCTCAAAAACAGGGACTGATTTCCATTTATTTTTTGCATCCCCAGGGCTTAACACAGTGTCTAAATACATTGTAAGTGCTTACTGTTTTGGACTTGACCAAAAACCTGGATGTGCTTTCCTTTCCTGACACATGGACACAAAAACTCAAAGGATCTTTAAAAGAGCTTAGAGATCATCCCGTTCAACCTCTTTGTACAGAAAACTGAGGCTTAGGGAGGGTGGGTGGCTTATATATATATATAGTGCCAAAGAATAGTGCTTTCTAACGTGCCCTAGATTCAAAATTCAGTGCTCTTTCCATCTTCCTGGGCTTCCATTATTTGTTTAGATGTCAAAACAGTACCCCACCCGCTCCCCAGTAATCTCTGTCTAAACATTTGGGTAGAATTATAAGATTACCCAAGGCTGCCAAAAACTCTTCTGGTTACAAACTGCACCCCGAGAGAGAATTGGCTGAAAAGCATGTCTCCCTCTGGCTGATGATATCCTATTAAATCAGTTCAAGAGAGGAAGGGGGGAAGGGAAGGATCCTAACACCAATCCTTTCTTCTTAAAAGATTAATTTAATGATACAGTTCATTATCTCATCAATGTCAAGTTTACCATTAACTCCATCTTTCTCCTCACTTATTAATTTACATGCATTTATTTTCTCTCTGGACACATTACAAAAGTCCTTCAGATTGGCTGTAATCCCTTTACAGAGCACAAATGCCTTCAGGTACTAGCTGTCCTTTCCTGTCCCCAGGAAGACACAGACCTACTCCTATTTGATAACATTTTCTCTTTTCTGACTCATAGATGTATTTCAAATCTCTCAAAGTGAAACCCTCTACTTCCTTCATGAATCCACAGTGGAATTGTATCCTTTAAAGAGGCAGACAGAAAAGGGGGGAGAAAAGAAAGAAGAGAAAGAAATCCCTCATGCATTAATTATAGTGCTGCCAGAATTTTCCAAGATTCTTGAGGCACTTATGGACTTTAATAATTCTTCTCATTCCACTTCGCTGATTTTTTTTTTTTATCTTTGTAACTTAATATCTGGGAATTAAGCCCTGGACTGCTACAGGGCATGAGCTCATCATTTCTTACTATCCTTAATTCAATTAGTCTGTTGTCACAGAAACCAAATTTTTGCATAGATCCCATTCTCATCTATTTCCTTCCTCTTTGGTGAGAAATCAGTTCAGACTTTTTTTTTCTTTCTCCTATTGCATTTGCTCTTTTCATTTGGAATAGTTCTCCAACTTATCAGAAAATCATTAGGAAGATAAATATATGATAAGGTTACTATCCAAAAAATATCTATTTGTAGTTATCTACTAATGGGATATATTTTAAAGAATTTCAAGAACAGGTTTGAACTCAATGGATTGGAGTCAGAGGACCTTTTCTCTACTATCTGTGTAACCTTGGATAAGTATCTTAAATTCTCTCTTTTTAATTTTCTCTTTAAAAAAATAAACAAATACAAAATGAAAAAAGAAAAAAAGAGAAAACTTATATGAATACAACAAAATGAGATGATTCAATATAAAATGAGAAATTTCCATTTCACAGAAACCTGTATAATACATGTTGTTTTCAAAGTAATCCAGCTTTTCTGTGCTTCTGTACACAATTAATAATCTTTTCATTTATAAAATGGAGAAGGGGGAATTAAACTAGATGGACTTTAAAGTCTCTTTTAAATCTAAATTTTATGGCCCTTTTATCAATTCAATTTAATTCAATCAAATAAATGCATTCTGAGTAAATTACTATATGCAAAGAACATTTTAAGAGCCAGGGAATAAATGTAAAGAGAGAATAAGATGAAGCCTTTGCTAATAAATTTACAGTTTCATTGGAAAGATAGGAGAGGGATATATATAGTTACAAATAAACATATCTATATATAGATATACATAAATGTATGTGTGTGTTTTTCTATATAAAACATTCACTAATGCATTGGAAATAGGAAAAGTGTTGAAGTCAGAAAAGGGAGAGATAATTCCTGGCTGAGAGTATTAGGGAAGACTTCATTAAGAAGAACTGAACTTTGAAGGACAAGTAGGATTTCAGTAGGCAAAGATGTGCTTTCCAATAATAAGAGACAGTGTAAGCAAAGGCATAAAAGTTGTAAAAGTATAAAATAAATGGAAAAAAAACAATGAATAATCTAATTCATTGGATTTAGAACTGGAGTTGAGCTCATAGGTCAGAAAGCCTATGAAGCCTATGGATAGTCAATGATAGAGCTAGAATTTTATCTCACAGTCCCTGACTTCAAATGTAATGTTCTTTGCTCATATAGAGAATATAAAGAGAAGAATAGTGCAAAATTAAAAAAAAAACATTTAAGTCCTATATCAGTAGTAGCTATTATTATTTATCCTCAGTTTTATGACATTTACAAATTGTACAAACATCTCATCATGGATTGCATCTGAGACACTGAAAAAAATGTTACACAATATATTGTAGCACAAATAGAAAACTTCCCCATGATTAAAATCATCTATTATTCAACATTCTATATCCAAAGTCAATAATTTTTGTAATATCATATTCTATATCCATCTTGCACATAATATCATAAAAGATTTTGTCAAATAGTTTGATGACATTCAGATATAGCAACAAACTCCTTGTCCATATAATCTAGTAAAGCTTTAACAAAAGGAAATGAGGGCAACTTACTCTTATTGAATCAATGCTGGCTGGCGCATCTTGATCAGCTCCTCCCTTTCTAAGTGCTTGCAAACTATATCTTTAATCATCTCTATATTGCCTGGAATTAACTTCAGACATCAAACAAGATTTGTGAGCTGGAAAGATCTACTTTCTTCTTTTCTTCTTTCTGTTCTTTTGTTTTCAACAATTAGAACAATTTTTTTCTCATCATATTTTCAATTCTTTACAGCAAAGCTTCTTAAACTTTGGGTCATGGCGCCATTTGGGTAATGTAACTGAATGGGGGGGTTATGAAATTATGATTTATTATCAATAAATGTTTGATTTGCATACCTATTTTACAAACCTATATACCCAGGGTCATGTAAAAATTTCTTGGGCAAAAATGTGTCACAAGTAGAAAAAGTTTAAGAAGTCCTATTCTATAATGAATCAAATACTTGGGACAACATCTCAGTAACATTATAAAAACTTTCAGTATTCTAGAATATAATTAATTTAAGAAAAGGCACTGTTACTTGACGAGGGCAACTAAATGATCTATTCTTATCATAACACTTTTCTTGGGTTTTCATTTTAGCCCTATTCTTTCTTCAGTCTGAAGATCATAGTGAAAGAAAAATAAACAAACAAATAAATGCGAATAAGGAGATGAATCATTTTATCTCTTTTGTATCCATTAGGCTGGTGATTTTGCACAGCCCTCCCTCACTTAAATCCACTTCACTTGCATTTCATAGCATCACTTCCTTGACATCCTCTTTGAGAATAAAGGATAACTTTTTCCAATAAGATCAGCGGTGAAACAAGGTTACCCATTATCACCAATATTATTCAAAATTTAATTAGAAATGTTAGATTTAGCAAAAAGAGAAGAAAAAGAAATTAAAGAAATTAGAGTAGGTAATGAGGAAACAAAATTATCAGTTTTTGAAGATGATATTTAGAGAATCCTAGAGAATCAATTAAAAAATTACTAGAAACAACTTACAACTTTGGCAAAGTTTCAAGATATAAAATAAATCCATGTAAATCATCAGCATTTCTATATGTTAGCAACAGAGTCCAGCAGCAAGAGATACAAAAAAAATGTTTTTTCATTTGAAATAACTGTAGAAAATATAAAATATTTGGGAGCCTACCTGTCAAGACAAAGTCAGGAACAAAATACTTTCCATAAAAATAAAGTCAGATCTAATCAAGTGGAAGAATATCAAATAATCATATATAGGCTGAATTAATATAATAAAAATGATAATTCTTGCTAAAATAATCTATTTATTCAGGGCCAAACAAATCAAACTCCCAAGAAATTCTTTTACAGAGCTACAAAAAATAATAAAGGTTAAAAATTTCAAGGGAATTAATGAAAAAATGCAAATGAAGGTGACCTAGCTATACTAGAACTAAAACTATATTAGAAAGCAGCAGCCATCAAAACCATTCCATACTGGCTAGTAAATAGAGAATCTAGTAGTAAATAGTAGACTAGGGTAGGTTCAGTAGACCCAATAGTCAATGACTTAGTAATTTAGTATTTGATAAACCCAAAGACCCTAGCTTCTGGGATAAGAACTCAGTGTTTGACAAAAGTTGCTAGGAAAACTAGAATTTAGTATGACAGAAACTAAGCATTGACCCATACACCAAGATAAGGTTGAAATGGGTTCATGATATAGACATAAAAAATGATTTTATGTTTTACAAGGATGAATGTTGAAAACTATCTATGCGTATGTTTTGAAAACAAAAAGTTTTTAAAAGGGGGGAAGGTGCAGCTAGATGACACAATAGATAGAGCACCACCCCTCAAGTCAGGAGGACCTGAGTTCAAATATGGCCTCAGATACCTAATGTATTATCTGTGTGGTCCTCTTGTGGCAAGTCACTTAATACTAGTACTTTGTTCTAATATTAGAATAAAGGATAGTCAACCTCTCAGATCTATGGAAAAGGAAAAAATTTGTGTCCAAAGAAGAATTAGAGTATATTATGGAATGCAAAATGGATAATTTTGATTACATTAAGTTAAAAAGGTTTTACACAAATGAAACCAATGCAGACAAGATTAGAAGGGAAGTAGAAACTGGGAAAAAGCTTTTTTTACATTCAAGGGTTCTGATAAAGGACCCATTTCTAAAATCTATACAGAATTGATTTAGATTTATAAGAATGTAAGCCATTCTCCTATTCTCAAAGCATATGAACAGACAATTTTCAAATGAAGAAATTAAAAACATTTCTGATGATAAGAAAAAATGCTCTAAATCACTATTGATCAGAGAAATGCAAATTAAGATAACTGATATACCACTGCACACCTCTCAGATTGGCTAAGATGACAAAAACATAATGGTGAGTGTTGGAGGGGAGGTGGGAAAACTGGGACACTGATACATTGTTGGTGGAGTTGTGAACTGATTCAACTGTTCTAGAGAGCAATATGAAACTATGCCCAAAAGCATATCAAACTGTGCATACCCTGTGATCCAGCAATGTTTCTACTGGGCCTGTATTCCAAAGAGATCATAAAAAAGGGAAAAAGAACTCACATGTGCAAAAATGTTTTTAGCAGCTCTTTTTTTAGTGGTAAGAAACTGGAAATTGATGAATGCCCATCAGCTGAAGAATGGCTGAATAAGTTATGGTATATGAATGTCACGGAATATTATTGTTCTGTAAGAAACGACCAGCAGGATGATTTCAGAGAGGTCTGGAGAGACTTACATGAACTGATGCTAAGTAAAGTAAGTAGAACCAAGAGAACATTGTATACAGCAGCAACAAGATTATTCAATGATCAATTCTGATAGGCGTGGCTCTTTTCAACAGTGAGATGATTTAGACCAGTTTTAATGATCTTATGATAGAGAGACATCTACACCCAGAGAGAGGACTGTGGGAACTGAGCATGAATTGCAACATAGCATTTTCACTCTGTTTGCTCTCATTTTGGTTTCTTTCTTCTTTTTTCCCCCTTTTTGATCTTATTTTTCTTGTGCAGCATAATTGTGGAAATATGTGTAGAAGAATTGCACATATTTAGCATATATTGGATTACTTGTTATCCAGAAGAGGATATGGAGGGAATGAGAGGGAGGAAAAAAAATTGGAATCCAAGGTTTTACAAGGATGAATGTTGAAAACTATGCATATGTTTTGAAAACAAAAAGTTTTTAAAGGGGGGGAGGTGGAGCTAGATGACACAGTAGATAGAGTACCACCCCTGAAGTCAGGAGAACCTGAGTTCAAATTTGACCTCAGATACCTAATACTTATTATCTGTGTGGTCTTGTTGTGGCAAGTCACTTAACCCCCAGTTGCCTCAGCAACAAACAAACAAACAAACAAACAAAAGAATGAATGAATTAATAAATAAATAGATGATAGATAGATATTATTTTTAGAGAGACAATAAAGGACAAACAACATCATCTATCCTATCCATGAGTCTTTTTGACTTCCAAGAATATAGTCTCACCTCTAACATGTCTGTGTCTCCTCCATAGAGGAGGAGTCAAACATAGAAACAAAAATCTGTCATTTGATCCATCCATTCCCTCTAGGCATTGTTTCAATTTACCTTTCCTTTTGTGATGAAATTCCTTGAGACCATCTAAAATTAATATCTTCACTTCCTTTCCTCTCACTATCTGTTTAATTTTCTATAGTATGACTTCTGACCTCATTATTCCAACAAAATAACTTTTTCCAAGCTTACTGATGGTCTCTTATTTCCTAATTGTGTGACCCTGGGCAAGTCAGTTAACTCTGTCTCAGTTTTCTCATCTGTAAAGTGAGCTGGGGAAGCAAATGGTCAACCATTCCAATGTCTTTGCCAAGAAAATCTTAAATGGTATCAAGATCTGGACCCAGATCAAAATCACTAAACATACCAAAAACATTTTTACTTCAATTTGATACCACAACAGTAAACCATATTTGTTTCTCTATCTCCTGTGTCCTTCTTTACATTCCTCTCCCTTCTTCTCTTAAATCAGTTTTGTTGTTGGGAAGAAGACTAGAGTAGTAGACCTTCATTTTGTGGGATAACAATAAAAACAATATACAACATCAACAATAATTGCAATTGCTTTAGCATTTCAATTTTTTTTAAAAAATTTTAAAGCTTTTTTATTTTCAAAACTTATGCATAGATAATTTTTCAACATTGACCCCTGCAAAACCTTTTATTCCAAATTTTCCCTTCCTTCCCTGCATCCGCTCCCCTAGATGGCAAGCAATCCAATATATGTAAAACATGCTAAAATATAGCATTTCTATTTTTAAAGCACCTGATATGTTCATTTGAAGCAACAACTCATATCTGCATGGTAGATGGGATTTATCAAGGTCTAAAAGGGAAAAAAAGATTTGAGAATAATGCAGATAAGTAGAAAAACTAAGCTTCCCCCAAAGAGGAGAAGTTCAAAAATATTGGGTCAGAAGATCTTTTCCTGTGCTTGAAATTATTTTCATGGAAAAAGAAAAGCTACAATTATAACTGTAAAGAATTAACTTGCATGAATAGTGAGTAATTGTTTGGAGCACACTGAGTCAAAACGAGGTTAGGTTTTCTTTTATAGATACACACATCAGGAGAATAAAGAAGGGAAAAAAATGATCCTCTTTTGGAAAAAGTGTCCAGAATGATTTGCAAGAGTCCACAATTGTGTCCTTAGACAAAAATCATTCATTGTGTTGGCAGCAAGGCTCTTCCATCAGGCTTGGAAGTGTCTGGACCCAAAGAGTGGAAGGACTGAGAGGATTTTTTACCATGACTCCCACAGGAAGTGATGGGCTGAGAGCACAGCTACAGGCTTTCCTGTACAGTGTAATTGGCCCAATGTGTGCAAAACATTCTTATCTGATGAAGAACTGGAAAGAGGACTGTTTGCTAAAATGTTGGAAAGAATATCAGATTCAACTTCATTTTCCTCTCATTTTTCTTTCTCTGGTCTGTTCCTTCTCCATCTTTAATTTCCAAATTCTTCTCCAGATAACGTTTTTTAAAACATTATTCCATTTTTATTAGGAAGGACAGACATAAGTTCAACTCTATTCAACTAGCACATAGAAGGCACTAGATTAGGTGCTTGGGATATAAAGACAAGAATGATAAATATAGTGTCTGCCTTTGAATAGTTTCCATTCTACTAAAAGGAGCATATATCAAATGAGTTATATAATTATATTTGTAATTTGTATATTTAATATTTGTGAAGTACTTAGTCCTGTGCCTGGCATACAGTAGGTGTTATATAAATGCTTATTCCTTCTTCTTCCCTTTAAACACTTGGTTTTCTATCATTCTGCATATCTAATCTTCTATATAACTTCTTTATTCAGTATACATCTGACTGGTATATTCACACTTTTAGTTTTCATATTTAATATTTTATTTTCTCAGTTACATGTTAAACATTTTTTAAAAATTGAGTTCCAGATTCTCTCCCTTCCTCTACACTTCCACAATCCCTTTTAATATTTTTTATTTAATATTTCCCCCCAGAAACATTTAAAACAATTTTTACATTTGTTTTTAAAAGTTTTGAGTTCAAGATTCTCTCCCTTCTCCCCACCCCCCATTTGCCATTAAGAAAGCACATGTGAAGTTATGCAAAACATTTTCATAAAAGTCATGTTGTGCCAGAAAACATAGATCTTCCACCCTAAAAAAAAAAAAAAAAAAAAAAAAAAAAAAAAAAAAAAAAAAAAAAAAAAAACTCGAGAGAGAGAGAGAGAGAGAGAGAGAGAGAATTCTTCAATCTGTATTCAGACACAATCAGTTCCTTCTCTGGGTATGGAGAGGACTTTTTTAATCATAAGTCCTTTAGAGTAGTAGTGGATCATTACACTGTTGAGAATAGCAAAGTCATTCACAGTTGATCATCTCAGAACATGCTATTACTTTGCACATTACATTACATTTCATTTTACTTGAATTCATGAAGGACTTTCCAGATTTTTTTGAGAGGATCCTGTTTATTATTTTCCATATAAAAATAATATTCTACCATAATCATATTCTAAAATTTACTTATCCATTCCCCTATTGATAGGCATCCCCTCAATTTCCCATCTTCTTGCCCTGAGAAGAGAGCTGCTACAAATATTTTTGCATATAGGTCCTTTTCACTTTAAAAAAAAAATCTTTTGGGATTCATGCCTACTGGTAGTATTGTTAGGTCAAAGGATATGTGTGATTTTATAGTCTTTTGGGCATAAATCATATCTTTTGATCATTTATCATTTGGGGCATGCTTTTTTTTATATAAATTTGACTCAGTTTCCTCTTGAAAGGGAGAAGTGAGAATTGGGATCTTAGCAGAGAAACTTGCTTCAAAATTCTTTTTACGATTATTATTGCTAACTGTAGCCCTTTCCCCATCTATTCTATTCTCTCTTTTCTTTCACCCTGTCTTTTCTCAAAAATGTTTTGTTATTGATCACTCCGTCCCAATAGGCCTTCTCTTCAAATATCTCTCCCATTCCCATGTCCTACCCCCACCATTTTTCTGCACAGTAGATAGATTTCTATACCCATAATGAGTGTATGATATTTCTTGTTTAAGCCACTTCTGATGAGAGTAAGATTCACTCATTAATCCTCCACTCTTCCCTTCTTCCCCTTCACTGTAACAGCTTTTTCTTGACTCTTTTCAAGGCAGTTAATTTATATGATTCCATTTCTTCCTTTCCTTTTCCAGTATATTCCTCTCTCACCCCTTAATTTATTTTTAAAATTATTATCCCTTCATACAGTGCCCTCTGTGGTGTGTATATATATATATATATATATATATATATATATATATATATTCTGTTTCTAACTGTTGTAATAATAAGAAAGTTCTAAAGAGTTACAAGTGCTATTCTCCCATGTAGGAATGTAAACAGATAAACCTTGAGTCCCTTATGATACATTTTCCTGATTACCTTCTTATGTTTCTCCTGAGTTCTGTATTTGAAAATCAAATTTTCCACTCAGTTTTGATTTTTTTCCATTGCAAATGCTGAAAAATCCAGTTTCATTGAATTTCTACCTTTTCTCCGGAAGGATTATACTCAGTTTTTCTGGGTAGGTGATTCTTGGTTGTAATCCTAGATTAGTTGCTCTCCAGAATATCATATTCCAAGCTCTTTGGTCCTTTAATGTAGAAGCTGCTAAATCGTGTGTTAACCTGATTGTGGCTCCATTACCTATTCTTGAATTGTTTTTTTGTTCTGGATGCTTGCAATATTTTCTCCTTTACCTTGGAGTTCTGCAATTTTGCTACAATATTCCTGGGAGTTCTCATTTGGGGATCTTTTTCAGGAAGTGATTGGTGGATTTTTTTCAATTTCTATCTTATTCTCTGGTTCTAGGATATCAGGAAAATTTTCTTTGATAATTTCTTGAATGATGATGTGCAGACTCTTTTTAAAATCGTGACTTTCAGATAGACCAATAATTTTTTAAATTCTCTCTCTTGGATCTAGATCAGTTGTTTTTCCAATGAGATCATTCACTTTTTTTTTCTATTCTTTCTTTTCTTTTTTTTCTTTTTTGGTTTTGCTCTATTGTATCTTGATTTCTCATAAAAACCATTAGCTTCCATTTGCTCAATTCTCATTTTTAAAGAATTATTTTCCTCAGTGAACTTTTGTACCTCCTTTCCCATTTAGACAATTTTGCTTTTTAAGGCACTCTTCTCCTCATTAGCTTTTTTGTATTTCACTTTGCACCACTCTCAATTCTTTTCCTAAATTTTCCCTTTATCTCTCTTGCTTGATTTTCAAAATCCCTTTTAAGCTTTTCCAAGGCCTGAACTCAATTCTTATTTTCCTGGGAGCCTTTGGATGTAGGAGCTTTGACTTTGCTATCTTTTTATTAGTATGTGTTTTGATCTTTTTTTGTCACCACAGTAACTTTCTTTGGTCAGAAACTTTTGTCTGCTCATTTTTCTAGTCTGTTACTCAACTTTTCACTCTTTGTTAAAGTAGGACTCTGTTTCTAGTGTGGAAGGTGCATTGTCTTAAGCTTCAGGGGTTTTGTGGAGTTGTTTTCAGAGCTCCTTCTAAGGACCTGACCAGAAGCATTCTTTTCTGCCCTGGGGCTATGCTAGTGCAGCCTGCAAGGCTGGACTCCTACTCTGGTGTCACAAATCTTTTCTGCTGATCTTCTTTTTATTAAAGCTTTTTTATTTTCAAAATATAGGCATAGATAATTTTCAGCATTCACCCTTGCAAAACCTTGTGTTCCAAAATTTTCCTTCCTTCCCCCTTCTCCCCTAGACAGCAAGCAATCCAATATATGTTAAACAAGTGCAATTCTTCTATACATAGTTCTACAAATATTATGCTGCACAAGAAAAATCAGATCAAAAAGGAAAAAATGAAAAAGAAAACAAAATGCAAGCAAACAATAATAAAAATTGTGAAAATACTATGTTGTGATCCACACTCAGTCCCCACAGTCCTCCCTCTGGGTGCAGATGACTCTCTCCATCACAAGGCCACTGGAAATGGTCTGAATTGTCTCATTGTTGAAAAGATCCAAGAGCATCAGAATTGATCATCATATAATATTGCTGTTGTGTACAATGTGTTCCTGGTTCTGTTCACTTCACTTATGTGCTGACCTTCTGAGTTTCCTTCATATGAAAAATATTCTACTCTGTCTCTTTTGGACGTTCTGATGCCCTAAAATTTGTTTAGAATCATTATTTAAATGAATTTGGAATGGTTTGGAAGAGAGGTTGAGTGACTTTCTGCCTTTACTTCCATCCTGTTGGCTCCACCTTCCACTGATCTAAGTTCCAATTCATCCTCAGATACTTAACTGTATGACCCTAAGGAAGTCATCTTCTACTTCAGTTTCCTTAATTGTAAAATGGGAAGAATATATCCTAGACTTGTTATGAGGATCAAATGAGATAATATTTGTAAAGTGTTTGGCACACTATCTGGCACATCACCAAGAATTTAATAAATGATTCTTTCCTTCTAACTCTAAAACTTTAAGCCAATAAAGTTAGCAGTCTAAGTTATTTCTATTAATTTTGACTTTGGTTCTAGGTCTAGTTTTAATTTTTTTTCTAAAATAAAATTTATTGATATTTCTTTTGTTTCACTTTCCTTCACAGTTATCTTTAGTACTGTATTTCAAAGTTCCTCAGAATTAAAACTTCCTGACTTCTGGGAGCCAAGATGGTAGAAAAAGCAATAGATAACCTTATTCCCATTCTTATATTCCTTCCATATTCACCTCTAAATAGAAGCCCCCCCCCAAAAAAAAAAACTTAAACAGTAGAAGGAGCAAAAAAGATGGCTTGAAACAATCCTTCAGCCCAAGAAGCTTGCAAGACCTGAAGGAAAGGTCTCAGTCAGATAAAAGGGGAGAACAATGCAGGACAGGAAGTATCTCAAAAAACTCACAAGCCAGAGGTAGACCCTGAATCCCTGTGTGGTGGAGCAGGGAAAACATCAATATCAGGACTCTCCCCCCACCAGTGTACTTCAGCATAGCCAGGAGAATCAGGCAGACACTTTTACCTTCTCAGCACTGCATCAGACACTGTCCTGTGATAACATCAATATAGTACCAGGTAAACAGGACCTGAAGCCCCTGGCACAAGAAACTTAATACAGTGCCCCTTGCATACTGGGAAGCAGAGTTCAAATATAAAAGAAAAAAAAAAAAAAGATGAACAAAGAAAAAAAAAAAACCTGACCATACAAAGTTGTTATTATGGTTGGGAAGACCAACCTCAGACACAAATTCAGAAGAGGACAACAATGTTAAAAAATCCAAAGGCAAAACCCCAAAGAACAATGGGCAATGGTCTCAAATCCAAAAAGAGCTCACATGGAAGAGCTCAAAAAAGGGCTTAAAAAATAAAGGAGTTAGGATTGCAACCAAGAACCACTTATTCAGTGAAATTAAGCATAATACATCAAGGTGAAAAAAAAAATGTCATTCAATGAAATAGGATTTCAAGCTTTCATAAAGAGAAGACCAGAATTTTAACAACAACAATAACAAAAGATGAACTCTAATATCAAGACTCAAAAGAAGTATAAACAAACAAAAAAGAGAAAAGAAAATATAAGAGATTCAACAGAGGTAAACATGGAAAGATGATATTTGTAATGCTTAAAAATTGTACCACTAATAGTACAGGTAGAAAGAAATGGACAGAAAGTCCGAGTAGAAAGTGAATTTGAGAGAAGGACATAAAACAAATTTAAAGGATGAGGAAGAGGAGTACACTGAATGCAAAAGAAAGGGAGAGATAAAATGGGGTAAATTATTTCACTTGAAGAAATAGGAAAGACCTTTTACAATGGAGGGGAAGATGAGAGGGTAGGTGATGGTAATCACTTGAATATTAAGGCTCAAAGAGGAAATAATATAGAATTATTAGTTGAATATAGAAATCTACCTTACCACATAGGGAAATAGGAGGGGAAGATACTAAGTAAAGAGAAGGGGACATGACAGAAGAGAAGGCTGATTGGAGAAACTGGTAGACACAAGCAAAATATTGTCAATAGGGGAAAGGTGAAGAGAGAAAGAACTAACAGAAGGAAAAATGGTTTAGAGGGAGATACACAGGTAGTAATCATAATGTGAACATGAGTAGAATGAATTCTCTTATAAAACAGAAGTGAATAGCAGGGTATATACAATATATATTATATACAATATGCTGTTAAAAAGAAAAACACTTGAGCCAGAAAGAAGCACACAAGTAAAGGTAAGAGGCTGCAGAGGATTCCATTATGTTTCACTTGAAGTTAAAAAAAAAAAAAAATCAGGGGCAGCAATACTGATCTCAGACAAAGTAAAAGCAAAAATAGATCTAATTAAAAGAAATGAAGAAGGAAATTACATCTTTCTAAAAGGCACCATAGACAATTAAGCATTATCAATACAAAACATATGCACCAAGTGATAACAGCAATAAAATTCTTAAAAAAAAAAAGTAAGATGAGTTATAGGAAAATAGAAAAAAAAACTATATTAGTGGGGGACCTCAACTTTCCCATCTCAGAACTTGATAAATCCAAACAAAACTAAACAAGAAAGAAACTAAGGAGGAAAATAAAATATTAGAAAATTTAGATATGACAGACGTTTGCAGAAAATTGGTTGGTAATAAAAAGGACCATGTCTTTGTTCTCAGAAGCACATGGCATCTATACAATGACCATGTCTTAAGGCATAAACTCCTCAAAATCAAATGTAGAATGGTAGAAATAGTAAATGCATTGTTTTCAGAGCACAATGCAATAAAAATTACATTTAACAAGGGACAATGAAAAGACAGATTAAAAATTAATTAGAAACTATCCAATCTAGCCCCAAAGAATAAGTGGATCAAAGAACAAATCATAGAAACTATTAATATTTTTACTGAAGAGAATGACAACAATGAGACAACATATCAAAATTTATGACATATAGCCAAAGCAGTAATTAAGGAGAACATTATTTCTCTAAATTCTTACACCAACACAACAGGAAAAGAATGAACCAAAGAATTGTGCATAAAACTGAAAAAAAGAAAAATTAGAAAAATAACAAAATTAAAATCGCCAATTATCCACCAAATTGAAAATCCAGAAAAAGGGTAGGATTAATAAGTTGAAAAAAAAAGAATAAGAATAAACTATTGAGCTAATAAATCAATGTAAGACCTAATTTTATAAAAAACAAAAAAAAATGCAGTAAGACAGATAAACTATTGGTTAACTAAATTTTAAAGAAAAGAAAGATGATGATCAACTGAGAATGACTCAGCTTTTCTCAGCAACATGGTGATCCAAGACAAGCAGCAAAGACTTATGAAACAAAAGAGCCCCCACATCCAGATAAAGAACTGATGGACTCAATGTAGATTGAAGCATATTTTAAAAATTTATTTTATTCTTGTGGTTTTTTTTTTTACTTTTGACGTTTCTTCTTTCACAACTATAACTAATATGAAAATATGTTTTACATACTAGCACACATGTAAATTATCAAACTGTCTATATCTATGGAAAAGAGGAGGGAAGAGAGAAAATTTGGAACTCAAAATCTTGTAAATGCTAAAAAATTTCTTAATTTTTAACATGTAACTGGGGGAAAAGTACTGCTAAAAAAAAAAAAAAGGAAAGAAAGAAGCCAAATATCCAGTATCAAAAATGTAAAGGATAAAATCACTAACAATGAAGAAGAAAGTAATACAATATTTTGCCTAATTATATACCAATAAATCTTAAAATCTGAACAAAATCAGTAAATATTTATAAAAACATAAATTACACAGATTAACAGATCAGGAAATATGTCTAAATAACTCTATCTTAGAAAAAGAAATTGAACAAGTAATGAACTCCTTAAAAAAATTTTTATCAAACATTTGAAGAATAATTAATTATAATACTATGCCAATTATTTGGAAAGATAGGTGAAATCCCACTAAACTCCTTTTATGGCACAAATATGGTGCTGATACCTAAATAAAGAAGAACTAAAATGGAGAAATTGAATATCAACACAAAAAAATTTTGAACAAAGTATTAGCAAGGTAATTGCAGCAATATATCACAATGATTATACACTATGACCAGGTTGGATTTACACTAGAAATAGAGAGTTGGTTTACTACATCAGTAATAAAACCAATAGAAATCATATGAATATGTCAATAGAAGCAGAAAAAGTTTTTGACAAAATAAACCACCTATTTCTAATAAAAACATTGGAGAACATAGGAATAGAGAGCATTTCTTAAAATGATAAGCAGTATTGTTCTAAAACCATCAGTAAGCATTATCTATAATGGGGATTAGCAGATCAGAAGTGAAGCAAAGATGCCCATTTTCACCTCTATTATTCAATACAGTATAGAAATATTAGCTATAGCAATAAGAGAAGAAAAATAAATCAAAGGAATTTGAATAGGCAATGAAGAAACAAAATAATCATTCTTTGTAAATGATATGATGGTGTATTTAGAGAACCTTAGAGAATCAATTGAAAAATTACTCAAAATAATTAGCAACTTTAGTAAAATTTTGGGATTTAAGATAAACTCACATAAATCATCAACATTTCTATATATGACCAACAAAGCCTAGACATAAAAAAAAAGAAATTATATTGAAAAAGAACTAAACAATATAAAATACCTGGGATTCTACCTGCCAAGAAAAAATCAAGAATTATATGAACACAATTACAAAACACATTTTACACAAATAAAGTAAGATCTAAACAACTGAAAAAATATCATTGCTCATGACCTAGCCAATATAATAAATATAATATATTTATAGCCAATATAATAATAACAACATTTCTGCCTAAGCTAATTCATTTATTCAGTAAATCAAACCAATCAAACTACCAAAAAATTGTTTGTTAGAACTAGGAAAAAATAACAAAATTTGTCTGAAAGAACAAAAGGTCAAGATTATCAAGGCAATAATTGGGGGGAAAATATACAAAATCTTGGCCTGGTAATACCAGATATCAAATGGTACTATAAACCAGTAATCATCAAAACTATCTAGTCCTAGCTAAGAAATAGAGTGGTGGATGAGTGGAATAGATTAGCTACACAAGATATAGTAGTCAATGGCCATAGTAACCTGGTGTTTGATAAGTCCAAAGACTCCAGCGTTTGGGATTAGAATTCACTATCTGACAAAAACTGCTGGGAAAACTAGAAAACAATAGGTTCCAAATTAGGAATAGGCCAATATCTCCCACTATATACTAAAATAAGGTCAAATGAGTGCATTATTTAAGTATAAAGGTAGATTCCCTTTATTAGCAAATTAGAGAGTAAGGAAGAGTTTATCTATCAGATCATGGAGAAGGGAAGCATTTGTGACCAAACAAGAAATAGAGAGCATTACATAAAATGTAAGATTGATAATTTTGATTATATTAAATTAAAAAGCTTTTGTACATACAAAATCAATGCAGCCAAGATAGGAAGGAAAACAGAAAGCTGGGAAACAATCTTTGTAGCCAGTGTCTCTGGTAAAGGACTCATTTCTCAAATATATAGAGAACTGAATCATATTTACAAGAATACAATGTATTTCCTAATTGATAAATAGCCAAAGGATATGAATAGGTAGTTTTTAGATGAAGAACAGGTAGTTTTTAGATGAAGAAATTGAAGTTATTTATAGGCATATGAATTACTTTTGATTAAAGAAATACAAATTAAAAGAACTCTGAGTACCACATCATACCTTTCAAATGGGTTAATAGGACAAAAAAAGAAAAATGACAAATGTTGGAGAGGATGTGAGAAAATTGGGATATCATTCTGGAGAGCAATTTGGAACAATGTTCAAAGAACAACTGTATATAACTTTTGATCCAGCAATATCACTACTAGGTTTTTATCCCAAAGAGATCATAAAAAAGGGAAAATTACTTAAAAATATTTATAGAAGCCCTTTTTTGTGGTGGCAAAATATTGGAAAGTGAAGGGATGCCCATCAGTGGGGAAGTGGCTGAACAAACTGTGACATATGGATATAATAGAATGCTATTGTGCAACAATAAATGATGAACAGACAGATTTCAGGAAAAAAAATACCTAGAAAGACTTGCAGGAACTAATGCAAAATGAAATGAGTAGATCTAGGAAAACATTGTACATAGTATCAGCCACATTATATAATGATCAACTAATAAATTACTTAGTTCTTCTCCACAACACAATGATCCAAGACAAGACAAAGGACAAATGAAGGAAAGTGAAATCCACATCTAGATAAAGAAATGATAGATTCTGAGTGCAGATTGAAATTTTTTTAACTTTATTTTTTTCAACATGGAAATGTGTTTTATGTGATAACACATGTACAACCTATATCAAATTGCTTACCATTTTCATTAGAGGGAAGGAAGGAGAAAAGTTTGGAACTCAAAATTTTGTAAAAATTAATGCTAAAAAATGTCTTGACATGATGTAATTGAGAAAAAATACTATTAATTAAAAAAACAGAATGCTAACAAAAATAAAGAAAACCTTCCTTGTAACAAAAAAAAAAAACAATCAATAGAGCGACTCTAATTGACAATGTATGCAATATTATGGTTCATCAGTCTCTGTCAAAAAGATGTTTCATTATATATTGTCTAAAAATCATCTATTATAATTACTCAGATTTTACTTGTCCTTAACTTCCAATTGCAAACTGGAAGGAGGAGAACCATATTCCATTTGTCTGGGTAAGTAGAATGAGGAAGATGTTCCTCTTAATTGACATCCTTGACCACTATACCTGTCCCACAATCTCAGGGATCAACTTCCCTCTGCTACACAAAGTTTCTTTCTCCATGGACATTATCAATTTAGGCAATTATCAAGAGCCTTTTCCTAGGCTGGTGTCCTAGTCACAACTACTCAGTCATCCAACTCTGTACACCAGTGTGTCATTGTCATAAAAAATAACCTAAGCATTAAACACAAATAGATTTTCATTTGTTTCATTGTTTACAATTTATAAACTGGGGGGGAAACTGAAGGAAGAAATAGTGAGGAGTGTTTTTCTGTTTTGTTTTGATTTCATTTGTTTTACTGCTCTGAGTGACTATTGTTCATTTGATTATTGAAAAAGAGAAAATTTTATCCTGTGTTAATGTCATTATCCATCCCTGGAAAGTATACTGCCAAGGTAAGAGAACTTATCCATAGCATTCAACTTCACCATTTGCTTGAACTGATGTTTCTATATATGGATGGTGTGGTGCTAGCTGATAAAGGACCTGTGTTTTATTTGATGTTAATTGTTAAATCAAAATTAGCATAAGCAGCAGAGAATCAATCTGTACTTTGTTGTATCTCAACTTCACAAACTGCATTAAATCTACAATCATCTGCAAACAAAAAAATCATGTACCAACACTTCCTCCATTTTAGTTCTGGCTTGTAGCCTTTTTCAACTGAAGAATTTTCTGTCTTTGATTCCATGTTTGCCCTATTTGAAAGCATTTGACAACATGGATGAAAACATGCTAAAAAGCATGGGAGCAAGAACAAGTCTTGTTTCATTCCATTGGTGACTGGGAAAACTCAAAAGCATTGTCTATTATCCAGAACCTGGGCAAACAACAATTAGCCTGTATTTGAAATTGAAAAATGATTGCTTATACATAGGACTAGAAACATTTACCTTCTCTTATATGGAACAGGAATTCACAGAAAATGTTTACAAAGGGCAGGGTTAGTCAGGAGGTCAATTCTCAGGCCAGCCCAAATGTTCACTTCCCTTCCAACTCTGAAATTTTCAGACACAAGCATATGCTCACTTGTTAAATGTTGCTTACTAGGGATTCTTTATCACATGTAGCTTGGACTAAGTGAATCCTTGAATCCCTTTCAACTTTGAATATTTGGTAATTCATGCCTGGGACATTTCAGGGGATCATAAACTATTAAAACTAGAAGAACTGCAAGAAATCGTCTGGTCCATCAATGTCTTCATTTTTAAATAACCAACATATCTGAACCCAAAGAGATTAAGTGAATACAAGTCAGTTGCAGAGCCCAGGTATCCTGAATTCCCAGGGTAGCCTTTCCAATCTCCCAAGCTTGCATTTAACACTGAGGCTTATGTTTCCTACTCTGTGCAAGTAAAATTTTACTTGCCTACCTGAAAGATGACTTTTTAAGCTTCAACCAGAAATGTTGGATGCAAGCAGAAGTCAAAGAGAGAGGCACCATGCATACTAAATGTTAATAGCCCCACTTTTTGTAATAGCAAAGAACTGGAAAAGTAGATGGCCATTTATAAAGTTGTTGGAGACAGGAAAACCTGAGTTTGAATTCTACCCCAGTCATTTACTAGTTATATAATACTGGGTAAGTCACTCAATCACTCTAAGCCTAAGTTTCCTCATTTGAAAAATAGGAATAATATAATACCTACCTCTGAGGGTTTTTTGAAGGATCAAATGAGATAATAATTGTAAAGTATTCAGCAAAGTAATTGGCACATACCAAGTACTATCTAAATGTTAGCCAAAATAGCATCAATTATATATTAATATAATCCATTGATAATCAATAAGTTGTATACATTATATAATTATTTTTAATTAAAGTTTTTTTTATTTTCAAAACATATGCATGGATAATTTTCAACAATCACCCTTGCAAAACCTCGTGTTCCAAATTTTTTCCCTTTCTTTCCCCCACCCCCTCCCCTATACGTCAAGTAATCCAATATATATTAAACATGTAAAATTCTACATATATTTCTATAAATATCTTGCTACACAAGAAAAATCGACCAAAAAGGTAAAAAAAATGAGAAAGAAAATGCAAGCAAAAAATGACAAAAAGAGTGAAAATACTACATTGTGGTCCACACTCAGTTCCCACAGTCCTCTTTCTGGGTGTAGATGTGTCTCTTCATCACAAGACTATGTCAACTGGCCTGAATCATCTCATTATTGAAGAGATCCATGTCCATCAGAATTGATCATTGTATAATTTTACTGATGCCACATACAATGATCTCCAGGTTCTGCATATTTCACTTAGCATCAGTTCATATAAGTCTCTCCAGGCTTCTCTGAAATCATCTTGCTGTTTGTTTCTTACAGAACAATGATATCCCAGAACGTTTATATACCATAACTTATTCAGCCATTTCCCAACTGATGGGCATCCACTCATTTTCCAGTTTCTTGACACTACAAAAAGGGTTGACATAAACTTTTTTGCACATGTGGGTCCCTTTCCCTCTTTTAAGATCTCTTTGGGATATAGGCCCAGTAGAAATACTGCTGGATCAAAGAGCATGCACAGTTTTACAATCTTTTGGGCATAATTTCATATTGCTCTCCAAAAAAGTTGAATCAGTTCACAACTCTACCAACAATGTATGAGTCCCAGTTCTCTTACATCCCTTCCAACATTCATCTATCTATCTTTTTTTTGTCATCTTAGCCAATCTGAGAAGGGTGTAGTGGTATCTCAGAGTTGTCTTAATTTGCATTTCTCTGATCAATAGTGATTTAGAGCACCTTTTCATATGACTAGAAATGGTTTTAATTTCTTCATTTGAAAATTGTTCGTATCCTTTGAGAACTGGAAAATTCTTGGGAAAGGGACCTGTATGTGCACGAATGTTTGTGGCAGCCCTTTTTGTAGTGGCTAGAAACTGGAAACTGAATGGATGTCCATCAGTTGGAGAATGGCTGAATAAATTGTGGTATATGAAAATTATGGAATATTACTGTTCTGTAAGAAATGACCAACAGGATGATTTCAGAAAGGCCTGGAGAGACTTACACGAACTGATGCTGAGTGAAATGAGCAGGACCAGGAGATCATTATATACTTCAACAACAATACTAGATGATGACCAGTTCTGATGGATCAGGCCATCCTCAGCAACAAGATCAACCAAATCATTTCTAATGGAGCAGTAATGAACTGAACCAGCTATACCCAGAAAAAGAACTCTGGGGGATGACTAAAAACCATTACATTGAATTCCCAATCCCTATATTTATGCACACCTGCATTTTTGATTTCCTTCACAAGCTAATTGTACAATAATTCAGAGTCTGATTCTTTTTGTACAGCAAAATAATGTTTTGGTCATGTATACTTATTATGTATCTAAGTTATATTTTAATATATTTAACATCTACTGGTCATCCTGCCATTTAGGGGAGGGGGTGGGGGGGTAAGAGGTGAAAAATTGGAACAAGAGGTTTGGCAATTGTTAATGCTGTAAAGTTACCCATGTATATATCCTGTAAATAAAAGGCTATTAAATTAAAAAAAAAAAAATAAAAAAAAAAAAAAAAAAAAAAAAAAAAAAAAAAAAAAAAAAAAAAAAAAAAAAAAAAAAAAAAAAAAAAAAAAAAAAAAAGAACTGGAAAATTCTTATTAATTTGAGTCAGTTCTCTATAGATTTTAGAAATGAGACCTTTATCAGAACCCTTGAATATAAAAATTTCCCCCCCCAGTTTATTGCTTTCCTTCTAATCTTGTCTGTATTAGTCTTGTTTGTACAAAAACTTTTTAATTTCATATAATCAAAATTATCCATTTTGTATTCAATGATGTACTTCAGTTTTTCTTTGGCCACAAATTCCTTCATCTTTGATAAATTTGAGAGATAAACTATCCTTTGTTTTTCTGATTTGCTTATAATATCTCTCTTCACATCTAAATCATGACATTTTGACCTTATTTTGCTATATGGTGTTAGGTGTGGATCAATGACTGGTTTCTGCCATACTAATTTCCAATTTTCCCAGAAGTTTTTGTCAAATGATGAGTTCTTATATCAAAAACTGAGGTCTTTAGGTTTGTCAAACACTAGACTACTATAGTCATTGACTATTTTATTCATTAAATTATCATTATTAGTAGTATTATGACCTCCCAGAGTTGTGAGGATCCAAAAAGAGAGTATTCACAAAGCTCTTTGTAAATCTTAAATCATATATAAATGCCAGCAACTATTACAAATTAGGGAAGGGCTAAACACATTGTGCATATAAATTTAATGAAAAATCAAACAGCAAGATATTAAGAATTCAAAGAAACATTAGAATATTTACGTGAAGCGATGCATAGTTCAGTAAGCAGAACCAGAAAAGCAATATCTATAATGGTGATAATGTAAATGGAACAAATACACACAAAAAAATGACTGGACACTGTATAATTAGAATGATCAAGCCTATTCCCCAAAAAGATAGGAGAAAAAAATAGCTCTTTCCTTTTTTTTTTTTTTTTGGCATGTATTGGGAGGTGGGGGAATTGAATGTGTAAGATTATATACATTGTTGGTGTATTGATTCACTTTGCTGAATGACTTTCCCTCCCTTCTTTATTTTATTCTTATTAGTGGTGTTTTTGCTACAAGGACTGACTCAGTGGATTAAGAAGCAAAAAGGTTCTATTTGGAAATTTAGAAGATGTAAAAAAAAAAAACCCAACTAAAACTTCAACATTAAAAACAAACAACAAAAAAGAGCTGAGCAGATTTCTTTTTCCCTACAAAAATGCAGCTTAGTGAGAGAGTGGTGGAGTTAAAAAGATCTGATTTTAAATCCTATCTACTTAATCTTTCTAAACCTCAATTTCATCATTTATAAAATAATGAAGTTAAATTTAGATGCCTTTCAAGATTTTTTCTATGTCTAAATCTACAATTCTATAATTATCAATGCATCAATTTACTTTGGAAGATACACAGAAAACTTTATTCTAAGACAAAGTGAATGGGAGATTGAACCAGGACCATTAAAGTATCTAAAACCAATTGCAATCTAAAAACAAACAAACAAAAAAAAAAACTAACAACAAAAATTCTTGCTTTGTCTTCTCTCGTTTTAGGATTGGTTAAAATCATAATTTCTACCATGTTTAACATATATCGGACTACTTGCCATTGGGGTGGGGGGGGGAATTGGAACACAAGGTTTTGCAAGGGTTCATGTTGAAGAATTATCCATGCATATGTTTTGAAAAATAAAAAGCTTTAATAAAAAAATTTTAAAGGATTGGTTATTATTTATTTTATTCCCCTTGCAGCAGGCAGGTAAGAGGACTATACGTTCCACTAGAAACTTGAGCCATGTGTGTACGGGGCGTCCCAGAACTTAGTATATGGAACACCTTGTGTATCACCAACACGTAAATGCCTTATTTTTAGACTTCCTATGTTACGCAAGCAGGCGAGATGGACAGACTCCTGTCCCACTGAGTGCAGACCCTCTCTTCCTCCCTTGGCAACCTTGTTAAGCTGCACCTTGCTTCCAAGCTGAGCTCTGGGAAGAAGTGGATCCCTCCTGGGAGTTGGAGGCAGGTGAGGGTTAAGGGACACAGTGATCAAGGCTAATCTGTGTCTCTCAGGTCAGCAGCACAACACAGTGTCCCAGGATGACCCCCCTCCGAGTCTAAGCTCCTCAATGGCCTCGGCAGGTTAGCCTGACGCAGTTGGGCAGAGGACACGGTGTTCAAGCAGAGCTCGGAACTTACAACAGACAGCTTGACAGAGGCGGCCACTCCAGCCTAAAGGTCACCTGCGTGTGAATGGGAGGCTGGGCGGGAGAGACCCAGGAAAAACGAGTCAGTCCTGGAAGTACAGGTTGCACAAGGTCTGGAGGAAGGAGAGGGTGATTCAATCCTGTCCATCCCACGCAGGCCAGGCTGGAGGTGGGCCGGGGTCACAGGCAAGCAAACAGAGCAATTACGTAGGTGCTATCTCCTGGAAGGGCCTGGGAGGGCCAAGGCGATTTTTTTCTCCCGTCTGCTTTT
The DNA here is from genome assembly GCF_902635505.1 of Sarcophilus harrisii. NCBI lineage: Eukaryota > Metazoa > Chordata > Mammalia > Dasyuromorphia > Dasyuridae > Sarcophilus > Sarcophilus harrisii. The sequence goes on from NC_045428.1 coordinate 526,080,154, forward strand.
TGTTTACATCTCAATTTCTGCAGAAATGTGAGGAGGGGCTGGTACAGCAAGTCCTAAGCAGGTACGAATGCATCAAGCTAAAGCCTCGTGTTCGGGATGCTTCTCACCTGATCTCTCAGGTCCACCTGCTGCACAGGTCATCGGAGGCAAGATTTTTCTTGATGCTCAAAACAGACAAACAAATTTAAAAAACCCCAAAACAAAAAGGTTAGGTCTGCTTCTGTTCCACTTAGCCTGGATGGAGCCAAGCTGAACTGGGTTTTTGCAACCCAGGGTGGTGAGAACTGGAAAGGGGCCATCAATTTGTTGGCCCCTGAAACCCAATTGAACCTTCCACCTTTTCAGAAGAGAAGCTGATTAGATAGACATCCACACTGCTTGGCTTGTGATTCCAGAGTTTCTCCTTTGGGCTGAGATCCATCAACAGGACTTTATCTTCTGGCAAACTCAACAGGCAGATTTTCTCAGAGATAAGCATCCTAATGCTTCAGTGCGGCCTGTCTCCTCCTCAGTCTTATCTCAGAAAAGAAAGATAGTATCACTCACTGATCCTGGTGCAGGCTACAGATTGTTTCTTGCCTTGTTGTTGTTGTTTTTTTTTTTTTTTTTTCTTTTTTTTCCCCTCCCCCTTCAGAATTCACTTTTCCAAAAGTCTGCTGAGGCTTTCTGAACCATCTTCCTTTCATTTTATAGCCCAAAACCCTGAGGCCCAGAAAGCCTCATTAATAGAAAGTGGATTGTAGTGCCTGGGCTCTTTGAACCACTCTCACTCTGACAGATCCATCCTGTTCTTTGAGACTCCGGCATGCTTTGTCTGTGCCATGCATTTAGCTGCTTCAGTTTGCACAATCAATTCCACTTTCTGTTTTTTTTCCTTTGACAAATCTTTATTTATGCATACTACATGCAAGGCATTATGCAAACACTCCCAATGCACTGTCCTAAGAAAAATTCAACTAACTTGTGGGAAATTAGTGTGCCTGTAGAAGTGAACTTCCATAATAGCTGTTTAAATTTTTTTTTTTTTTTTAACCACTAATAGGACATTTGTGAGTCAGTATAATCCAGTGGCAAGAGAAATGGATGGAACTTTCTAGAGCCACAAGATTTTGGTTTATGTTCAAGTTCTACTTGCCAAGTACTACTGTGTTCAAAGATCAAAGTAAGGATGAAACGAGATCTTTTGTGTGTGCTAAGTAGTTTATAACTATAACAATTTATAGAAATATAAGCCAATGGCAAACTCAAATGGATTAATGGATAGAATGCTTGATTTGGAGTTAGAGGGATATGGATTCATTCAAATCCTCTCTGTACCAAAATAACTCTTCCTAGGATCCCTATTTCAATCAATCAATAAAAATTTATTCAGTACCTGCTATATACTCTGCTACATACTGGGGATACACAGAAAGGCCCTGAGGAGAAAAGATGTTAAATTATAATGTTAGAGGGACTTCCTTTATCAAGGAAATCCCAGCTTTAGTCTCTATGCTCTAGGTTTTAGATTTTAAACTGATTGAAGAAAGGGTCTAAAATTATTTAATTTGTCCTTTAGAGTGACTATTGTGCACCTGTATAGCTGTTCTTGTTTGTCCTTGGCTCTCAAAGACATCAGGGAGGAGATGCCATGACATGCAAGTGAATGGGATTTGAGGCAGGGAGGGCTGTGCAAGGTCACCTGTCTCTCTTTCCCTCCAGAACCATCTGGGTCCAATGGCCGGATATGGATCAGGACAACTGGAGATGGCCCTGGATGAAAAGCAAATACTCTTGGAAGGAAGGAAATAAGCATTTATTAAGCACTTCTTTGTGCCAGGAACTGTTCCAAGCACCTTATAAATATTATCTCATCTAATCTTCACTATAACCAGGAAAGTAGGTGCTAGTATTCTCCCTAATTGATAGATGAAGCTGCTGAAGCAAGCAGTACATAAGTATCTTGCCCTGGATCACAGAACTAATGAGTGTTTGAAACCTAATTTGAACTCAGTATTCTAGAGCTAGCTCTCTGTCCTTTGAATAATGACAATAAATGAAGTTCTATCTTTCTCTGCTCTGTGTAGAGACCAAACCAGGAAGAGGCTGTGAGGAAGAAAATGTTTCTTACGGCTTCAGAACAGGCAGCCTGGGGAAATAACTATGGCCCAATCAAGACACATGGATAGCTTCAAGGAGCTCTTTCCTGTTCTATAGATTCTGTAGAGTTCTTCTTTTCTCAAATATATGATTGTTCTCTGGGAGCAGGTTTCGTGGGGGGCTTCTAGAGGCAGTCTTAGTTTCAGTTCAGATCAATAATCACCTCAAATGCAGCCAGGAGTTAAAATTCAGTTCTTTATTGTCTCTTCCAAAATAGCCTGGTAAGCTTTCCTTGGTTCCGACAGCTCTTGTTGCTTAGTCCTTTGCCTCTGCTTCTGCCAGCCTCAGCCTCTCCTCTTACGACTCCCCAGTTCTGCCCGACTGCAGCCTCTAGCTTCTCAGTCTCCTCAACTGACTGACTCCACTGACTCTAAAAGCTTCTTATATATTATCTCTTAAAGGGTGAACCCAAAGGTTGACTCCTCCTCTGAGAGAGTGGGATTGTGAGTGGTGTAACTTTGTGAATCTTCCGGACTTGTGAACTCTAACATGTGAGCTAATGTGTGAACTCTCAAAGGTGTAAACTTAAGCATTGTTTGTATCAATTCAAGTGAATTAACACCTTGTTTCAAGGTTCTGGCTCATAACAAGATTCTATTCCAAAGACGAAATACTTTCTCTCACTCTGGAAGTTTTTGAGCAAAGGGCAACAGTGTATATCAATTTAGATAGTGTAACAAGAATGCATCTTTCTTTCACTATCCTTTGTTTTCTTTTAAATTTCTGTTCGTTTTATGCATTAAAAAGCACTTCTTATGGTATATTGGATATATAATGAGGAAGACTATAATTAAAATCTAACCTCAAAAGCTTAAATGACTAAAGTCACTTAACTTCTCTCTGCCTCAGTTTTCTTTTTGATAAAATGAAAGTAAAAACAGCACCTTCCTCAGAAAGTTGTTTAGAAGGTCAAACGAGATAATATTTATGAAGTATTTTGCAAACTGCTATAGAAATGTTCTTTATTGTTATTATCATAAAGTGGAAACATTCGTTTTATTTGTCATTTGTTGTTTAGAATAAAAATTAAAAAAAAGAATCTAGTCTAAGTCTGCCTATTTTCTGAAGAAATTTAAATTAAATTAAAATTAAGAAAAGTTTATTACAAGAAACCTAGTCACTAAATAACAAATGTTTGTTTTGGCTTTGCTGCAAGAATTCAACAGTTGAACTAAACTCCTGAGCAGATCAATAACTAGTCTATACTTCGGTTTCCTTATATTAAAAATGAGGGGTGATTCAAGGACCTTGAAATCACTTCCATTTCCAAATCTATGATTCTTTGGGAAAGTGAGGAAAGGCAGACAGCAAGGAGGGAGCTGAAATCTGTGCCAGCTGCTTGATTCAGAAATGGCTTGAAAGGCTGAAATCAGTATCAGCAGGGGCAGATTTCAAGGAAATAAGACAAGGAAAAAGACAGATTTCAGGCAACTCTTTTTCTTTCTGAATTCCAAAGAAACAAATTGAACAAACATGTTACAGCTTTGCCAATCTACACTCACATCATCTTATTTACTGGGACAATAGACATTTCACCTAAAAACCTAGTCAGAAACTTGGAAGCTACAGGCCAGTCTTTTATTTTTAACTCTGGTTCACCGAACTGGCATCAAACACTTAGAAAGACATTTTTAAAAATCTTTAAATCTGTGCCAAATTGAATCCAGCTTTTTTGGACTTACTGTTTGACTTCATTTGCTGCTGCTCCTGCTGCTGCTGTTGAACAGTAATTGGCTGCTGATTATTCAGAATCATCCCTCCATAGCAATGCAGTGTCCAGAAATGTCCAACTGTGTCCAGTGACTTTAAAGGAAAACTTTTGCTTTCCAGCAAAGTTAATGAGATTGGTATTTCCATGGTTAATTCATAGTGCAAGGCAAATGAAAACTCATGACCACTTATCTGGGTCTGGACCCCAGAGTAAAAGGAGCCATCTGCTTATCCTCAACAGGCTAATGCTAACTTGACATGGCCTAGCCAACAGACAATTCAGCCCAAGCTTTCTTCAAACCAACTCTTGGTTCCTTTGATTTGGATCTGTTCTTGTTTTCTCAGTTTTAAGCTTGGTAGTCATTCATCTCAGATTTTCTGGAACAGTCCTGATTTTCAAGAAAAGAAAGTGTACTTTAGTTAGGACTTTGGAAAAAAGAATATTCCCCACTCTGAATCAATATTACAGGTACCATGAAGACTTCAGTCATGGAATTTATTTCTTTTTTGCAAAAATGACTTAAATGGGAGAAATATTCTAGGGTGGCTGGTAGAGAAGAGGCCTGGATTAGAATTGGGAGTCCATTGAAGACCCTTGAAACAGGACTGTGTGTCTTTAAAAAGGAATTAGCTATATTGATTGTCCTTTAAAAAGTCTTGGCTTTTTAATTAATTAATTAATCTTACTAAGAAAACAACTTATTTTCTGCCTCTATTTGAAAGTGTGCTGAAAATGAAAACTATCCCGGAACTTCAAGGAAACTTAAAAGAGAGGAAAATAATATCCCAAATATCTACATCAAAATGAAAACAGCTGTGTGTGTACTGCACACACATTAACTATGTATAAAAAAAGATATTAGTATCAATCAATGAATAAACATTTACTCAATAAAATGCTAATTTAGCAAGAGACCAGGCCTTGTGCTGATGAATGGGAGACATAAAGATGAAAGGGAAATTGTCCCCATCCTTAATGATCTTATCTTTTGGGAGAAGATAATAAGAACATTTGTGGGTATGTATAAGATATATACAGAACAGACAAAAATAATCTTGATGAGTCTACCAGCTAGTCACTGGAAGAGAAGGGACATTTGAGTTTTGTCTTTGTTTAACCAGCACCCAGCACAGTATCTGGCACATAGTTCAGTTGTAATTCATTTATTTTTCCACTCATGTTCAACTCTCTAATCAAAGAGTTAAACCTCTCATTTTTACTCAAGAAGCATCCTAAAAATAAATAAATAAATAAAATAAAAAAAGAAAAAAGAAAAATTTTGATGGGAAGGTGGCTGCAACAGAGTTAGTCTATTTTCCTTAAAGGCAAAAGCCTCAAGATTTCTAATTGTTCCCTTTAAGGGAGTTGAAACTTGGAGAAATCACACTTTTCCTGTGCTATACCATGACATTTTGGTAAACTGGATTATGAGTTTCTATTCCTGAGCCCCTTAAAAACTTACTGAAGTAGGCTCTTTAGCCCCAGGAAGAGCAAGGATGGACTTTGATGATGGAGAGATAATTAACTGACAATTTCTACCTCCCACCTGCATATCCTCTTGGGAAAATCCCAGAGTAATAGGGAGGATGAAGGAGGGGAAGAATTTATATCATTTTGGAACTATGGATATTGCTCCTCTATTCTCCCTTCATATTGATTTGGATATAGGCAAGAATTGTTTCATTTAACTTCCTGCAAATATTAGCTAAGAGTTGAGTTCAACTCGGATTTTCTTGACCCTTCTGGAGGAAGAAATGGCAAACCACTCTAATTATAGCTGCTAAGAAAATCCCTAAAATGGAGTTGGACAGGACTGAACAACAAAAAAGAATTTCCTGATTCCAAGCCAGTCATTCTATATCTCCTGTACTTTCTGGTTACCTCTAAGTGATAGAGTAGCTTGCCTTCCATCACAGAGACAACAAATACAAATAAACAAATGAATGAATGAATGAATGAACACACACATGATAAATATAAATAATTTGGAGTTAAAGAAGACTGGAAACTATGAAGATGAAAAAAAGTCTTATACACAGCAGTTTCTTTTTGCTAATTCACAAACCGGAGAATTCCTCTTATAACTCAACAAGGGATTGTGTTCAAAAGCATTGTTGCTCACATTCAGAACTGTATTTTTTTTCTTCTTAACTCAAAAACTTCCCCCAAAAAGGCAATACTGGCTCAGTGATGAATGCATTCAAATTTGCTGTTTTTAAAAGGAATAAAAACAAAACAAAATCAAGCAAGAAAAGAACTGTACTTTTTTTTTATCTTTTCATCTTAGGACAAGCTAACCAGTGTGGGTGTGGATATGTGTATGGCCCAAAGTGATAATATTAAAAAAAAAATTAACAAGAGACACTGCTACAATAGTGGGATCAAAGTTTAGATTTTTAGATATGGTTTATTTTTGTAAGTCCATTTTTTCTTTTAAAATATATTTAACTAAAAGAATAATAAAAAACATGATTGACTAATTTAGGAAAATACCACTGCCATTCTGTCCTGTGATACTCTCAATCAATAAATAAATAATAAGTAATAAATAATGGGGAATAAATTTATGACATCTTATGTCTTCATTAAAAAAATGAAAAAGAACCCTCCCCAATTTTTTTAAATTTTCCTTTTTTTCCTTGATTGATACTATCAGTCTAAGCAAGGATTCTTCACTTTTGTGTGTGTCTTGGATCTTTTTGGCAATCTAATGGAGCAGTTTTCTCTGAATAGTATTTTAAATGAATAAAATAAAATATAGGATTACAAATACACAGGATATCAATTTTATTTAAACACTGTAAAATGGTGTTGGGGCAATGGGAATTGGATTTCAATATCTTGGGCAAGTTATTATATGCTTTGGGTGCTCAATTTCTTCTCTTATAGAATGACAGATTTAGATTAGGTGATCTCTAAAGTCCTTTTCGGCAATACAAGTCTATGATTCTAAAGGGAAATTAAACATTCAGCAAAGTGAGCTACTCATTTAAATCTGAGAGATTTGGAGAGTTTGATTCCTACCTGAAGGCTTAATGTGAAAAGGAAGAGCAGTAGAGATCAGTCAAAAGTAAATCTGAACAGGATCTGAAGAAAGAAATCTGAACTTTCCAAGCATTCTTTCCTAAATCCCTGAGATGATGTAATGAGTTGGAGAGAATCACATTGCTAACTGGGATACAGTTCATGAACTTCAATGTGAAGAAAAATTGTAATATGATGAAAAAGTGTTAGAACTGGTCACTTACTTTAAGAGTCCAGGCCTGGGCAACTTCACTAGAAGGCTTAGTGAAACCATTAATAAGGAAAAAAGCAGAGTAATGAGGAAACTGAATTTTATAGCTCCAGAATCAAATATAAAATGCTTTTTGGTATTTAAAGGCTTCCTTAACTTGATCCCTTACTGCTTTTCCAGATTTCACATAGCTCATTCTTTTCCACATATTCTATGATGCAATGACACTATCTCTTCACAAAGAACAGTTCATCTACTGACTTTCAAGATTTTTCCTGGCTATATATATAGGCAGGAAAAAATATATATATATACTTAATAGATGTCACATAGTGTTTATTAAACAGTAGACTGACTGACAGGAACTCACTTGCCTGTAAAAAGGCAAGTAATAAATAAAGAAGTAAGTGCATTATAAATAAAGAAAGAAATGTACAAATAAAGAAATACCTAGATAAATAAATAAATGAAAGGCAGATTAATATCAAAAGGGATATTGTGAATATTTAAAAAGTACTCTGATATACATTCACTCAGATTTTTTGAGATATACTAAGTGCTTTTAGGAATCACCTAGTCTAATATTTTAATTTTACAGTTTTTACAAAGTGGTAAAAAAGACATACTCCATGTCGCAATATAAAGCCTACCTCTGTCATTTTCTAGTTATATGATATTGGGTGTCTTAACTTACATATCTCAGTTTCTTCATCTAGAAAATAAAGGGATGGGGACTAAGTGAACTCTAAGATCTTTTTCAGATCTAAATAGGTATCCTTTAGTGTCAGAGACAGGTGTAGAAATCAGGTCTGGGTGAAGGACAGTGGAGTGAAAATTGTTAGGGAGGAAAAAACCAGAGATCTCGATTGCTGTGGGATGGTTAAAGGGCCAGGTAGGACTGGGAGGTAAAAATAAAAAAAAAAAAATAAATGTTTTTCAATACAATCCATAGAGTTCTTTAGGTTTTCCTGATGTGTGGTTCTATGAATCGGACAGAAGATGGAGATTTCAGGAGGAGAAGAGACTTAGCTACAATGAATTGCTGAATCAAGAAAAAAAAATTTTCTTAGACACAATAGAGTATTTAACCAAGTTAGTCTATAACATAGATTTACACCTTATTTGCTTTTTTTTTTTTTTTTTTAATAAATTTTCAGAGTTGAGGGGATAAAACATGGCTTGGCATCCATGAAAACTTTTTTTTTCTGACTAATTTTGTTACTGTTCTTAAAAACTGGATATTCTATCCAAATAGGTATATTTGCTATTCCCAAATTTAGGTTTCCATTTTTCCCATCTCTGTGGCTTTGCAATTTGTTATCCCTCCCAGGGAAGCACCCCTTCCTCAGATCCTCTTCTTAGAATCATTAATTCTTCCAAAGAAGCAGTAAAGTACAGTTGTAGGTATACTGATTCTGGAGTCAGAAGACCCATTCAACTGATTCTTATTATCTTAGTAATTTGGAGGAAATTACTTTACCTTCCTGGGTCTCAGTTTCCTCATCTATGAAATGAGGAGGATGGACCAGACGGTCTCTTCCAATTAATTCTAAGGTTCAACTCAGGTCCTCCTTACCCCTCCCACAGAAAACCTTTCCTAACCCTTGTAGTTGTTAATGTTATCCCCTACCTGAAATCATTTTTTTTTAAATCAGTTTACGTGTCATATCCCCTAAACAGGTACTTGATTTTATTTTTTTATTGATTTTATTTTTCTGCATTCTTAGGACCTGCTATAGTACCTTGTACATAGTAGATGCTTGAGAGAGGTTGATTGATATGAATTGCAAAGATAGCATGAGCTTGTCTAGAATATCGAAATATGATAGGATAGTTACTATTGAGTGTCTTGTATTGGGTGTCTATAGGATAACTGCTAATTGCTATAGGATAATATGCTATTGTTATCCTAAGAACTGGGCTCAAATTTAGATCTGGAATAGCTAAATTCTACTAGTTAGATAGATGCAAGGGTATAATGCAATTTACCTTTTTACAGTTTGTTCATCTTACATTTTTACTCTAGAGTTTTAGCTCTTTTCTTTCTTTAAATATAATTTTCCCAATTACATATAAAACCAATTTTAACATTCTTTTTTCAGATTTTGAGCTCCAAATTCTCTCCCTCTCTCCCCTCCCATTTTCTTTGTTTTATGTTTATTTTGTCTTTTAATTCTTTTCTTTCTTTTATCTCCTAATTGAAAATTTCCCATAGTCAGCATTGTGTTTTTTTTTCCCCCTGGGTTAAGTCTAATATCTCTCAGGTCCTGGACCTGTAGCCCAATGTTATTTCTGTGGCTGATTCTGCGATATTTACTTATAAGATTTACAATAATACCCCAATTGCCAAAAGCCATTAGCTGCAGGAAAATGATAAAATATACAAATATTTAATCAGCTAGTGGGAATTCCCTCACATGTTCAACCCGAGGCAGACATAAAAAGGCCTTACAATGACCTTGGAAATCTGTCAAGTTCTAACTGTGTTGGACAATCAGCAGGAGGGCACTGCTATGGAGAGTGACCCTGCCTGATAAATGCCCTCTTTGCTCTGCTCTGAAAAATATGTGCTGCGGTGCCCTAATAGATTTTAAATTATCAAAAGAATGTTCTCTCCATCCTTTCCCAGCACAGCCTTGCAAAAATCTTCTCCATACTTCAAGTCCCATAAAGTGCCACCTATTTCTTGAAGACTTCCCCGCCAAAAATAATTTCATTTCTCCATGAACTACTCCCTCTCTGCTTCATAGCACTTTCTTCTGGAACATTTCACCTCCTTTTTTTCCTCCCTTCTTCTTTGTTACTTGTATACCCAACAGTTTGCACCGTACTAAATTTAAATGTGTTGAAGGTAAAGAAAAGCTTTTATTCACCTTTGTCTCCCCACAGCAATTAGCACTGTACTTTGTATTTAGAGTGTTCAATAGATGTTTGGACTTAAAGCTATGGATTGAAAGCATCTAATTAGATTTTCTGATACATTTATAAATGACATATTAGTTTAATTCTAGAAGGCATCACCACTCTCCGGTTCCCTTCTCCAACTGTGCCCCTTGTACTCTCAGGAGGAACACAGTGAAGATGTTCTAACAAAGAACTTTCTCTCCCTCCCTCTTTCTTTTTCCCTTTCCCTCCCCTTCTCCTTTTCTCTATTCCCATCCCCCCATCTCTTTTTTTCTTTCTCTCTCTCCTCTCTCCCTTTCCCTTTTTTTCCTTTCTCTTTCCTTGTTTCCTTCTCCTTCCCATCATGTCTTCCTCCTCCATTTCCATCTTTTTTTCTTTTTCCTTCTCCCTTTCCCTCTCTCCCATCTTTATCTTCCTTCCCCTTCTCCCTTTCCCTCTCCTCCTCCCTGTTTCCTTCTTCTCCCTCTTCTTCTCTTCCCTCCCCATCCCTCTCTGCTTTCTGCTCTCTGTCTTTCTCTCTTCCTCTTTCTTTATATGTATGTATAGTTTTCAGCAGCATTTTATATTCTGAGCAGGAAAAAAAAACAAAAAACAAATAAGAAAATAAAGTTTCCTTCTCTGTTTTTTTCTCCTCCTTTCTTTCCTTCCTCCTTCTTTCCTAGTTTTTTCCCTTCCCATCTCTTTTCTTCCTTTAAAAAAGTTTCCCTGATTTTTCAAGACCCTAATCTTAATATTCCCCCTTAATTATGCATATAGAGAAAGTTGTGGAGGAACGAATATTTGCAAACTAGACATAACTCTGCTGTAGCTAAGCACCATTTCTGTAATCAGAATCACCAATAGCCTGAAATTCCAAATAAAAATTTTCACCCCACAAATCATCTTCTATTCGTACTTGTCTTTCAATATCCATATCTAGTATAGAGACAAATCCTTTTGCTTTTTCCTTTACAATATGACCTTTTTCTATATCTCCCTCCCATTATAGTCTTAGTATAGGCCTTAGTCCTCTCTTATCCTAGCAGCCTTCTTTAGTTTTTTTTTGTTTGTTTGTTTGTTTGTTTTTTAACTCTCCAAACTAGGCCAAGCTATTTTGGATTTTGAAGTCCCTTGAAGAAATTGGAAATGAATAGTAAATAATTAAGATTTCAATAAATAAATAATTAATCATATACAAGACATTAAGGAATCCAAGATAAATTCCAATTCAGTTAGCCAAAAATTATAATGCTAAAACTGAGGAATCTGAGGAGCCTTTTTTCTTGTAGTTCAATCTTAAATCTCTAGGTTTTTTCCCATCTCTCCCATCAAATCAAAGGTCTTAAATCTCCCCAACTTTTACCCTGTTCACTCTATAATACATGAGTCTCTTGTCCAATTATATCACTCTCACCTTTGGTCCTTCATCTCTATGATTTTATTCCTGGAATATTCCTTTTCCCACCACTAAGCAGATAACATCTCTTCACTTCTGCAGATTACTGCAGAATCCCTCCCTCTTCCAGGAGGCCTCCAAGGACTGATTAAATGAGAACAACTAGCTTTCCTGTCCCTACTTGCCCTGTCTTTTATCATCCTCCATTTCAATTATACTATACCATGTCTTCTACCCTTTACCAAAAAGAAAAAAGCAACTGGCTCTGTGTAGTCAAAGCTATGATTTTCCCAGTAGCAACTTATGACTATGAAAGTTACATTATAAGGAAAGCTGAGTATCACAAAATTGAAGCTTTTGAATTGTTGCACTGCAGAAGACTTTTGAAAGACCTTTGGACAACAAGGAGATCAAATCCGTCAATATTTAAAGAAACTAATTCAGACTACTTACTGGAAACTCAAATATTGAAGCTGAAGCTTAAATCCTTTAGCCATCTAATGAAAAGACAGGACTTGTTGGAAAAGAGCCTGATGTTGGGAAAGATTGAAGGCAAGCAGTGAAGGTAACAGCAGAAGATAAGGTGGATAGAGAGTGTCATGGAATCGATGAAAATTAGTTTGGGCAGATAGTGAAGAATAGAAGGATCTGGTATGCTGTGGTCTATGGAGTCACAAAGGATCAGATATCACAAACAATTAGAAAAACAAATGAATTTCCACCAAAGTTGTCTCAAGTCTCAGCTAAAACTCTACTTTTTTTCTTTTTTTTTTTTATAATAGCTTTTTATTTTCAAAATACCTGTAAATAAAGATATTTTTCAACATTCACCCTTGCAAAATCTTGTATTCCAAATTTTTTCCCTTTCTTCACTTACCCCTCCCCTAAACAGCAAGAAATCCAGGATGGGTTAAACATGCGCAATCCTTCTGAACATAATTCCACATTTATCATCCTGCACAAGAAAAGGCAGATCAAAAAAGGGGGGGGGGGGAATGAGAAAAAAAAGCAAGCAAATACTAACAAAAAATCTTGAAAATACTATGTTGTGATCCACATTCAGTTCCCACAGTCCTCTCTCTGGATGGAAATGGCTCTCTCCAATGAATCACCTCATTGTTGAAAAGAGACATGTCTATCAGAGTTGATCATCACATAATCTTATTGTTGCTGTGTACAAGGTTCTCTTGGTTCTACTCACTTCACTTAGCATCAGTTCATGTAAGTCTCTCCAGGAGAGACTTTTATCCCGATTATCATTTCTTTCAGTACAATAATATTCCATTATTTTTATATACCATAACTTATTCAGCCATTCTCCAATTGATGGGCATCCACTCAGTTTCCAGATCCTTGTCACTACAAAAAGGGCTGCTACAAAAATTCTTGCACATGTGGGTCCATTTTTTAATGATCTCTTTGGGATACAAACCCAGTAGAGACATCTCTGGATCAAAACCCTTTGGCATATAAAATTCTACTTTCTGCAAGAAGAAGTTCCCTTATGCTAGTGCTTTCCCTCAGAGATTAGCCTCAATTTATCATGCTTCTATTGTTTGTAATTAGGTCTTTCAATATTGTCTCCATCATTGGATTGTGAACTTCTTGAGAGCAAGAATTATTTTCCTTTTCTTTGAATTAGAAAAGCTTGGCTAATACAAAGTGCCTGGCACACAAGGAGCTCTTAATAAATAGTTGCTGATTCATTGGCTGACAAACCAAATGGAGAGAATGAAGAGGAATATAGTGTTGTAAAAAGAGTACACAAGGGGGCTTTGGGATTAGGGGATATGGGATATTGGGATATGCGAACTGACTTTATATCTTTCTCCCTTCTTTACTTCATTTTAACTTTGAGCAAATTATGACCTCTCACCTCAGTTTTCTTTACATAGAATGTGTTCTGAATGACTATCCCAACTCTTGAACACACCAATGTCCCTCTTAGAGAAAGCTGCTATGTCCCTTCCAAATTTAGCTCTGGACTATGGGAGAGTTGTTTTTCTAATGCTAATTAGCTAATGCTAATCTCTAATGCTTCTCTAATGAGAAGCCCCCACCAGTGTGCTTCTTGCCATATTATGAATTGGGTATCAATAAGTCAGTTACATTTAACTAGATTTTTTAAAGGAGGTATTTACTAAGATAATATCATTAATGGCTCAAGTTTAGAGAGCATATGTGACAAAGTAATAACTCATACCTTCTTGTTGCTTGAAGTTCTTTTTATCTTTCATGGGATGCTCAAATGGTTTCATAGTGTATTACTTTCCTGGGCTTCTTTCAATCAATGTTCTCTCAATCGGTTCTTAGTTCAGATGTTGAATTAAGAGATGCTACTAGTGCAAAGATGGGAAATCTTCTGGCTTTCTGAAGTTCAAAAAAAATCCTCCTTCTAAGGGGAAGTGTGGACACAAATGGGAAAGACACTGAAATTCAAGCTTAGGGTGCTTTCTTCTTCTTACAATTCATTCTTGGAGATACTTCTCTTTTCTCTGTGTCTCCAGATATTCACAATACTTTAAATCTCTCTCAGGCCTCAATTGTCATGAACCTTGGGGTATGAATGAATTTCTGTATCCTAAACTTTCTCTATAACCTCCCTTCTCATTATCGAGGGGCCCATTTAGGGAAATCTAAATTGATCAAAAATTTTTCTCAGTTAGAATTCTTTGTTTGATTTGATTCAATAGAGACATATTCCCACCTGTTAAAGGTACATCCCCTTGTATTACTTACTTTAGGTTGATTGACTTGTTCAACTTTTATACTATTCTTACACATTAGAGACTAGATGGTCTCTAAAGTCTAAATCTATACATCTATGAATTCCAATTTTTCATTTACTCCTGGAGTAACCTTAGATAAATCTTTCAAATTCTTCAGTTTTAATTTGTCTCTGGGGTTTGAAACAAAAAAAAGAGGCAATTAGACTAAATAATTTCTAAGCTCTCTTCTAAGCTAATGGTCTTTGATCCTAAATGAGTTAGTGTGACAACAGCATTTCCAGGAGTTCAAAACCCAAAAACCATTTGGGTAGCAAATGTGGTGACTGTAGGCTATACCTTTCACATGCATTTAAAATCAGTCATTATAGTCAATTCCTTATTTCCTTACTTCTTTTAGTCTGTTAAACATCTTCCTTTTAATATCTAAATATTTAGCTATTTCATTAGACCCTATCCTAAAAATATTAATGCAAAGGATAAGCATTCCTGAATGATACCTAACACTGTAGTAGAAGATAAAGACTCCCAAGAGATACTTTCCAATAATGATGAAGATGAAGATGACAATGACTCTATAACCTCTGAAGGAAGTAGTAAGAGAATTTGGTGTACAAATTTCTTTCCTGATACCCTGTTCTTGTTCTCTTTAGGTATTTGATTGGATCCTTTGTGGTCTTGTTCTGTTTTATTCTTAGGTAGTTTTTTCTCTGATATTTGAAAAAAAATTCTTGTGCTGAAATGGCCTGCGTATGATCAATTTCCATAATGGCATAATATTTTTCTCAGTCATTCTTGCTTCATAACATAGATGCATGTCTTATTTGTTGAACACCCTATTTATCAATACCCCTTAAGCACAGGGACATATTCATTAAGGTGTCCACCATGATGCCTAAATTTGTTTCCTGAGAGCTTGAAAGCAATTCAGAAACTATCATTGTGTCTGACTAGCTTAAATTGTTCATTCAAAAAGGCTTCTCCTGTCACTTGTGAGTTGTACATCCAATTTAATTTTCCATCAGAGTTGCTCATTTATCTCATTGTGTTGGGTGTCTCTGGAATTCTTTCTAGCCCTTTTGAGGCTTGATTCAACTAAATAAATGCCTTTCACATTAGCTTTTGCCACTTCTATAGATTTGTATCCTTATTCCTGGTTACTAACAAACCGGGATAGAGATTAGGGACTATATCTTTAATTTCAGTGGTCTAGGGAATTTGCAAATAAAGAAATTCCTTTTCCCAATATAGGTTGGCACTTTTTTTGCAACTTAGAATATTAGAAATTTGCCTAGAGCACCAAGCAGTTGAATGTCTTACTAAGTGAGGGTCATTGAGCCAGAAGATATCAAAAGGAGATTTGAATCCAAGACTTCTTGGCTTCAAGGCCAGCTCTATATCTAATCTTTCTCTTTATTAAAAAAAAAAATATTTATATGGTGAATAAGATGTAGCAGACCCATAAATACCAAAAGGGATGAGATGGTAATGGGGACAGTGAGAACCTGACAGAAAAATGTCAGGAAAACAGATAGCTATAAAAGATAGTTATAAAAAGAAAACTTTACTACTGAGATATCTCCTCATTGTAGAGGTAAATAGCAGTTTAAGGGGTACTTACCATATTCTAAGAAGAGGCAGAGAACATGGCAGCAAAAATGAGACATTCTTGGTAAATAGGGGAAATCTCCCCTTGTGTTCCAGGCCAGGTCTAACTTAGGCCATTCCAATTATTCAGGTTCAAGATTAAAATGCAATGAAACATTTGTGGACCATATACCATCTAGTAGAAACAAAAAGATTTTCACAGAAAAATAAAAAGGAGATTTAAGAAGAATTTAATGCTAATTCAGATAGATACAATTCATTTTTTTTTCCCTTCGTATCTGTCACAGTAGCAGAAAAAGATGAGTATTATACCAATTTAGAAAGATAAACACTGCAGTGAGGATTCTATAATGTCTAATAAGGATAAATTTCTCATAGACTTTGCCTTTTCTGCTCTATGTAACTAGGAAACAAAGTTAAGAATTTGAGGACCAGCTCTCCAAACCAGTTGAGTTTCAAAGAAAGTTCACCTGACTTTTTGAGGGAGAAACTAGCTCAAGTTTCTTCAAAGGAAAAGAGAAAGAAAGTGCAAAATCCAGAAAGATGAGAGCCAAATTTATGAAAAGAAGTCCAAGGTAGCAGATCAGAACCAAGAAAAGAATAAAGGGGAGCAAAGGATCCAAGATTAATAGCAATTAGAATCAGTTGAGATATATGAGTTGAATTCACCTTTTGAAGATACAGGATGGCTATATCACATAAGTTCTTTGGGCTTAGTTTCTTCATATGTTACTATTATTAGTTGCATAATTACTAAATGAAACAATAAAATAAACATATAAAACATGAGAGAAAATGAGGGAAAAATAGAAGAGAAAGAAAACAGAATTAAAAGTAGACTGACTTATGGAAAGACCCAGGAGGGAATAAAAATAAAAGCATGTTATTTGCTTGGCTATTATTAGTTAATTCTTTTTGTTCAGATTTATTGAAGCATTAAAGGTTTGGATAAGATTTTGTCTTATTTAATTTGTTCAGTATTTCACTCTTCTCTGATAATTTATGACTATGGAATATATCATACCTGTACTGTCTA
The DNA here is from genome assembly GCF_902635505.1 of Sarcophilus harrisii. Taxonomy (NCBI): domain Eukaryota; kingdom Metazoa; phylum Chordata; class Mammalia; order Dasyuromorphia; family Dasyuridae; genus Sarcophilus; species Sarcophilus harrisii. The sequence continues at coordinate 526,096,888 of NC_045428.1, forward strand.
TAAGGTTTTCTTGTCAAAGATAGTCTATTGGTTTGTCATTTCCTTCTTCAGTGGTTTAAGGCAAATAGAGATTAACTCAGGTTGTCTGGACTCCAAACCCAATGCTCTATCTACTGACCTATCTAGCTGCTTCCTGCCTCTTGTTTTAGAAAATATCAAAGGGGACAGTTGAACCAGACCTTCTTAACCAACTCCAGGTCCAGCACTCAATCCACTATATCATACTGTATCTTGAAGACTCTGTCAGTGGGGCACAAACTTAGGAGGTTCTCACCAACTAGAATCTGAATTCTAGAAGGTTCAGTCAAATTGGGGAAAAAAGACATTTAAATTTTGAACCTAATAAGAACTATATGGAAGGATATGTTGCTAAATATTTAACAACCAGCTCTTCAAAGAGAAAACTTACACATGACACACTTTCATGTGTAATTGGCATTGTTAGAATTTTCCTTATCATTTAAAGACTAGACAATTAAAAAAAAGTCAATAAATGAAGCCACAGGTTGCACTGTTTCTTGATTTTTAAAATGTAAATGTTCAGGTAAAAATTAAAAATTAGCTCTAGACAGCTGGCTCTGATAAGAGCCTACCTTTAGCATACCTCCATGAAATGAAAAGGCTGGCTTAGCTAAGTTCATAAAAACTTACCTACTGGGAACAGCTAGGTGGTGTAGTGGATAGAGCACCATCCTTGAAGTCAGGGAGGACCTGAGTTCAAATCTGATCTCGGATACTTGATGCTTCCTGGCTTGTGACCCTGAGCAAGTCACTTAACCCCAATTGCCTCAGGGAAAAAAAAAATCTACTGGGTGATTGATTTTTTTGGCCACAGAACATCTATTGAATTATGGAAGAATTATGATATGTATAGACTATCAAATTTTTCCATGGACAACTTTTTGAATACTATTTACAGATTGCAAAAAGCTTTCCTTACAACAGTCCTATGAAAAAGTATTAGATACATTTAGAATGACTTCCCCACTTTATAGATGAAGAAAATGAATTCAGTAGTACTTTTCAAAGGCCACATGACTAGCAAGAGGTATCACAGAAATTCAAACAGAGGTTCCCATTACTCTATCTTTTATCAAATATTTTACTGTGGAAATGTAATAGAAGTTAACAGCATAATCCACACTATGAATAATAAGAGTAAAAGTTTTATGATTTAGGCAGAGTACTTTAGCCGATAGGATCTTGGTCTTGGAGACCTATATTCAAATCTCACCTCTCAAACTCCTGACGATCTCTTTAAGTCTCATTTTCATCATCTATAAAAGGAGAAGGATGGACTTGATGGTTTCTAAGCTACCCCCACCTCTAAATCTAAGACTCTATGATCCTAGGGCAGCTAGGTAGCACAGTGGACAGAGCACCAGGTCTGGAGTCAGGAAGTTCTGAGTTCAAATTGAGATTCAGATACTTGTGACATTGAGTAAGTAACTTAACCGTGTTATCCTCAGTTTTTTTCACCTGTAAAATGAACTGGAGAAGGAAATGGCAAACCAATTGACTAAACACTGACTATACATGACTAATTAACTAAATAACAACGTGATTTCAGAAACTCTGGGAAAACTGATGAAAATGTAATGAGATGATTATGGTTTTCAACTAGACTGTACCAGTGAGGGAAGGAGACCAGGTAGATTACTGTAGCAAGTATTTCATGGTGAAGTGAGGTTGAACTCTTTTTCCTTGTGGACACCTATGGGAAACCATTTTTGCTCTTCATTCCTTGCCAGAGTAAAATGGAATATTGGCATCTAACCAGAGAAACTGTATTATTGAGCCAACCAAGAGAGTATAGCCCCTAAAGTGTAAGTGTTCTGCAATATGAAAACTGTTTATTGACACAGGCCAGGGGTCTCAGAAAGTGGCTCCTTCCAACTTGTTCCTTTGATATCTCTAGTGCTAAGCTGGCAGAAAATAAAAGAAATGCAATAGATTTTTCAGATTTTAAGTTTAGATAGCTCTTCATTAAACTGTGGACAGGTTCACTCAGTAGAGGTAGAGGAGGTCTCAATTGGGTTTCTTATCAAATAAATGCATTTGGCTCCAATGGATTAGCATAGCTCTGTTTTATCTAGAATGGGCCTAAGCCAGCTGAACTGTATCCAAGGGAGAGTCTCAGGTGTACACTCTCCATTCTCATGGAAGGAAAATGAAAAGATAAGAAATACATCTCCTTCCCTCCCTCCCTTCCAGCTAGAAAAAGTCATGTGCATATCAGGAAAAATAGGCCTTGGCAATCCTCCTTATGCTACTCTTGTTGGTCTGTACCATTCACCAGGGGACAAGAGGGAAAAATTGCTTCTTTAGATAGATGTCTTTTCTTTTTCTCTAAATTAGTTGGAAATTGGGGGTGGGGTGGGGGGAGAGTTGATTTACTTAAAAATTCATGTTAAAAGCCAGTAATGAAATTCTCTTCTGATTCAATCTCATTGTAATTCAAAGTTCACAGTAGGTTCTAGAACTAGACCAGAAAATCACAAAGTCTTATCAGAACTAGAAAATGAACTCTGTAAATTAAGGATCACCTAGTGAAATGGGGGTAGGCTCAGCCAAAGCAACAAGGCTTTGAGAGGAATTGTGAACTCTAAACTGGGGAATGAACCAGATTGTTATCTTAGTTGAATGGAAAGAAGGAATAAATGCCTGGGGTGCTAGAATTCTTAAATCTTGGGCCCAGATATCATTATAGATGTATGTGTAGATATACATTCATGCACAATTATCTGTGTCAATGAGCAAGCAGCACAATAGCAAAGATGATCCAGATTGATAACTTTCTTTAGAACTCATATTGGATGCTTTTCCTTCAGTGGGTTTATTATATTTTCCCTTAATTTGATATTAAAATTAGATTTCATTTATAGAGCACACCTTGGTTTAGGGGAGCAGAGAGGAAGCAAGAAGCAGTCATGTGATAAGGGAGAAGTCAGAATGGAATCATAAATTCATGACCAATCATACACAAGGTAGATGTCCTTATATGTATAAACACAAGCTCCTTGGAAACATTAATTTAGCAAACAGCTATTAAGGCCTCAATGTACAAGGTACTCTCCATTCCATCCAGACTTTCTCCATTTCTGCTTTTTGCACACTTGACACTGCATGTTGGAATCCATTTCTTCCCTCAGATATGATGTTTACCCTCAAGGACCTTACAATCTAGTAGAGGGAGTTAGGCATGTATACAAGTAAAGATAATTTTTTTAAAGCAGTGTAATTACTGTATAAAAGATATTGTTGTTTGTCCTTTCTCAGAAAGGACATCAGAGAAATGTTTGTCATAGCATGTAAGTGAATTGGATTTGAGTGATGAAGTTGATGGGGGTGAACCCTGAAACTGTCCAAATGATGGGGGTGAACCCTAAAACTCTCCTCTGACAAAGACACACTCTTCAGAGCAGTTAAGTGGTCTCATTCAGTTGGAGATCTGGCCAGAGATGTGGTCGCACCCATCTACTTATCCCCATCTAATCCTAATTTCTGGCCTCTGTAGTGTTGAGGCAAAATTTGGGTTATCAGAAATGATTGGGTAAAATGAGAGAGAAGGCTATGTTACAATGTTTGTTAAAAGAAAGACACTGTGTTTGGGAAGTTGTGGAAAGAGCAGACTTTTGAACTTGAAGAGCACTGTGTAATTTATGGCTTCAGCCAAAGTCTACTCTTCTGAGATGCTAGTTGGAGTCAATGGCCTTCCTTATTTTATTCCACCTCTGCTGCAGTTCAACACTACTTTTTCTTCTCTTTTACCTGCTTCTGCATCTGATTTTTTTTTAGGCTCAGTTCATTAACTCATGGCTTGAGGACTAGGAAGATTGACCCAATTCCTGCTGCTCTCCAGTGAAGTTTCATTATTCCTATCAATCTGTGTCTTCCTCTATAATTCTCTCTTCAACACTTCTCCTTATTCCTCTCCTGAGAGATTTTTAAATAATCATGCTATCTCAGAAAAACTACACTTTCCATTCCCAATTCCACAATAGCTTCCTGTCTTCTCAACTTGGGAAGAAATGCAACTCCCAGGGTTTTTAGCAAAACTTTGCCAGAATGATTGTTACATTTGTACAAGTATGATATATCAGAGGAAGAAGAGAGAGATCTCTTTTGGTCAGGAGGTTCACAGAAGATTCCATGAAACAGGTGGTATTTAAGCTCAACCTTGATGCATAAGCAATATTTTAACAGATAAGTGGAATAATGAAGTGAGTGAATAAGTAATTGAATGAATGAAAATGCAATTATTAAGCATTTATTTTGTGCCAAGCACTGTGGTGAGCAAAAAACCCACAAAGTGAGTGTATTTACTCTTAAAGATTTACATTCTAATAACTATGATAACATGTATAGGGGAATCAGGAATGTCTGAATAGTCACAGAGTTGATTCATGAGGCAGTTAATTGACAGTTTGGTTGTGACTAAGAGGAGAAAAGAATCAAGGCAGATAGCTATAAGGAATGTGAACTTGAAGCTAGGTAGAGATCATTAGGTAAGCTCACTCTCATTTAGTTAGAAATCAGAATGATAGATGTAAAGAACAGGAATCTGAGTGACTTAACTTCCCTAGGGATTATGGGTATTGATTCTGAACATTCTAGATTTTGTATGGATTTAGTTTTTCACAAGGAATTGAAGTCAAGCTCACTGACTTATAGTTTATAAGTATACATTCATTTTAACTTTTTGTTTTGAAAATTGGAAAAACATTTGTTGTCTTCCAGGACCTACTCTACCTTTTCCCATCCTCTATAATATTTCAGAGATTGCTCACTGATGTTCAATAATCACATTTTCCTATCTCTTCAATATCCTAGAATGGAATTCATTAAGAGGAGTTCAGTGCTGTCTTCCCACCTCCCCAGTTATCTTGGGTTTCATTTACCTATCAATGCTTGTGGTTTCATCCTTTGCATTCCAAGGATCCAAGAAAAAATAGAGGCACAATAAGTGCCTTTATCATTTTCTGATTGATTCTGAGCAATATTTTTATGTTTTCTTTGACCCTCAAATAAGTATGGAGTCTTTGAGTTATTGCTGTAAAAATTTCATTGGATGCATTTCCCACTTTTCTTTCTCTCTTTTCAGGTATTTTGCATTCAACCTCTGCTGAATCCATCATTTGGAGTTTTCTCAGGAGCTGTTACGTTCTACAAATTAACAATTACATTAAATCCTCAATCTTCTCTCTCTCATTCATTCTTGCCATCTTGTTCCTACTTTCATCTTCTTCTCACCCTCTTTTTCTAGTTATTTCTCTTATCTATAAGAGTTCTAGAGGTAACCCCAATGACAGAAAATGTACTTCCTCTATTAATCACTCTAGCTCTTGAGTTCTCATACAATGAATTTTTTGTGTACACAACCAAGCACTCATCATAACAAACTTTTACAACCATTTTCAGGTAATGATATAATGGAACAAATAAATCATATATAACAAAATATATTATAATACACATATAAAGCCAGATCATACAATTCCACTATTCCAAGGTTTTCAATAACTGTGTGGTGAAGAAGGGATGGAATTGGGCATAGAAACAAATGGGAGAGGAAAACTAACAATTATAGGAATTGGACATGGAAACAAATGAGAGAGGAAAACTGACACATTAATCCACAACTCAAGACTGCAGGCTTCAATGTAATTGGTCCATTCAGGAACTTCTACACACATAAAACAACTTCTTTATTTACTGCTTGACCCTGAAGCTAGGGAAATCCCCCTCTTTTTGACTGGAACCTTAATGAGCCTTAATAAACTCTATCAATTGTTCATCATCCTAAAAATAGCATTTAGAGAATATTACTTCTTAATATGAACAGCAGTTCTCTTTAAGTTAGGAATCTACAAAACTCATCAAAGTGACTTTCTCTGACCTATATAGATCAGCATAGTTAGTTATTTATTCAAGTGACTTCTGCGTTATCCAACCATATTGAAGATATAGTTACAAAGCCTTCTCTGGCTTTTTCTTTCTCTAGCCAGAAGTGTCAGGGAGACTGATTAAATGGCTAAATCCAATTCATAGATTGTCCAGGATCAATTTCAAGATCAATCAATCAGCAAATATTTTTCAAGTACTTACTGTGTGACAGGAACTATATTAGGTATTGAGGATAAAAACATATAAACAAACACACCAACAACACATACACACACACATACATATACAGAGAGAGAGAGAGAGAGAGAGAGAGAGAGAGAAAGAGAGAGAGAGAGAGAAAGAGTCCCTGTATTCAAGAAGCTTTGTTTCAACCAAGAAATACAAAATGTTCATTGGTAAGTAAGTATAAGTAAGTATTATACAAAATAACCAGAGGAGGATTAGTAGGACATTCAAGAAAATCAGGAAAGGAAGGTCTCTAGTGGAATCTCCATGAGAGAATCTGCCTTGTGCTATTCAATTTAGGATTATAGAATCAACTTCAGAATGAAGACTGTCTCCAGAGTTGATCTAGTTCCCAACTTCTTAAACTGTGGCTCATAATCATATATAAAGTCTCCTAACTGAATGTGGAGCTGGGAAATGATGGTTATTGTCAGTAAATGTTCGATTTGCATAGCTATTTTATAAACCTATACATCTGGGATCAAGTAAATATTTCTTGGGTGAAAAGGGGTCTTAAGTGGGAAAAGTTTTTATTTAGTCCAATTTAGTCCAATCTTCTCCTCATCTTATAGATGGGGGAAATGAAAAAAATTAAGAGAGTTATCTAATGTCATATATGAAATAAGCAGTAAGGCTAGTATGTCTTTAGAAGTAGGCAGTTTAAATGACACAGTAGATTGAACACTGGGCTTGGAATCAGGAAGACTCAGTTTAATGATTTCACATCTGGCCTTTAGACACTTATTGGCAAGTCATTTAACCTTTTTGTTGCAGTTTCCTCATTTGTAAAATGAGCTGGAGAAGAAAATGGCAAACCATTCCAGTATCTTTGCCAAGAAAATACCAAAATAGGGTCATGGATAGTTGGACACGACTGGACCACAAAAGGATTTGAAGACAGGTCTTCTGCCTTTTGAAATTCTCATATGGCACAAAGCTAGAAAAAACATGTGATAAGTTTACCAAGGGTCAGAGTTCTAAAAACTTCGGCCTACTTGAATTATGGGTCTAGGTTACAAAGATAGAATTTAACCTGATTTTATGGGAAAGATTATAACTCTACCTGTTTCCACAATATTTTAGTTAGCTCACTGCCTTACACTTTATGATAACATTAACCAAATCCATCCAGATCATGTCAACCTTAGCTAGATTATAATAAGACTTTATGCTTATATAGGACCTTAAGGTTTACAAAGCAATTTGTACAAATTCTCTCATTTGATATGTAAATATGACCCTAAACCTTTCCCTTACTTCCCTATGCCAGCCAAAGGAACATTTCTCAATTTTTCTACCTATAAACATAATTTTAAAAAAATCAAAATTGAGATTTTGTGAAATATTTCTATCTTAAAAATTATTTTTAACAAATTTAAACTGCTTTCCAAGTTCTAAAAAGTTTTGAATTTTGCAAAATTATAATATTTTACTGTAATTCTTTCACAAAAACTCAGAAGTATCACAACCTATACAAACACATAAAGATAAGTAGTTTTGATAGAAGAAAGGGAATAATAGGAAAGTTTTTAGGAAAAGCAGGGCAGGGGGGAGTATTTTTGCTTTATAGTTTTAAAAATATGACAACAATTTTGGATCTTTCAGAAGAATACAAGACTCTGGAATATTTTTTTTTCATATCATAATCTTTGATGATAATTTCTTTTGGTAGATAGATCACTACACTAAACATTAGGGAACATTAGTTCATAGATCATTTAGTCCATGGCACCTTGATTCATTTCATGTCTTCTTATCAAGAATTGGAAAGAATTAAAAATTTTCTTCTGTACAACTCCTTTGTTTTAAAGATGAAGAAAATAAGGTTGAACAAGAAAAATGGCATTTTTGAGGTCACAAAATGTAAGTGGTAGAGCCAGGTCAGCAACACAGGAGTCTCTGAAAACAGTGCCTTTTCTATTACATTGACATGCTCTTGGAAGTAATTCTTTATTTTTTCAATATAAACAGTTACCATCAAATCTATCTTATGAAATATTTGGGGAAGTTAGAAATAAATCAGAACACCAAAGTTTATCCTGAGAGCATATCCCAGGGTCAGAGTGTTTTTAAATCTTGTAATAAAAAAATCATACAAATAATAAAACCATCATTATAGTATGTTATTATATTGACTGCCATTTATGGAAGATATAACAAAAATATATTTATTTTAAATTTAACATGATACTGTGGATCCTACTGACCAAGTACATTATAATATTTATTATTATTCTCAATAAAAACAATAACACAAAAATCTTATACTATTCAATTATTGGTCAGAATCTATTTGGAATTTATACTAAGAATTTCATGACCAAGCAACTGTAGGACAAGATACAATAGAATAAATTAGACTAGAGTAAAATCAATATGATGTAGTAGAAAGAACAGTGGAGTCAGAAGTAGGGAAATTAGGGACAGCTAGATGGGATAATAGATAGAACACTGGCCCAGAAGTCAAGAGGACCTGAATTAAAATATAACCTGAGACATTTAACTCTTACTAGATATGTGACTCTGGGCAAGACACTTAATCCCAACTGTCTCACCCTAATCCTCCAAAAGAAAAGAAGAAATGAAACTAGCATTTATTAAGAACCTACTATGTAATAAGCATAATGCTTTATAAATATTATATAATTTGAGTTTCACACCCATGAGAAGCTCTTATTACTATTCCCATTTTACAGTTGAAATTGAGGCAAATAGAGATTATACGACTTGCTCAAAGTTTACACAGCTAGTAAATATGTGAGATCAAATTTGAACTCAAAGTTTTCCTGGCTTCAGGATCAACTCTCTGTCCAGTACCCTCTTTTTCACTGGAAATAAAATCCTTAATTCAAGTACTGATTCTACTGTTTTAGTATCTGTTTTAATAAGAGCAAGTCATTTAACTTTGCTGGACTTTAATTTTCTCATCTATAAATGATAGGGTTAGATAAGGTTATTACTAAAGTTCCATATAGCATTGAATTTATAATGCCATGACTCTGGGAATATCTCAACATATGATCTATAATGTTAAAATAATAACAGGAGTTGACGAGCCTGACAAAAAGAACAGATTCAGAACATAGACTGATCTTCCAGCAGAGAAGGTCAAGAAACATGATGAATGTTATCTCCACTCTTGAGGTTTACAGAGAAAATGAAGTATTCATTTTTAAAATAGAAGAGAGATTCAATGTAAAAAAACAGGAAGAAAAGAGAATCTGAAGATGCAGAGGGGAATCCTGACCTGTTTCAGGACATTTGAGATTTAAAGAATGTTACAAAATGGAGAAATGATGGGCTGGACGCTTAGAGTTAAATGATAAATATTAAAGTCTTCCCTAAACAGGAGGAAGCTGCAACCACCAAGAAGAAAACATGAATACAGAGGAGACCATCAGTAAGGATTAGAGGGAGAAAAGATCAGTAATGGTGTTGGTAACTCTCTAATAAGGAATAATGAAGCAATGATTTGTTGGCCTGGTATTCTGCTATCATCCTAGCATATTTTTCTGAGATGTGAAATAGAATCTCCTAGAACTTGATGATTTTAAACCAAAAATTGAAGGTATCCAAATATAGAATGGATTGCCTAGTATTAGAGGTATTCAAGCAGAGACCAGACGCATGTTTATACATCATTCAGAGCAGACAAAGTTATAAAAGCACAAGAAAACATTGTCCTAAAATGAAGATCTCTTCTCTTTCAGAGCTACTTAACAAAGAAATGTAAGAAGAGTGACAATTTCCTGAATCCTGACTAACAGAGGCATGGAAGTAGGATGGTAATTGCAATAATTATTGTCTGTCATGAATATTTTCATGCATATATATCCGTGCTCTGTTTCTGATCCTTTTGTAGAAGTATCACTGGGTCAAAAGATATGCTGAACTTTATAACTTCTTGGGTATGATTTCAAATCACTTTCCAGATCTGTTAGACCAATTCACAGCTCCCCCAACAAAGGCTGTCTATATACAAGGTGTGTTTTTGCTACTTGGAGTAGTATGTGGGTGTCCTGTACTGCTTTGCCAACAGCAAACTTGTTCAGTGACCTTCAGTCTATGAAGCTCTTGCTTGTTTTATAAACAAAGCAAAAATGGAAAAGAGTGGGAAAAGAGAAATGGGAAATGGAACAAGAGAAAGCAAGCAATATTTCAGCATTCCAGATGTATATTAGACAACAAAATATAGTGAGTCAAATTCCGAGGCTTCTGGTCTCTTTATTTTTTATTAACTATCACAAAAGGTTTATCTTTGGAAAACTTGCTTATACTCTAATCTGGAGCCCATGAATTTCATTTTTAAGCCAGGGAGATCTAGATTTACTCATTTCCTCAGTCACTTTTTTTTTTTTCCTACCACTATTTCCATAGAATTTCTGAACTTCTAATTTTGCTTTCAGGGGTATAACCCCTTTTCAGGGGTATAATTTTTCTTTAAGGGGCATAAGTGGGGCCCAGACCCCACTACTACTATATGAAATACAGGAATAGGTATCAGGAACACTCTCTTATTAGGTGATCTACTTTAAAGATTAATATAGCACAGTGACATGTAATAGGAAGAAAAGAAGACCATCTCTAAACAATAGTCTTTTATTAAATATGAGTTCATCATTGCAGGAGATAGGGAAATGGGGATGAAAGCCCAAGAAACACCAGACAAAAAGCATAAAATGACTTTGTCAAGTATAGTTAAGTAAACATGGGAATTCAAGAGACCTGGGTTGTGTTTTGTGTGTTCAGAGATTTCAAGAATTGTCAATAGCTATTGTCTTATTTTACTTTGCCAACACAGGGTGAAGGGGTCTCAACTGGCACTAGCATGAAGCAGAAAAAAATAAGTCTTTGCTCATTTGATACAAAGAAAATAAAAGTCTAATTACTAAATAGAGACAGTATCATGATATGTTGGCAACACTTAACATTCAAATATCTAAATTTCATATTCAATGTCATGCTATTTACCTCTCCTATTATTAGCCCCCTGATAATAGATAGGGAATAGCATCAAGTAAGACTCAACATATGCAGTTTCTTCTGAATCTAAAAGCACAGAGTCATCATAAATTATATCCAAATCCTGCAGCAATAATGCAGATAGATAAAACCTCTTGAAAGAAACTCAACTTTCAACCTGTTCCTTTGCCTACTAAGGATAGATATACCAATTCTTATCTAACTTTTAATAACTTAATGGTTATTGCCTGAAACAAACTAAGCCCTGAAAAAGACCTTAGCTGAAAAGAGCCAATATCTCCAACTGCATCGGAGTCATTGCTGATCATGCAGACCCAGGTCTTGCCACTGGACTCTAATGGCTCTGGAGGAAAACAATGAGGCTGAAGTCTTTGCACAAATCTATCTTATTTAAATCCAAATCACATTCAAGTCAAGACATCACTTTCCTGATGTCATTGGTCCCCTTCAAGAACAAAGGACAAACAACAGATGCACTAGTAAAACAGACAGGGAAGAAGAATAGAGATAAACAGAGCCTTTCTCGAATGTCCCTTTTTTCCTTTCCTTTCACACCAGTGGATAAAAAGAAAGAAGCACAGTGTCAGATCAGATTATGGTAAAGATGGCATGGTAACATGCCTCATTCATCAGAGATTGAAGAGGAAAGCTGTTAGAGAAGAATTGACTTCCTTGAAGAAAGAGAGAATTAGAGTTATGAATATATGAGCTTAAATTCCAATTCAGATACATATTATAGGTGACAAACTTGTGACAATGGGCCATTCTCACCTTAAATTTCTTCATCTATAAAATGGGGATAATGCTAGTAGAACTTATTTTAGAGGAATAGTGTGAATCTCAAAGGAGATAATGTATGTAAAGTGCTTTGTAAATCTTAAATGTCAGCTATAATCATTATTATCTGGATAAGATATCAATAGAGTAAATGTCAAAGAAGAGGTTCCTAAGTGATGGTAATGAGGATAGGTAATATAAATCATAAGGAAGAACAAAAATATGCCTGCTCCTCTATTCTTCCTAGACCAATATGTCAAGGGAGGAGAAGAGAGGGCATACCTTATCCTTGGAAGGGTGGTAGGAGCGCAGTAACCTTTGGGAAGAATCAGCATATAAGAATCTTAAATAAGAGAAAGAGCTCTAAGGGACAAGAAAGTTTGTTTAAAAAAATAAATAAATAAAAACAGGAATTCCAGAAGGCATAACAGAAGAAGAAATCATGAAAAGGATAAATACTCTGGAGAAATAGGTTTGAATTGGATTAAAATGAAGCATCATGGGAAAGGAGTTTTTATAAGGGCAGTTCATAGCTGGGGGAGGGGGGTCATAAGGACTCAAAAGAAGAAGAAAAAAAATTGTCACCATCTTCTCTAACCTTTTCTCCTAAGTATGATCCCCCAATGCATTTGCCCCAGGTGCAAAAATTCCTAGTTTTAGAATTACGACTCTGACATCTGGCATATCGACTGAGGTTCCTTTCAGCTTAATGATTACAGGATCTCATCATTATACTATAGTGAAACTGTGGGTGTTAAAATAATGAGGTCAATTCCTCTTTTCTCATCTTCAAGAATTTATTAATTTAGAGAAAAAGTGCCAACTGCCTGAAGACAATTCCTATTTGGTCTTAAATCTTTTGATTCCAAATTGTTCTTAGAAGAAATCTACCTCTCAAAATTATAATATAATTTCATTATTTACTATTTCTTAATAATAGAAATCAGAGGAAACAGACCATAAGCTTCTGACTACTTATAGAGAATAGTTTCAAATTAGGACCAATCTACATTAAACAGAATAGGAGGAGGAAGGTTATTGATGTGTTTCTGACATTTATTCCCATGTTACTGATGCCATTTATAACAAATCTGCCCGTATCAGACTTTTGAATGCACCCAACAATGCATATTTCCCAAAAAATTTCAAAATATCATTTTTTGGTTAAAATTTATTTTGTTCAATGTTTCCAATTATTTTTTATTTAATATTTTTTCCAATAACATGTAAAAACAATTTTAACATTCTTTTTTCCCCAAATTTTGAGTTCCAAATTCTTTCCCTTTTTCTTTTCCCTTCTCATTCAGAAAGAAAGCAGTTTGATACAGGTTATACATATGTAGTCATGCAAAATATATTTCCATCTAAGTCATGATGGGGCAAAAACACAGCCAAAAAAATACCCAAGAAAAATAAAATAAAGAAAAAGTAAGTTTCAATCTTCATTCAAACATTATCAGTTTTTTCTCTGGAAATAGATAGCACCTTCCATTATAAATCTTTCAGAATTATCTTGGATCACTGAGAATAGCTAAGTAATTTTCAATTGATCTTTTATATGAAGAATACAAAATATATGCTGCTGTTATTGTGTACCATGTTCTCCTGGTTCGTATCTCATCAGTTCATATAAGATTTTCCTTTTTTTTTCTTGAGGGCATCCTGTTCATAAATTTTTTATTATACAATAATATATCATCATGATCATGTACAACAATTTGTCCAGCCATTTCCCAATTGATGGATATTCCCTCGATTTCCAATTCTTTGCCACCACTAAAAGAAATGCTGTAAATATTTTTGTAGATTCTTTTCCTTTTTTGATCCCTGTGAAATATAGACCTAATAGTAGTATTACTTGGTCAAAAGGTATGCATAGTTTTATAGCTTTTTGAGCATAGTTGCTCAAAATTGCTCTCCACAATGGTTGAATCAGTTCACAACTCCACCAAAAGTGCATTAGTATGCTAATTTTCCCACATCCCCTCCAATATTTGTCATTTTTCCTTATCAGTCATATTAGCCAATCTGATATGTGTAGGATGGTAGCTCAGAGTTCTTAGGTTATTATGCATTTCTCTAATCAATAGTGATTTAGAGTATTTTTTTTTCTTGTGAATATAGATAGCTCTGTGTAAATAACAATTATTTCTATTTTGGCCAGAAACTCTGAGGATCTTTCCCTCCCATACTAACACTTTTGTGAAAACAAATTATGCAATCTTTTGCCTTAGTTCTTGCTGAGTCTTTAACTACTGAATGGGCATTACCTCAAAAAAAACTAAGAACTGGGAAAGATCTCAGCTTAAAAAAGCTAGGCCTCTCCAACTATACTCAGGGTCATTGCCAGTGATTTTGACCTCTGTCTTACTACTAGATTCTGACGACTCTAGAGGAGATAGTGAAGCTGATAACTGCACAGAAAAGTCTCACTTAAATCCAATTCACTTGCAAATCAAGAAGCACTCTTCTGATATCATTGGCTCTTTCAAGAAAAAAGGACAAACAATAACAACAATAGCCTATTCGTATTCTTTGATCATTTATCAAATGAGGTATGGCTCTTATTTTTATAAATTTGACTCTGTTTTCCATATAATTGAGAAATGAGGTTTTTATCAGAGAAACTTGCTGTTAACATTTTTTTCCCACAGAATTTTTTAACTATGTATTTCCCTACATTACAATTTCTCTCTGCTTTACTCTCACTTTTAACCTTGTTCTTTCTCCAGAATGTCATATTACTTTATTATTGTTATTATATATATGTATGTATGTATATATATATATATATATATAACTAATCCTTTAATGTAAAAGCTGCTAAATCTTGTATTATTCTGACTCTGGCTCCATGGTTTTCGAATTGTTTCTTTTTGACTACTTGCAATATTTTCTCCTTGACCTGGGAGCTCTGGAATTTGGCTATAATATTCCTGGCAGTTTTCATTTTCAAATCTCTTTCAGAGGATGATCCCGTACATACTTTCGATTTCTATTTTTACCCTTTTATTCTAAAATATCAGGACAGTTTTATGGCTTTCAGATAGCAAATAATTATTAATTTTTTTATGGATATATTTTCCTGATCAGTTGCTTTTCCAGTTAGATACTTCACATTGTCTTTATTTTTTCCTTCTTTTGACCTTGTTTTATTGTTTCTTGTTGTCTCTTAAAATTATTAGCTTCTACTTACCCAATTCAAATTTTTAAAGAATTATTTTCTTCAATGAGCTTTTGTATCTCCTTTTCCATTTGGTCAATTTTGGTTTTTAAAGAGTTCTTCTCTCCAGTAGATTTTTGTACCTCTTTCCCATTGGCCAATTCTGCTTTTCAAGGATGAGATTTTTGGTGCCTCTTTTATCATTTGGTCTATTCTTTTTCTTAATGTGTTGTTTTTCTTGTATTTTTTTTTTTTTGTTCCTCCTTTACCATGCAGTTGATTTTTTTTCATGATTGTCCTGAAACACTTTCATTTCTCTTCCCAATTTTTCCTCTACTTTTCTTATTTGATTTTAAAAATCCTTTGTGAATTCTTTCATTTCTCCTTTTGTGGATTCTGTTGTTAGAATTTATTTTAAGCCATTTAAAAAAAAATGTTTGGAGGACTTCTGGGGAGAGTTTAGTTGAGTCTCCACTTTTTCTCCACCATCTTGGCTCTTCCTCTATTCTTCTGAAGTTATAAATCACCATCAAATGTTCACAGAATCAGATGTAATCAATTACATTGCAGCTATGGAAACTTTATTTTTTAAAGCATGACCATTTGCACAGAATTGATAAATTTGTAATTTTGACAAGTTTGAAAAAAGAGACATGCACACATGAATATTTCTAATTTTAAGAGGTCAGGAATTGTCTCTGCATGGACACGTGTGTGTGTGTGTGTGTGTGTGTGTGTGTGTGTATTGGATCTTATTGATGCTATCAGAAGAGGAGTTTCAAAACATTTTCTTGGAAAAAAATTTGCTTTTTTCTCCTCTAAAATAAGAACATAAACCTTGACTTTGGTTTAAGCAGATCTTAAAAGACTAATAATTGATGAGACTAACGAAATCTGTGTTTCTTGTCAGGCCATTTAAAAAGCTGCTTATAGTGATTAAGCTTAGGTTAACCTTTCAGGTAACTTTTAACAGAGTGTTTAAAAATATTCAACATCAGCAACATTTCCTTTCAACCCACTCAGAGGAAAAACAATGAAGAGAGGGCTTGGAAGTGAAACTGAAGAGCAAAAGTCATGCTTTCTCTCCCTCCTCCAGGATAAGGTATTAGGAGACATGAGACAAGGTACACCCAGTACTAGAAAGAGTTAGTAAGGATGTAGTATCTTCCAGGGGTAGCAAGATTTCTCTGAAGGCAAGAAGTTGGGACAAAGGAGAGGAGGTATAAGACAAAAGGAAGTTTGCTAGGAATAGAAAAGGAATTCCAGAAGGAGCCAGCGTTATCAGAAAGATTATCTAGGCCGTCTAACAACTGGGACAGAATTACCTGATTCTTTGACCTACTTCAGGCAAATCCTGAGGCAAGGGTCACACTCATATATTTGGGGATAGCAAAATATTTCCACTGTAGCTTTTTAGTGAAATCAGCCTGGGTATACTACATGTTAACATGATCAGAAGATTACAATCATATTGCATATTTCCAGGTCTTTACCAATTGTGCCAATGTGGAAGAAGAATGATGACTGACCCTATTTCCAAGTTAAAACAAAGATTTTTCATGTTAAAAATGCACAAATGAATTTGCTCTGCATTCTTTGTAGATTTCATGAAAGAAAAAAGACTAACAATAACAACAGGAATGAAACAAGGATGCCCATTATCACCACTATTATTTAATATTGTATTAGAAATATCTATTTTTATTTAGCAATAAGAGAAAAAAAATAGAAGAAATTAGAATAGGTGATGAGGAAATAAAACTATCACTTTGCAGATAAAATATTGGTATACCTAGAGAATTCCAGGGAATCAACAAAATCCCACTTGAAATAATTAATAACTATATAATTTTAAGAAAAGAAAAATAGCATTAAATGTTCTAGAAATTAACCTTTATTTCTATAGATATACATGAAAAATTAGCTAATATAGAATTATTCTGTTTTCATTATTTTTGTCATGTAACTATCACATGTTATTTCACATATATGCATTTAATCATGACTAAAGATTTTGAAAAGATCTTAGGATGTGATGAACAGAAGATATAGACTGAACCATTCATTTTATGACAGTCAATATAAGAATTTGTTCTTTAATGGTGAAAAAAGAACAGATGGAATAGTTTTGAAAGTTATAAGTTGATCTTATTATATACTTTAAAAGAAAAGCAAGCTACTGTATACATAATAGAGATTTGTAGTTTCATGTACAATCCCCTTTTTTTTGTTTTACTGTGTATATGTAAATGCTCATTCTGTTTAGTGTTTGCTAAGTATATTTTTTTTTTAAAGAAACAGTGAAAAAGCAAAAACCAATGTCTAGAGGAATTTTCTGGCATCATGGGTTCAAACCAGGTGGAGGCTTCCATGACTCCTATTAGGAAAGCCTCTTTTATTTAAATGGCTCTTAGGCATGCAAGCTAAAAAGCCACTTAGATCTCTAGACAGTAGTCATAGCTATGGAATTCTGTTGGTCACTGCCTGACTATGCAGGTGTTGAATACAAGAAATTCTGCTATATTGGGTCAAACAATGAAAAATGTTACTGTTAAAACTTAAAGAGACCCTTTGTTTATTCCTGTTTTTCCATTTGAAGTCTTCTGCAAATTTTCTGTCTCCCTGAATGCCTATGAGAGAAGATGATGATCAATGCAATGACCAATCATTATGCAAAGGACTGACATTTAAGAATGTAACCCAGCACCCGATGAAAAATTTGCTACTTCTCCAAAATTTACCAGTGTTAGAAAGAACCAATGGGCCTGGCATTTACAAAATCAAAAAAAAAAAAAAAAAAATCTAAGGAACAGAATTTGACTTCAATTACTATTTCTTTTTTGATTTTAAAAATAATATTTTAAAAGTATTGGGGTTAAATTCACTAAATAATTATATAAGTAAAATTTCTTACTTGAATAATGCAAATAGTTTAAGATTTTTTTTTCTTGTGTTTTTGTACTCATGCTTCATTATATTTTCCATCCATAAGCTGAATTTTAAAAAATGACACCTCACTGAATAGAAGCAGGGAGATCTGAGTTCAAATTTTACTTTAGACATTTATTAGCTGTGTGACTCTGGGCAAGTCACTTAACCCTGTTTGCCTCAGGGTTATCTGTAAAATGAGTTCAAGAAGGAAATGGCAAGCACTCCAGTGTTTTTGCCTAGAAAATCCCAAATGGGGTTCCAAAGAACCAGATGCATTTGAAATGACTAAACAAACAAAAAACTGAATAAAGAATTTTTAGGGTACCATAGCAAGATGTAGACCCATTGATTTAAATATCATAGGATAATAAAGTTCAGGAAGCTCAAAAATGCCTTTCAGGTGAAGAAATCTGACATATTCAACCTTTGGTTCAACTAACTCATTCCCAGTCATCTCCTCCCTAACCTGCTTTTAAGTAACTGTGAATGATTCCTTAGGTATTTTACATGTCCTGTTGTGGAGTCATAATTTGTCTGAACTTGTCCAATTTCTTTCATAAGCGCAACCTACAGTATAAATAGGAGCACAGTATGAGGGAACAATGAGCTAATCTTCTTATTATATAGAGCCCTTCTTTAAGGTAGTATGACCATTTCAGGGCCTTAGAATAGACAAAAAATTATGGCAAGTTTTTAGCCAGGATCTCAGAGGAAAGGAATGAAAAATATGCCCTCTGAAGAAAGGCTAACAGAATTTGGATTATTTCATTTAAAGCAGAAAAGAATGAGAAGAAACCTTATACAGTCAGATTACATGAAGAGATGTAATATAGGTAGTTATGGTCAGTGTTTGCTTTTTCCTTCCAATGAACTTAAGAGGAACTTAAGCAACTTAAGAGGAAAATGACAGTCTTAAAAGAATGTAAAATAGTCTTTGAGGATAAATGATGAAAAAATATTCCCCTCCTTGCAGTAGAAAGGTAAGAAGTCTACAGATGGTCTCTGAGCTTGTAGATTAGTGCTTACCTGGGTTTTTTTTTTATTTTTTTTTTTTCGCTTTTTGTTTTTTACAAAGTCAGGTTCTTAGGTTGAAGGATATGTTGGAAAATGAGTGTACTCTGGGGGTGGGGGAAGCAACCAATAAAATTTTTGGAAAAAGAAAAATTTTTAAAATACTTGTCCTCCAAATTTTGTTGCTCTTATCCTCATTACCTTTCCCAAAAGAATATAGAAAACCAGGGAAATAAAACAAAAATTCATTGTTATTTTCATAGAGTAACTTATCCCATACTTGGATAAATTTGCCACAAGCAATATATTGCCTTAAATTATGGCAGAAGTGATTTTAAGTTTGATATTAGCAAGAATTTTCTGACTCTTAAGGCTGAGACATTGGAACAGGTTACGTAGGAAGAATGGAGAATCTGTGTTGGAAATTTTTATGACAAGAGTTGATCAATACCATTCTGGAAAGGTTTTAGAGTCCTATCTGAAATGAAGTAAACAAGCATTTATCAAAGGTTTATTTTGTGCCAGGCACTGGACTAAATGCTAGGTGAAATAGATCAGTAGTTCTCCAAATATGATTCAAAGAATTCTGGGGTCCTCTGAAACCTTTCAGGGGAGCTACAAATTCAAAATTGGTTTTTATTTATAATATGGCAAATATGTATAAATATAACCCACATAAGCAAAAACTCTTTTCTTCCTTTTCTTTTTTTTTTTTTTGGCTGAGGCAATTAGGGTTAAGTGACTTGTCCAGGGTCACACAGCTAGGAAGTGTTAAATCTCTAAACCCAGATTTGGACTCAGGTCCTTCTGAATTCAAGGCTGAGCTCTATTCACTGCGCCACCTAGCTGCCCTTCTTTGGATAGATTCTCAATAATTTTTAATAGTATAAAGATACTAAGAACAAAATTTTGAGAACCATTGAATTAGGAAGACCCCTTAAGGTTAATCCCTTCTAGTGAGTGGTGTACTGAAGTAGGCTCAACTGGATGGCAAGAACCAATTGTTAATTTTCAGTCTGCTACAAATCAGAGCTTTATTCTTTGTTTTTTTGTCTAAACTTAGGAAAATGAAGAAAACCTTCATGATACACATTGAACTTAGAAGTATTTTGTTCACACACACTCACACACACACATACACACACACATATATACACATACATATATATATATATATATATATACATATACATTTTTTCTCAAAGTCATTTATTATTGACACTGCTTCTAAACTTTTAATTCTTTTTTTCTTCTCTTGATAGTATTTTATTTATCCAAATACACATAATTATAGTTTCTAGTCCCTTCATTCTACGACTTATTCAGGTTCCTTAATTCATGAACCAAAATGAAATGTCAGCAACAGCAGAAATAAAAAGAAAAAAAAAAAAAGATTAGAGGCTAAGTATTCCATGACTCCAGTGAAAGTCCTTTGAGAATCAATTGCGAATCAAAATATTTGTGTGACTTTGAGCAAGATATTTTACTCCTCCAGACCTCAGTTATCTCTTCTGTAAAGAGTTAGATTCCATGATCTCTACAATACCTTCTAGTCCTAAATGTATGATTCAGAAATGGACTACATGTGCTCCTTCAACTGAATACTTTTTGCCCGTGTCGATTTTGCATGAAAGCTATTAACATATATTCAGCCAAGTGTGTTCTTTTTCTGTAATGCTATCTTTCATTGTACAGAGTCTGAAGCATTGCACTGTAAAACCCTTGTTAAGAACAGACTGTAATCCCTAAAATTGAAGTATCAGGTGCCATGGTATTATGTAAATGGTATCATAATACTAATATGACTGGTATTCTGACTACCTCCCCATGCAGGGTGTGTTTGGAAGAAAATTGCTGAAGATGGAATGCTTTCACTTAATTAAACAATGCAAAAGGTATGTATCTTACATCTGCTATTCTTAAATGCTTAAAAAGAAATGGCCAAATGATTACTTAATATCATTTGTACTTCCATTGTGCTAGACATAATGCTTTCAGTAGTTCTTCCTTTGAGCAAATGGGAATCAAATAGACATTATTTTCTTCATTCTATAGATAAAGATACTGGGAAACAGATTTCAAAACAAGATTATGTAATAATTAATGACCATGTCCTTTTTTAACTTTGTATTCCTTTGACCATCTAAAAGAATCCCATATGAATTCATACCCAGTAAATGTTTGTTGAACCGAATTAAATTCAACAAATATTTATTAAGCTTTTCTTGAATTGTGGCAGAATCAAGGGTAAAGTGATTGCTAACTCATTAGCTTATATTGCCTCATATTTTGTCATGGTTTAGTTTTAATAAACACCTTCCTTCAAGAAAAAAAAAAGTCTTTAAATCCATTAGATGACTAAAGCCATTTACCTTTTCCTAGCTACATTTTGTGGTTTGTGGTGGTTGAGGATTGTGTTTTTATTCTTTGCTTGCTAGTCAATCTTTAGTAAGCATTGCTAATACCTCCACTCTATTTTTTTTGCCTTGATGTTTCATGCATGAACTCCCTTGTCTGATACACTCAGCTTGGGAGTTCTAAACCATCTGTATAAAAGTAGAAATTCTTATAACCCACACTCCCTATTGCTCATGTTCTGCCTTTCTCTATTGGCTATGGCTTTGGGTTTGGCAAATAGCAGCGAACCTACTCACGGCTTTACTTGCATTTACAATAGCATTTGACCATGGAAAATGGTAAGGCTCATCAAGAATAGTATTTCTCCACCTTTTGTAGCAGTTTCTAAAGTTATAAACCCAATTCTCACTCAAGCTGATGACTCGGGTTCCCAGAATAAAAGTTTTTTGAAGGTGAGGATAAAGGTTGGAGAATATAGTTCTAGTACTATATAGATCATGAGCTCTCTAGTATCCTTTTCCCCAGTAACTATCAATGTTTAATTAATTTTTTAAAAACTTTAAAATTTTCCCAATAATTTTCAATTATTAAAATCTATGTCAGGCAGAGTAAAATAGTTTTGAGAAACAAGTATTTATACTGGTAGCAGAATTAGTCTAAACATTTCCTCCAAAATTTGTTACACACTCTTCTACTAGTATATGGAGGGTCCAGGGGAAATGAGTTCAAACTTGAAGAATACATATAAATTCTGGAAGTCTTTTTGACAGAGTTTTCAATATGTTCCCTTTGTGTTTAGTTTAGATTTTCCTTAAGGCTTCTTGTAAGGCCTTGAATCTGTCTTTTCTCATTATGTTTGTCCTTGGTTCCTGATATGCATTCCACACTGCTTGTTCTGGGGATATGACTAAGTTTCTGATACTTGCAAAAAATCCATACTCTCTGACCCAATAAAGTTCTGAAGTTCCTCCTCTAGCCTTAGCTGGAGCTACAGTTTCCCAGCTCACCACTCACTCAAATGTCTTACATTCAGAACTAGCTTCTAATGTACACAAGCCCACAGTACATGATGAAATCTGTCAGTCAAGTATAATAGTCTTTTTGTCAACTTCAGCTTATTCAATGATTTTCAAGAACTTCTTACAATTAATGTAAGGTCTTTGATTGAGATATATTCTCATTTGGTTAAAGCATAAAGATATATCATATTATAACTAATCTTATGTAGAATGGAATAATTTATTATCTAAGTAGATTATCTTCAATCTTACCATCACTGCCTCAGTAGCAACACGAAGAAAATAAATCCCAGAAAAAGATAATTCTGAGAAGAAATGGCTAAATGGAAAGGCAATGAATGTGACCATTAAAAAACACTAAAACTTTCAATTCTTAAAAATGGCAAAAGAAGGGTTTATGCATGGTTAAATGTATTGAGTTCTATGAATGCAATATCTTAAGCTCTTAGGTTTGTTTTTCTTTGAAAAAATAATAAAAATTTACCTCCTTCTTGATTGTTCTAGGTGACTAAAGTTTAAGCCTTGTTTTCCATGACAGCTTTCCAATAGCCTCTGGCAAAATTGATTCGACTTCCTAATTACCAAATACCATTTTTTTTAAAAAAATCATATTCATGTGGAATTGGGACCCTTCAGACTGGGCAAATGTCTTGAGATCACTCAAGTTGATACATTTCACCCTGCTGATTTGACAAGTTTTTCTATGGGAATGAGTGGGCTATGTCTACCCAAGAAAAATGCTAATGTACTCTCATTAAATAGCCTTTCTATTCCATAGCTCAGTGAACTTACTTGTATTAATTATTGCATTTTATTAGTTACTGAATTAATCGTGGAATTACCAATAAAAGCCTCATTTTATTCTAACACTGAATTTGAATTAAGTGGGCACTGGTCTGAATCAGTGGGGCTAAGGTATTGTTGGAATTGTATAAAGTTGATTTGATATCAGCATGAAAGAATTTGGGACCAATGCCATTCATATAATCTATAACATAAAGTCAAAAGGGGTTGCATCATGACACCAGATTAGACTAATAACAAAGGGGGAACACATATTTTGGATGCTTTCAAGGTAATGACACTTGTTAAGAAATCAGTTCTATTAATGTATAATCTTATAAACAAACCTATCTATTTTCAAACACACAAGATATTTGAAAACGGTTTCCTTTTCAATGGACTGCATGTGTCTATCACAAAATGTCCATCCCTCCTTACCTTCACCAATTATGAAATTTCAGGCAAAGAAGAAAAATGACAGTTTTAACTACAGAAGATTGAAGATCTCTGACATCAAGGACTATGAAGTATCATCTTCTTGTTTTGAAATACTGATGAGCATATTCTCTCAACGGAGGATGCTGCCATCCCAGGTCTCTCTCACCTGTCAAGAAACACTATCCAAATAGGTTTTTGAAGCAATGGCTAAAATAAGGTGGTACAGCAAATAGAGTGCCAAGGCTGAAGCCAGGAAGAATTATCACTCAAATTTACATACCTGACCCAACTGATCTGACAAATCTGGCCTCAGACCTTTATTAGCTGGGTGATCCTGGGCAAGTCACTTAATCCAGTTTACCTCAGTTTCCTCATCTGCAAAAATGAGCTGTAGCAGGAAATGGCAAATAACTTCAGTATCTTTGCCACAAAAAAAGAGAGATCACAAAGAATTGGACCAACAACAAAAGATAAAATTAGTTTGAGAATTGTGAAACATTTTGGGGGGAAACAAATTGATGAATATAATTTTCTATTGAAACAAATAGGATGAGCCATATGTTACAGATAAGTAAGAGATCTGACATTTTTTTTTAAATCAGATGACATGACTGAAAGCAAAAATTATTTTCTTCTGAAGACTAAAGTATGCATTTAAATGCTTGGTAATTTCACCAGATTGTTTGATTTAATGTGGATTTATGAAGCATAAAAAGATGAATTTTAAAGCAGTGAATTTTCATTTTCATAGGACATTCTTTTCTTTTTAATTCTAATTCAAATCAAGATGATTGTGTCTATTGATGGAGAATTGTACATGTCAAAGTTTGCTACAGTTGACATTAGGTTTGAAATGAGTAGGTTTATTACTATAATCTTAGCAATATATGTACATAGAATTTTTCTTATATGAAATTGTCCATACAGATCATTAGATGAAGTCAATGGAGGTGAAATGGAACTAATGGCCAAAGGCTATATTTATTACTATTGTTATGATTATATGCATTATAGAAATACTTTTCATCTTGTTTGATAGAATTCTGTTTGAATTCTGAAACAAGGTATTCTTTTGCTGTTTTATAGATACATACATGGATGTGAATATACATGTATATATACATATATATAATTTATGCATATGCATATTTGTATTTGTAGGTATGTACATATATACACACATATACATATATGTACATGTGTGTTGTGTATTTCTGTTGACTATGACTAAGTATAGAAAATGACTATTTTTTTTAATTGAATAAGAATATGGGATCTAAGGTCATTGTAAACATCTTTGAACTAACTCCGGTAGCAAACAATATGACAAGGGTGTTACATCTTCTCATTCTATTTTCACATAGATTTGAGTTTTGCTGTTTCTATACAAAGGAAAGTTTTTCTTTCAAAAAATAGATTTAAAGTTAGAATGGGGCCTTTGAGGTTATCCAGTCCAACTTCTTCATTTAAAAATAAGGTATTAGAAGCACAAGGAGACTAGGTAATATGCCATTATCTAGCTAATAAGTATATGAAGGAACAATATGGTTAAAATATTCTTCCTAATTCCAAGCCAAAGGTTCTACCTACTATATCATGCTGCCATTGGATATGGTAATATCTGTCAAAAACATTATTCTTGAATTATTTCATAGATTATATGTCCTGCTATTTATTAAGATCAATTTTATATGTGAAAAATGTTCTAGCTCCAACATAGTTGTATTCTTGTTGTATTCTTATTTCCATTATTACTAGTAATTATATCACTCTTATTATATTCGGATCTTTTTTGATGATGTTCACAACCGAAATAGAGAGCAGATTACTGTAATATTATTACTCTTGTATATTGAATGTGGCCTATTGCACTAGCAAATTACATAACTTTTTTTTGTAATCAAATAACAGTATTGGAATGTAAGTTCACCTTCTGTTAATTCACTAAAAGGATTTTGGGGATAATTTCAGTAACAGATAATATGACAAGGATGACTTGTGTCTCATCCTTTTTCCATATGATTTTAATCTCCTCTTCTAAATTTCTATATTTCAAAAGTTTTTTCACTTCATATAATTTGGAGCTCAATTGGTATAGCAACATCTATCAGAAATATTAGTCTTGAATTCAATGCATCAGTTTTGTATCCCAACAATTATAAATAACAATGAATAGTACAATAATCAATAATAATAGATAACATTCATGAACTATTTTGCCATTTAAAAATAATATGGTTCTAGAATGCATTAGAAACCTCTTTATCGAGAGCTTCCTTTTTTTGACTTCATATTCTGAAAGCATCTTCCATCCCTGCAGCAAATAAAAACAGAGAAAAGGAAGACTATAGACCAAAGTTTGTTAGACTAGCTCATTGTATTATTGTTGAAAAATCGTTTGTCTTGGAAGGAGAGTTAGTGAACTTAGTGAGCTCTTTTGGTAAGAGAGCAAAATCTGTGTGTGTGGTGTGTGGTGTGTGGTGTGTGTGTGTGTGTGTGTGTGTGTGTAGGTGTGTGTGTGTGTGTGTGTTGGGAGTAGCTATTTCATTTATTTTTTTTGGCAGCTTTCCCTCCTCTTTCTTTGAGTTGTAAGAATTCCTGAGGAAGTTTTGTGTGCTGGGTTGGACTGTAATCTTTCACAGTCTTAGGTCAAAATTGCTGAAGGATCGGTTTTGTTAATATGACTGAGTGGTCACAATTAAGCTAAACATTCCTTTATTGTTTAAAACAAAGTACAAAATAAAGCAGATAAAAACCAATTTTTTAAAAAGGGAATGGAAAAATTCTCACAGGGAGAAGTATCTCATAGAAAAATAAAAAGAGCAAATGAAAATATTAGAAGAGAAAAAGAACTCGGGAAGAAGAATAAACGTTGTGGAATAAATAAAAACAAGTCTTTAAAAATCATGAACAGTATAATAGTTAAAAGACACCAAGAAGCAAAATCACTTCAAGATCATCTGAAGTGATAACTTATAGACTAGTTAATATATTCAATAAGAAAAATTAAGGAAGATGTGACAACTAAAGCCTGGATCAAGGAAAGCAAGTTTGAAAAAAGATAATCCTGAGAGTAGTTGGCTTGAAATAGCTAATGGAAAAGCTTTTAAATATCAGTGAATCCTCTGAGAAATAAAATGGCACAAATAGAAGATAATTCTCAAAAATAACAATAAATAATGAAATTAAAACTTAAAAACAGCACCACTGGAAAAAAAAGTTTTGAGATGCCTATAAATGAAGATAACGGAGTTAGGAGGCAGTGTTCTATGACATAACTCAAAAATTAGTCTTCCTGAGACAATGTGAATGCCATATTTCAGGAAATCATATATGGATGTCTAGAAATATGAAAAACAGAAGGAAAATACAAAATTGATAGCAGCCATGGGATATCTTCAGAGAGGGGCCTCAAATTTAACTCTCTCATAACTTGGTATAATTAAAAACATATTTAATTTGGAATCAGAGGATCAGGATTTAAATCCTGGTTCTGCCACTAATTATTCATGTGATTTTGGGCAAGTCACAACATCTGGGTTTCCATTTTTATATCCATAAATTGAAAGAGTTAGTCTAGATGAACTCTAAGGTTTCTTTCAACTCTAGACTTATTATTCTGGTTGTGAAATTCCAGACACTCAGAGACAATAATTTCATTTTTCTAGCAGTTAGGAATAAGCAAGTCACTGATATAAAAGCATTCATTTGAATCATATAGGACTTCTAATTGAGGTATGAGAAAGGAAAAATTGGGAAGCAACTATTAGACCCAAAATTTCTGATCTAGCAAAAAGGAGCATATTTCTTCATAAAAAAGAAGTTGGTTGGTTTGTTTTTTTATTTTGTTTTTTTAACACAACCAAAGGATTTCAGTTCCCTATAGAAATTAAAACAAAGAAAGAAATGAACAAAAGCGTAATCCTGGGCAAGGCTCGTAACATTCAAGCCAACCATGAAGTAGACCTATAGCAATGTAAACAAGATTTAAGTCAGGAATGATCAATAAATGACTCCTAGTGTGTGTCATATGACTATTGTTTCTTTGAATTCTAACCTTTTAATAGAAACATTAAGGAAAATATGAGGAAGAAAATCCATAGAATGAAAACAGAGAAAATTTACTCACTTTGAGGGAAAAAAGAATGGAAGAAGTAGGAAAGATATATTGAATTTTAATATCACAGCTGAAAAAATAAATAAAACACAAAGATAGGAATAAGAAGGTGATTATTAAGCTACATGCCTATCTGGAAGAGTGGAATAGTTAGAAAAGTTTTGAAAAGATTATAATAATAAAAATAGAATCTCAGAATCTATATTTAGTGTGGGTAGAGGGGAGGTAGAATGTAAATAAGGCTGTGTGTTTTGCTCACTCAGTAGATAAAATCGAATACAAATGAAGCAAAATTTTCTGTACATTGATTCTAAAAAGGCAAAATTTGCAGACATTATTTTGGATAAGGCAGAAGTCAAAATAATTAGCTTCAAGACAGAGAAAATAAATCCTCTCTAAAGGTAACATAGACAAAAAAGTGACATCATAGTTCATATACACATAAGGAAGTTAATTGAAGTGCAAATAGACCTACATAGTAAAGTATTAGAAGTGGGAGAACTTATGATTTACTTTGAGAAGTTGAAAAATCTAATAGAAAGACAAGAAGGTAGTTATTATTTTGAACAGATATTTGTAAAATTAAATTTGATAGACTTACAGAAAGAACTGAAATGGGAATCTTACCAATCAAATGACCAAAAAATTATTTCAAAGAATTAGAAACAATAATAATAAAATTTTATCTGGAAGAACAAAAAGTCAAGAACATCAAGAGAATTAATGGAAACAAATCTGAAAGATGGTAGCCTGGAGATACCAGATCTCAAACTATATTATAAAATAGTAATCATGAAAACTATTTGGTACTGGCTAAGCAATAGAGTAGTGGATCAGTGGAATAAATTAGATGTAAGAGACATCATAGTAAATGATCAGAATAATTTAGTGTTTGATGAACCCACACTCTCCAGATTCTAGAATAAGAATACACTATTTAACAAAAACTGTAATTGAACTTAGCCTTGAAGGAAGCAAAGAGGTCCTAGAGGCAGAGGTAAAGAGGAATTGCATTCCAAGCATGAAGGCAACAGTTCAAAGAGATACTCAGGGAAAAAGCAAATAAACCACTTTGGCTAGACTTCTGAATGCTCAATGCTAAATACAGAGAGACCAGTTAGGAGACCTTAAAATGCTAAAGTTGAAAGGTAATAAAGATCTGAAACGAGGCTAATAGTTCAAGGACTAGACTAATGGAAAGGATAAGAAAGGTGTAAGAAATGATCAGCAAATAGAAATCAATGAGTCATGATAACCATTGAATATAGGAGGTGAAATAGACTGAAACTCAGATGATTTCCAAATTATGACTTGGTTAGTAGAAGAATGAATGTGCTCTTAATAGAATTTTTAAATAGAGGAGTTTTTAAAAAGGAAGAAAGAAAAAACTAGGGAAGTTAGAAAGAAGATTAAGTTCTGGTTTAGACATGCTACATTTTATCCACGTCTAGTTGGAGATATCCAGAAGCCACTTGATGATACAAAATTGAAGCTCAGGAGAGATATGGGGACTATGTATGCAGAGGTGAAAGTCTTCTGCATAGAGAAAATAGTTGAATACATGGGAGCTAAAAAGATCCCTGAAATAGAGAAAGCAGGTAGAGAAAGAATGAAGAATGTGTGGGGGGAAGGTGGCAGGGTAGGAACAAGGGGTAAGGGCAGGAAGTGGTGCACAGAAGAGAATGGAATAAGAGAATGCAAATAGAGAGGTTGATCTTGGTCAGTGGAATGATAACTTCTTCATCAGATACTGAAACAAGAGAGAAGAGAATGCAAGAAGATGTAAATAGTTTTTGAGATTAGAGTAGAGTTGAAGAAGAATTTCATAGTGAATTTTCTCTATTTTCTTAGATCACATGTAAGACAAATTCTTCATTTGAGAGGCTAAAGAAAGAATATAGTGTGGGAGGTTTAAAGAGAGAAATTTTGGAATAGTTTCAGTTGAGAGTGTGATAGAGAATCAATTAAGAAAGAAAGAAAAAGGGAAGACTGCTTTGTTACAATAAGGGCTTGGTTGAAATTAGATAAAATGATAATGGAACCAATCATCTCAGGGGACTTCCTCCACACCATCCACCAACTATTATAACACTTTAAATTCTTCCATGTGTATGTATTGAGTGTTCAAGGAGGATTAGCACTTTTGGTTCAAGAATTTGCTAAGTTCTTTTTCAGGGCTGCCCATCCATCCTTTTATTTTGAATTAATGTGTCCCCTATATGGTAAAATTTGAGTGGGTACCTACTGATAGAATGCCATAAAACTGGAGTAATTTTTGGTGGGTCCAAAGTATAAGAGAGATGTATCTAGGGACAATATATGAATGACAAGGGTTTATAGAGTATTCAAGAAGTACTAGCAGCTCTGAGGTGTGGGTTCATTGAGCACCTTTTGGTGCCCTCCTTCACCCAACTCTCACCTGAGGCTCCAAAAAGCTGTAACATATGCAACAGTTGCAAACCAATAAAACCTTCTCAGCACACAGGCTAACACAGGTTGAAAATAACCAAGAGATTTCAAATTTGCCAGTGAATTAGAGGGATGTCTATCCCAAACGTGAAGATTTTGCTTGGGAGAATGGGATGGAGAACAGTTTCTTCCAATAGTCACAGAAAAAGCTGAAGCAGCTTCTGTGAAGTATTTAGAGTTCCCCAATGTCTGATGAACATTGAAGATGGTAAGGTCATTCACCAACAGTCATCCTGACTTTTTTATTGGCACTGGACTTTGATGATTCTGGAAGAGAAAGTAAAGCTGCAACTTTGTCTCACTTAGAATGAGTTAAGATATATATCACGCTATAATGTCATTAGTCCTCTTTGAAATGAAAGACAAATAAAAATGTGCTTATTTATATGTTTTAGTATTTTTCTTGTCAAAACAACAGTATAAGAGGCTCTGTAGTAGTGAAAACAACGATTAATTGCCTAATGAATGTCAGAACTGGAGTGTTTAAAGTGCTAGAGTAATATCATTTATAATTGTTGTGACATCAGGGCCATCAGAGAGAAATTACTGGATTAAGAAAACTTCATAAGGGACTTGAACTGAGCATAGAAGGATGGGTAATGTCTGGGTTAAATGTAGAGGAAAAAGCACAACAGAATGAGGGGGCATGTAAAAAGTACAAAAGTGTAAAATAATTTTTTTGGTTTAGGAGTTTTAAGTGGGAAACAGATGCAGAATGAATTGACAAACTGGTGGAACAGAAAGTAGATGGGGGGAGAATGAGAGAGGGGAATGGGAAAAGTAGGTTGGGGATAGAGCATTGAGAATGCTGATGTTAACATAGTCCTAGGCATTAGACAAATCATATAGGGCCTGACTCCATAAACTTAACTTAATGCAATAACGTCAAAAATATTCATCCCAAGTACTATTTCTTAGAAAAGTTTCTATTTCAATGCTTAAGGGAAGACTTGAAATATCCATGCCTTCTTTTCCAAAATATTTATTATATATCTCACAGTTTTGTTTTTTGGGGGGAATAAGATATTTATTAAATACTCTGAGTTCCTTAAATAAGTACTATTAAATAGTTTTTCAGAATACAAGGAATTATAGTCAGATAATAAAATGGAAAGGTTATACAAGCAATTTTATGGTTATTCAGTTGTTACAGTCTTATCTGATTCTTCAGGACTCTATTTGTATTTTCTTGATAGAGATACAGAAGTAATTTGCCATTTCCTTCTCCAACTCATTTTACAGATGAGGACACTAAGGCAAATATGATTAAGTAACTTGGTCAGGGTGACAGTAAGTGTATGAGGCTATATGTGAATTCACAAAAAATGAATCTTCCTGACTTCAGGTCTGGTATTCTATTTACTTTACCAACTAGCTTTCCTAATATTATCAGTAGTGGTGGTAAATAAGCCAGTAATTTAGTAGAAGTATGGAATTTGATGCAAGAATAGTCTGAGGACTTGAAAGTGTCCTTGAGGTTCTCTGAGGTTCCTATTGAATTCTCTTAGTTTCTTATTACTAATTTGGAATTAAAACAACATAATGACAAAATACCTTTTCTGTTCAAAGTTGCCAAAAAGGAAATGAATTACTGTACTCATAGCATATCTGATATTTGTCACAGGATCCCTAACTTCAGTTCAGCTTGATAATCCAAAAAGAAAAAAGGAAAAAAAATAAGGGCCAGGTGGATTGGGTACAATTCTTGAGTCAGATCATAGCCAAGTTTTTGCTGTCTTTAGCAAGCTTTATTTCGGTGCTTAGGTGATTGGCTGCTGGATGTTGGCCAGTAGAGGGAAAATGGGGTGATAATGTTTGATTGGGCTACTTAGCCTCAAAGGAAAGACTTTAATTCAGGAAAAGACAAGCTAACAATAAAGTTGTATAGACCTTTATCCTTACAATATAAAAGAACTGGTATGAAAAGGCTTTGTTGCCTTGATTACTCAAATGTATTAAGCTCTTAAGAAAAATGATGTTGGAATTTTAAATGCAGTATTATGTGAATCATTCACCTGTAGGAAGTAAGAAATCATTTAGTAGAACTATCCAAAACAGTGGAATCCTTCACAAATTGCAGCTAATTCACTAGTAGAATATATGATTCAATCTATCATAGACTAATGTATTAGTTCATGTGAATGTAGTGGTAGGAGAGGGGGCAGTATATAAGGAAGTCTATACATTATAGGGGAAATTAAGCAATAATATGATCTTAATACACTATCTATTCAACAGACTGCTCTAGAAAGATAAATAAAATCATTTGAGTCTAAAAAAACTCAAATATCAGAAATAAGTTTAAAGACATAAAAATGTATAGGTCTGTGCATCTTCTGGAACCAAGTCAGGGAAAAGAGTTAATAAGAACTAAATATAGCATGATATACAAACAATTATGTTTAGTGTCCAATAAGCCTCAACCACAGCCTAAAAGTTGGGCATGAGAATAGCAAGTAAAACTTCCTATAAACCCCCATTTCCAGCTCATAAATCATCCTTCAAAAGTGGAGTCATGGGGGGCAGGTGGAAAATAGACAGGATATTCATTACGTCAGCTCTCCCCAGCTTCCCTCCGAATCAACACTAGATCAAGTTTCTGAATGGATTTTGGAGCTACAAAACCCACAAATATTCGAGCGTAATAATTTTCCAGCCTAAGATATCTTGGAAAGACTTCAGTAAAAGTCTGCCTCAATTGGGGAGTGGGGAACACAGCTCAATATAGGGGAGGTATGGCAGGTCCAGCATAGGGAGACCTGGCCAAGGGGAATGGAGAGGACTGGCACAGGAAGGCCTGGTGGGAGGAATCTAGTGGAAGACTCTTAGTCAAAATACAACAGTGTTGGCTACTCTGTCCTAGTTCAGAAGGCCAGTGGATCAGCCGACTGGCTGTGAAACCACCAACACAATTACAAAAGACAAATTGTGAGCCCCCAATCCCAGCATAGCAGGCAAGACTTGGCCAATCCATCCAGTGCAATAGGAAAGCCTGTAGCACCACTAGCCCCAGCACAGTCAGTGAGAAACACCTATCACCCTGCAGGGGAAGCGTGGAACAATAACTCTTATAAAAATGAGAAAAAAAACAAAAAGAGTTTTGACTATAGAGAGCTACTATGGAGACAACAAAGTTAGAATACATATCCAGACGAGGATAGTAAAGGCAAAATGCCTTCAGGTGAAGCCTCAAAGTGAGATATGAATTGGTCTCCAGCTCAAAAGCCCTCTTGGAAAAGTTCAAAAAGTATCTTAAAAGAGAGATAGAAGAAAAATGGGGAAAATAAATTAGAACTATACAGAAGAGTTGTGATAGTTTGTAGAAAAAAGCCATCAATTTGACTGGAGATAACAACTCCTGAAAAAAAAAAATTGGTGTAATGAAAAAAAATACACAACTCCTTTAAAGATCTGGAAGGGAAGATTAAAAAAAAATTAACTGATGAAAATAATTCACTAAATATTAGAATTAGACTAATGGAAATGAATGACTTGATGAGACATCAAGAATCAATCAAACAAAATTTCAAAAAAAATTAAAATTGGAAGAAAATGTAAAATACCTCATTGGAAAAACAACTGACCTTGAAAATAGATAAAGAAGAGACAATCTAAGAATTATTGGACTACTTGAAAGCTATGTTGCAAAAAAAAAAAAAATAAAAATAAGCCTGGACAAAACCTTTCAAGAAATCAAGGAAAACTTCCCTTATATCCTAGAATCAGAAGGTAAAATAGTCATTGAAGGAACCCACGAATCACTCCCTGAAAGAAATCCCAAAATTAAAACTGAAAGGAACATAGTAACTAAATTCCAGAATTATCAGTTCAAGGAGAAAATACTGCAAACAACCAGAAGGAAACAATTCAAATATCAAGGAGCCATAAGCAGGATTACTCAGGACCTAACAGTTTCCACAATGAAGTATCAAAGGGTCTGGAATATAATATTCATGAGGCCAAAGGAGCTTAGACTACAAATAAAAATCAATTACCCAGCAAAATTAAGCATTATCTTTCAGGGCAAAAGATGAACATTCAATGAAATAGGGGAGTTGCAATCATCTCTGATGAAATAAACAGAGCTGAATAGAAAATTTGATCTTTAAATACAAGACTCAGTAGAAGTATAAGAAGGTAAAAAGGGAAGAAAAGAAAATCCCTATGTGTATTTAAAGGTTAAAAAGTTTACTTTCTTACATGGGAAGAGGATAATGTAATTCTTGAATTACCTTTGTCAGGGCAGTTAGAAGGGGTAAACTTAGAAAGTGTTGGTAAGAGTTGACTTTAAAGTGATGATGTACAAAAGAAATTGGGGTGGAAATGAGACTGTATTGGGAGAAGAGGAAAGGGAAGTTAAAATGGAGTAAATTACATCATGAAAAGGCACAAAAGACTTATTAGAATTGAGGGAAAGAAGGGAAGGGAATGAACATTGTTTGAATTTTAATCTCATCAGATTTTTCTGAAAGAGGGAATAACATACCTACTTACTTTGGTATAGAAATTTGTCTCACCCTATAGGAAAGCAGGAGGGGAGAAAGGAAAGGAAAGGGGGAAGCTAATAGAAAAGAGGGAAAAAGTAGATGGGCAAAGGGATAAGTGGGGAAGGGCTGAACAAAGAGAGGGCAGATTGAGAGATGATAGTCAAAAGCAAAACACTGATGAGGAAAGATTAAGATTACTTAACTGTAAATGTGAATGGGATGACAAAATGGATTAAAAGTCAGAATCCCATTATATGTTGTTTACAAGAAATACATTTAAAGCAGAGAGATACTTACAGAATAAAGGCAAAAAGCTGGAGTAGAATACATTATACTTCACCTAAAGTTAAAAAAGAAAAAGGCAGGGGTAAAGAATCCTGATCAGACCAAGCAAAAGTCTAATTAAAAGAGATAAGGAAGAAAACTACATTTTGCTGAAGAGTACCATAGATAATGAAGTAGTATCAATAATAAATATATACACTTATTTATTTATTTATATGCACCAAATGATATAGCTTCCAAATTTTTAGAGAAGTTAAGTAAGAAATAGTGCCAAAACTATATTAGTGGAGGATCTCAATCTTCCTATCAGAACTTGAAAAATCTAACCCATAAAATAAACAACAAAGAAGTTAAGAAAAATAATAGAATATTAGAAAAGTTAGATATGATGGATCTTTGTGAAAAATGAATGGAAATAGAAAAGAATGCATCTTTTTCTCAGTGGTGCATGACAGTTTTTCAAAAATTATGTATTATATATTAGAACATTAAGAGCATTAAAATCAAATACAGAAAGGCAGATAGAGTAAATACATTCTTTTCAGATCATGATGCAATAAAAATTATGTGCAATAAAGGGCCATGGAAAAATAGACCAAAAATTAATTGGAAACTAAATAATCTAATACTAAAGACTGAGTTGGTCAAACAAGTCATAGGAACAATTAATAATTTCATCCAAGAGAATGACAATAATGAGAGAACATACCAAAAATTATGGGTTGTAATCAAAGCAGTTCTTAGGAGAATTTTTATATATCTAGATGCTTACATGAATAAAATCAAGAAAGAGAAGATCAATAAACTGTATATGCAACTAAAAATTTAGAAAACAGAACAAATTAAACCCCCCCAATTAAATATCAAATTAGAAAATCTGAAAATCAAAGGAGAGAGTAATAAAATCGAAAGTAAGAAAACTACTGAACTAATAAACAAAACTTGTTCTGTTTATTTTAGAAAAGAGTTGGTTTTAAGGGGGGGCAGGAAGAAAATAAATTAATCTTTGGTTAATTTGATTAGATAAAGGAAAAAAAAACAAAATTACCAGTATCAGAAATGAAAAAGGCGAACTTATCACCAATGAAGAGTACATTAAAGGGGCAGCTAGGTTTTGTGGAAAGAATACCAATCCTAAAATCAGGAATATCTGAGTTCAAATCTAATCTCAAACATTTAACACTTCCTAGCTATTGAACCCTGGGAAAGTCACTTAGTCCCAATTGCCTCAGCCAAAAAAGAAAGAAAAAGGAGAGCACATTAAAACCATAATTAAGAGCTATTTTGCCTAATTGTATGCCAATGAATCTAATAATAGTTATTCAGAAAAATAGGGGAAGAAGGAGTCCTATCAAATTCCTTTTATGACACAAATGAGGTACCTAAATATTATTCAATATTGTAATAGAAATGTTAGCTTTAGCAATAAGAGAAGAAAAAGAAATTGAAGGAATTAGAATAGGTAATGAGAAAACAAAACTATCACTCTTTGCAGATGATATAACAGCATTTTTAATCAACTAGAAAATGACTAGAAACAGTTAACAATTTTAGCAGAGCTGCAGGATATAAAATAAAACCATTTAACTATTGGCATTTCTATATGTTACCAACAATGTCCAGTAGCAAGAGATAGAGAAATCCCATTTAAAATAAATGTAGGGACTTCCAGGGGCAGAGCCAAGATGGTGGAGAGAAGACATGACTCTCTGTAACCTCCTCTAATCTCTCAAACCAACAGCAGAGTAAGCCTCTTGGAAGAACTTCAAAACAAGTCTGTTTCCATTGGGCAGGGGAACAGTCTGTAGAGTCCAGACCACAGCACAGGGAGACAGGGTAAGGAGATGGGGCAGTGAGTCAGAGCATTGCAGTTTCATGCACCTGGAAATCTATGAGCCTCTTAGGCTACTTTGTCCTGGTTTCAAGCAGGTGATTTGATAGAGTTGCTACTAAAGACAAATTGTAAACCACTGAGACCTGAAAGAACACCAGACCTAGCTACCATTACTCTGCACAGAAAATCAATCAGCAGAACTGCTGGCAAATTAAAGCAGCTGTTACTCCTTTGCATTGAACAGACCTCAAGCCTTTAAAAAATGAATAAAAAGCAAAAAAGAACTCTCAACATAGACAGCTTTATTGAGAGAGAGAGAACAGACCTCAAATCCTGAGATTCCTAAAGGCAAAGCAACTCCAGAAGAAGCCCCAAAGAGAGACATGAGCTGGTCCCCATTTCACAAGGCTTTCTTCGAAGATTACATAGAGGATCTTAGAAGAGAGTTAGAAGAAAAATTAGAAGAAAAATGGGGAAATGAAATGAAGTCATTGCAAGAAGGAATGGAAAAAAAATAGAAAAAGAATGCAATGAACAAAAGATTTAATTGGTCAATGGCAAAAGGAGCTAAAAAAGTTAACTGAAGAAAATAATACACTAAAAATTAGAATTGAACAAATGAAAGTGAATAACTCAATAAGACTTCAAGAGTCAGTCAAACAAAAACAAAAACAAAATGAAAAAATAGAAGATAGTATGAAATATCTCCTAGGAAAAACAACTGACCTGGAAAATAGATCTAAGAGAGACAATCTAAGATTTATTGGGCTTCCTGAAAGCTATGATGAAAACAGAAAACCTAGACATTAACTTATAGGAAATCATTAAAAAAAAAAACTGCCCTGATATTTTAGAATCAGAAGGTAAAATAGCCATCAGAAGAATCCACCAATCACATTCTGAAAGAGACTCCAAAATTAAATCCCCAAGGAATATTGTAGCTAAATTTCAGAACTATTGTATTAAGAAAAAGATATTGCAAGCAGTCAGAAAGAAACAATTTAAATACTGAGGAGCCACAATTAGGTTTACCCAGGACCTAGCAACTTCTACCTTAAAGGATTGAAGGGCCTGGAATCTGATATGCTGAAAAGCAAAGGAACTGTGATTATAGCCAAGAATAAGCTATCCAGCTAAAATGAACATTATCTTTCAGGGAAGAAGATGGACATTCAATGATATAGGTGAATTTTACTTATTTCTAATGAAAAGACCAGAACTGAACAAAAAAAAAAAAAAATCTGATCTCCAAACAGAGAATTCAAGAGAAGCATAACAAGGTAAAAAGGAAAGAACTTTTGAGAACTATATTTCTGTTATGTGTATACTTAAAGAATGTGGGTATAATTTGATTTTATTATGATGATATGAAAAAGAAACTAGAGGTAGAAAGGGGATCATACTGGAAGAAGAGGGAAAAGGAGGTAAAATCCTTTTTACCTCATGAAGAGGCAAAGAAAACTTATTAGAATTGAGAAAAAGAAGGGAGGGAGATGAGCATTGTGTGAATTTTACTCTCATCATATTTGGCTCTAAGAGAGAGTATCAGACATATTTGGTATCATAAAGAAATTTGTCTCACCGTATAGGAATGTAAGAGGGAAAAGGGGGAAAGAAAGAGAAAGACTAATAGAAGGGAAAACAAAAGAATTAGGGGAAAGGTGTAAAAAGGGGGGAGGGGTTCTAAAGAAGGAGGATTGTTTGAGGGAGGTGATCAACAAAAGCAAAACACTGAGGAGAAAGGAAAGGGGATAAGAAAGAGAAAAGCATAACGAAGGGTAAATAAGATGGCAGGAAATACAGAATTAGTTATTTTAACTGTGAATGTGAATGGGATGAACTCCTCCATAAAATGGAAGTGGATAGCAGACTGGATTAAAAACCAGAATCCTATAATGTTATTTACAAGAAACACATTTAATGCACAGTGATACATAAAGAGTGAAGGTAAAAGGCTGAAGCAGGATATACTATGCTTCAGGTGAAGAAAAAATAGCAGAAGTAGCAATCCTGATCTCAGATCAAGTAAAAGCAAAGATAGATCTAATTAAAAGAGATGAGAAAGGAAGTTATATCTTACTAAAGGGTACCATAGATAAGGCAACAATATCAGTACTAAACATATATGCACCAAGTGGTATAGCATATAAATTCCTAGAGGAGAAGTTAAGAAAGATGCAAGAAGATAGACAGCAAAACTCAGAACTAGATAAATCAAATCACAAAATAAATAAAAAAGAAGTTAAGGAGGTAAATAAAATGTTAGAAAAGTTAGGTAGATAGATCTTTGGAGAAAATTAAATGGAAACAGAAAGGAGTTTACTTTTTTCTCAGTAGTTCATGGAACTTATACAAAAACTGACAGTGTGTTAGGGCATAAAAACCTTACAATCAAATGCAGAAAGGAAAAAATAGTAAATGCATTTTTTTCAGATCATGATGCAATAAAAATCACATGCAATATAAGGCCAGGAGAAAATAGACCAAAAATTAATTGGAAACTAAATAATCTCATCCTAAAGAGTGAATGGGTGAAATAGCAAATCATAGACACAATCAATAATTTCATTCAAGAGAATGACAACAATGAGACAACATACCAAAATTTGTGGGATGTAGCCAATGTGGTAATAAGGGGGAAAATTATATCTCTAGATGTCTACTTGCATAAAATAGAGAAAGAGAAAATCAATGAATTGGACTTGCAACTAAAAAAACTAGAAAAAAGAACAAATTAAAACCCCCCAATCAAATACCAAACTTGAAATTCTAAAAATAAAAAAAGAGATTAATAAAATTGAGAGTAAAAAAAATTATTGAATTAATAATTGGTTTTTGTAAAAAAAAAAAAAATGGTTGGTTTTATGTAAAAACCAACAAAATAGATAAACCTTCAGTTAATTTTATTAGAAAAATGAAAGAGAAAAATGAAATAATTACTCTCAAAAATGAAAACTTTCCACCA
The DNA here is from genome assembly GCF_902635505.1 of Sarcophilus harrisii. Lineage (NCBI taxonomy): Eukaryota > Metazoa > Chordata > Mammalia > Dasyuromorphia > Dasyuridae > Sarcophilus > Sarcophilus harrisii. The sequence continues at coordinate 526,136,640 of NC_045428.1, forward strand.
ATGAAGAGAAAATTAGAGCAATAATTAGGAGTTATTTTGTCCAACTTTATGCCAATAAATTTGATAATCTAAGTGAAATGGAGGAATATGTACAAAAATATAGATTACCCAGATTAATAGAAGAGGAAATAAATTACTTAAATAATCCCATTTTAGAAAAAAAAATAGAACAAATTATTAATCAACTCCCTAAGAAAAAATCCCCAGGACCTGATGGATTTACATGTGAATTCTACCAAACATTTAAAGAACAATTAACTCCAATAAACTATTTAAAAAATAAGGAACAAAGAACTCCTACCAAATTCCTTTTATGACACAGACATGGTATTGATACCTAAACCAGGTAGGTTGAAAACAGAGAAAGAAAATTATAGACCAATCTCCTTAATGAATACTGATGCAAAGGTCTTAAATAAAATATTAGCAAAGAGATTACAGAAAATCATCCCCAGGATAATATACCATGACCAAGTAGGATTTATACCAGTATTGCAGGGCTCATTTAATATTAAGAAAACTATTAGCATAATTGACTATGTCAATAAGCAAATTAACAAGAAACATATGATTATTTCAATAAATGTAGAAAAAGCATTTGATAAAATCCAATACCCATTCCTATTAAAAACACTAGAGAGTATAGAAATAAGTGGGCTTTTCCTTAAAATAGTTAGTAGCATCTATTTAAAACCACAAGCAGCATCATAAGTAATGGTGATAAACTGGAACCATTCTCAATTAGATCAGGGGTGAAACAAGATTGCCCACTATATAACTATTCAATATTGTAATAGAAATGCTAGCTTTGGCAATAAGAGGAAGGAAAAAAGAGATTAAAGGAATTAGAGTAGGTAATGAGGAAGCCAAATTATCACTCTTTGCAGATATGATGGTATACTTAGAGAACTCTAGAGAATCAACTCAAAAACTATTAGAAATGATCCATTACTTTAGCAAATTTGCAGGATACAAAATAAATACACATAAATCATCAGCATTTTTATACATCATCTACAAAATCCAACAGCAAGAGATATAAAGAGAAATTCCATTTAAATAATTGTCAATAGTATAAAATATTTAGGAATCACTCTGCACAAGATATAGTTATATGAGCAAAACTACAAAACACTTTCCACACAAATAAAGTCAGATCTAAACATTTTTCCAATTGTTCTTAGATAGGTCGAGTGAATATAATAAAGATGGCAATATTACCTAAACTAATCTATTTATTTAGTGCTATACCAATCAAACTCCCAAGAAACTATTTTACTGACTTAAAAAAAAATAACACAAAATTCATCTGGAAGAACAAAAGGTCAAGAATTTCAAAGGAATTAATGAAAAAAAAAAAAAAAGCAAATGAAAGTAACCTAACTGTACTAGATCTAAAATTATATTATAAAGCATTGGTCAGCAAAACCATTTGATACTGGCTAAGAAACAAAGTAGTTGATCAGTGGAATAGTTAGGTTCACAGAGCAATATAGTCAATGACTATAGCAATCTAGTATTTGAAAAACCTAAAGACCCCAGCTTTTGGCATAAGAACTCATCATTGGACAAAAACTGCTGGGAGAACTGGAAATAATATGGAAGAAACTAAGATTGACCCACACCTAACATCGTATACCAAGATAAAATCAAAATGGGCTCATGAGCTAGACATAAAGAATGATATTATAAACAAATTAGAAGAACATAGGATAGTTTATCTCTAAGATATGTGGAGAAGGAAAGAATTTGTGACCAAAGATTACCCATGCATATATCCTATAAATAAAAAGGTATAATTAAAAAGACAAAGCTAGGCACTATATGAACACAATTATAAAACCTTTTACATAAATAAAGTTAGAGCTAAACAATTGGAAGAATATCATGGGTAAGTTGAGCAAATGTAATTAATAACAATTTCAATTCTACCTAAATTAATGTATTTATTCAGTGCCATGCCAATCAAACTGCAATGAAATTACTTTATAAAGATAAAAAATAATAATAGAATTCATCTAGAAAAACAAAAGGTCAAAAATTTCAAGGGAATTAAGAAAAAAAATGTAAACAAAGATTTTCTAGCTGTACCAGATCTAAAACTATATTATCAGGAGGAGTCATCAGAACTATATGGTGCTGGCTAAGAAATAGAATCATGGATCAGTGGAATAAGTTAGGTTCACAAGACATAATAGTGAGTGACTATAGAAATCTAGTGTTTAATAAACTCAAAGATTTCAGCTTCTGGGAAAAGAACTCATTATTTGACAAAAATTGCTGAGAAAATTGGAAAATAGTATGGCAGAAACTAGGTATTGACCAGCATCTAAAACTTTATGCCAAGATAAAGTTGAAAAGAGTTCATAATTTAGACATAAAAGATAATACTATAAGCAAATTAGGAGAATAAGGGATAGTTTACCTTTCAGACCTGTGGGGAAGGGAGGAATTTATGGCCAAAGAAGAACTAGAGAGCATTATGAAATGCAAAATGGATAATTTTGATTATATTAAATTTAAAAGTTTTTGAACAAATAAACTAGTGTAGCCAAGATTAGAAGGGAAGAATAAAGTTGGAAAAAAATTTTATAGTCACTGTTTCTGATATTTCTAAAATATATAGAGAAATGTCTCAAAATTTAATAATACAAGCCATTCCACAATTGATAAATGGTCAAAGGATATGAACAGATAATTTTCAGACAAAAAAATTAAAATTATTTCTAGTCATATGAAAAAACCCACCATTGATTAGATAAATGCAAATTAAGATAACTCTGAGTTACCCCCTCATTTCTCAGGCTGGCTAAAATGACAGGAAAAGATAATAGTGAATGTTGGAGGATATGTGGAAAAATGCTAATGTATTGTTGGTAGAGTTGTGAAGTGACCCAGCCATTCTGGAACTATGCCCTAAGGGCTCTCAAACTGCATGCCCTTTGATCCCACAGTGTCTCTACTTTGTATCCCAAAGAGATCATACAAGAGGGGAAAAGAACTCCACATGTGCAAAAGTGTAGCAGCACTTTTTAAAGTGGCAAAGATCTAGAAATTGAGTAGATGTTTCTCAACTGGGGAATGGCTGAATAAGTTATGGTAGTTGACTATAATGGAATATTATTGTTGTATAAGAAACAATGAGCATCAAAAAGTTATCAAACTGTGCATACCCTTTGACCCAGCAGTGCTACTACTGAGCTTATATCCCAAAGAGATCTTAAAGAAGGGAAAGGGACCTGTATGTGCCAGAAAAAAGAAACAATGAGCATAATTGAATTTCTTGTTCTATAAAAAATGATGAACAAGCTGATTATAGAAATGCTTGGAAAGATTTACATGAACTGATGCTGAACAAAACAAGCAGAACCAGGAATACATTGTACACAATAATAGCAAGAATGTGTGATGATCAACTATGAAAGACTTAGTTCTTCTCAGTGGTTCAGTAATCCAAAGCAATCCCAATAGACTTTGGACAGAAAAATTCCATCTGCAACCAAAAATGAACTATGGAGACTGGATGCAAATCAGCACATGCTATGTTCACTTCTTTTTTTATAAGAGGATTATATGATAATCAATTGAGTTGGCTCTTTTCAACAATGAGGTGATTCAAGGTAATTTCAATAGACTTGTGAGGGAAAACGCCCATCCACATCCAGAAATAAATCTAGAGAGATTGAATGGGGATCAAAGCATAGTATTTTCACTTTTTGTTGTTACTGTTGTTTGTTTAGTTGCTTGTCTTTCCTTTCTTGTGTTTTTTTTTTCCATCATCATCTAATTTGTGTGTGTGTGTGTGTGTGTGTGTGCAGCATGATGAATACAGAAATATTTTTAGAAGAAATGAACGTTTAATTTATATCAGATTACTTGTTGCCTTGGGAAAAGGGAAGGTGGGAGGAGAGGGAGAAAAATGTGAAACACAAGATTTTGCAAAAGTGAATGCTGAAAACTATCTTTGCATGTATTTGGAAAAATAAAATACTATTTTAAAAAAGTAGAGTAAATGGTTTTTATGTTTTAATTTCCTGAGATACTTTAAAACTCATGCATGATATGAAAACATTCCATTGGGCTTAGTACCCAATATCTTTCTATACAATTTCCATTTTTTGTCATAGGGAAGCTCCCAAGTTAAATTCCTTAATCAAGTAGTTATTTCAAGTTGACTTGTTTGAAAGATGACCTCAGGTTGAATACCACCTCTAATCATTTAGTAGCCTTTGCACAGAAGGTATTAATGGTGTTAAATTCTATTCAACAAGTGCTTATCAATGCTTTTTCTTTGCACTCAGTGTAATCCTACTCTGATTCTTTGTCATGTTATAAAGATAGATAATCTTGAATTCTCAAAGTCTACATTACAGGAACATCAGCCCTGATAGGTTCTACTATGTTAGATGGGGAGGAGGAAGGGAATAAGCATTTACATGGCACCTACTATGTGCAAAGCACTGTGCTAAGCACTTTTGCAAATATCTCATTATCAGAACAACCATGGGAGGTTAGTGATGTTATTATCTCTATTTTATAGTTGAATAAACTGATGCAAACACAACTTAAGTGATTTGCCCATTATAATACAAAAAGTATGGCTTTAAGTATGATCTACCAACACACTGCTATCCTGAACAAGACAAGTTTCATCATAGAGCAACTTATCACAAATTAGCAGGCCACTTGCAGATAAATTCTTTGATCATAGCAATTTTTAAAGAGAATAAAGATGTAAAATTCACCTCAGCTTTGTGTCTTGCATGCAGAGAGGTAGCCAATTGTCAGAAGTAAAAGAGTGCTAAAAATCACAATATTTAATATTTAAAAACATTTTGCTTTTTTTTTTTTCATTTGCTATTATTATTCTAAAACTATTGCTTTGGATGATAAGCTATTATCATTCTAAAACTGTTGAGTAGAATATTAAATAAATCTTAATATCCTCATGATATGTGAAATCAACAGAAATGGAGAGTTCACATTCTCTCTAAAAAGGCAAACAAAAAAAGTTGGCCGAATTGGTTTATGTTTATCCAAAGGAAAGAGAAAATATCATTTCATAGGACAGTTGTTCATCTCCTATTGCAAATATGAACAGATTAAGAATTGGTGTAAGGAACTCAATAGAATCTATCCTATTGAATAAATATATACTTCAGTATATATTTATTCAAGTGTATATATATATATATATATTTGAGTGTGTATATATTTATATATTCAAGTACATATATATATATTCAGTCACTTCAATGCAAAGGTTGGTGCAGGGAAGATGATAAAAAAATATGTTTAAAAATATCATTCAGGAATAAGAAATGAATACTATTAAAGACTTGAAAACTGAAGTGAAGTTTCTTGATTATCCATCATTTAAGAAATCTGGAGGCACTGGATATGTAGAAATCCAAATGAAATAATTCTAAATATATAAAAAATGAATATAATTACAAAGCCTGGAAACAATTAATTAACAAAGTAGATGTCACCTCTGAATCTGCTATCTTTATAACCAGATTATGAACTTCTTGGACCAAAACTCAAAATTAATAGAAAATTAAAAGAAATAATAAAATTGAGATGATAGAGCATACAAGTGAGATAACCCAATATATTTAAATGAGTTACTAAAGCTGAAAAATGAGAAATGGATAAAAGAATGGACATTAAAGTGGATTATCACTATTTCCTAAGGAGGTCTGATAGATATGAATTAATCACCACAAAAAAAAATAAAAAGATTAGAAATCATCCTAACAATAGTCAATCTCTTTGCAAAGAATAGAGATATAGGAGATAAGGGAAATATTAATTCTGAATATAAACATATAAGATCTTATTCAATTTTTAAAAAGCTATTTTAAGCTGCAGGATATGAGATAATTAGGTTCTGGGAATGCAAATACAAATATGAAACAGTCCCTGTAATCAGGGATTGAAATCATTCTAAAAAACATAATAATATATGGGGGACCTTCCTCGTGTATTTTTAACCCATTTACTTGCCATAAATGTGTTGTTAACTCTTCATTTTTTAAAAAAGATATTGATGGCACAATATGATGTCTTGGCCCATGCCATGAATTGGATTTAAGTGAGACAGAGTGGTCAACCTCACTCTCTCTTCTAGAGTCATCCAAATCCACCAAGGTCAGAATGGCTCAGGCTGCAGTAGATGGCCTGGATGTCTCTGATGTCTAACCAAACTCTGAGAGGTCCAAAGCATTTACTTTGGCTACTTTCATGGCCATTGTAACAAATTGTTCTCATCTGTCCATTCTAAAGAGGAAACTCTTCACATACTTAGATCAGCCATTCCTCTAACACATCTATGGGTTTGAAGGCTGCAAATTAATTACTCTCAATCTGGTTTATTCCATCTTCCAAGATGATTTTACTGGGGTGTGGCTGCTGTATATGCTATAGCTTCTTGGAGCCACAGGGGAAAGTTGGGTGAAGGTGAATACCAAAGGTAGATAAGCAGCACTGATAAGGGGCCAATAAACTCTTACATCAGCAGGTATTAGTTCTTCCTGAATGCTCCATAAATTCTCATCATACATATAATACCCTTAGGTATCCCTCTCTTATACATGGAATCCAAAAAAATTACTCCAGGTTTAAGGCACTATCAGTAAGTACTCACTCAAATTCTCCCAGATAGGAGACACATTAGTTCAAAATAAAAGACATTTAATTAAACAGTAAAGCAAACAAGAAAGGCATCTCTCTCCCTCATGTCTGGATTCTCCCATATGTTATCATACCACCAGTAGAAGAAAAGGAAAAAAAAAAACAAAACACTATAGAAAATATAAAGGACCAAGGAACACATATGGAACTGCAAACTCATAAGGAACACTTATAGCCAGGAAACAGGTGAATGCCATATCTAGCTGGCCCAGATTTTGGTGAAAATGAAAAGAATGCATGGGATGAACCTTATCTGAAGAAAAGGATCATGGTTTTCCTGCCTGCTTTCTCCCAAAATGAACTATAAACCAGGGATCAATTAATTTAGTTATGTTTATAGAGCAAAACTCTTCTGGGTTACCAAAGGCAGAGAGCTAGAATGTTGCTAAGGTTGGGGAAGGCATGTGAAAAGTCTCTTGTTTTCCTGACACATGTGATCTTGACTGTGAAAGCAGAAGGGAAAAACCAGACTTGATATACATCACTGGTCTGTATTAATATATATAATTAGGAGGGGGAAAAAAGGCAGGTCTATAGCTCCAGTTTTTCTACACACTGTGCTGATTAGGGTTTCACAAGTAAAGTAGCTTGGCTCCAGTTCTCCATAATTGTAATAAGCCCTGCAGGCATGCCTCATGATGTCTGGCTCCTTTTTCTTAGAACTGAAAGTGTCCAATAGCTATATTCTCCCTTTTCCCATGGAGTCAAAGGGTTCCTTTTCTTCCAGAGTTCCTTACACTATCAGTGTGGGACCCACATATGAAAAGCTGGTCTTCTATGAATAGGAGGATGACAACTCAGACTGTGGGGTCCAAGAGCCAAGGTTTGAGAGGAACTTCCCACATGGAGTCTGTGGCAGAGCCAAAAATAGAACTTAAACCCCTGGCATTTAGTCTGCTGATCTAACCACCAGACCACATTTTCTCCTTTAATTTCTACTCTGCCCTCCCCATAATCATCAATACTTTGCTGTGTTTATAACACATGGCACGATTTAGAAAGCTGGGCATAAAATGCTCTGACAGAGGAGGCAGTGACTTAAACTTTTGTCACATCTGCATTTAAAAGTGAAGGTTTTATATGCCTCCTTTTTAATCCACATCTGCATGAGCTGGAGGGCCAAAGTGCCCCAGGCTTTCATGAGGGTGAAGACCCCTAAATTGAAGTGTCTAAGCAGTTAGGTACAGGGAAAAGAAGGCGGCTAGATGAGACAGTGGATAGAAGGCCAGGGCTGGAGTCAGGAAAACTTGAGTTCAAATATGGCCTCAGATACTTATTAGCTATGTGTGACTCTGGGAAAGTCATTTAATCCCTACCTCAGACACTTACTACCTGTGTGATCCTGGGAAAGTCACTAAATCCCTACTTCGGACACTTACTACCTGTGTGATCCTGGACAAGTCATTTAATCCCTACCTTGGACACTTACTACCTTTGTGATCCCGAGAAAATCACTTAATCCCTACCTCAGACACTTACTACCTGTGTGACCCTGAGAAAGTCACTTAATCCCTACCTCAGACACTCACCAGCTATGTGACCCTGGGAAAGTCACTTAATCCTATTTGCCTCAGTTTCCTCATCGATAAAGAGAGCTGGAGAAAAAAAATTGGCAAATTAGTCTAGTATCTGTCAAAAAAACAAAAAAACTCCAAATGGGGTCATGAAGAGACAGACATGACTAAACAATCACTATAGGGAAAAGAACAACAGAACTGTATGCAAACATGTACTCTGCTGCTTATTCTCAGTGTGACTTGAGAGGCTACTTTCCTCCTCTCTCTGGGCCTCAGTCTCTCCACTTGTAATTTGAGAGAGTTAGACTAGATGATATTCACAACCCCTCCTAGATCTAAGCATATGCTTCTGTTAACCTAAATTTACCATTTTTTTAAGTGAATAGCAATGCATTTTAACATGTGGCCAAGAGTCTCAGATCTAGGATTGTAATTTGATGACAATTTCATCAATGTTTTTGGAATGGATAAAAATGACAAGCTAATTAAGTATAAAAACAGAAAATTATGAATTTACATTTGTCTTATAAAGCACTCTATAAACTAACCTAATAAAGTAGAAATGAATGAATAAATGAATGAAGTGGCAGTAAACATTATACTAAATGCTAGAGATAGTTCCCGTCCTTATGAAGAGCTCACATTTCAGTAAGAGGAAGCAACATAGATAGAAGGATCTAGCTTCAAGCCTGAAGGATGGCTTAGTGACCACTACAATATTCTACAGCAGAGCATATGACATTGAATCATCATTAGTGTCATTTACATTGATAAAACTATGTCCACTTCTAGTGTTAAAACATTTAATAATGTCAAGGATTTTAATGGAAAAGAGCAGTTTTTGTTTTTTCTGAGTCTTCAGTTATTGTAGCTGCTGAGAAACTGCTTTTCATATGAATTGCTCTCATTGAACTACAGGGGTCAGGTTGTAAGTAGAGCTCTGGAGTTGGAGTACGGTAACTTGTGGGGCTCTTGGATTCGGGGTGTTGGACTATTTCCATCAGAATCTGAGGGGAGATGATGGTTGAGATGGTGGTGGTGGTTTGATTCAGATAGGAGTAAAACCAATTACAGAAAATATTAATTATTATCTTTTTCACCCTGTAATTAATTACAATATGAACTTTTATTTTTTATTATACTTTTTATAAAATGGCACACTTTAAAACATGAAACACTTTACTCTGGGTTCATACTCCAATTACACTAGGACTGGTGGGTTTGATTCCCTGAGACATCTTTGTTAACTTTTTTCAGGTTTCTAGTGGTAACTCTATGGGAGGCTATTTTCTGAACAAGAGCTCAAAAACCCCTAGTAATATGTTTCTCCTTGATAATCAGCCAACAGACAATTCTTTACAAAAGGTATTTATTCAAAAGGCATAGAAAGAACAGTAGTTACAAAGCATTTTCCCCAACATAAGGGGTATTTTCTCACATAAATACACACAAAATCAAGGGATTGAAGGAGATGGGGAAGAACGGACACATAAGCAACATACTTTAGTTATCTAGGTCCTGAATCAGGGTTCAAAGACATAATGAACATAGATTCATAGCTGAGCAAAAAACCCTCAGAAAATCTGTATTATACATAAGAGATGAATCTTTAAGATTCTAGAAAAAGTTCTTCTAGAAACCACGAATTACCCTTTTATTACTTGTTCTTTCTAAGAATGAACCCACTTCTCCCTGGACACTGTATGTACTAATGGAAGAGTATATCACAGACTTTGCAAGGGAGGTTGATTTTTGTGCCAACTCTTTTCAGTCATATAGCCTTAGTAAATACTTCTTTCTAAAAGCTGAATTTTATAGTTAACTAGATATTCAAATAACAATTATGGTGGGAATCACAGTGATGGGGGCTCACGAACTATATAGCATTAGAAAACTACACACATAATCTTTCAGGGTTACCACTAAAACCATGAGGTGAAGATGTAGCTAACCAGCTTTACGTAGACCTGATTTGTGGGGGTTTTTAAATCATCACTTAAATTTTGTTATTTTTAATATTCATTTCTTAAAATTCCAAATTCCAAATTATCTCTCTACTTCCTTTCCTCTCTATCCCCTAGAAGGCAAGCAATATGATATTGATTATACATGTGAAGTCATACAAAACATATTTTCACATTAGCCATGTTGCCAAAAAAATTAAGCAAAAAAGAATGTTTTAATCAGCACTTAGAATTCATTATTTCTCTCTCTAGAGATAGATAATGTTGTTGCTGGGGGGGGGGGAGGGGTTTGTCCTTTGGAATTATCATGGATTATTGTCTTAATTAGAATAATTAAGTCTTTCATTTATCATCATTATTACAGTTTCAATATTGTAAACAATATTTTCCTGGTTCTGCTCATTTCTTTTTATAGCAGTTCATCTAACTCTTCCCAGTACTGGAATTCCTGCTCATCATTTCTTATAGTACAATCACGTACTGCAACTTGGCAAGCTATTCTTGCCACTACTAAAAGAGCTGCTCTAAGTATTTTGTACACACAGATCATTTCCCCTTTTCTTTTATGTCTTTTATAAATCAAGTTGTGCTTTCAAATTTTTCTCTAAAATTGTTGGACTTCACTAATATAATAGTACACCAATGTATATTACCTATATATGTTAGCCAATCTAATGGTTGTGGGATAATACCTCAAAGTTGTTTTAATTTTCATTTCTCTCAATAATAGTGATTTAGAGCATTTTTTCTTCTTTTAAAAACTACCTTTGGTCATTTATCAATTGTGGAAAGCTCTTATTTTTATGCATTTGGCTCAGTTACCTATATATTTGATAATGTGAGGCTTTCATCAAAGAAAAACTTGTCCCCCTCCCCCAGTTTTCTGCTTTCAATTTCATATAATCAAAATTATCTATTTTACTTCTTGTGATCCTGTCTTATTGTTTTATCACAAATTCTCCTCTTATCCATAAAACTGACAGGTAATGTTCTCTATGCTCCCTTAATTTAGTTATGATATCATCTATACTGACTTCAAATATGCCTTTCATGTTTTTGCATGATCATGGGGTTATATGGAGGGAAAAAAAAGGATTTTTGACAGCAAAAAAACAAATTAATAAATAAATATGAATGGAATTCAATTATTGGAAGCTGTTCAATGACAAAGGTTTCTGTTATGTTGTGTGAAGGACATCAGAAGGGGTATTCACTTCAGGTGAGGGAAACAGGTTTTCAGATTCAGCTGCCCATGTTGTGCCTGTTTCTGACCATGGCACCTTCAATTCCCCAATTCCTACACTCTTTCATAGTTCCCAGGAACAAATCCTTGCTAAAGAAAGCCCTTTCTCCTTCTGGGTAACCCTCAAATCAACTTCTAATCCAGAGACCAGCCAGTGGAAAGTTCTCTTTAACCTAAACCAAGCTACTCACTTGGGAAAAAATGCCCTCCAATTTGTGAAACCTATTTTCACTGTTCACAAGCTAGGAGAAACAAATAACAGATCTGTCAGGTCTGCCCGGTAAATCCTGAAAGGGCCGTTAAACTCCCCCCTCTCCAGAAGTCCACCCAGAAGAAGGGTACACACCCAGGGGAGAACAGGCAGATGGATTTTACACAATCCCTCTCTCAGGGGCTTCAATCTGCTTTTGTTTTTTGTTGACACCTTTACTAATTGGGTAAAAGCCTTCCCTTGTAAGTCTGAAAAGGCTCAGAGTTTTTTGCTAAAGAAGATCAAACTCATTTAAGGTTAATTATTATTTCCACTCTATATGTCATCCTCTCTACTCAATGCTTACTACTTTTAAAATATTTAATATTTTATTTATTATATATATTATTATATATATTTTTAATTTTATTTAAATTAATATTTAAATATTTAAAAATAAATTTTTATTTAAATTTAAATATTTAAATATTTAAAATTAATTAAATATTATTTAAATATTACTTGCATCCTGGATCACCTGAGCACTCCTTTCACTGTTATAATACTGCTATTCTACTCATTACCCCTACACCTTTGAGGAGACAAAAGCACAGATTTGGGGGTGATATTCTTTGGTATTTACCCTAGGAAAAGCTGTCTGGATGTGAGAAATTCATGATAGACTCATCTACCCCCCTCCCCAAAAAAAATCTTCCTCTGGGTGGAGTTCCTAGTCACTGTCTCTAATAATCCCCATACTAACTCCACTTTTTAATTATTCCTTTTTTGATCATATTTGGCCCCTGCATTTTTAACCTGTTTGTGAGATTTGTTTCCTCCAGACTCCAAGCTTATGGATTTCCAACTATTTGTTCAACCTGAATATCACTGGCTAACTCATTCTGACACTCAGTACCTGCTAGATGCAGCTGCTGCCATCTTCCCTCCCCTACTCAGTCTGGATCCCACTAGGCAGGGACAGTTCTACACCCCTTATTAGCATGAAGCAACTCCAGAAGATGAGATCTCTGTCTCTTTTTCCCAAATTAATTGGGGTGCAAACTGCTTGAGTGGGGAAAAATGATGGGGGAATAGCTTCTAATAGAAACAGCAGTTAGTCTTCTGACTTTAGAATCAGTAATCCCCAGGTCCCCTCCTCCCACCCTAGAATGTTAGTGTTCTAACAGTCTGTCTGTCAATGATGATAAAAGTCTTCTGGCCTAGGAATATAATATTTTTTCTCTTAGACTTTAGGTAAGACATATTAGGGATCCCGAGGCCCTTTGACTTTAGCGAGCTATTGTTCTAATAATCTGTCTGTCAATGATTCTAAAGTCTTCTGGCCTTAGGAGAGTCCTAGATCTGCTGGTCAGTGATAACTACATTCCTCAGACCACCCCTCAGTTCTACCTCTGGGGCATAAAATTAACATATCAATGACATGAAGAACTGGATAAATGTGTTTCCTTCCTCCAAGTTCTTTGCTAAATTTTCTTGAAACTGAGCCCACTTCAATCAGCTTATTAAACTTTGCCCCTTGACTTGGAGATGAGTTTAAGACTGCAAATTCTTTTGAGACACCTCTGACCCCAATCTTTTGGGATCCCTTTTGAATCTCAACACAACCATTTGTTGGTTCTGTCACTTTAGAATTGGATTTGAGGCATTATTTTAAAGTAATGTGGGAGAACTTAGCTATACTGCTTATTCTACCTATTCTGCCATTTGGGATCTGCTAATTAGAATCTAGAAACTTCATATGTAAGTAGGGAGAGAATAGGAGATGAGACAAGAACTCCCAGAAACTTATATTTGCACTAGATTTCAAGTTAGAGAACCTGGATCTCAGTCTTATCACTGATTAACTTTAACTTTGAGCAAATCACATCTCCTTTTTCAGGTTCCAAGTCTGTAAAATGAAGAGATTAGACTAGATAGTCTCTAAGATTTCTTTTAGTTCTAAACCTATGATCCTATTTTATTATCCATAAACATAATGGGAGATTCTTGAGAGTGAGAACTGCCATATATATATATATATATATATATATATATATACATACATACATACAAGGGCTGAGAGCCTAGCACCAAGGGTGCTAAATAAATGTGTGTTAGAATTTTCCTCCTAAATATGGAATTGTGTTTTCTTGGGGGACTTTTGTGATTTTTTAGGAAAGAGAAACTTAAGCACTGGGAAGAAAAGAATTCAACATGTAGGAAAAATTCCTTGTTGGCAAGTAAGATTGCTGATAATGGAAGGAACACATAAAAATCCAACTATTTAACATCCTCATTAAGGCATTATCTTTTTGTTCTACCACCTCCCTTAAAAAGTGAAAAAGCCCCATCACCTCCCCTATTCTGACACTGTGGCTGAAGCTGCCTGGAGATTTTCTGGTTGATTGGCTGCTCTGTGTTTGTCCTCCTCCATGGACTGCAGCCTATATTGACTTTTCCTTTCCTTAATGACTGAAATAGGTCACAGCAAATTTCCACCTGGGAAAAAGCAAAAACCATTTCATCATGGTGTCGTCACTGAAAGCCCTGGTAGTTATTTGCTTATTAGGGTGTTTTCTGCAATAAAAGCCCCCAAGGGATGGGCTTTTGTTCAGTCATTACCAACTCAGGCATTCCAGATTGGTGTTGCATTATCTGAATAATTGGGGCTTTGTTAACAAGTACAGGCCCCCTACTAGAAAGGGAAGAAAATCAAGGCAAATCATCAGAAATGGCCCATGGCATTTTCCTACAGAGATCAACAACAATTACCAAACCATTTGTTTCCAAGGGCAGGTTTTCTTCTTTCTCTTTCTCTCACCCACTCCACCCTCTCTCTCTTCCCTCTTTTTTATTAATCTAAAATCTAAAGCAAGGTACATTGATTTACAGGAAATTGCTCCCTTACACACTAATTCATCATTTACAAATACTACTCCAGGAAGCCTGAGTGCCTAGCAGCTTCTGTTGTTTGAGCCAAGTAAGTCATCAACCATGTCAGTATCTGTTTATAAACATTTTCCCCTCAATTCTGGGATTCAAAGTTCACAAAAATATTTGTTTTAAGTCTTTTCAAATGAGTAGTGTAAAATTCAGTCAGTAGGGCTCTTTTCCAGGAGAACCTGTATTCATTTATTATATTTCTTAGAAAAACATCAGAGCAGCATAAAGAACCAATTAGGAGGTAGGACCATTTTCCTAGGAAATGGCCCCAGTTCTTTCCTTGGCAAACGGAAAAGAACAAGTATTTTCCCATCTTTCCTTTCATGTGAGAGGTTTAAAAAGTCTTCAGAATTTTCCCAGTGCCATTCAGAGCTTACAGACAGCACCTTTTTTATTCTCCATGTGTATTTATTTACAGGTTTTAAAATGTCCATGTGTCATGGAAGAAATGAGCCTTTGGTGACAGGTAGTAAAGTGTGTCCAAAAACCACTTTGCTAAGATGGAGCCAGTGCATTCTTGATTTAAGGGTGATGTGCTCACTGAAGGAAACTCAGAGCTTAAGCATCGCCAGTCTTTGCTGTCAAACCTCACCACCAGCAGTTCCAAACAGAGACCATTCTGCATTAAAGCCAAAACATTTTTCCATTTCTGTGTCCTCTGATCCAAAGCCTCGGTGCTTTGGAAATTTTCATTTCTTTCTATTTTGTACAGGGGGCAAGGAAAGAAAAATATAGATGTGGTAGTCTTTTCTGATTAGTACAGGATGTATCTATCTACCTGCATTACTGCAGTCAAGTATTTGGTGTTATTGGGTACTTTTTTTTTAAAAAAAGAGCACTTAAACAGAAAATGGTGGCGAGCAAGGGAACAGTCTTTCCCAATCTTCCTCAGTGACTTTCCACTTCATCAAGAAAAGCAAATCCAAACATCAGAGTTTGAGTAATCCACAGTGGCTTAGTGCCTGGTTGGGAGACACAAATTATATAACTGGTAGTGAGACTTGACAGGGTTTTGGAAATCTGTAGGAAGGAAAAACTATGGAGGGGAGAGGAGACTTTTTTGGTTAAGGATCAAGCCTGGTGATTTGGGGAATACATTTATCTTTACCTCTAGCATCTGATTGATTATTGAGATGGAAAGAAAAAGTTTTCCAGTTGGCATTACCAATATTGGAAACTTCATTTTCATTCATAATACTTTGAGAAAAGATTCAATCTTACTTCACTCTTAAATCAATAATTTACCCTTTTTGCTCCCCCACACAAGTAACTAACAATATTGAAGAATCAATGAATAGTGGAGAGGTAATATCCTTGCCATTTATTTATTTGTTTAAGAAAAGTATTAAAAATGAAACAGCAAGTCAATAATCATTTATTATGCATCTGCTATGTGCCTGATCAAATTGACCTATCCTGCCACCAGTTCTCAAATATATGACATGAGAACTGGGTGGACCAGTGGAAATCTTGTAATCAGGAAGACTCAAATTCCTTAGTTCAAATCTGGTCTCAAACACTTCTTAGCTATATAACAATAGGCAAACGTGAGTTTTGATACTTCCTCAACTATAAAATGATCTTAAGTAGATAATGGCACCAAGAGGGCTAAATATGAAATAGATTTGGGAGAGCGATAAATTATGAAAAGATTATTATATAAAAATAACATAACTGAAATTCAGTTCATAACATGGAGCAACCATAACAGGACATCTATCACAGATACAAAGAAGTGCCATAAATTATGTGAATTAACACATTGGATTTAGCAAAGAAAGGGTGTTTTTTTTGTTTTGTTTTTTTTTTTAACAATTAACAAGGGGAAAAACAAGTTCCATAGTGGTAGTCACAATTAACCAGAAATAGCATGCCATGAAAGGGAAAATGCCATGAGGTAGGAGTATACCATTGACTGGCAGTCTAATCATCAAAGGGATTTAGCCCCCAAAAGAATTAGTTATAAGAAGGACAAAAATATCATGAGGCAATGGGGAAGGGGGTGAGAGGACACCCAGAAATAGGATGCCTTGACTGGTTAACTGATCTTTTACAAGGGAAATATAATCTTGGGGGTTTGACATCATAAGTTTACTTTTTGATGGATAAGTAAAGTGGGGTTTCTAAAGACCTCCACCTGGAGTAGGACTGTAATTGAAAGTCCACTTAAACAAAAGACCTACTTATGAACAAAAGATTTGCTTAAGGCTGAGATGATCACATCAGTGCCCTTCTTACTTACCTTAGGGAGTATTATAATCTTAAAACTGCTTAAAGCTTTCTCAGTTAATGGCCATCTGGCTACCTAGAACCTCATCATCACTAGCAGAAAACCCTACTTTTCTATCTTTTTCTAATCTCCTTTCATCCTCTTTTGACATCTGAACCAAATTCTGTCACTATTTCCTCTTAAAATCTAGTTTTAGGATATGAAGTTATCTTTGGAATGGATTCCAGATACCTTGCTTTCTAATTTCTATATATCAACAGCCCCTTCTGTTATGCCACAGTTCTATTTAACTGTTCTGACTTGGTTTCCTTGCACTAGTGTCTCAGTTTCCTTAACTGTTCTCTCAATCCCCTAAACTGTTAACACCCCCCTCCACACCCCCCATCCATTAAGACTTCTGGTCCATTAAGACTGGGAACCGTTTACTCTAAGGTTATAAATTGTTAGCAAGATAAACAAGAGAGCAGAACTCCTGACTTTTCCCTGTCCTCAAGAATTTACAATATCCCTCAAGACCTCACTGACATCTTTATCTCTGGGTATTCAGACATCCTGTCTCTGGGCTTTTAGGATTTATGGTCTCCCCCCAACCTGACAGAAGTTTTCCTGCGCTTCTTTGTTCTTTGTTTCTAAAAGGTATTTAAGAGGTTGGCTTTCTCCTATTCAGGGCTGGAGGCTGTATGACAGTCTGCTGGTCCCAGGGCTGGAGGAGACTGTCATACAGCCTCCAGCCCTGGGACCAGCATGGTTTCCTTGGTCCCAGTATATCTTTATCTCTGTCTGACTGGATAATTTGAGACGAGAGTCCTGTCCAGTCAATTATATTCTCCATTAATAAAATATTGAAAACTCTCTAATCTCTTTCCTGCCTCAGTTTCTCTGGCATTACACTTCCATATATACACTTTAATTATTTCACACTTCCCATATCATGTTAAATTCCTCTTAAAATCACTTTCTGTTTTTTCTGTACCCACTCCCTAACTCCTTTGAGCAAGCATTATTTAATTTCATGTTTCTCAAATACACGAACTTGCCATCTCATCTTTCTTCACTTTAGTCTAAAATACTTTTTTTTTTGCTTTATTTATCCTTTGCAATCTTATTTTCTCCCTGAATCATTACTTTAACTTGAAAGAAGGTTATTTGCTATTTCCCATATTTTGCATGGGAAAGTAAGGACAGCAAAGAAAGGAAACAAGCATTTAAGTGCTTACTCTGGACTGGGTAGTCCAGTAAATGATTTAAAATATCTCAATTGATCTTCACATCAACTCAAAGAAGTAGGTGCTACAAGTGCCCTTATTTTACAATTGAAGATACTGAGGCAGACAGTGGTTTAGAGTCCAAACTCAATTCTTTCAGATTTCAGGCCTAGCATTTTATCTACTATCCAATTTGTTTTATTATTGTTTATTTTAAATTTGAATTTAAAAAAATAATTTTAAAAAATTATCATGTGTACAATAGAATATAAGGATTCAAAATATAAAACAATTAATTTCCATTTCAAGAAAACTCATATAATAAATAATACACATGGTATTCAGAACTGTCCATCTTTTTTTTAATTCCTTACAGGTTTTCTTTTGTTCTCTACAAATACATTTTACTTTATCCCTCCCTCCCATCCCCTTCATCACCTCAGAAGACTACAGTTAAACCTGGAGATATACATATATGCTTGTGAATGTGTGTGTACATTTATATGTGTGTGTGTGTGTGTGTGTGTGTACATACATACATATTTTTCTAAATCCACCAGCCCTATATCACAGCAATATTCCAACTTTATTAATTATTTTTAATTAGTCTAAAATAATAGTGATTAATATAGCTAACATAAAGTGTAGTTTCCCTATTTATCTCTTCCGATTAAATCCATTCTAGTTTTAATTTTGTCTGAGATTATCCTTGACAACCTTACTTTTGTTTTAACATAATTCTATTCCTGATCTTTATTTTATGTATCTCTTATTTTTATACTATTTCCTGAAAGCACCAAATTTTTGGTGAGTTCAAATTTTTAATCTATTTATCTATTATATATTTATCTATATCTATATCTACATCTGTAATCTATTTAATCTGTTATCAGTTTCCATTTTATGGGTGAATTCATCCAATTCATATTCTAAGCTGTAATTAGTTATTGTTTATTTTCCATCTTCCTATTTGCCTCCATAGACTTCTTATCCTATTCCTATCTCTCCTCACTCCTCTTTTTTTTATTTTAACCACTATCTTGCCCTCCTATTATGTAAGCAACTCCCCTCCAAAAATATCTCCCTCAACTTATCCCCTTGACCTCTTGTTTCTATCTGAATTTAGACTTTTATACTCCTCCAGATATATATTGTTCTCTCTTTGTCCCATTCAAATTAAACTACACTCACTTCTATACTTCCCTTATTTTATTCCCTCACCCTCTTAAGTCTTTATAAATTTAGAAGACTTTTATTCTTTTCTAAATATACATGTTCCTTCTCTAACCCATTCCTGATGACAGTAGGATTCCAAAACTACTAGCCCTCCTCCTTCATCAAATTCTACTATATCAGTTCTTCCTCTTACACTTCTCTTACACTGCTCTTTTGGCCTTTTCTTACATGGTTTTGCTTTTTAGAATCACACAACACTTGGCTCCACCCCAACCTTTCTTTTGAATCACCCAATTGTTAATGACAATCTTAAACATCCGATTTACATTTCCACATATAAAAAGTAGACAATTTATCCTTATTGAGTCTCTTGTATCAGTCTTTGATGATTTCCTTATATTTCTCTATATATCAAATTTTCTATCAAGTTCATTTTTTTGCAACAAAATTCTGAAAGTCTGGCCATTCATTGAAGCCCACCCCACCCCCCAAATTGTGCCAAACTTTACTGGGTATGATGTTTTTTGCTTCAGCCTCAATTCTTTTGCTTTTTATTATGTAGTGTTCCAAGACAGACCTGTGGTCTTTAGGTCTTATGTAATTCTAATTGTGGCTCCTCCATTATTTATTTTCTTATTGCTCACAATATTTTCTTCTTAAACTGGGGGTTTCAGAATTTGGTTATAATATTTCTTCTAAACTCTTTCAGATGGTGATTGATATACTTTTTTATTTATACTTTCCCTTCTTGCTCTAATACTACAGGTTTTTATTTCTTGTATTATTTTATCAATCTTCTTTTTTTTGACCATAGCTTTCAGGTGGGCTCTCTTCTTGATCTTTTCTTCAGATCAGTTTTCTTATGAGATTTTTTTTTATATTCTTTTCTATTTTTTTCATTCTTTATATTTTGTTTTATTATTTCTTGGTCTTATAACTTTGCTGGCTTCCCCTTACCCAAATCTAATTTTTGAGGATTCATTTTCTTCCTTAAGATTCTGGATCTCCTTTTCCAATTGGTTGACTTTCTTTTCATAATCTTTTGTTTTTCTTGTTTTTCCCCCCCTAAATTTCTCTTTATTTTTAAAGGATTTTTTAAGTTTTATGAATCTGGGGGGGGGGGGCGGGAGGGGGGAACAAGTGACTATTTGACATTATTCTTTGGAGTAGGAGAGGCTTTTTTTTGTTTCAATATTCTCCTGTGAAGACTAACCTTAGTCTCTTCTATTCTCTTGGTAACTGTCTAGGATTGTATTCTTTCTTCTTCGCCTGCTTATTTTTGTTTGTTTGTTTGTTTTGTTTATAGCAGTGCATTATAATCACTTCTAGTGCTGGACTACAGAGAATGGTGTCTCTGACCTTTTTCACTGTTATTTTTTTAGCTTTGTCCCAGAACCAATCTCTGCATTCTTTTCTTTCTTTAAGGGACAGCTGGCTTTTACCCTCATCCCCTGAACACTGTGCTAGAAATGTTCTTACTTCCTAAGAACTTTCTAGTAACTATAACCTTCAGTTCTCTCCTCTGGTTTGAACCTAAATCAAGCATTCAGCATCCCTATAAATTCCCACAGCTATCAACTTCCCACCCTATCACTTCTGTACACATTGGATGTGGGTTAGGGTTGTTCCTTCTTGCCAAGGGCCCCATCTGGGTAGTGTATCTGGGCCTGGTGTCCCTCGTCAGCAGAGGTTCTCTCTCAAAGGACTGACTCCCCAAACTGTCAGGGAGGTAAAAATTCCTCTAGCTGAGGTCAAAGCTACTTCCCAAGCCAGCTGGCCCCAGGGCTCATTGCTTGCTGTCCCCAGTGGAGTTAACCTGGAGGTATTTACACTTGACTCAGGTCAAACTTTTATTCTGGGATCTTTCTCCAGATGTTCTCCAGTTGTCCCAGGAGGACCATTGTTCTGCCCCAACTCTTGTTTATTTTTGTTGCTCTATCTTCTCCCTGAAGTGATATTTTGTCTTGTTTGTGGAGGAAATCTGGAAAATTACTTCATCATCTTTCCAAAAACTTCCCAAAATCAAATTTGAAGCGGCAGTGTAGTACTGTGGAACAGATGGTGGATTTAAAGTCAGTGATCTGGGTTCTGTTTTCTCTTCTTGATCTTTTCTCTGGATCAGTTGTTTTGTTTTGTTTGTTTTTTTTTAGATGTTTCACATTCTCTTCTAGTACAATAACTTCTATTAACAATAGCCACTCCTTGGAATCTTATAAGAAACTTTCCCTTTGACAACTCTAGCTCTTCCACTGTCTACCTAAAATCACTATATCCTCAATTTCCTTTCCTCAGTTGCCTTTCCTTTGAATCAAAAAATGAGTTTCACTTGAAGTTGCTCCTTAATTGGTCTAAAATAGTTGCTGCTGAATGACATCCTGACCTGTTCCCTCCATGTTTCTCCCATTCCCAAGAGTCATTCTCTGGCCAGGAAATCAATTTTTTTTACATGTATGCTGTTTCCTCATTTAATCTTTCTGTCAATCAGGCACTAACAATCCATTTCAGGTAATAGCAGAAAATTTTGACTGTGGAGATCAGCCTCTACTCATCAGTAGCTACAAGAACCTGCTGGGATTTTGCTCAGAAATCAATTCATTCAGATGTGACGTGCTGATTGAGATAATGAGCTGCAAGATGAAAATTAAGGAAGAGTTGAGCCAATTCCACTTTATTCTCCCTTGGAAAAAAAAAAGCAAAAAAAAAAGAACAAAATAGAAGCTCTGTACACATTCCTTGTTTAATTTCCCCCTTTCCCCTACCTAAATCTGAGCTAAAATCAAGATTGGCCACAGGATAATGACACATTTCTCCCAATTGTAGCTCTTATGCTCAAAAGTATGTCCCTAGAAGAATGTAACTAGATTATGTCTTGCATTATTTGCATTTTTAAAGCCTAAGTGTCAACAGCTTTTCTCCAAATCTCTTATTTTATTCCTCACTACTCTTCTCTCCCTCCTCTTTCAAACCATCAACCTGAATGTCTGATTTTGTTTGGAGCAGTGATTTGTATTGGGTTTCTGAGCACACAGACATGTGTCCCACTCTCCATTATTCTTTGTAGAACCCAGGAGGTATCCTTACCATCTCATCGCATTGCCTCAACTGTAAAAGTGGCAACATTTTTCACCCACACTATCCCAGACATATTCCCATGGTTCCCTCACCATAGCACAGAAGAGTGAATGGGAAAGGAGAGAAAAGGAGGTTATCGAAGGCTTTCATCCTCAGAATTTACCATCTCTTAGGCAGAGAAACATAAGTAGAAATCCTATTTTTTTGGCTTTATCATTCATACAATGCAGATGTTCAATTATGAGATTACAGGAGTGAAATCAAGGCTTCTGAAATGTATAAATGTATTAGTGTGTGGGTGTTAATAGGAAGAAAATCATTTCAGTAAATGGTTTCACAAAGCTATTTTATGATTTTAGATTATGTTCAAGAGATTTTTTTTCTTTTAACACAGAGTTGCCAAACATTTTCTTCATCTTTAATTGCTCATGTGGCTTGCTTACTAAATTAGGTTTTATCTTAGAGGGCAACTCTACATAAAAGTGTAGATAAATCAGATATTACTATGCTTACTTCATCAATTCAATGATTATATTTTGTGTTTTCTCTAAGTACCACTGATATTGAGGAAGAAGGTGGGGAGTGAGAGGATATACTTTGCTCTTAGTCAATGGCCTAAAAGAAAATAATTCAGAATGAGAGGACTAATTCAAAATGGCAAAGTGAAGGAAACAAGATAGCCAGGATCCTAATAAGCTACACAACAGCAACAAGAAATAACATTGGGGAAAAAAAATGAGATAAAGCCCCCCACACACACACACACACTCACACAAAAGATAAGAAATAACCAGATTTTAAAATAAGCAAAGAATTCTGATTTAATTTTTTTAAAACTACTATGACATAACAAAATTAGCCAGGACATCAGAAGGAATAGATATAGAAAAAGAAACCACACAAGGTATCTTGGAAGATATCCTGATATCTTTAGTTGTTAATCATTCAAAGATATATTTAGCAAGATTTAATAATGGTAAGAAAAATTATAATATAAAAAAGGGAATTGGGAAGAAATTACCAAAAAAAAAGTCTAATTTAGATTGTGAAATGAAAATCCTCAAAATATTTTTGGAGCAACTACTTGAAAATGTAACCATCACAGAAAATGGAATTGCACACGATAGAAAAGCTAGAAATACAGGCACACACACACACACACAAAAACCACTCAATTATCCAAATTGTTGAAAAACATAGAGAAGTTAATGACAGTACCAGAAGATCAATCTTACTGTTTGATTTTTTTTTTTTTTTTTGCACTAGCAATTTTTATTGGGTTTCTGAGTCCTAGTTTTTTGGCACACATATGTGTATCCCACTCTACATTGTTTTTTGTAGAATCCAGGAAGTATTCAGAAATTTTAAGATTACTAAATTCCTGAACATTTAGGAAGATGAAAGAATCAAAACTCCATATTTCAGGAAGTTTTCTAAGAAAAGCTCTTATAATTCATAAAAAGATAACTGGCAAAATATAAATAGAATCCAAAAGAACTTGATGAAGAAGAAATCTTTTCCCAAGATTTAATATTCTTAGATAGTTTCATTCAATTCAATTGAATTAAAAAAACTCAAACAATATAATGATAAAGAAAAATTACCATTTAGAAGAATTGTAAATATCACTTACAGGATCAAAAACTAGGACCATAGCTAACTTTTCAAAAATGATAAGGGGAAATAAAAAGCACTTGAAAATTATATATATATATATATGTGTGTGTGTGTGTGTGTGTGTGTGTGTGTGTGTATGTGGGTGTAAAATTAAGACACAGGGACCATGAGTTCCAAATCATGTACCCAATAGGACATTATATTCTAGGAAGGCAGAAGATGAATGAGAAACAACATGAAAAGATGGAATGATGCTATAAAAGTTCAAACAAACATTTGATTGAAATCAAAAAAATTTTTGATTTCCCCACTTGTGAAATCATATTACATGTGCCATCTTAAATTCTAAAAATAAATAAGTCTGTCAAATGGAGGTTTTAAAAAACCCAACCACCTTAATGTGTACATGCGTGTGTGTGTGTGAGGGAGAGGGATACACCACTACTTTAAATTTCCATGCTTCTCTCCAATGTTTTTCTCATCTAGAACACATTTACTTCTTACCTTTCCCTGCTATATCTTACCTGTCCTTGAAAGGACATATAAGTCCTGTATACTTTGAGTGAACTCTTTCTTGATTACTAGCATTTGTTGACATCTTTTTTCTCTGAACTCTTATATGATAGACTCATAGCAACTTAAAACTAGATGGGAATTTATTAGTCCAAAGTTCTCTCTCTTTTTTTTCTTTTTAACAGATAAAAGTAATGAATCTAAGAAACATGAAATGACTTCTTCAAGATCATGCAGTTGATATTGGAATTCAGGTTAGTTTTTTTTTTTTTAAACTGTTATACCAAAACTATATCATATACTATACCATTCCTCGACCAATGAAAAGAATGATACTCAATTTCTTTTGCGAGAAATTCAATACAGATAGCCTCAGAAAACAGAAAGATCTCTTTCAGAGGGTAAACTGTCTTGAATAAATAATTGTTTCACAGAATTAAGATCTCAATCTTTAGTAACTTCCTAGTTACTAAAGTCATAAAAACCCAGTGTATGAGTAGTCTGATGGCTTATTGGACTTCCCATAATTATGCAAGTCAATATAACCCTTCAGATGAGGTATACTTTTGTTCTAGAACTTGCCTGGAACTAGTTAGTCTGATCCAAGTCAACTACTTAAGAATTTGATTTAAATACTTAGAAATTTGAATTAACTGATTCCCTTCATTTTCTTCTTCATTTCTTCTTTATTCCCTTCATCTCTAGAAGACCTATCCTAAAGTATCTGAAGGGTTATTAAGTATAACAAAACAAAATTAGACGTGTTACTTTTAACTCCAGAATGAATACCTAGAATCAATGGATGTAAGTTGAAGAAAGTCAGATTTCAGCTTCTAAAAATTAGAGTTGCCCAGAGGTGAAATGGGCTGCTTTAGGAGACAATTGCTTTTTCTTCAATTGAGCACTTCAAGTGGAGATCAGATAATCTTTATTTTCCAGTGAGATAATTGGAGAGGACACTCATGTTACATACAGGTATGGGTTAGATTAGGTAGCTTTAACATAAGTCCCTTCAAATTTTGAAAACCTGTAACTATTAACTTGACTCAACTACTCACTCTCTGGAATAATTTTTCACCTAAATGGGGAAACCTCCATTTGATGTCAGTATGTTCCTTTTTTATTGTTTACCCCCATCATGAGACAGCTGGATGACTCAGTGGATAGAGTGCTCATCCAGGAGTCAGGATGGACTGAGTTTAAACCTGACCTCTGACAATTACCAGCTATATGATTTGGGAAAGTCATTTAACCTCTGTTTGCCTTTATCCACAGGAGAAAAAAATGGCAAACCATTATAGCATCTTTGCCAAGAAAATTCCATGAACAGTATTATCATGCAGTGGTCCATCAGGTCATGAAGAATCAGATATAACAATAGCCCCCATAGAATGTAAGCAACTAGATAGTTTTGTTATTGTTGTTGTTGTTTGTTTATAATTGTATTCTCAATGCTTGGTACAGTACCTTGTACATAATGTGTCTTAATAAATTATCTACTACCTATTTATCTATCTACTATTTTTATCTATTTATCTATCTGTCTATCTGTCTGTCTGTCATCCTTTACACATGCAGTATTGATCTTATTGCTATTAAGATCAAATTCTTTCTTATGATCCTCAAACCCAGCCACCATCAGTGTGGTGACTATGCTCAATAACCTTCTAACAAATGAGGACTGAATTGTGGAATTGTGTATTGTCTTTTTTGATTTACTATTTTGCATATACATTAGTCATATTTTCCCAACTAGACTATAAGCTCTTTGTGAGGAAACATATCTTAAACATTTTTTAAAAATCTATCTTTCCACATTATTGACTATATAATATGGTCAATAAGCATCAATTGTTTGGTTGAAGAAGTTAGGAATGCATTAACTTGAGGATAATGGGGAAAGAAAATTTTAAAATGTAACTAGAATGTGTTTTAAAGGTTCTGAGATAAACAAAGGAAATGAAGTAATAAAGACACAAAGGAGTTCCAAACAGGGCTGGTTCAGGTTTTTTACCAAGAACATATTAGACCTTTGTCATCAAATTCTAAAGTCAGATGCATTTCACTTGGTTTGATCTTTAATAAGCACAGTTTCTTTTTGCAGCAGATTTTAATGTTTACATTGTTTTGGTGTTACATGGATAAAAAGAAACCCACACACTTAGAAAAAATTAAAGGATGTTTTCATTCCTTTTTGTATTCATTTTCTGAGTTCTGATAGAAAAGTCTCCCTTTTCCCAAAGAGAGATGAAGATATGGATCTTTCAAGTATTTGGTGTTCCATGTCTGTGTCAGCAATGTTATCGGCTAATATAAGGAAGCTATGGTATCACTGACCCCAGGACTCTGAAGGTCAGTAGGGACTGATTTTTAAATATTATCTCTTAAACTATAAATATTTCAGCAAAGCAAACATACATTGTTGTTTATAGCATGGTGGAGTAAGAGCACAGTGTATTTGGAAACATTTTTCCATTAACTTTTAAAACTGTTCATCAACTATATCTATGTTATATGAAATTTATACCCAAAATCTTTTAAGCATACTGTCATCAATTGAATCTTAATTGATAAGATAGCTTTTCTGTTTCTTTAGAAGTCATTCTTATGCTAACTAACCACTTGGTGAGACAAATGAAAACCCTGAGAAGCAGAGACTCTGGGTAATTAATAACCAAATTATTAATTAGGTTAGTCAGTTGCCAATGAATTGATCATCAGTGATTTTTCTCAACAACCAAAGGTGACAGGGAAGACCCTGACATGTCTTAAATATCAGCTGAAGAGGAATTCCCCCTCAAGTGAAAGTGATCAAGTGATACTCAACTTGATTGGTGAACATTTAATGAGGAGAGCTAAAAGTCTTCAGTTCCTCCTGCTAAGAATGTAGCTTCATTATGAGACTCAGCAATCTCAAGACATCTGGATATAAGGAAGCCATCTCCATGCAGACCTCTCTATTTTTCTCTTTTGTGAACTGAGTTGCCCTAAACTCTAATAGAGGGAACCAAGGACAGGAGCTTTCTTCTCCAGGATGGATTTTGTTTATCCTCTAAACACAAATGACGTTTCTCAATTGTATGGAGTCCCTGCCCAATTAACTAGCAGATGCTTTGAGGGTTAGGAGCAAATCTCATCATTCAGCCATGTCCTTAAGAGACTGACTGACCTTTTCAAGAGATGGATTTTAATAGAAATAAGAGGAGAAAAAGTGGATCACAGAATAATAATTAGTTATTAATAAAATAATATAATATTAATTTCTTTCCCAAGATATAGGAGGAATTAAAAATCTTCCTTTTAATCTTTCTATTTTCTGCAATCAAACACAATTCAACAGCAGGGAGAGAGAGAATACAATGAATTTATATATAGACTTCTCAAAGAACTTTATAGAGATCCAGGTGATAATACAAAGATTTTGGAAAGATCACGGGACTTGCGTTCAAGTCTTTACTCTTGATATCTACTATTAGTGTGAACTTAGATAAGTCATAGGACCAAAAATTCTTGAGAGCTAGAAGTGACTCCAGTGGTCATATAGCACGTGAGCTATGCCCCAAAAGGAATTTTTTATTTAGTATTATGGATGATTTATACAGCATTCCCTTGAAGACCTCCATAAAAAGCTCTGCCACTATTTGCTGAGGTGGCTCATTGTACTTTTGAACTTTTCAAATTTCCTACAATGACATAGAATCTGCATCTGTTCAGCCAGTTGCTTTTGATTCTTCACTTTTGAACAATACAGAATCAAGTCCCTTTTTCACATGACATCCTTTTGATATTGTACTTGAAATCTCATAAAAACTCCCAGATATCTTGTGAATTAATTGTTATTAAACCCTATCTCCTCAACCTTGTAAAGTGAAGTTGCATTTTTTAATCTAACTGTAAATTTGATATTAATTTTAAAATAAGTTTAATTAGTATATGGCCCAGTACAGTGATACCTTGGTAATCATAGATAATTGCTTCTAGAAGGCACTATGAAAGGCCAAAGTGATGATGATGAACAAATTTTTCACATAACGAGTACATCTCCAATCCACAGCCTAATCATCCCTCCCTACCCAAATCTCCAAGGCGACTAGTAGAGATTCCAGCTTAAAGACAAAGCCCAGTCAAGCCCAGCCAGGATCCTCCCTTTTTGATCTTATTTTCTGAGAAGAACTGAGACTTCTCCCACTTTCCTCCCACTCCACGAGATCCCAGCTTTCTTGGGAAGGTAGGAGTACCCTAGATATGGGAACCCTCTATCCAATGTGTTCACAATTCCCCTTAGATTTAAAGAATTTGGTGACATGAGTAGTACAAGCATCATGACAATGGTAAGTAATTCAATTCCAAACACAGATTCTTGGGGTACTCCTCTATCAATGAATCCACATTTATTAAATACTACTATTTATCCAGCACTATGGAAGGCACTGGGGATAATGAAACAAATCTTACTCTTGAGGAGCTTAGATTCTAAAGAAGGAGACTGATTGTCATGTAGGCATCCAGCCATTACCACACATTTAGGGTGTAATTATGCAGGCATTTTTGAGTGAATTTCAAATACAATAAACCAATGGGGGGGGGGAGGGGGCGGAGAATAGTGTGACTATCACCTCCCATCTTCTGGACATTACCTTTATTCATGTAGCTAAATATCACATTGGCTTTTTTGGATACCACATACCACTGTTGATTTATATTAAGCTTACAATCCACTAAAATCCCCAGGTTTCTCTCTTTCAGAGGCACTGCTATCTCACTCTGGCTCCTCTGTATTGTACATGCAATTAGGTAATGCAGTGAATAACACCCTGGAACTGAAATCATGAAAATTTCAGTTGCATGGCACTTAATCTCTCAGTTTCCTCATCTATAAAATGGAGATAATAAAACTACATACCATATAGGAGTGTTGGAGGATAAAATGAGATATTTGTAAAGTGCTTTGCAAATCTTAAAACTCGATATAAATGCTAACTATTATTATTTCTTGTGAAGTTAATTTTCTGAAACCAGTTCTCTATTCAATTATATCTTATTAAATTCAGCCACATGTTCTGATTTGTTAAAATATTTTTGGATCCTGATTTGGTTATTAAATTGCAAGTTATGCTTCCCAGCATTGTATCAACTGCAAATTTGATAGGCATGACAGTTATGCCTTTATACAAGTCGCTGATGATAATATTAAAAGGCACAGGACTACTCCATTAAAGACTCTTCTAGACTGACATTAAACCATTCATTATTAATCTTTGGGTTTGGTAATTTGACCAGTTCCAAACTCACCTAACTATAAACTATGATATAGTTTTCATGTCTTCCTAGTACAATAAAGATAATTTGGAGAGATTTGGTTAAATACTTTGAGGAAAGAAATTAAATAAAATTTAGTTAAATTTATTGTTGTTTTCGAGGAATGAAAAAAAATTATTTGTCCTTGCTGAAGTCAAGAAAATGGAATTTAAGTTAATTGACCTATAGTT
Source organism: Sarcophilus harrisii (assembly GCF_902635505.1). Lineage (NCBI taxonomy): Eukaryota > Metazoa > Chordata > Mammalia > Dasyuromorphia > Dasyuridae > Sarcophilus > Sarcophilus harrisii. The sequence continues at coordinate 526,166,495 of NC_045428.1, forward strand.
TTTTTGAGTACTATCTTCCCAATATCTTCACAAAGATCAATAATTCAGCAATTATCTATCAGTTCCTTTTATGCTTTAGAATGTGGTTAATTTGCTTGTATCTAGTGACTTGAACACATCACGAGTTAAGTGCTTATCATTTCCTGACTTACTGGTTTCTACTCAGCCATTTGCTTTTGTTCTTTCTAGTCTGATATTTATGAATTTACATATGTAAAGTACTCTGCAAACTTACTAGTACTGGTGCTGCTGCTGTTCCTCCTCCCACCACCATCATCATCCTTAGCAAAATCAGAAGCAAATGAAGAATTAAACAGTTTTGCCATTTTTTCATTATCGGTTACTATCATAATATTTACCTTGAATACAACTTGATCCTATCCTTTCTTGGCTCCACTTCTTCCCCCTACCGAAGTTTCCCTTTTCTTTCCAGTCTCAACTCATTCTGGATATCTCCACTCTGTTTCTCCCCAGGTAAAGCTCATTGTCCTTCATGGTATTAAGTTTGGTATTTTTAAATCTGGACACTCCCCAGGATTGTCTTTCATTTCCCAAGAGTCCATTGTTCTGATTTAAAGCATATTCTGGAAAACCAACACCACACATTAACATCCTTTGTATGTCCACTTACTATTAAAATTTTTTTTCTTCCCCAGTCCAGACTAGAAGAGCAGGGCCAGCTTAGAATCAGTTTAGAATCTTTGATGTGCTCTACTTCTTTCTAGGACCACTCACCCCTTCTTAGACAACCTGGTGCCCCTCCTCTTTAGAAGCTCATCATATAGTGTAGACACTTAATTGTCACGTAAGTCATAATTCAGCCCCTCAAGTATTAGGGATGACAGACAGGAACCACCTCCACCAGCTTGCTGGTCATTTTTTTAAAACAACCATAACATCAAGGAGGAGATGCCATGACATGGAAATTAACTGGATCTTAGTGAGAGAGGGCTGTGCAAGATCACCAGCCTCACTTTCTCCTCTGGACCATCTGGGTCCAGTGACCAGATATAGCTTGGAATGGCTGGAGATGGCTCTCAGAAAAGTAGCCTGGTGCCTTACTGAAGAGTTTTAAATGTTTTGATATCTAACAACTCAGAATGCCTGTCCTTGAGTCAATATCTATGCATTGTAATAACATCACTGATCCTCAGCTGTTGGGGATAAAATTGAAGGAGGTCAAGCCATATAAAGGATTTCCCCTCTCAAGAGCAGTAGCAAGTGTATTTATGGTCCTGAATTTAGTATTTCTCATATCAAACACTCTCATAGATCTCAGTACTCTCTTTTTTAATCACCTATTTATATAATATGGGCACAAAGGGGACAATCCACCTGTTACAATCCATCTGTTATATAATATCTTGCTTGATAAAGTGTTTGAGCTCTTCTTCAATTTCTCCCTTCCTCCCTTCATCTTTTCTAGTTCTTCAGGCTGTACCAAGAATTCTCACTGACCTGGTTTGATGGGATCACAGAGAAGCATTTTTCCAGAATTTTAGTAATATAAAAACATAAGCACAACCCCTCCCAAACACTTTTTAAAATTTATTTTTAACACAACACATTGTTTTATTACTCATATTGGGAGAGAAAAATCAGAGCAAAATAGAAAAACCATGGGAGAGATAGAAAAAGAAGAAGAAGAAAAAAAAAAGAAGTGAATATAGTACATATTGATTTCCATTCAGTCTCCTTAGTTTTTTTTCTGGATGCAGATTTCATTTTCTATCCAAAGTCTAATGAGGATTGCTTTAGAGCACTGAACCACTGAGAAGCTTCATAGTTAATCATTGCACATTCTTGCTGTTATTGTGTACAATGTATTTCTGGTTCTGCTTGTTTCATTCAGCATCAGTTCATGTAAATCTTTCCAGGCTTTTCTAAATTCAGTTTGTTCATTTTTAATGGAAAAATAATATTCAATTACCTTCATATACCACAACTTTGTTCAGCCTTTTCCCAATTGATGGGCATCTACTCATGTTCCAATTCTTTGGTACCACAGAAAGAGTTGTCACAAACATTTTTGCACGTGGGTCCTTTTCCCTTCTTTATGATTGCTTTAGGATACAAACTCAGTAATGGCACTGCTGGATCAAATGTTGTGTACAATTTTATGGCCTTTTGGGCACAGTTCCAGATTGGTCTCCAGAATGATTGTATCATTTCACAACTCTACCAACAAATGCATTAGTGTCCCAGTTTTCCCATCCCTTCCAACATTTATTATTATTTTTTCCTATCATCTTAGCCACTCTCAGAGGTGTGAGGTGGTACCTCAGAGTTGTTTAAATTTGTATTTCTCTAATCAATAGTTATTTAGAGCATTTTTTCATATGACTATATATGGCTTTAATTTTATCATTTGGAAATTGTTCATATCCTCTGAACATTTATCAAGTGGGGAATGACTTATATTCTTATAAATTTGATACAGTTTTTTATATATTTTAGAAATGAGATCTTTATCAGAAATACTGGCTATAAAGATTTCCCCCCCGCTTTATACTTCCCTTTTAATCTTGTTTCTGTTTGTTTTGTTTGTACAAACCCTTTTTAATTTAATGTAATCAAAGTTGTCCATTTTACCTTTCATACTGTTCTCTATTTCTTCTTTGATCATAAATGCCTCTCTTCTCCAAAGATCTTATAAGTAAATTATCGTTTGTTCTCCTAATTTGTTCATGATATCATTCTTTATGCCCAAATCATGTATCCATTTTGTCTTTATTTTGGTATGAGTGTGAGATATAGGTCTATGCCAGTTTTCTGAATGTTATTTTCCAGTTTTCCCAGCAATTTTTGTCAAATAGTAAGTTCTTATTCCAGAAGCTGGAGTTTAGGGGGTTATCAAATATTAAATTGCTATAGGCCTTGATTATTCTGTATATAATCTTTTCTAATGATCCATCCACTCTATTTATACTTAGCCAGTACCAAATGGTTTTGATGACTGCTGCTTTCTAATATAGTTTTAGATTTTGTACTGCTAAACCACTATTCTTTGTATTTTTTTTTCATTAATTTCTTTGATATGCTTGATCTTTTGTTCTTCCAGATGAATTTTGTCATTATTTTTCTAGTTCTATAAAATAATGTTTTGGTAGTTTGATTGGTATGGCACTGAGCAAGTAGACTAATTTAAGCAGAATTGTCATTTTTATTATATTATTTCAACCCAGTCATGAATTGATAGTTTCCAATTATTTAGATCTGACTATTTGTGTGAGAAATATTTTGTAATTGTTTTCATAAAATTCTTGGGTTTATCTTGGGAGGTAGGTCCTCAGTATTTTATTTTGTCTACAGTAATTTTAAATGGAATTTCTCTATCTCTTGCTATTGGGCTTTGTAAGTATATAGAAATGCTGATGACTAGTGTGAGTTTATTTTATATCCTGAAACTTTGCTAAAGCTATGAATTGTTTCCAGGAGGCTTTTGGATGATTTTCTAGGATTCTTTAAATATGTCATCATATAAATGGTCAAAGGATATGAACAGACAATTTTCAGATGATGAAATTGAAACTATTACCACTCGTATGAAAGAGTATTCCAAATCACTATTGATCAGAGAAATGCAAATTAAGACAACTCTGAGATATCACCACACACCTGTCAGATTGGCTAGAATGACAGGGAAAGATAACGCAGAACATTGGAGGGGATGTGGGAAAAGAGGGACACTGATACATTGTTGGTGGAATTGTGAACACATCCAGCCATTCTGGAGAGCAATCTGGAATTATGCCCCAAAAGTTATCAAACTGTGCATACCCTTTGATCTAGTAGTGTTTCTACTGGGGTTATACCCCAAAGACATACTAAAGAAGGGAAAGGGACCTGTATGTGCCAAAATGTTTGTGGCAGCCCTGTTTGCAGTGGCTAGAAGCTGGAAAATGAATGGATGCCCATCAATTGGAGAATGGTTGAGTAAATTGTGGTATATGAATGTTATGGAATATTATTGTTCTGTAAGAAATGACCAGCAGGATGAATACAGAGAGGATTGGCAAGACTTACATGAACTGATGTTGAGTGAAATGAGCAGAACCAGGAGATCATTATATACCTCAACAATGATACTGTATGAGGATATATTCTGATGGAAGTGGATTTCTTTGACAAAGAGAAGATCTAGCTCAGTTTCAATTGATCAAGGGTGGACAGAAGCAGCTACACCCAAAGAAAGAACACTAGGAAATGAATGTAATCTGCTTGCATTTTTGTTCTTCTTCCCAGGTTATTTATACCTTCTAAATCCAATTCTCCATGAGCAACAAGAGAACTGTTTGGTTCTGCACATATATTTTGTATCTAAGATCTACTGTAACCTATTTAACATGTATAGGGCTGCTTGCCATCTGGGGGAGGGGAAAAATTGGGACAGAAGTGAGTGCAAGGGATAATGTTGTAAAAAATTACCCTGGCATGGGTTCTGTCAATAAAAAGTCATTAAAAATAAATAAATATATCATCATATCATCTGCAAAGAATGATAATTTTATTTTCTCATTGCCTATTCTAATTCCTTTACTTTCTTTTTCTTTTCTTATTGCTAAAACCAACATTTTTAGTACAATGTTGAATAATAGGGGTGATAATGAGCATCCTTGTTTTCAAGCCTCTTGTTTTTATTGGGAATACATCTAGCTTGTCTCCATTACAAATAATGCTTGCTGTAGGTTTTAGATACTGCTTATTATTTTGTGGAAAGCAACCTTATTTCTATGCTCTCTAGAAATGAGTGTTTTATTTTCTCAAAAGCTTTTTCTGCATCTATTGATATCATCATGTGATTTCTGTTAGGGTTTTTATTTATATGCTCAATTATGGTAATAATTTTCCTGATATCGAAACAGTCCTACATTCGTGGTATAAATCCCACTTGGGCATAATGTATTATCCTACTGATAAATTTCTGTAATCTCTTTGCTAATATTTTACTTAAAATTTTTGCATAAAAATTCATTAGGGATTTTGATCTATAATTTTCTTTCTCTGTTTTGGCTCTTCCTGGTTAAGATATCAGTGCCATATTTCTGTCAGAGAAGGAAGCTGGCAGGACTCCTTTACCTATTTTTCCAAATAGTTTATATAGTATTGGAATTAATTGTTCTTTAAATTTTTGGTAGAATTCATTTGTGAATACATCTGGCCCTGGAGATGTTTTCTTAGGGAGTTAATTAATGACTTGTTCAATTTCTTTTTCTAAAATGGGACTATTTAAGTAATTTATTTCCTCTTCTGTTAATCTGGGTATTTTATGTTTTAGTAAATATTCATCCATTTCAGTTAGATTGTCAAACTTGCTGTCAGACAGTTGGGAAAATAGCTTCTAATTATTGCTTTAATTTCTTTGTTATTGATGATAAGTTCACCCTTTTCATTTTTGATGCTAGCGAGTTGGTTTTTTTCTTTCATTTTTCTAAGCAAATTAACCAAAAGTTTATCTATTTTGTTATTTTTTCATAAAACTGACTCTTAGTTTTATTTATTAAGACTCAGGATCTTAGATATTGATTTGCTATGATTAAGGTCCTCTCATTGGTTTTCTCAGAGTCTGTCTGAGTTGGACTAAACATCCTTTTCACTCCAGTGAGAATGACCTTCCTTGAATTTTTTCCAGTCTATCTTGATCTGGTTTCTTTCTATCAGACTCAGTTCAGAGGACTTTCAAGAGAAAATGAGTGAGCTCGAGCAGCTTCCTGATTTTACTCCACCATCTTGGTTTCATCCATCCTATTTCCCCTCTCAAATATGACCATGATCTGCATGGTAACTGAATACCCTTCATTTCCTCAGTTCCAAAGATGTTTAATATTCCAGAAAACAAACAAACACACAAACAAGCTGTGTGTGTTACTGGGCAGGGGAGAGTTGAAACAACAACAAGAAAAAATTAAAGATTTGAAGATATTTAGTGTAAAGAAACTAAGTCTAAGGTAAAGACTAGGAGGAAGGGATGAGAACTTCATTCCATATAAGAATTTTTAAAAAACTCCCAAATTGGATCTCTTCCAAAGAAGAATGGGTGTGTTTGTATGTCCCATTTCACCATATTCAAAGTTTATTTTAGAAAGGATTTTGGTTCAGATATAGGTTGGATCTGATGACATTAGAGATCTGTGATCAATCTGAGGTTCCAACATAGTGAAAAGAACCTTGAATCTGAACATGGCAGACATAGATTCAAGTCATTGCAATGACTCTTCCTACCTGTGACTGAGAAAGTCACTTAATATCTTTGAGCCTCAGTATCTTCATCAGAAAATGGGAATAATAACCCTTGGTATATAAATGACTGGCGGCTAAGTGCCATTGTGAATAGAGTAGTGGGGCTTGAAGTCAGGAAAGCCTGAATTTCAATGCAGATTCAAAAACTTACTAGCTGTGTGATCCTGGTATAGTCACTTAAATTCTGTTTGATTAAATCCATTGAAGAAGAAAATGGCAAAGCACTTGAGATCTTTGCCAAGAAATCAGTACTTGTGTGTTATGGTCTGCAGGGTCACAAAGAGTTAGACATGAATGAACCACTCAACAACAAATTACAAATTCTTATTCATTCTCCCTCAAGGAACTGGGAGTCCCCTTTCTCAGTTCCTAGTTGCCAACTATCTCCTCTTCTCCCCCCATTCTCAATTTCTAGGATCTTGTCTGTCTTCACCCTTACCCATCTGGAGGACTTTATACTTGTGACTAACCTGTTCGTACAGAATAATAGGTATAGGCAGAGAGGGTGTGTAAGTAATAAAAGAGAGCCCAGGAAGGTGGGCAGCTGCCCTCTCCACCCCAACCTCTCCACAGCTGCCAAAATAATCTTCATAAAGTACCATATCACTCCTTTGCTGAAAAGTCTTCTGCGGCTCCTGTGCTTCCGCTAGGATAAAGCACAAATTCTCCAGCTTAAAACCTTTCACTATTTGGCTCTAGCCCATTTCTCCAGGAGTGCTGCACATTCCTCTTCCCACACTCTGTGCTATAGCCAGACCCGTCTTCTTGCTGTTTCCTGAACTTGGCATCTGTTTCTTGCCTATGTGCATTTATACAACCTTTTTCATGTGCCTGGAATGCATTCCAACTGTTGAACTGAAAAGAAAGCTCAGCATTAGGTAGCGAGGCTTGATCTTAGTCTAGGATTCAAAAGCAGACTTGTCCCTAGAAAACTTCACTGTGGCTCAGGTACCAGCCAGGGAAATAAGAGAGTTAAGCAAAAACAGATGGATTCACTTACTGGAATTTGGATGCAAAGCATGTGGCTTGATCAGGGAGAAACAAGGCAAAAGTCCAGAAAATAGTCAAGATCTGAAATGAAAGGTCAGAGTAGGACTGGCAACAAAGATGGTTCATTTTTTAAAAAATAGATATTCCCTGTTTTAATTCTCTTTTATTCAGATCTCCATTTTGACTCAAACTTTGAACCTCACTGAGAGAAAATTATAAGTAAGTGATTTTTAGGTAAGCATGGGGAAACTAAATTAACATCCAAATTAACCATATAGTTGTTGTCATGTTCCATTTGCATAAAAACAGTTCAGAAATGAAAGGATGTCTGAATTTTCAGAGATTATAAAGCAGAAGGTTATTTAGCTATGGATTATAGTCTACCAGGTGTGGACTTCTGTTGCTTGTTCACTACTTGTCATTTCAACTTAGCAGAAATCAGGGCACCTTATTCTCCTCTGCTAATTTGTACCAATTCTGCCCCCTACCTACAAATGGAACAGTTGGAAATTTAGTTTTGACACACAGAAGTCAAAAACCTTGAGACTCTGAGGCAGCAAAAAATTTTTAAAAAGTGAAAAGTCTATTCAGATGTTATAAATAGCTGGAGTCATTGGGTGTTAGGCTCATCATAAATATTAGCAAAAGCATTCTAAAAATATTTTCTGCCAGATTCTTGAACCATTGGAGCATTGATTTTACAAAAATAAAACAATGGCTACTATATGCTCAAGGATAGACTGTTGACAAGTCAGAATTTTCTATCAGAAAACTTTTGAAAAAAATAAATCTCCCCATTTTTAGCTTTTGGCTTCCTTCCCTATCTTTGTTTGGGCTTTTTTATACCAATTAATATGTAACTATATCTTCTATTTTCTTTTTAAAGTAACATGGGAACAAAGTTTTTGTGAACATGCTGACCAGGAGTTTTTGTTTATTTGAATATTATCTGAGTAATACTCTGCTCCTTCAACAATTGAAATCACAGTACTATGAAGGTTGCCATTAGAATAACTGCACAAATATATAAATTATTATGCTGAGAGGAAAAACCATAGCCTTATTATTTTTTAAACATGTGAAAGAATTAGGCTACAGAAGTATCATGAAGCAGGAGCAATATGAAATTATAGAGATATGTCTGGATATCTATAAAATTCTAATGAACACTCTATTTATTAAAAGGAAAATTAGCTACAATTTATATAATTCTTTCAGGTTTGCAAAATAATTTACATATATTTTCTCATTTGATCCTCACAATTACCCTGGAAGGTAAAAGTTAGTATTATCACCATTTTACAGATGAGATAAATGAAGCATAGTTAAGTGATTCGCCTGTGGTCCTACAACTAGTAAGTGTCTCAGATAGGATTCAAATCCAAGTGTTTCTCATTCTAAGTCTAGCATTCTATACACTACACTAAATAGTAAAATGGTATGGACAATACCCTTTGACCTGCATAAATTGGATTTAAGTGAGGCAGACCTCATTGTTGTAAGCCTGTGATCCCTGGATAGTATATCAAGAGTCATGCCAGAAAATTGAACTATTTCTATTTGACTTGTCTTAGAAAAATTCTGCAGTTTATTTGACAAGATACAGTACCAGGCACTAAGGCCAAGTTGAACTACAGAGCATTCAGACTCTACTGCAGAAAACACAACTTTAATGGACTGGTCACAATTAATTGAATGCCCCAAATATATTTGCCTAAAAGACTATTTTACAGAGGACTAATACGGAGGTCAGGAGAAGAGAAACAAGGATACTCTCAAGAACTTTGGAATTGATTATGTGACAGGGGAGACACATAGGATTTTCCAACATGGAATGCTGGCATCCAAAAAGTTGCTATGCTTTTTGAAAAAGCATAATTGGAGGTGCTAAAAAGAAATGTGAGATATGTAAATTCAATTATCTTCCTCCCAAATGTTCATATGGACTATTTGTGCCCAACCTGTGGTAGAGCCTTCTGAGCTTATATTGGTCTGATCAGCCACAGTTGGATACATTATACCTTGACTCTAATATAGTGATGCTATTTTGGTCCTCTTCAAGCACAAAGGACAAAAAACAAAACAATAAAAGAGTACACCTGTAGTTATCCATGTGTAAACAAAGGTCCATAATCCTTTTGCTTTCTGAGACAGTGGGTCTGGGGGATAGAATGCCAGGATTGGTGTCAGAAAGACCTGTGTTGAGATATTCCCTGGAAATTACTAACTGCATGATCATAAACAAATCACATAATTTTTATGTGACTCAAAAAAACATACCAGGACTTGTCTCCAAAAGTGTACTTCATTTGTATCAATGAAAGTACTTTTGCATGCTGATAGAATTACAGACTCACTGATATTTTAAAAATATTTTGATTATTACATATCTATTTTTATTTATTCTGTATCTATTTCTATATGTATATACTTTCCTTCTCCCTAGTAAAATATAACTTCCATTAAGGAAAGGAGCATTTCTTTTTTCTTTTTTCTTTTTTTTTTTTTGTAGTTAAATGGAGCTTAATAAATGGTTAAAAGTAAATTTAGTACTCATTGATATGAAAATAATAATTCCCTAGATAACCAACTTTATCATTTCATATGTATTACAAGCTGGCTTTGTCTATAGAATTGTGTATCAATAACTTGTGTATCAATTTTTCATTAAGTGTTCCTGGCAACATTTATGCATGCACAATGCAAAGAGTATGTGTTGTGTGTTCAGAAAGAAGGCTGCAGCGAAGTTGCATAATGTAATTTGGGCAAGCACTGCCAGAACACTTCAGATTCATTACCTGTTTGATTTTGAATTAATTTTTGGTCATTGTGTTCAGAAAACGTTTATTTTTGCCAGATTATTTGTAACTCCCACATTTACACCATTCCATTTGGGATTTTGACCCACAGTTTAAGAAACTCTTTCCTAGATTTAAGCACTTTGAGAGCAGGAACTGTCTTTCCTTTTATTAATTGTATCCCTGGACCTTAACGTCATTTATGGTACATAGTAGGTACTTAATAAATGCTTATTGGATTAGCTTTACATGACAGGTGAAAGCCCTCATGAGATCATGATCTATAGAACAGATCATTCTATAGGAAAACTGGAACCATTAAAGGTTATTTAGTAGGGAGTTAACACAGATATTGATCTCAGTGGTCTCCAAGATCTCTTTCAACTCTGAATTTACAATCCTCTGATCAGAACTACATTTTAGGAATTTCAGTTTAGCTTGTGTGGAAGATAGATTAGAAAAGAGAACCTGAATCTGGGAAGAATGGTTAGGAAGCTGTCAATGCAATAGTCCAGAGAAGAGGTGATGATGGTTTGAATTAAGATAAGAATTGTGTGAAGGAGATGGATTGAAGTAGAATAATGAGTGGAGCAATAGGATTTTTACATCTGATGGGATATATAACATGAAGGAGAGATAAAAGTCAGGGATGACTTCAAAGGTGCAGTGAGATTTTCATGTAGATTGGCTGAAAGATGATGAGATGAGAAATCCTTGAAATATTGAACTAAGTGGTGATAAGCAAATGAAATGATCCACATTTATTTTGTTCCCTCTAATCACAGCCACCACTCTAATTTAGACCAGAATCATATTTTTCCTATTATATTGCAATGGGTTAATTGATTTCTTTGCATGGATTGTTTGCATGTTATCTCAATAGATTGTAAACAATTTGAAGGCAAGAACTATTTTCATTTTTGAGTACCCAGTTCTTAGCAACCACTCCTGGCACATAGCCATGGCACTTAATAAATTTTTATTTGCTTATTGATTTGCTTTGAATATCTTACTTTTTCTAATTTATTTCCAAAATAGCTGCCAAAGTGATTTTTCTGAAACACAGATGTAACTACATCACTCATGCTCTCAGAGTTCAAATGGCTCTCTCCTACATTTCATGTTTAAAGACTTCCTTCACATTCTGGCTTCATCCTCCCTTTCCATATTCATTATACATTACTCTTCTTTAAACATTGTATGGTATAGGCAAACTGGCCTTCTTTCTCTTTGCCATACATAGCATTCCATCTCTGTTTCTGTGATTTTGTTTTGGATGTGTCTTGTGCTTGGACTACACACCCTTTCTATCCCCACCTCTAAAATCCCTAGTCTCCAAAACAAAATATCACACGTTATCTCCTACATGAGGCCTTTCCTAATCTTCCTCAGCATTATTACCTACTCTAATCTCAAAGTATTCCTTCAATGACACATCCCCCAATAGTCTTCTACTGTGTTCTCTGGAATGGAAAAATTCCCACTTCATAATTAAAAATTTTCCTTTCATATTAAGCTTTTTTGTCTCACATCATATTTCCCATGGCACTCTCCTCCTCTACCCACTTAGTCAAGGCCCTCATCTAATACTTCACAGGCAGAAAAAAAATAAGGGTACCCACTAAGAATTTCTCTCCTACTTCTCATTCCACATCAGTAAGACATATTACTCTGTTATTTTCTCCTTTACTCTTGCTTTATATGAAAAGGTAGTCCATATTTTTGTCAGAGCAAATACCTATATATCCAGCCTTGGTCACATTTCCCCTTCTCCAGCAAATTAATCCTACTATAATTCTCTATCATTTTTCTATCTTTCTGTCTGTCTGTCTCTGACTTTGCATTTCTTTCTGTTTCTGCCACCATGTGTCTTTCTGTTTCTCTGTCTCTCTCTATGTGACATACACAAGGTTAAATCCTAGGGATATAAAGATAAAAAGGAGCTTACAATCTATTCAGGGAAACAAGATATCTGTGGGGTTTTTTTTTAAAATATGGTTTCTTTCCACATTGGGCAACTAGGTAGGGCAGAGGATAGAGTGCCATCTTCTGAGTTCCACTATAGCCTGAGATACTTCCTAGCCCTGTGATCCTGAGCAACCACTTAACCGTTTGCCTCAGTTCCCTCCTCTCTAAAATGAGCTGGATAAGGAAATGGCAAATCACTCTAGTATCTTTGCCAAGAAAACTCCAAATGGAGTCACTAAGTGTTGCACAACTTAAATGATTGAACATCCATAACAGTATAATACTCTTGAAAATTTTCAAATCACTATATATCGGTATATACATAAATATACATGTATATACATACTACAGAAGAAAGAAAGCAACTGTACAATTTTATTAAAAATGTTTGTTTCATCCAGTCAAAATGTGTTTAAAAGGTTCAGAAACTAGGCTTAAAAATCTGCAAATGATGCAGAAATGTTTTAATGTTCAGTGATTTTATGCAAAGCCCAATAAGCAATGAGCTTCAAAGGATAGTATAGTCACTTAAATAATCTTATCTTGGTTATAAAATAAAAAACAAACACAATCACAATTTGGAAGCAAGACTTTGGAGATATGGAAAAAGAGGCTCAGTATATTGTCTTTCTGTCTTGCTTTTATTAGTAAAAAGAACATTAAAGTCCCATAGGGGTAGAAAGCTATGTACCCCAGGTAGATTTCTTGGGTAAATAATTGGTACTAGTAAAATGAGGCAGTAGGAGGTGCAGCTGATAGGGTACTACTGGTTTGAAGTCAGGACTTGCTACAAGTAATTTATTCTTTTATAGCCTCATTTCTTCATCTGTAATAATAATAGTACTTACCTCACAGGAATATTGTAAGGCCCAAGTTATAGATGCATATATATGTATGTGTACACATGTGTATTTATGTATGCACAGATTTATAGTGACATGAAAATTTTCAAGAGCTATAGTATTGTTGTTGGTGTTCAGTCATTTCAGTCATGTGCAAAACTTAGTGACTATATTTTAGGGTTTTCTTGGAAAAGATACTGGAATGGTATCTTTTATTTCCAGCTCATTTTACAAAGGAGAGAACTGAGGCAAACCACATAAAATGACTTATCCAGGATCACACAGCTAATAAGTGTCTGAGGTCAGATTTTTAAAAGGGAAATAAGTTTTCCTGATTCTGGACCTAATACCCTATCCATTGTGCCACCTAGCTGCCTATGTATGAATATCAGCTATTATTATTATTATCTTCCTTATGATAACACAAACAAATAAAACTTTAATACCATGTGAAATCCTAAGGATAGCAATAGACTAGTCAGGAAGCAGGAGAGTTTTAATGCCAAGTTAACTTGCTCGGCAAACTCAAGTGGCAACAGAAGTGGAGTCAATAAGAGCCATGAAACCATGTGTTCATGATGAATTTCTTTAACTCTTTCTTGATTTAAATGGAATTTTTTCATAATGCTTACAAATAAACACAAAAGTGGGGTTTAATAAATGTACTATTTTAATATAGAGGTTTTAATTTTTAAAACACCCATAATTATATAGATCACAAGTATGAGCATTTCTTAGAAGTCTATCCAAATAAAATCTATTATCAACATTATATTGTTGATAGGAAGAGCTAAGCTATCTCTGTTGAGGGAGAGGAATTAGCCTTATTTAGTGACAAAAAATATTGCAAAGCAGATTTTTGTCACTAATTTTTTTCTTTACATGAAAATAATTCAAAATTAAGTTTACAGATTACTTTAAGCTTAGCAAAATACCAAGATTAGTTTTTTTTATGCTTTTTGAAATGGAATGCTAATTCTACAAAAGGAATTGTAGAAGGCAGCATGGAAATATTGAAAAATTCTAACAGTGTAGCTCACAGAAAATAAACACTATTAAAAATAGCCTTTTTTTAGTCTTTCCATTAACATTTCCTCTCATTGCATATAAAAATTCAAATGAAAAATTATTCCCTTATTTCACCAAAAGAATTCACTGGAAAAGGTAATATCACATGGGATTAGATACATGCCACAGAGAAAATATGATGTGCTCACTAAACACAATAAAACACAAAAGATAAATACTTCAGTGAAACATTTATCTTTGGCAAGTTAGGAAGGACAGACAAGAAGGAAACAATCTCTCAGGAGTCTAAAGATTACCCTGCGGATTTAACTGAGTTTATCCAGTCTTTTTGTTTGGGCTCAGAACCAAAACATTCTGTTGCAATTTTTCTTCCAAATTGCTGCAGTGTTTTTTTCAGTCATGTCTTTAATGATTTTGTCTCTTTAAATCTATTCTATTTCCATTCTCCTTTTTCTTCTTTTCAGGCACAGATTCTATTCAAGCACTCACTACCCATCTCTCTATCTTGGTAGTCCTTACAACATCTGCTCTTAAATAACTCAAGCACCTGTTGTCCACCTCCTGGTTAGCTGGTTTCCATAGCACTGACTCATTTCACATCTTTTTGTTTCTATAGCACTGTTCATCTTTAAGTGGATCTATTTTCTCTGGGCAGATCTCTAAAGTCCTTTCTGGCTCAAAAATTCTATTTAATTGTAACATGTCATGCTGTGTTTTAGATTCTGTCAGGGGAATGACACATTGAGCCTGACAATCAAGACTCCTGAGTTTCTTCCTAGTTTTATCATAAACATGAATCCTCGGTCAAAGTATTTCTCCTTTTTTTGGTTGCTCAGTTTCCCAATATGGAAAATAGATATCATAATAGTTACTTTGCCATGGCTACCTCAAATTATCAATATAATTTATTCTTAATATGAGAGGGGGAAAAGAAAGTGGAATGGTTTTTGTATTTCAGATTTTTCTAAACTGAAATGTTTGGGATATGTAAAGTAGCTGAAGAACAGAAAGAAATAATTACTAAAATTATTGGAAATTTTCTAGTACAAATGACAGATTTAAAAAAATCCATTTTCTTCATTAAAGAGAAAATCCAAGTCAAAGTTAACAGAAGTGGTATAAACATTCCAATTGATATTGAATGTATCATAGCAATTGTTTAATATGGTATGCACAAAGTCAAATTTGAGATGGCACATATTAAATCTTAATCCAGGATTATTGTCACCACCAGTTATAGTAGTTTCAGTTATATTATCATGCTCCTTGCTGTATTTGAACATTAAATGGGTGTATCAACTCAAAATTAAATATACAAAAGATGAATAGCCTCACATGAAAAAAAATTTTGACTATTTATTTGGATAATTACTATACAATTAACCTGTTTCTAAAGGATCTGAAACCTAAAAAAAAAAAAAGCTGAAATAACCTAAGGACAGTTAGAGGTAATTTAAAATATTAAACAATGACTTAAATTTGTCTAGTTTTTTATCTTTTAAAAAAGGGAAATAATAGCCTATTATGATGAATGGATAGTTTGAAAAGAAAATCATTTGAGCAGCTGAAACTCGTGAAAGCAAAGTTAATAGAAACACTTTAAGTAAAAATACAGAAACACAAAGTGTACCTGTATAATATGCTAACAAGATAATAGAGATTTTTCTAGCAAAAATTAGATACTTTTAGTAAGCAAAAATAGACTTTTTTGAAAATCATGTTTATGACATCAAATTATATAGAGAATTATTAAATGTAAAAAGCCTCAATGTACAGGAAAAATACAATGTTTATAGTTAATAACATGGTTCAAATGATGCTTGGTAAATCATAAATAAAGGGACTCTGTTTGCAAACAATGTTTTAGATGGGAAATTACTCATGTGTCAATTAATTATTTAATAAATTAAAATGTCTCTTTTGCGTTATCATTGTATTGAGACTAATATGGACTAGTTTAAGGAAACTCATTTTATTACCTATATATGCAATTTACATTATGGAAGATTTATTACTTTGATAACTTAGTGATGGCAATTTCATCAAGAGAAATTGGTGACATTTTTAAAAATGAAAATAATACAATATGAAAGGTCAGACCTTTAAAACAGAATCAGATCAAAAAGATAATCAAAAAAAATAAAATAGTTCATTTCAATTACATGAAATTGAAAAGCTTTTGCTTTTCAATGGAGTGACAACAGAAAGAGAAGTTGTCTCCTGAATGCTCAGTTGTAAAATAGGACAGAGTATAAGGCCTTAGGTAAAAGGGACTAGAAACTTAACTGAGGCCAATTCTTTCTCTGTTGGGCTTATTCAAGGCAAGGAAAAACAGGTGACTAATCTTCATACATTCTACTTTGAATAGGCTGCCTCCAACCCCCTCTCAGTCTTATTTGGGCAATATTGAAAGGAAAGAGTTAAGAATAAGGACAACCAAAGGTGGAAGACATTGAATATCCAAGAAAAGCTGAAAGATAAATGATTAAAAGAGAAGTCTAAATAAAACCCATCCCCTAAGTAGAAAAACCAACAGAGAGGATCATAAATATTATTGTTATTCAGTCATTTCAGTTATGTCCAACTCACAAATGATAAATTGGATTATTTCAGTCATGTGAAATTGAAAATCTTTTGCAGGAACAAAGTCAATGAAGCTTGCATGATAAAGGAAGTTGCCAATTACAGAAATCAATTATGTAAAATATCTCTGATAAGATTGATTTTAATATTAAGGATATATATGTATATATGTTTGGCAAGCATTACACAAGGTACTGGGAAAAATAGATGAGAAAAAAAAAAAGATAGTACCTTCCCTCAGGGAGCTTACAATCTTGCACTTAGCACAGAGGCATGATGTTCCACAATGTTGAAACCAAGCAGAACTACTTATGAAAAATAAGAAACTGATGGAAATGTAGAAAACTAACACAAATATAAAGGATAGAATTATTTCCTAACGCACAAATTGTAAATAGATATGAAAAATCAGTTCTCCAAAAAATTAAAAGCTCTAGACAACCATCCCGTAAGATTTTTTCAAGTCACTAATAAGAAAAAAAGTAAATCAAAATAATTTTGATTATGATTTTATCTCATTGCCAACAAATTGACAAAGATGAAAAGAGTTATAGAGATTGGAAATATAGATACATTAATATAATTTAAGACTCAATTAAAATCTCATTTTCTGTAAGAGATCTTTTCTAAACCTCCTTTCCACAAAATCTCCCTCAATATGGCCAGTGCCTTCTCTGGGGCACTCCCATTTATATTGTAATATTTTAAATGCACACAGACTATTTTCATGTTATCTTCCCATTAGAATGTGAATTCCTTGGGGGAAGCATATTTCTCAATCAAAAGAGGCAAAAACTGGTCTTTGCCCTCAATGCTCTTAACAATCTTTGTATCCCAAGCATCTAGCACAATGCTTGACACATAATAAGAACTGAGTGATTGAATGACAGACCTCTGAATTGGCCATCTGGTAAAGCAGTTTAGAATTATACTAAAACCATGACTAAATGTCCATGACACTGAACCTAGAGATTCACTATAAAACATTTACTTCAAATAAATCAAAGATTCACCAAAATATTCATAGCAGATTTTTTTTTTTTTTGTGATAGCAAAACAACAACAACCTTGCAAAAAAAAGGACTTCAATGGCGAAGTAGCTAAACAAATTATAGTATAGGTGATGTGGGAAAGATTCCTTTCTTTAAGATTCCCAACCCCCTCCTAGTTAATGTAATTACCCTTTAACTCACAAATCCTGGTCCCTTTGTATTCCAATAGAAGATCCTGACCTGTCCCAGCCCCACCCAGATCTGAGCCAACTTTGGGGCTACACCCAAAAGCCCCTCCAGCTAAATCTCCCATTATAAAAGGGACATGCTGGGACCCCTGTTTTGCAGAGGTCCCAAACATGCTAGCCATGTTAGGACTCTTTGTCCACTGGACTCTTTGTCCAGTGCCCTCCTTATCTCTACCTTCACCTATCTCCTTACTTCCAAACCCAATAATAAACCTCTTTTATCAATCTAGCTCTTGGGCCAATAAATGCCTTTATTGGGGACTTGTGCCACTACTAGACTTCATTTACTGCTGTATCCTTGCACCGAATCCAAGGGGGTTGAAAGGGAGCTCTGTTTGACTCCCTGTACCCCAAACCTGCCACTAGATCTCAACTAAGTTTCAACTAGTTTCATTTAGGTACCCCAAATCTAGACCTCAACATAGGAATATAACAGAAAAGTAACTGTGCTGTAAAAAATAAAACCATTATGGATGTATAAATTCAGAGAAGTATGAGAAGACTGATAAGAACTGATACAAAGTGAAGTGAGCAGAACCAGAATGACAATATAATGACAAGAACAATATAAATGGAAGGACTAACTATAACAACAGAAAACAAAAAACAAAATTTAGTATTATATTATTATAATAACCGAGTTTTACTCTGAAGAAGAATGGAGAAAATTATAATTCATGTCCTTCCTTTCTTTGCAGAAGTGGAGGATTCTGGGTGTGGAATATTTAACATGCTGCTGGATATGGTTGGTGTTATTGCATTGATTATTTTCTTTTTCATTTGTTGTGAAGAATGTCTCACTGGTTCAGAGAGGGAAAAGGGATACATTTAGAAATTGTCAGTGTAAAAATAAGAGATGTTAATAAATTATTTTTAAACCCTTTCCACTCCTTTCCCCCCTTTCCTTACTTGTGTTTGCATCAAAGGAGGACACTCTGATAATTTAGTATTGTCTTGCTCCATCATATTCACCAGATGATTGACAAATCCCTTCATTGTTTGCAAAGTAGATATAACCTAGAAGAGGAAGGAAGTATCTTCTCTTAACTTTGACAATCCAGGCTCCTTCCTGTGATTCTAAGAGAGCATTTAGGTCATTGGGTCACAGCTTTTTTTCCAAGTAGAATTGTATCTTAACTATTCTGGACAGATGATCTATAAAAATCTCAAATAAATATAATTTCAAAAACTCCTTCATAAGAGGGTTTTTAATGATCAAATTGCATAAAATGATAAAGCTAAATCTTTCACATTAAAAGGATGCTAAGAAAATATAGCAAAAGAAAAAAAAAAAAAGGCCAAGCAAGGAAGGGAAGGGATTAATGGTAGTCAGCAAATGGTATTCAAGGCTTGTTTTTCTCATACTTATTTTACCCTTATATCTTCGGTTAATCCTAATTCCATTTAGAAATTTGCTTTAGAAGTCTACCACACTTCTATAAAAGTGAAATCACACACTAGTTCCCAAATCGCTGATTTAATTTGGCATACATCTGTAAATGTGTTTTCTATAAATTAAGAATGGCTATGTCACTCTAACAACTACTCCCTATGCCTAACCCTATTTCCCTGTTGCCTCCAGAATAAAATAAAAATCCTAGTTATTATTATAACAAATGATAATAACATACTGTCCATTGCAGGCCAATTGTTCTATTAGCTGTTCCCATATATAACATTTATTGTTCTTTATGCATTAGCACAAGTAAGCTCCCATGTCTAGAGAAAGTTTTACATCCTCATCACCCCTCATAGAACCTCTAGCTTCCTTCAAAGCACAATTCAGGTACCATATAAGGCCATTCCTACTCAAAGGATTTCAATTTTAATTTCTCTGTGTGTGTGTTTGTCTTTTTATATCTACAACATTATGCACATATTATATCTCCAATCCACTTTTCTCCAATGAACCATGTTATTTTTGGTGCAGAAATTACTTCATTTTAATTTTTATGTCCATGTCACCTAGCACAATATGTTGTATATATTGTTGTACATCATTTAATAAATGTCTATTGCATTAAATTGACTTGAATGGTAAACACAGGTAGTGAACAGGTAGCCAAACTCTACAGTTTTCTTGATGTTGACTATCTAAATCAAGTTGCTACTACTGCCTCTCTCAACCTGGCAAAGTTTCTTTACCTTAGAGAGACAATATTCGATTGTCTTCAGGGCTATCTTAAGTATCAAAAGCCATAGACAGTGCTAACAATAGGGTCATTTTCTGTTTTGGATTCCCTTCAGTTCAGCAGAATTATACTAAGATTTAGATGTGAGCATTCACCAGATATTGAATTATAAGATGTCATGTTGAGATGAAGATACATGTGTTACAATCAACATATGATTGATTAGGCTACAAAGATAATGGTTATTATGTTGTATACCTCTGGTAGAATGTAAACTCCTTTAAGGCAAGAACTGTTTCATTTGTCTATCTTCAGAATCTAGTTTATTGCTACAATATTGTACATAGCTTAAAGAACAAGTTAATGAATTGAAAGGAATTAATGATTCATATGCAGACTTGTCTTTGTGTATAGGTAAATTATGCAGACACACATCTGTATGAATTAAGAGACTATGGAAAGGGGTTTCTTTACTGCCAGGTTTTCCCTCTCTAAAAGAAAAAAAAAACCCAATTTAAAAAAAACCATCTTTTCCATTAGATGACCTTATTTTCATCATTAGTAACCTCAGTTTCTTGGTATATCACATTGCTCTCTCTCTGGGCCTCTGATTAAATACAAATACCCCAGGAAAGGCAACAGGTAGCCACTAGCACATTAGTGCAAATGAATATATTTTCCCCCCAAATAACAGTATCGGAGCATTGTAGAAGGAAAATGGATCACTCTAAAAAAGGAAAAGTATAGAAGTAGAGATGGAAAGCGTCTAGAAATGGTATAATTATACTTGTTGTTATTGCTGTGCAGTCATTTTTCAATCACATACAACTTTTGTGATCTCATTTGAGGTTTTCTTGGCAAAGGTATTGGAGTGATTGGCCAATTTTTTCTCAAACTCATTTTGTGGATGAGGAACTGAGGTAAACATGATTAAGTGATTTGCCCAATATTTGATAGCACATCAACTAGACTCATAAGAAAAACTTTACCTTAAAATAAAATAAAATGTTTTTGGAAAACACCACAAAATTCATTCCCCCTTCAGACATAATGCAACATGGTGTGTTTGTGTGTGTGTGTGTGTGTGTGTGTGTGGTCCTAGTTTTTACTTGTGTCATCTTTTAGTTTTTTTCAGTTGTGTCCAACTCTTTGTGACTACATTTGGAATTTTATTGGTAAAGATAATGGAGTGGTTTGCAATTTTTTCTCCAGTTCCTTTTACAGATGAGGAAACTGAGGCAAACAGTTTGTCACTTGCGCAGAGTCACACTGCTACTAAGTATCTAAGGTTAGATTTGAACTCAAGAAGATTCCTGACTCCAAGTCCAGTGCTCTCCATTGAGCTATATAGCTGCCTAATAATAATAATAATAACAAAATAAGCATAGATCATTATTATTAAAAGTGAAAATATAGAAATAGGGATGATACTCTGCACATTTCCCAGGGCAACCCATTTTGTCAGCTACACACTTTTATTCCTAGTACGGCCCATCAGACCTGTAAATTGTTCACAAAATGGTTAAGGCATCTTAAAATAAAAACTTGAATTGTCTGCCTTTGAAATCAGTGGGCAAAGACCCAGCAGACTTGTGGTGCCTCATGTTTCCACATCTGCAAAGTCAAAATGCTTGCCAGCAAGCAACCTCATGGGGATAAGGTAAAATTAATACAATTAGGTGTAGAGACCACCTTGTGTGCTTCAGATGAAAGGTGTTTTAAGGACATAGTTTGTATTTCAGATAAGGTCTATCTTCTTTCAGTTCATGTGCATGCTGTATATATGATCAGAGTAAGCCTGAGGCAGAGAAGGGCTTCAGAAACTTAATCAGCCAAACAAAGTACTGCTTTAAGGCAGCTACATGACATGAGCAGTAAGGAGAATTGAACCTAATTCTGTCTCTCTATCTCTCTATGTCTCTGCCTCTCTCTGCATTTCTCTTTGTGTCTCTTTCTCTGTCTCCATCTCTCTCTTCTCTCTTTCCTCTCCTTTTTTCTGTCTCTCTCTTTCTCTATGTCTCCTCTGTGTCTGTTTCTCTCTCTCTCTCTAAAAAGTTAAATCGTTTATGTAGTATCATACACCATAGTCTATGATTATCCCTCTTCTCTCTCTCTCTCGCTCTTTCTTTCTTTCTCTCTCTTTCTGTCTCTTTCTCTGTGTGCCTCTGTCTCTGTCTCCATCTCTGTCTCTGTCTCACTCTCTCTTCTCTTTGTCTCTGTCTCCATCTCTGTCTCCCTGTCTCTCTCTCTCTCTCTCCCCTCTTCTCTGTCTTTGTCTCTGTCTCTCTGCTCTGTCTCTGTTTCTCTCTTTCCTTTCTCTCTCTGTCTCTATCTCTCTTTGTCTCTGTCACTTTTCTCTGTCTTTCTCTCTCTCTCTCCCCTACACACACATACACATCATATTCCCATACCTCTGATAAGAGGGTCCCTAAAGTACCTCTTCATCAATTTTATGGGTTTTTTCCCCAAAACTTTTTTATTTTAAGCTAAAACTTTCTCTATGAGTTATTCTGGGTAAGGGGAAAAGGTTGACTAAGTCCTCTGTCCTTAGTACTAACCAGTTTTTTTTTTTTTTAATCATTTATCCTATCTGTGGGGTCATTTCCTGAAGAAATTTATTAAACCACTGTCTAATCCTGTCAACTGTATGCTTCTTCCCCGCAGTGTACCTCACAGTAATAAACTCTTCCACCTCCTACTATCTCCAGAAACATGTGTCCTTCACCAGTCCTTTCCTTGCTTGCTCTTCCATTCAGTGTCAGGATAATCGAAAGAGTCAGAGCTAGTGTAAAACCACCCTCTTTATCTACCCTCACATTCTTTCCTCTGCCTATTCATCTTGCCACAGGGGTCTAGTACAGCTTCCTGTAACCCCATAGGTAAAGTTTTTCCCTTTTAACGTGTCCTCTGAGCATGGTTATTTTATGTAACTAGCTTCCTCATCTTTTCTCTCTTTGGCTTATATATCTTCCCTTGCTAGCCTGGCCTGCTACCCCTCCTCCAGTCCTATGGAATCTTTTCTGTCTGTGTCCTGTGATTTCAGGGTGCCTGGCAGCTTCCTGCTGTCAGAATTCAGGATTTCCTGAGTCAGGGTTGCAGAAGCTGCTAACTTAGTGTGCAAAAGACCTACTACAATTTGTAGCATCCATTCTATTCTCTTTTACATGTCCTGGCATCCATTAATCTATCAAGGACATAGACCTCTGTCCCAATTTTGCTATCTTACTTCCTCTGCTCCCTGAAACTGGAGGGTGAGGAAGAGGTCTGCAATCCTTCACATGTTTTTTCTGCAATCCCTCTTATATCTGCTCTGATAATAGTCCCTATGCCTTCAACCTGAATCTAAAGAATGTCATGAAAAAGAAGAAAAGAAATAGATGAAAAAAGTACAAAGTATAATATTTAATTGATGACGTTAGGCTTACTTTTTTTAAATAAAAATTTTAGACAAATTTTTATAAAGAAATGAAATATCTCATACTAGACAATGCTGGTATTTTTGTTATTAGTGCTATAGTCTGTATACACAATATATGTATACATACATATACATATATCCATACGTACATATACATGCATATATATATATATATATATATATATATATATATACATACATACACACAGAATTGGATACACACCTAAAGAAGTGGCCTGGGGTAGGGTAGTAGTGTATACAGTATTTTATTTAAACACACAAAGACCTGAATTCAAAACCTACTTTCTACTTTGCATTCAAATATTACACTTATTAACTATGTGATTATGAGCAAGACATTGTCCACAGCTCTCTCAATCTCCAAAATGGGGATAATTATTAAGTACTTACTACATGTCAGGTATTGTGTGAAGTCTGGTATACCAATAAAAAGCAAAAAATTGTTGCTGCCTTCGAGGAATTACAATCTGACAGGAGAGACAATACACACATATCTATACCTTTGGATGGATATGTGCATTTACACAGAGATACATTTAAACAGAAATAGGCCAATATATACATGTACATAGAAAATATATACAACTAATAGATCACGTTAGAGGAAAAGATTCTTGTTGGAGAGATGGGGTGAGTGAAAGTAAAGAATCAAGGATGAATTAGAGGTTACAGACCTGGGTGAATAAAAACATAGTGGTGCCTTAAATAGTAATAGGAAAATTTGGAAGAAGGAAGGGTTTAGGGAGAAAGATGCTGGGTTTTATTTGGGGAGTGTTGATTTTGATATTCCTGGCCACCAAATTCAATAGGCAATCAGAGATATAGGACTGGAGTTCAAAAGACAGAGACTTTGGTTGGATACGTACATCTGAGAATAATATGAATAGAGATGATATTTGAACCCATAGGAGCTGTTGAGATAACCAAGTGAGGTTGTATGTAGACAAGAGAGAGCAAGGCCTGGGGCAGATATTCACAGTTAATAGGTGAATCATGAATGAAAATTCAGGAAAAGAACCTGAAATGGAATATTGAGAAAGTTAAGAGAGAATATTACTTGAAAAAAGACCAAGAAGAGAGCATATTCAGGAGATAGTGATCAACAGCTTCAAATGCTACAGGGAGGTTAAGAAGGATGAGGTTTAAGAAAAGAACATTAGATTCAGCATTTTAGAGATTATCAATAACTTTAAAGAGACTGTATTTTGAGACCAGATGGCAGATTGCAAAGAGTTTAGAAGAATAAGGAGAGAAAGTAAAGGCACTAAGTCAAAATGAATTTTACAAGAAGTTTTGCACCGAAGAAAAGGAAGAATATGACAATAGTGAATGGTGATATTATGATTGAGTCAGGGGCTTTAAGCATGAAAGAGAAATGGTTATGGTTATAGACAGTATAGAATCAAAGATGCTTGGATCAAGGGTGATTGCCATTGATGAGAGAAATTACCTCGTCTTCTTCAAAGAGTAGGAGGAGACAGTAAAAGGTGATGTGATATGAGGAGAAGAGGAGATGAAGGAGGTGTCAGAAAACAACTTTAATTTTTTCCTGAGAATTATATGAATGGATGTAGGAGAAAAGGGTACTATGAGTAAAACTTGAGGAGAGATGGGAAGATTTGAAACAGCCACTGTGGTGAGTGGGATATAAAGAGGTTAGCAAGTAGGATGTCTTGTTTCTATGGGGGTCAAGATGAGATAATACAGGTTTGTAGTGGGCTGTCATGATTATCAAGTGAATTATCATTATTGTAAAATTCTTAATACTGCATTCATTCAGTCAATGCCTGGCAACTTCTAAATCATAGATTCACCAGATCACACTCTTTTTTGTCTGTGACAATGAGACCATGCCTCTATATTCAAGGTACCCACAGACTGATATTCTTCTACTCAGTCTTACTTGAAGCCTATTTGTCTCAAAGAGTGAATAAATCCTAGAACCGGAAAAAAAATTATTGACCATCTACCTCAACTCCCTTTTTAAAGAATGAACCCATTCTTCTTCCAGCTTCTGTCTGAGCATTTTCAGATGTTATTCATTTTTATAAAACTGTTCCTAATATTCAATGAAAATCATCCTTATGTCTATAGAATGTTTTATTTAACTCAACAAATGTTTATGAAGCAAGGAAGTTGGGTCTAAATATAGGGATGCTGGGGTTGGAGTAAGAAGACCTGAACTCAAATCTGGGCTTTGCTACTTATAAGCTATGTGTTATGTAATTACTCTGGGCCTCAGTTTCCTTATCATGTACTTTCTAGTTACCTGACTGATTAAAAAAAAATGTGTTAGCACACATATGACAAGGCATAGGTTTTGGAGCTGGAAGGAACTTTAGAAGCTATGTAGTTTACTTCCCTCATTTGACAGATGAGAAAATTGAGACATAAAGAGTGATATTATATACAAATTAGAAGAACAAAGGATAGTCTATCTCCCAGATCTGTGGAGAAGGAAGGAATTTGTGGTCAAAGAACAACTGGAATACATCATTTTGGAATGCAAAATGGATAATTTTGATTAGATTAAGTTAAAAAGTGGTTGTACCAACAAAAGCAATGAAGACAAGATTGGAAAGGAAACAATAAATTGGGGAAAAATTTTTATATCCCAAAGTTCTAATAAAGTCCTCATTTCTAAAAATATAGGTAATTCACTCAAATTCATAAGAATTCAAGCCATTCTCCATTTGATAAATGGTCAAAAGATATGAACTGACAATTTTCAGATGAAATTGAAACCATTTCTAGTTATATGAAAAAATGTTCTAAATCACTATTGATCAGAGAAATGCAAATTAAGACAATTCTGACATACCAAAACTCTGTAATTTACACACCTATCAGATTGGCAAAATGGCAAGAAAAGATAATGATGAATGTTGGAGGGGATGTGGGAAAACTGGTACACTAATACATTGCTGGTGGAGTTGTGAACTGATTAAACTATTCTGGAGTGCAATTTGGAACTATGCCCAAAGGCCTATCAAACTGTGCATATCCTTTGGATCCAGCAGTGTTTCTACTGGACCTATATCCCAAAGAGATCTTAAAGGAGAGAAAAGGACTGACATGTGCAAATATGTTTGTGGCAGCCCTTTTGTGGCAAGAAACTGGAAACTGAGTGGATGCCCATCAGTTGGAGAATGGCTGAATAAGTTATGGTATATGAATGTTATGGAATATTATTGTTCTATAAGAAACAACCAACAGGATGATTTCAGAAAGTTCTGGAGAGACTTACATGAACTGATGTTAAGTGAAGTGAGTAGAACTGGGAGAACATTGCACACAGCAACAGCAAGATTATACAATGATCAATTCTGATGAATGTACCTCTTCGGCAATGAAATGATTCAGGCCAGTTCCAGTGGTCTTGTTATGAAGAGAGCCATCTGCATCCAGAGAGAGGACTGTGGGGAGTGAGTGTGGATCATGACATAATATTTTTACCTTGTTGTTAGCTTGCATTTTGTTTTCTTACTCATTTTTTCCCTTTTGGATCATATTTTTCTTGTGCAGCATGATAAATGTGGAAATATAGATAGAAGAATTGTACGTGTTTAACATATATTGTATTACTTGCTGTCTGGAGGAGAAGGGGGGGAAGGGAGAGAAAATTTTGGAACACAAGGTTTTGCAAGGGTGAATGTTGAAAAGTATCTAAGCCTATATTTTGAAAACAAAAAGTTTTAATAAGAAGAAAAGAAAACAAAAAAGCAGGGCCTGCTCTGGTTTTATATCTATACAGTATCTGGTTTATAGTTAGCATTTAATAAATGCAAGTTATATGTTGAGGTCTGTTCTTACATCAAGCCTAAATGTCTTGTCTATATTTTTTACCTACTTTTCTGAGATTTGCCCTTTTTAGGATAAAACAAACTAAAAATTACTTTTTAAAAAGTATTTTATTTTTCCAAATATATGTAAAATACTTTTCAACATTCATTTTTGTAAGAGTTTGTGTCCTAAATTTTTCTTTCCCTTTCTCCCTTACCTCCTTTCTTCCTAAGACAGCAACTATCTGATATAGATTAAATATGTGTAATCCTTTTTATTTATTTAAGATCACTTTAACATATTTCCATATTTGTCATGTCATTAAAGAAAAATCAGATTTAAAAATGCCATGAGAAGGAAAAAAAAGTTCAAAATACTATGCTTCAATTCACATTCAGTCTCCATAGTTCTCTCTCTGAATGCCATTGCCATTTTCTATCCTAAATGTACTGGAATTGCCTTGAATCACTGCATTGCTGAGAAGAGCTAAGTCTATTATCGTTGATCATCATATAATCTTGTTATTACTGTATATATTGTTTTCCTGATTCTGCTCATTTCATTCAACATCAGGTCATGAAAATCTTTCCAGCCTTTTCTGCTCATCATTTCTTATAGAACAATAATATTCCATTACCTTCATATACTATAACTTATTCAGCCATTCCAACTGATGGGCATCTACTCATTTTTCAATTCCTTGACACTATAAATAGGGCTGCTACAAGCATTTTTGCAGATATGGGTACTTTCCCTTCTTTTATTATCTCTTTGGGATACAGATCCAGTAGAGACATACTGACCCTGCAATCTATTAAAACCCTCAAGTCTATTTTCTTCCTAACCTCTTATCCGGTCACATTTTTTCTGTCTTATCTTGTAGAAACTGAATTTTTTCAACCCATGTAAAATTTTATATTGATTGACATTAAATTTCATCCTGTTAGATTTAATTGATTTGGCCAAAGCCCAGTTTGTTGGGATCTTTGTAGGCTCTTGACTGTCAAATAATATGTTAGTTGTTAATTTTTCCATCTTTGTTTTTGCCTTTCTTTGGAAACCTAGTACTTGGCACAATTTTTAGCACAAAGTAAATGCTTAATAAATGTTTCTTGATGACCTGATTTTGTAGACATGGTATTTTATTCATTTTTCCTGAGCTAGCAAGCTAGCTAGATATCCAAAAGAAGATCAGAATATCCAAAAATAGTATTATCCCCACCTTTTGGTCCATAAGATGCTAGAAGATTTATTCCTAGAAGAAGAAAAAACATTATGACATTGTACAGATTCAAATACATGTTGCTGTGTTTCCTTCTAAATATGAAGATAGCAGTTTCTTCTTCCTCTTGCTCTGCAAATCCAGTGTGATGAGGAGTACAACTCTTGCAACTGATAGTCAAGTCAGTCAGTCAAGTAGTATTTAGCACTTACTGCCCTTTGAAGAGCCAAAGGGTATCCATAATATTTATGTAAGTGCCAGGCACACCAGGGAATGACTCAGAGGGTAGAGATTCCAAACTACAGCAGTGCTAAATAGATCTTCATAGTTATCTAACCTAAGTTGCAAAATCTTAGTATGATGTGGGGGAAGGAGGTGGAAGAGGGTGGTATTTTGATGATAGGGGAGGTTGAGGAGGAAGGAGAGAAGAACAGGCAAAGTCTTTTCAGTGAAGTTTGCCTACAGAAATTCATAGAATTCTTGGTCATGCCTTATAGGGAAAATATATTCAAGAAACTAAGAGTTCCTCAGAGTCACACAGGACCAAATTAATCACACATACCAGAAGCAGTGGTATATTGGGTTTAGGTGATATGAGAAAAAGACTGGCCTATCAACTCAACTGGTACTGAAGAAATTAATCAAACTGGGTCTCCCATTCTGAAGGGAGGGTTCATTTGGCATATTCACTTTGCAGTCCTATCAACTGAAAATGGACCCAAATCTCAATGTCCCTAGGAGCCAAAAAATACCAAGCTAATCCACTACCCCTCTAATTCCCAGAATTACTGGAAACATGGGGAGAATGAATAATATCTAAGGTGAGAAACTTTCCATTTTTCCTATCCATGACCACAAAGATTTAATGCCCTAATCCTTGGACTGCTCTTTCAGTTAGAGTATCTGATTCAAAGCAAACTACTTCTCACTTCTAATTTACTTCTCAGGATCATTGTGAGGACCAAATGAAATAATATCTTTAGAGGACTTAACACATGGCCTAGCCACATTTAATAAATGGCTGTAAACAACCCTGAGAGATAGGTGCATTTTTAAATATCCATTTACAGATGAGAAAACAGGCTGAGAGAGGTTAAGTGACGTACGTCCTTAGCATCTTACCAATAATAGAGCTCACCTTTTATCTCAAAATAGATCACCCCCCCAAAATCCATATTTAATGCTAAACTTAAAAACTTTCTATTATAACTCAACACTATGACCAATTTGAATTAAGTGCGGAGCCCTTTGGGGCTTTAAAACTACCCTAATCTACCATTACTCTTTGCCAGCCCAGTTTCATGTGCAGCCCAGGGGATTTTAAGGCAAGGTCACTTCCAAGAAGTGAATAAATTTGAACCCTCTGTACTTGAACCAGAAATAGGAGCTTGGAAATTCACCCATGCCAAGCTACTTTCTTTAACTTATTTACTTCCAAATTCCCATTCTTATATACTATTCCCTTGAGTTCTGGATCGAGTAAGTTTGCTAATAAAAGCAGAGTTTGGATTTAATTTAAACATTTTTATAGCTCTCCAGGCTCTTGAGATGAAAGAGGCTGCATAAATCCAAAGCCTCAACATTTTTGTTGTGTAGTACAATGGATACTGTTATTACATTGCTATCTAGTAACAGTCATTCTAATCCAGCAGCCTCTGAAATCTTTTCTGCTTGAGGGCTTGTCCCTGGAAGGGTTAAGTAAGCTAGGTTGGCTGTGGGTATTTCCCCAGGCTGGGGACTCTAACAGGTGCTGAGAAAAAGGAGGTAACAATGTGTCTAGTACATGCATACTGTGGGCACACTTCAGCTATTCAAAACCTAGACAGAGGAAGTGAAGGGGGGATGTGAGGGGGAAGCTTGAAACTTAGGAACTGAATAAAAAGAGAAAATGGCCCCCAAGCCTCTGCTGTGAGTCCTCATATGATGAAAGGCAGCCTTGTGCTGAGCTGTGAGTCAGAAGGAGAAAGCTGGTAAACTATCAATCTCTAGATCTAAAACATAAAATAAAGAGGAATTATTTCAGCCCTTTAGCTTCTCATACTACCAAAAAAAAAAAAAAAACAATACTACTCATTAGCAACCTATAGTTTTTTCCTCTGCTGTCCACAGCTCTTTCATATTTTTGGAATGCATAATGAACATTTGGGGGAATTTTCCCTCTAATTTTCCAACCTTTCTTCTCTAATTTTATCATCTAAATTTTCACTTGCAGGTAAACAAGTTGAGCATCTGAGCCTAGTTTGATGAGTGCCAAAATGGGACTTTAGTCTTTAATGAGAGTGCATTTGCTCTGTAGGACCCTCCCTCCCCCCCATTCCTCACTTTCCTTTCTTTTTTCACCCTTTATCTCAGACTGCTAAGATCTCCCACTTCTCTCTCTGCTCACCAGTTGAGAGACATGGGGCCAATGGGAAACAGTTGTTTTTTGTTGTTGTTGTTGTTGTTGTTGTTTTTTGGTTGGGTTTTCTTTTTTGAAAGAGGAACGAGAGGGAGAGATGCAGTTAGATTCTTAAGAGGCTCTTGGAGGAAAAGAATTGGGAACTACTAGTATAGCTTAATGTCACTCACTGTTGCTGAAATCAATAAACTTTTTACTTGGTTAGCAACAGTTCACCTAATGTCCTACATTAATTTGGGGGCCAACTTTCCAAAAAGAAAAGAAGGGTCTGCTCACAGAGGTCCATCTGTTTATTGTAATGAGAGTCATTAGTCTAGTCTTATGCAAAGTTGTGCAGAAGGAAAGAACTCTGGCTCATTTTTGCCACAATGCTGGCTACTCTTGATATTATTTTGGCATTAATAAGTATGAACACCAAATAAATGCTCTTCCATTTTAAGAACCAAATTTGTGCTCTGCAAACTATCAGAGTTTGACTACAATTTTTTGCTCTAAATATTCTCAGAAATCTCACACCTAAGATGAGAATAAAATATCAAGACAGTGATTATTCACCTCAAAACATAGGTTGTCTCAAAGGTTTTTTTTGGTTGTAAGTTTATTTATTTTTAATACACATCACTTTATGAATCATGTTGGGAGAGAAAAAAAAAAGCCAAAGAGAAAAACCATGGACAGGAAAATAAAATGGAAAAAAGAAGTGAATATAACATGTGTTGATCTACATTCAGTTTCCTTAGATCTTTTTCTGGATGCAGATGGCATTTTCTGTCAGAAGTCAGAAGAAGTCTATTTGGATCACTGAACTGCTGAAAAAAATAGAGCCTTTCATAGTTGATCATTGCACATTCTTGCTGTTATTGTGTACAATGTATTCCTGAGTCTACTTGTTTCCCTCAGCATCAGTTCATGTAAATCTTTCCAGGCCTTTCTATAATCAGCTTGTTCATCATTGTTTTATAGAACAACAATATTCCATTACTTTCTTGTACCACAACTTGTTCAGCTATTTCCCAACTGATGAATATCCACTCCTTTTCC
This sequence comes from Sarcophilus harrisii, assembly GCF_902635505.1. Classification (NCBI taxonomy): domain Eukaryota; kingdom Metazoa; phylum Chordata; class Mammalia; order Dasyuromorphia; family Dasyuridae; genus Sarcophilus; species Sarcophilus harrisii. Next base: position 526,198,200 of record NC_045428.1, read on the forward strand.
AATTCTTTGCTACCACAAAAAAAAAAAAAAAAAAAAAAGAAAGAAAGAAAACCAAACTCACTGCTACAAACATTTTTGCACATTTGGGTCCTTTACTCTCCTTGATGATTTTCTTGGGATACAGACCCAGCAACCGCACTGTGGGTAAAAGGGTATGCACAGTTTGATAGCTCTTTGGATATAGTTCTAGTTTGTTCTCCAAAATGGCTGGATCATTTCACAACTCCGCCAATAATGCATTAAGGTCTTAGTTTTCCCATATCCCTTCCAACATTGATCATTATCTTTTCCTATCACCTTAGCCAATCTGAGAGTTCTGAGGAGGTACCTAGGTTGTCTCAAAGTTAAGAGAACAAAGAAACTTCCTTTCCTTTCAGGCCAGCTTTTTCCATCTCTTTTTCTTCCAAATCCCAAAGGAATCCATGTTAACTCCCAAAATCTTGCAATTCTTTAACATCACTGAAACTGCTAAGCAAATATAGGACAACAACTTCAAGTTGGAACTTGGGTGCCAGAAAGGATCATGAAAATTCAAGCTTGTCCTAATTATTTTTCTTTTCTTTTGCTTGGGTGATTTAAAGAAATTAAATGAGATAAGTGTCTCAAAGTAAGACACTTTGTAGGGAGAATTTAATTTTGTATATGAAAATGGAGGTAGAGATTTAGTCATTAAGTTTTTTTTTTTTAAATCATAAACACAGGATTGGAAGGAATTGTGTTGGTCATCAACTCCAATTTCCCCATTTCTTGTATCTTTCTAATGAAGGGAGAATTTAAACATTTTCCATTTGAGCACTAAAGCACCTTCCTTACAAATCATAACATTTTTCCCAGTAGAAAGCCAAGCCAAATGATGGAGTTTCTGTGTGTGTACCAAATCTGCCCCTGCTATCTCCAATTAAACTGTTTTAAGAGTCTATTACTATTGAATAGAGCTAATTGTTAGGAAGCTTTTTATATGAAGTCAATTCTATCTCTCTCTAATTTCCACTTGTGATGATACCAGAAACAACACTGAAGTTGGAGTTGAAGGACTTAATTTTGAAATGTAGTTCAACTTCTTATCTCTGTATGACTTTAGAAAAGTCTACTGCATCACACATGGTTTTCAAATACTCACAATCACATTTAGCTTTCTTTCTCCTTTGGTCTAAGAAGGTCATCTTTCTTTTCAACAATTGAACTCGCAATGTAAATCCAGAAACATCTCTAAATAAAACAGGTTGGAAGGTCTGGGGTGGATGGTGGAATAACATAGATTTCAACTGCCTCCAAAAGCCCTTCCCCTTTGTCTAATCAAGGTGAATAGGATAACTAATTAAGAAGCTAGGTGATTCAGTGTATTAAGGGTTGGACAAGGAGGGAAGATCCGAATTGAAATCCTGCCTTGGATGCTTACTAGTTATGTAATCTGGATTAATCACTTAACCTCAACCACAAAAGGAGGATAATAGTAACATCTGCTTCCCAACGCTGTTCTATGGACCAAATAAGATATTATTTGTAAAGTGCCTAGAACATAGGAGTTATATAAATGCTAGCTATTATTAATACCAATCATATTTAAAACTATCTAATAAGAAAGTCCTTTCCAGGAGTTTATCAGTGATCCTAAATTGTTCTATTCTCTCTTCCCCTACCCATGTTTTTTTTTTTTCTTTTCAAAGTGGAACTTTTGTTACCAATTATTTTCAAAAACAAATTTTAAAGTGAATTGAAAAAATTAATTTTTTAAGTTGCTAAGCCTATATAAACACATAAATTAAACTTCTGATTTGTTAGCTGTTTCTATATTTATATTTAGATATAGCTATGGTTATATTTAATTTAATAACATACACAGAATTAATTGAAATTTTAAAATATATAATTTATCTCTCTCTCCATGTATATACATCTACATGTATATATAATGTATCTAATTTAGCAAGATACAAAGAATTAATTGACACTTCAAAAATGTTGCCACAGATTTTGATCACACTTAAATTTTCTCATTGAATTTGGGTGATTGCTCATTGATGGGGAATGGTGCAGAGGTGAAGAATAGATACTTGAATTTGTATAAAGATCTTTTGAAGCCAAAAGATTTTGGTAATTAAACGTCACCATGTCTCTATCCTAAAACATCCAAATACAAAAATTCTCCTATTCTTGGAAAGGAAGATTTCTGTAAATTTCTCCTTTTAATAGCAATTTAGCCAGGTCTAGATGGATCATGATTGCTTTTCTAAAATAATAGATTGTTATTGGTTTTATTTTCTTCTATATCTTTAAGATGTTCCTCTGTATTTTTTCCTTCCTCCACCAGAAAACCATTTTCTTTTTCTTTTTTTTTGAATTTTTATTAAATATTTTCCAATTACATGTATAAGAATTTTTTAACAACCGTTTTTAAAAATTTGAATTTTAATTTCTTTCCTCTCCCAACCCTCTCTCCAACTGGAGAAGGGACTTTGATTTCAATTATACATATATGGTTTTGCCAAATATATTTCCATATTAGCCAGATTGCAAAAATAAAGTAAAAATAATTATGCTTAAATGTGAATTCAGAATTCATTCGTTACCTCTATGTAGTAGATCACATTTTTCACCATAAATTTTTTAGAATTGTCTTGAATTATTGTCTTTATAAGAGTAGCTGTCTTTCAAAGTTGATCATCCTTACAATACTGATATTACTGGGTACAATGTGCTTGTAATTATGCTCATTTCACTTTGCATCAGTTCATAAAAACCTTCCCTAGTTTTTCTAAACCCATCCTGCTGATCATTTCTTTTTTTAAAATAAAATTAAAAATTATAATAGTTTTTAATTTTTCAAAATACAAAGATAGTTTTCAAACTCACTCTTGTAAAACCTTGTGATCCAAATTTTTCTTCCTCCCTCCCTCCCATCTCCTAATTCAGTATAGTGAAAGTCTTCTAAAGATATTTCCACATTATCATGCTGCATGAGAAAAATCAGATCAAAAGGGAAAAAATGAAAAAGAAAAAAGCTAAGCAAATAAGCAACAAAAATGTGGAAAAAAACTATATTATTATGATCCACATTCAGTTCCATAGTCCTCTCTCTGTATGAAGATGGCTCTCTTCATCACAAGTATATTGAAATTGCCCTGAATCACCTCATTGTTGAAAAAAGTGAAGTCCATCACAGTAGATCATCACTTAATCTTCTTGTTACTCTGTTCAATATTCTCTTGATTCTACTCACTTCACTTCTGCTCATCATTTCTTATAGCAAATAATATATCATAATCATATATCACAATTTGTTCAGCCATTCCCCAATTGATGTACATCTCCATTTCCAATTCTTTGTCACAACAAAAAGAGCTACTATGAATATTTTTACATGAATAAATCCTTACCCTTTTTAAAAACTCTTTTTGAGTTATAGATCTAATAGTGATATTGCTAGATCAAAGATTATGCAGTTTTATAGCTCTTTGGGTGAAGTTCCAAATTGCTCTCCAGAATAACTTTGATTAATACACTTTGTCAATAGTACATGACTGCCTCAATTTTCCACATCCTCTCTACTATTTGAAATTTTCTTTATTTGTCTTAGAAACCGGGATGAGCATTTTTAGAACATTTTTTTATGTGAATATTGATAGCTTTGATTTCTTCTTCTAGAAACAACCTGTTCATATCTTCTGAACATTTATCAATGGAGAATAGTTCATATATATAAATAACTCATTTCCCTAATATTTGAGAAATAAGTTTTTTATCAAAGAAACTTGTTGCAATTTTTCTCAGTTTCCTGCTTTCTTTGTAAACTTTTCTGTATTAGTTTTGTTTGCACAAAAACATTTTAATTTGTGTAATTAAAATTATCTATTTTATTTCCTAGAATCTTCTCTATATCTTGTTTGGTCACACACTCTCTTTATTCATAGATTTGACAGGTACATTTTCCCATCTTTCCTGAATGTACTTATGATATCACCTTTTATATAAAAATTGTTTATCCCTTTTGACTTTTTCTTGGTATAGAGTGGTTTATGCCTAGTTTCTGCAAAATTATTTTTAATAAAAAAAATTATTATTTTCTATTAAATTAATAACCAATTTTTAAATAAGTATTAAGGTTTGTCCTTTCTATTTCATCATTCAGAAGTCAGGCCCTCGTGGTCATTCAGCCAGTCTCTGAAAGACAAGGCTGATAGAAGAGATTGGCCTCATACATGCAGGCAGGATCCCAACCAACTAGGAGAAATTTTTGTTTATAGTGTAAACAGAACTTAATCTTCATGAATTTCAGCACCAAATCAACAAGTCTATACCCTTGCACTCCTACATTGGAGTCTAGGGTAACCCAATTTATGAAGGAGAAAACCAACTAGAGTGGTTTAGGTGGAGATGGATTCCTTTATCCGGATTATTAGAAGCTACTGAGTTTCATGATCAAGCCAGGTTCTCTCAGCAGGAGGAGCTAAAGACTTTCAGCCCACATCTTCATTTGAAAGTCTACCCTCTCATTAACTGTTTGCCAAATAGGGTTGATTTTCACCTATTGGGGCACTCACTTTTACAAAGATAGTTAAGTATTTGATGATCTATATGGTTTTATCTTTTACTTAGAGAAACCACTGACCATCAATTTATTGTTTATCACCTAGCCTAACTAATAAATTGATTATCAGTTACCAAGACACTCTGATTCTTGGGCTTTTCAGTGGTCTTACTAGTTTTCCCAGCAATTTTTGTCAAATTGTGAATTTTCAAGAAGCTAGGATCTTTGAATTTATCAAATGGTCATTTACTATTGTGTACTGTGTGCCCAATCTATTCCATTAATGCATCAGTCTATTTCTTAACCAGAACCAGATAGTTTTGATGATTTTACTATTTCATTAATTATAGTTTGGAATCTGGAAGACTGCTTTTCTTTATATTCTTTTCATCAATTCCCTTGTCATTCTTGACTTTCTGTCAAAATGAAGTTTGTTACTATTTTTCTATTTTCATAAAATAATTCTTTGGTAGTCTGATTGTTGTGATACTGAATAAAAAAAATTAACTTAGGTAGGATTGTCATTTTGACATGAAGTGTTAATATTTTTCAATTATTTATTTGTGTGCAAACCGTTTTGTAATTATGTTTATATAGTCCCTTGACTTATTTTGGCAAGTAGACTCCCATGTATTTTATATTGCCTGAAGTGACTTTAAATGAAATTTCAATTTTTATCTCTTTCTGCTGGGTCATATGTGAAATGCTGATGACTCATATAAGCTTATATTGTATCATATAACTTTGCTGAAGCTAATAATTGTTTCAAATAGTTTTTAGGTAATTTTCTAGGGTTCTCTAAATATAACAACATATCATTTGCAAATAATAATAGCTTTGTTTCCTCATTTTTTTTATCATGCAATTTCTTTTTTCCTATCTTATTTCCAGAGGTAGTGGTGATAATAGATATATATGCTTCACTCCTGATCTTTCTGGGAGAGCTTCAAGTTCATCTTCATTATAGATAATGCTTGCTCTTGGCTTTAGATAGATACTACTTAACATTTTAAGGAAGGTTCCATTGATTACTATACCTTCTAGGGTTTATGTTAACAATAAGTATTGTATATTGTCAAAGACTTTTTCTACATCTATTGATACGGTCATATGATTTTTGTTATAGATAATGCTTGCTCTTGGCTTTAGATAGATATTACTTAACATTTTAAGGAAGGTTCCATTGATTACTATACTTTCTAGGGTTTATATTAACAATGAGTATTGTATTTTGTCAAAGACTTTTTCTACCTCTATTGATATGGTCATATGATTTTTGTTATTGTTATAGATATGGTCAATTATGCTGATAATTTTCCTAATATTGAATGACGCTTACAATCCTGGTACAAAACTCACCTGATCATAGTCTGTGATCTTTGTGATATATAACTATATTCTCCTTGCTAGTATTTTATTTAAAATATTTACATTGATATTTATTAACTACATTAATCAACAGATTTCATTTTCGTTTTTTTTCTCTCCCTGTACTATATTTGTGAAATTCCATTTAAAATAATTGTAGACAATATAGAATATTTGGTATTCTTCCTGCCAAGATAAACCCAGGAACTATATGAACACAATTATGAAACAATTTTCACACAAATAAAGTCAGTCTGAACAAGTGGAAAAATATTAATTGTTTATCAGTAGGTCATGACAATATATTGAAAATGACAATTCTACTTAAATTAATTTGCTTATTCAGTGTCATACCAATCAAGCTACCAAAATATTTTTTAGACCTAGAAAAAAATAATAAAATTTATCTGCAAGAACAAAATGTAAAGAATATCGAGCAAATTAACAGAAAAAAAAAACATGAAGGAAGGTGGCCTAACCATACAGATCTCAAACTGTATCACAAATTATAAATTATAAAAACAAAATTGTAACTGATAAGAGATACACAATAGACAACAATAAATGATTATAGTAATATAGCATTTGACAAATGCAAAGATCTCAGTTTCTGGGATAAGAACACACTATTTTACAAAAACTGGCAAAAAAAAAAGTGAAAAGTGGTTTGGCAGAAACTATGTATAGAGCAACACCCCATATCATATAGTAAACCATATATAGAGAACATTGTGAGATATAAAGTCAGTGATTCTGATTACATTAAATTAAAATATTTTGCACAAGCAAAATCAATGCAGCCAAGATTTGGAGAAAAAAAAAAACAGGGGAAATTCTTTTTTATACCAAGTTTCTCTGATAAAAGCCTCATTTCTCAAATATATATATATATATAGAACTGGGTCAAATTTATAAGAATGTGATTCATTCCTCAATTGATAAGTGGTCAAGAGTATGAAAAGGAAGATTTTAGAAGAAGAAATCAAAGTTATCTATAGTTACATGAAAAAATGCAAATCAAAACATCTGGGTTACTACCTCATATCTATCAGATTGACTAATATGACAAAAAAGAAAAATGAAAAATATTAGAGGGGATATGGGAAAATTGGGTTGTTGATACATTGTTGGTGAAGTTATGAATTGATCCAATCATTCTGGAGAGTGATTTGGAACTATGCCCAAAGGGCTATCAAACTATTCATACCCATTGATTCAACAATGACATTATTAGGTCTATATCTCAAAGTAATAAAAATAATAAGGAAAAGGAGCTAAATATAAAAAAATATTTACAGCAGCTTTTTATGTGGTGTCTAAGCATTAACAATTGAAGGGATGCTCAGGGCTGAAGAAATTGTGATATATGATTGTGATGGAATGCTATTGGGCTATAAGAAATGATGACCAAGATATTTTCAGAAAAATCAGGGAAGGTTTACATAACTGATGTAAAGTAAAATGAACATATCCAGATCATTACTATATATAGCAACAGTAATATTATAACAATAATCAATTGTGAATGACAGTTATTCTCAGCAACACAAAGATTCAAGATAATTCTGAGGGACTTATGATGAAAATTCTATTCACATCCAGAGAAAGTACTAATGAAAACTGAATAAAATCATACCATTTTCTAACTATATTTTTCATGGTTTTTCTGTGTTTTCTTTCACAAAGTGACTAATATGGAAATGTTTTGCATGATTGCGCATGTGTAAACTATATCGAATTGCTTCTTTCCTTAGGTAAGGGAAAGGAGGGGAAAAAAGAAGTTGAAATTAAATTTTTTAAAGAGTGTTCAAAATTGTTTTTTTAATATGTAATTGGAAAAAAATTCAACATTTTTAAAATGAAAAAAAAATTGTGTCATAAAAGGATTTTGGTAAAACTCCCTCAGGTGCTATATCATCAAACCTAATAAAGCCAATTTTCCTTATAGCACAATGAAACTTTTCCAGGTAATTTAGCTCTGGCTGGACACATAGAGATTTCTCATAGAAAGACCATCAAGAAATTTGCTGCTTGGATCACAACATTACTTATAGTAATTCCAGTAATCAGTCAATCAACATGCTCACCATAATTTGCCGCTCTTATATCAACCATATAGAGGCTGATATTAGAACCCCTTCAATCTATTCTATATATATCTCACAGAGGTTGTTGTTGTTTGTACTTGTTCTTGAAGAGGACTATGGAATCCAGAAGATGATGCTATGGCATGCAAGTGAATTGGATATAAGTGAAGGAGGGCTGTGCAACCTGCCTCACTTTCCCCCCCAGAGTCATTTGGGTCCAGTAGTAAGATATAGATCAAGACCACTGGAGATTGCCCTGCATAAAATGGGAAATGTATCTATTTATTTATATGATGTCATCTTCATTTGAATATGAGCTTTTTGAGAAATAGGACTGTTTTTACCTTTCTTTATATCTTACCTACAATATTTAGAAACATTTAGTAAATATTTGTTGCCTAACACCTTAAAATGGACCAACCCATCATATAAGGACAGGAAAAATATACTGAAAAAAAGATCTTGGACTCTTGGGGAAATTGAGGGAAGGTACAATGTTTTCTTGGAGGGTCATAAGCCAAATAAAAATTGTTACATCTTCAAGATCATAGTTTTACTGGAAGGGCTTAGTCGGGGATTGAACATTACAAATCTGATGAGTGATCATGACAACCATCCAGCTGAAAATGCTCAATAAAAAGTTAGAATTTTGGAAGGAGAGACTGAGAGAAACAGCACTTCAACACTCCCTATATTTAACCTCCTGATAGAGAAGCATCTTCTCTCCTACCTGAATATCTGTTTTAATAATCAGTTTCTTACTTATATCTTGCTTCTAATGGAAACAATACTAAACCAGTCTGAGTCTTCTTAAAAAAGCATTTATTAAACATTAAATGTGACTTCTTTCACTAATCTTGTCAAACCAAGCCCTATACCCTGCTGGAGCATCTTGTGAAAATAACTAGCGACAACTTTTCAGAAAAAAATAAAGGAGATGAATAACATGGGGGCAGTTTTCTGAACTGAATCCCCTATAAATAACAACAGTAATGATAACTAGCATTTACATTGCACTATTTATTTTCAAAGTGTTTTACAAATATTCTTATTTGACCCTCATAAAGATCCTGGAAGGTGAGTGCTACTGTTATTCTAATTTTACAGATAAGGAAACCAAGGCAGCCAGAGGTTTAAGTGACTTGCCCAGCTAGTATCAGGTTCATTTGAGGTCAGGTCTTGATGACTCTCAGTTCAGGGTATCATCAATCTGATGTGGCCTCAGGAAAATGTCCTTTAAAATTTTAGATGAACTCTCACCAGAATGTCTACTAGTACCATCTCTCCTAAACTACTACAGGTATCCCTCCTACATTGAAATAAGAAATTAAATGGGAACTTCTGGGCGTTTTGCAGGAGCTACAAATGACATGTGAAGGTTAGAAGATGATACAAGGCCTATGACCAAATATTTAACCCAAATTTTTTTTTTTATTTAATAGCCTTTTATTTACAGGATATATGCATGGGTAACTTTACAGCATTAACAATTGCCAAACCTCTTGTTCCAATTTTTTACCTCTTACCCCCCCACCCCCTCCCCTAGATGGCAGGATGACCAGTAGATGTTAAATATATTAAAATATAAATTAGATACACAATAAGTATACATGACCAAAACTGATGCTGAGTGAAATGAGCAGGACCAGGAGATCATTATATACTTCAACAACAATACTATATGATGACCAGTTCTGATGGACCAGGCCATCCTCAGCAAAGAGATCAACCAAATCATTTCCAATGGAGCAGTAATGAACTGAACCAGCTATGCCCAGAAAAAGAACTCTGGGAGATGACTAAAAACCATTAACATTGAATTCCCAATCCCTATATTTATGCACACCTGCATTTTTGATTTCCTTCACAAGCTAATTGTACAATATTTCTGATTCTTTTTGTACAGCAAAATAACGTTTTGGTCATGTATTTAACCCAAATTTTACAATAAGGTACTGTAAATACCCCATAAAAGAAAAAAAAATTCATACTTCTCTGATATGGAAAGCCAAAGATTATACATGAATTTTCCTGATCACATTGGGCCCTAAACCTTTGCAATGTAGAAATGATAACTTTACTACATATTTATTTGCATTTTTTCTGATAATACATACAAATACACATGTGTGCATATAAAGGCTTAACTTTTAGAAAGTAAATTACTCTAAAATAGGGATTATTTTTTTCTTTGTCATTTGAGTAGCACAGTGACACTATTGGTAGATTGACTTTTGAAAAAGATATGGAATTGGCTTTTAATTTAACTTTCTTAAATATTATATTTCTGCTTATTGAATGTTCAAATTCCTAGAATTTTGTACTTCTGATTAAGGATGAAAACACAACTGGTACTCTAGTTGTTCTTTGGTCTAACTATATAATTCGGTGGTAAAAAGCCTTGTCATATTTTCTGATCATTTTGTTCCGTCAGTCAGCAATCATTTATTAAGTCCTTGCCACACTCCAGCATTTGTACAAAGCAGTGAGGATAAAAGAAAAGGCAAAAAAAGTGCCTGCCTTCAAGGAGGATATATTCTAATACTGGTAAACAATATGTAAGTGATTGGTATATTTGTTTTTGGAAATGCAAAGAGAAATGCAAAGTTTGCATAGTTAACAGAGAACTGGGACTTAAAGAGTCAGAAAAACCCACATTCAAGTGTTGCCTCTAACAACTGTAGGCAACTCATCTGACCTCTATGTTATTCCCAGGCAAGCCTTTAAAACTATAAATTCCAGAAACTGTGCCAATCTGCCTTAGCAGATGAAATTCCTCATCAGAAGCTTCTCACAACAATGAAATCATGGTTTTTTGTATCCTCTCCTCACCTCCTACTCCTTGCACAAAAGAGTGAAAAAGTAATATTAAAAATTAGTTTCAAAGATCTTAAAGCCTGCTTTAGCACATTTCCCACAATCAATAATTTCTCTCTAGAACCACTTTGGCAATCTAAAAGGAGATCATAGAACTGCTCATGAATTTTGTTGGAAGAATCAGTCTAGTGAAGATGCCATCATACTTGACATTAAATTTGTACAGCAAAGCAAAAATGACTTCTGACCTAACTCGTATTATTATTCCATTTATTCTACTTTGAATGTATTCTTAAGTCCTTTAGGAATACAATTTTAGGACATTTTTTTCTAAAATATTAATTAGTGACACACCACATGAGTAATCTAGTAGCATGCAATACAAGAGATGAACTTGCTTTTTTGTCATCATCTATGTCTGAAGTTCTTCTACCTGTGCAGTTTTTTTTAAAGTCATATCTTTATACTTCAGTGTATCAAATGATCCATAATGGATCCAATATGGAAGCTCCCTTCAATGATGAAGTTTGCAATCCAATCAAGTGTTCTCATCCTGTATGATTCTTATCCAGATTCTTCCTTCCATCTTCCATTCAGGATTTACACAATGTCCTGGCACTTTGCTCTGAATATAATATAGGAGGCTATGCAACACACAAGTTGTTCATCTAGCATCTCTTGTTCTAACTGTATAACTTGCTTACCTCTTTTTCCAATCATACCTTTTTTTAGGTAATAACTTTTATAACACATTTGTGTGCAGATCATCTTTGATCATGTTACAGCATATTTATGCCCCCACACAATTGTTTGCCTAAAAGACTACTTTATATAGAACTCACACAAGTTTAATATTCACTTGGGGGTTATAAGAAGCATCATAAAGAAATTCTCAACATGTCTCTTAAGAACTTTGGAATCTATATAATAATCTATGGAAAACACTGGCCCAGGACTGCCCATCATGGAATGTACTCTGAACAAAACAGAATTCCAGTAGTTCAAAAGAAATGTGAGATATTCAAATTTTAAAAAAAAATCTTCACTCTGAATATTCATATGAACTGTTTTGTTCATCCTTTCAGCTACCTCTAATTTTGATTTTTTTGGGATATTTTACCTTTTTATGATTTATGGCTATGTAGAATACCAAAAGAAGGCTGTTATTAAAAGACTGGAGTTTTTACTTCAGGAGGCAGTTTAAGGTCATTGAAAATGCTATAGATTTCTGAAAAGCAATTCATCCTGTTTTCTACCAACAACACAAGTGTCCAATTTATTGTTTAACTGCAATGCCTGTAAAAAATAATTGTTAAAGGACAACCTAAATAGGCTTCTCATTGAACTGCCCGTCATTATACTTTGGACAATAGGATATTTTTCATCAATGCAGGGTTATTGTGAGGTTCAAATGATATTGGTTGGTTGTTATCCTTTATGACTGAGGAGAACCAAAATGACAACACTATTTTGGGATCAAGGAACAATGTATCCACCTATGGCTGATCAGACCACTATGAGCTCAGAAGGTTCTACCACAAGCTGGGCACAAACAGGACATATGAACATTTGGAATGAAGATATTTCTTAAATTTGAATATCTCATATTTCTTTTGAACTACTGGAATTCAGTGTACAGTAGCTTCTTTAATACAGACATTCCATGATGGGCAGTCCTGGGTCAGGGTTTCCCATAGATTATATAGATTCCAAAGTTTGTGATCTTCTTATAACTCCCAAGTGAATATTAACCTTGTGTGAGTTCTATAAAAAAATAGTCTTTTAGGCAAATATAGTTTTACTATTTGAATAAAGTGGACAGCCCATTGGAGTTGCACTCTTTCCGGTAGAGTTAGAAAGCTTGGTAGTTTAGCTTGAGAAAAGATGTCAGTGTCCAGTACCTTATCTTGCTTCAGAATGAAGTTTCAAAATATTCCTTTTTTTTTTTTAATTTATTTTTTATTTTTTATTTTTTTTTATTTAATAGCCTTTTATTTAAGGATAATAACATGGGTAACTTACACATTAACAATTCCAAACCTCTTGTTCCAATTTTTTCCTCCCCCCTCCCTAGATGGCAGGATGACCAGTAGATTTAAATATATTAAAATTAAATTAGATACACAATAAGTATACCAAAAAACTTATTTTGGGAAAAAGAATCGACTCTGAAATATTGTACAATTAACTTTGAAGGAAATCAAAAATCGGTGTGCATAAATATAGGGTTGGGAGTTCGATGTGGTTTTTAGTCATCTAATTCTTTTCTGGGCATAATGTTCAGTTGTTCTTCCATTAAAATGGTTGGTTGATCTCGTTCTGAGGATGGCCTGATCCATCAGAACTGGTCATCATATATATTTTGGGAAGTATATAATATCTCCTGGTCCTGCTCTTTTCCACTCAGTTCATGAAGTCTCCCAGGTTTCAAATTATCCTGTTGGTCATTTCTTACAGGTTATTTCATAATTTTCATATACCACAATTTATTCAACCATTCTCCAACTGTGGGTATTAGTTTCAGTTTTACCACTACAAAAGGGGCCCACAAACATTCGTTTATACAGGTCCCTTTCCCCTTCTTTATAATCTCTTTGGATATAATCCATAGTAACCTAAATAAAGTATCACAGTTTGATAACTTTTTGACATGTTCCAAATACTCCAAAATGGTTGGATTGTTCCCTCCAAACAATGCATCAATGTCCCAGTTTTTCCCCATCCCCTCAAAATCATCATTATTTTTTTTTTATCTTGCCAATCGCAGGTGTGTGGTGGTATCTTAGATTTCAATTTGCACTTATTAATAATGACTTGGAGCATCTTTTCTATGACTAAAATAGTTTCAATTTCTTCATCTGAAATTGTCTGTTCTATCCGACCATTTTTCAATTGGAAAAACGATTTTTTATAAATTAGGTCAATTCTCTATATATTTTTAAAGAGGCCTTTATCAGAACCACGTAAAAAATATTTTCCCAGTTTATTCTTCCCTTCAATCTTGTCTGCATTATTTTGTTTGACAAAAAACTTTTCAGTTTGGTATTCGAAATTTTTCATTTTGGCAGTAATGATCTCTGTTCTGCTTTGGTAAAGACCTTCCCCTTCCACAGGTCTGGAGGTAAACATCCTATGTTCCTCTAATTTTTTTTTCATTCTTTAACCTAGGTCTTGGAACCCATTTTGACCTTATCTTGGTGTCTGGCGTTAAGTAGGATCAATGCCCTAGTTTCTGCCATATTGTTTCCAATTTTCCCAGCAATTTTATCAAACAGTAAGTTCTTATCCCAAAAGCTGGGATCTTTGGGTTTTCAAAGAACTAGGTTCTATTTTGTTGACTGTTTTTCCTTAACCTAATCTTTCCACTGATCAACTAATCTATTTTAAAATACCAAATGTTTTGGTAACTGCTCTTATAATATAATTTTAATTTAAGCTAACCACCATCATTTGATTTTTTTTTTTCCCTTGAAATTCATTTTGTTTTCCATATGAACTTTGTTGTTATTTTTTCCTAGGTCATTAAAATGTTTTTGAAGTCTGATTGGTATAGCACTAAATAAATAGATTAGTTTAGGTAATATTTCATCTTTATTATATTTTCCGCCCTATCCAAGAGCATTTAATATTTTTCAATTGTTAGATCAGACTTAATTTGTGTGAAAAGTGGTTTAATTTTGCTCATAAAGTTTCTGATTTTTCCCTTGGCAGATAGATTCCTTTTTTTATTTATATAGTTACTTTAAATAATTTCTCTTTTTCTCTGACTGTTGGATTTTTTTAGTTATATAAGAATGCTGATGACTTATGTGGGTTTATTTTATAAAAAACTTTTAAAGTTGGGGATTATTTCTAATAACTTTTAAGAATCTTGGGGTTCTCTAAGATACCATCATGTCATCGCAAAGTGATAATTGGCTTCCTCATTTTCCCTTTCTTATTCCTTTAATCTTTTCTCATCTTATTGCATAGCTGCGTTTCTAATACAATATTAAATAAAATGATAGTGGGCAACCTTTTTCCTCAGATCTTATTGGAATGGTTGCTTTGTCTCCAACATATGATCTTACTGATGGTTTAAATAGTGCTTTGATTATTTTAAAATCCATTTATTCCTATCTCTCAAGTGTTTTTAAAGGAATGGATGTTGGATTTTATCAAATGCTTTTTTCTCATTTTGGAATCATATGGTTTTTTAATTTGGTTTCATGGCCAATTATATTGTAGTTTTCTAATTTAAAGCCCTGCATTCCTGGTTTCCTACTTGATCATTGTATTATCTTGGAGATATTTTCTTTGGTCTTTTTGCTAATATCTTATTTAAGATTTTAGCATCAATTTCATTAGGGAATTGGTCTATAATTTTCTTTCTTGTTTTCACCTACCTGGTTTAGGTATCATACCTGTCTGTGTCATGAAGAATTTGGTAGGACTCCTTTTTTTTTATCAAATAATTTATATAGCATTAGGAAATTTTCTTTTGTTTTTAAAATTCAATTAAATCCATCTGGTCCGGGATTTTTCTTGGGATTTTTAATTGCCTTTCTTTTCTTTTTAAATGGGAATATTCAAAAATTTACTTCCCCTCTTTATCTGGGAAGTCTGTATTTTTAGGTAGTCATCCATTTCAAGGTTATCAAATTTATTGGCATAAAAGTTACAAAATAACTCTAATTTCTCTAATTTCCTCTTCATTGGTGGAAAGTTCTCCTTTTTCTTTTAAGACTACTAATTTCATTTTTCCTCCCTCCTTTTCTAATCAGATTTCAAAGGCTTATTTTTTTGGCTTTTTCATAGAACCAACTCTTAGATTAATTGTTCAATGTTTTTTCTTTCAATATTTTTAATTTCTCCTTTTAATTTTAAATTTCAATTTAGTATTTGATTTTTTTTAATTTGGTCTTTTTAGTTTTTTTAAAAAAATTCATTAATCTTTTTCTTTTCTGTTTTATTCAAGTAAGCCTCTAAGGATATAAAATTCCTCTTATTACCCTTTGGCTGCATCCCCAAAATTTTGGTATGATGTCTTCATTGTCATTATCTTAGTAAATTATTAATTATCTATTTTGCTTTACCCAATCGTTCTTTAAGATGGATTTTTAGTTTTCAATTATTTTTTGGTCATTTCCCCTAACTTTTTGTTGGAAATGGTTTTATTGCATCGATCTGAAAGAAAGCATTTACTATTTTCTTTCTTGCATTTTAATTTGAGGTCTTTTGTCCTAATATGGTCAATTTTGAATAGGTTCCATGAACTCTGAGAAGAAAGTATATTCCCTTTATCTCCATTCAATTTTTCAAGTCCAACAATTTAATTTTTTCTAATATTCTATTTACTTCTTTAATTTCTTTCTTATTTGTTTTTGGTTTGTTTGTCAATTCTGAGGTTAAGGTTGGATTCTACTATTACAGTTTTGTTGTCTATTTCTTCTTGCACTCTTTCTTCTCCTTTAGGAAGTTGAGTGCCATACCATTTGGTGCATATTTTAATATTGATTTGTTCGTTGTTTTTCTACCCTTTGCAGGATGGTTTCCTTCCTTATCTCTTTTAATTAGATCATTTTCCTTTTTGATCTGAGATAAGGTGGCTCCCCTTTTTTGACTTCACCTAAGCAAATTAGATTTTGCTCCAGCCTTTTACCTTTACTCTATATGTATCCCCCTGCTTTAAATGTGTTTCTTTAAACAACAATTGAGGGTTCTGACTTTTGATCCAGTCTGCCTGCCTCCTCTTTATGGGGAGTTCATCCCATTCCATTTCGTTAAATTACTAAATCTGATTTCCTGATCCTAAAACCCCCAATTGTGCTTTACTTACTTCCTCCCCCCAACCTCTTTCCCCTTTTAAACTTTTACCCCTCTTGTTCACGATCTTATCCTCTTTATAATCCCTCCCTCCCCCCCCTTTGGTCTTTCCCCCTTCCCCTTTATTCTTTTTCTTTTCCTTTTCCCTCCCCTTTTTTAGGAGAGAAAATTTTCTCTAAAACAAATTCAGTTTTTTTTCTTTGAGAAACTCTGATGGAAGTAAGATTCACACAATTTCCTCCCCTCTCTAAATTCCCTCAGATTGATAAGTTTTCCTTTGTGGGATGTGTTTCCCTCTTTTTTATCCCTCCTTCCACCTTTTCTACCATCATCCCTTTTTCCATGTCTCTTCCCTTTTTGTTTATATCATAAATCAAATTATACATGTATTCTTTTGTATATACAAAAATACAATTCTCAAGAGTTATTTTTTACCTTTTCTGCATCTCTTGGTTCTATGTTGGAGATCAAATTTTTTGTTTAGTTCTGGTTTTTTCAAAACAAATAATTCTTTGCATTAAAATCATCTTCTTCCTGGAAGAAAATTACAGCTGGGATTTATTCTTTGCATCTCAGGTTCTTGTGCCTTCCGGAATATCATATTCAGGCCCTTCTTTCCTTTAATGTAGAGGCAGCCAGATCTTGGGGATCTATTTGGCACCTCGGTATTTAAATGGTTTTGGCTGCTTGTAAAATTTTTTCCTTAATCAGTGTTTAAATTTTGCCACAATATTCCTTGGGTTTTATTTTTGGGTTTCTTTCAGAAGGTGTTCGATAATTCTTTCAATCCTTTTACCTTCGTTCTATTACCTCTGGATTCTCTTTTTGGTTTCTTGTAAAATGTATATAGGCTCTTTTTTTCATCATAGTTTTCAGAAAATCCAATAATCCTCAGATTATTCTCTGATCTATTTTCCAAGTCTGTCTTTTAAAGTAGTAATTCTGTTTTCAGTTTGTCATTTTTTGTTTTGCTTGACGTTCTTGTTCTCAATGAATTTTAGTTTCTTTTGTTAGTTCTTTTTTAAAAATTATTTTCTTCATTACTTTTTTTCTTCTTTCTGTTTATGTCCAATTGGTTTTTTGAATTATTTTTTGGTCTTGGATTTTTTCCATTTTCTAATTTTTTTTGTAATTATTTTTTTTTCAATTCACAGATCCTCTTTTTGCTTTCTTTGTCTTTTCAATTCCGGGATCCTACTTTCTTGGGTTCGTCTTTCAATTCCTCCTCTTTCTGTGAATTCTTTTTTTCAATTCCTTCTTCTTTCCCTGGGGTTTTTTTTTTTTCCAATTCAAATTTTGTTTCCCTGCCTTCCTGGAATTTTTAACTTTTCAATTCTATTTCAGGAAGTTGTTGCTCTCTTTGCTTCTCTTTCCTTTCCCATTTTCTTCAACTCTCTTTTAGTTTTTAATGGTCTCTTCTGAGGCATCATGTAAAAAGGAGGACAGTCTGATGCATTTTGCTGTTTGAGGTCTCTTCAGGTTTGTGACCTGCTCTTTTTCTGCTAGAACTTCAATCGTTCTTTTCCTTTTTTTTTCATGTTTTAAAACCTTTAGGGTGGTCTCCTGGCAAGGGGTTAACTTCCTTGAGGCAGGGAAGATGTAAAAAATTTCCGCTCGGTTGGGGTGCTCTGGTGGGAGTTTTCCCTTCCCCCAACAGGAAGTGGATTCAGCACTGGCGGGCTATCAAACTGCAGTAGGGCTGAGTGGGTTAGCGATTCCCTTGGGGACTAAGGGGTGAAAGGTGTCACTGCCCCAGGCCGGCCCTTGTGGGACTTGGTGTGGCTGGGCCGGACCACAGACCACCGACTCTGCCCAAAATCGGCCCTGGAAAGCTCTTGGCAAGCCGGGGCTCCCCACTGCGCGTTGGGGCTACCTGGGCTCGTCCTCCCCATGCAGGACCACAGCTGCCCCAAGGAAAGCCCGTGCCCCGCGGGTTGGGGTGCCCGCTTGTGCTGAGATCTGTGCCCCCCTCGGTTTGAGACTCTCCTGGAACCAATTTCTCTCCCGTCTGCCTGATCTCCCCCCCCGAACCAACCTTTTGGCAAGACTGCAGATTTTCTTGCGGTGGTTGTTCACTTCTTATCTTTACAATTGTGAATCAAGACTATTTTGAGGGCTCGATATAATATTGATAAAGGGTAAAGAAGGCTTAGAAGTCGGCGTTGTCTTCTCCATATCTTGGCTCCCCAACCCCAAATATTCCTAAGACAATGCAAATGGAAATGGTTCAATTTTCTGTCATGACACTGCTATACATATCTAGGTTTTCACAGGCATGTGACAATGAAGTCAGCACAGTTTAGTTTAGTAGGCAATCTAATATTTCTTCTCTCTCATGCTTTCCTCAGAGCTTCCCAAATACCAAGCTAACTCTGACAATGAGTGTGTCATCTTCGTCATCTACATGTACATCCCCAGAAAGCCAAGGTAAGTGAATTTATCCACAACATTCAAAACTTCTCCATTTCTCGTAACCGATGGTTTCCTGTATGGTGCTGGCTGGTGGAGAATCTACATTTTCTTGGTGTAATTGTCAGATCAAAATTAACACAAGTGGAAGAGAATCTACATTTTATTACATCTCAGCTTCAGAAACTGATATAGTGCAAATGATTTAGTACATATATTAAGGGATCATAAGACCTGAAAGTGCTAGAGGGTCAAAGTTCTAGAACTGGAAGGAATCTTTAAAAGCCATATACTTCAACTTTTTCATTCTGCAAATACTGGAAAGGCTAAATAATTGTCTAAAACTCCACGTGTAGTAAGCATTAGAGGCATTATTTGAACCCATCTTTTTTCTTACACTGCCAGTGTTTTTTCTACTGTACTATACTGTAATGTTCTGGTTAGCTTTCTCGAGGTCTCAAGACCAGCCTTCGTTTCAGCAGAGTAATCACCACAAGAATAGCCAGGGATAAAGTCCAGTCTTTATTATCTCCTTCAGTTTCCCAATCTTTGTCAGCAATCTCAGCCAATCAGCCAGTCAGCAGCCTGTGCGTCCAAATGTAATGTCCTGCTTTCTAGAGCCCCCAAGTTGGAGTGACAAAACGTACCATTGCCCCCCCCCACTGGGGTGATTAAAATATTGTGTCCAGACTGGCTCTCTGGAGGATCTCAGGACCAGCCCCGAATCTTTACTCTTTACTGGAGAAGTAATGAAGGCAGGAGAGCCACCAGGATGGTCTCTATCTTGAAATCTCTCTCTGGCTGAGTTTGTCACAGTTTATATCCTCTATTACAATTACATCATTACAGTACACTGAGTATAAGCCAATTATTATATCACTGGAGAACCATTATTTGTTGTAAGATTAAATCAATCTCTAACTAAAACTCAAGAAAACTGATAAATTTTTTTTATCAATTCCACTGAGTTAACACCTTGTTTAAATCAATCATACTGAGCCTTAAGTATATTTCTCCAACATTCCTGCAATTTTTTTACACTGTACTGTGAATAACTAATTCATATCTTCTCTTTTAGATATTTTAAAGAAGGATTACACAGTGCTTTCAAATTTATGACACCTCCAGAATGGTTTTTTTCTTGGTCCATTCTATCAGGTTCAACTGATCTTCCTGTCTTCATTTTTAGGACCATTTTTTATTTCTTATATAGCACTTTAAGGACTAAGGTTTTAGAGACCAATTGCCATTGATGATGAAATAGATTACTTTGAAAATTCTGGCAAATCTATTGTCAGAATCTGACAGTCAATATCATTAATTTTGTGTGTTTTTTTCCTTTTCCATTTATTTTGCGTTGGATATTGTCTTAAATTCACAAAGTCTTCTTCCAATTCCCCATCATGGTGTGATGGTGACTCTGTTATCAAAGGCTATGTCAGCTCATAGGGTAAGTTCTTGAAAAGGCAAAGAAAGGATTTAGTTTTATTGAGACATTTTATTATCTATTTCAGCTCTTATGATGAGTATTTAAAAAAAACAACAATATAAAAATAATTGCAGTTTATCACCAACCTCAATTGTAACAGGTAAAGAAATACCATTAACATTCAATAAGACCTTTCAAATTAGATCAATGTATACCTGGACACTCCTTGACTTTGATGTGAATGTGGAAACTATGTGAGAATAGAAAGAAATAGATTAGAAAGCATGAATCAGAAAGAAGAAATGAGAAACCAAGGTCCTGTAGACTACATCCAAGCCTCATATTTTTATGTAATATTTGCTTTTTTTGAGAAAATAATGCATAGAGACTGGATATAGCAAGCAATGAATACAATTATGCAAAATGAAGTTAACAGACATGACTCATTATTGATATGAGATAATCCCTGAATTACTTGTCTAGGTACAGTCAGATTGTAAACTCATGAGAACAAAGATGATATTTAGTAAAAGCATGAAATAAGAATAGGCAAAAGGAGTATAATGTGATTTCACCAATAGAATTCTCCATAAAGAATTTCCTTTTGCTGATACAAACCTGCTCAGCAACTTAAACTCTGGGAGAGTTTCCTGGGGCACTAAGAGATTAAAGTGACACACCTAGGGGTACACAACTAGTATCTGGCAGGAGTGGGATTTAAACCTAGATTTTCTATGTGTTATTATAACGAAATATTAAGATAGGGGATTATGGTGGAGGGATAAATAATGGTGATAGATTGCTTCTGTATCAATATTTGCAGTTTTGAATTTTGACTTTTCATTAGGGAGATCTGGGAAATTCAAAAATTTTAAATACCTGATGAACCAATTGTAGCTACAAAGATAAAATACAGCATGTCCCAAAAGATTTAGCACAGTTTTAAGTTATTAAAGTTTGTTACTATATTCATTTAAAATCATTATTCCAGGAAGACGTCCATAACCTTTATTAGATTGCCAGTAGGATCTATGATGTCCACAAAAAGGATTATAACCCCTGAGCTAGAAAAATACAGCCAAAGACATACTCCCAAAGTCTTAGTTCATATCCCAAAAGTTTTAGCAGTTTTTTCTAAGCACTTAAACAAGCACTAAGACACTCTGTCTTTATAGCTTGGAAGTTCTTAACACTTTTTATGGGTATCATGAACTTTTTTGTCAATTTAGTGAAGGCCATAAATCCCTTTAAATATATGCAATAAAATACATAGGATAACAAAGAAATCAATTATATTAAAATACAATTATTGAAATTATTTTTTAAACTAAGTTTAAAAGTTTACAGATTGGGAACTCCTGTTCTAGCTCCATTTCCCTATAGTAACTTCTTTTTCTTCTACCCCAGGCAAAAATCTAGAAAATGAAATTTTGATCCCTGCCTCTCTTGCAATTCATTATGTAGTATATTTTTGTTCCTTAAAATTCAGACACAGCTTTCTAACTGTGAGTAAAGGAAGTCTCTGCTTAGAAAACAATTTTTTTTCCAGGCTGTTCTTTATAAAGGCAATTTATATACTTGTGCAGGAAGTATATTCTACTTTCACTTTGAGCTGTCTTTTGGGTACCTTACTTCCTTGTGACACTCTATGTAAATTTTGAACCTAAATTTAAACCGAAACAATAAATGATATGAGACAAAAAGGCAGGGGGGAAAAGAGTGAAGAGTAAAAAGACTAAGATGTCAAAAGTGTTATTCAAGATAAAAAATTTGATCACACACATTCCACCCTCTACTCCAGCATAGCCAAGTATTATATGCACCCTGCCTCTCATTTTGATTTCCTTGTTGCTATCATCCCTAATAAGTGTTTTGATATCATTTTATTACAAATCACTAAAAACAAATTAGAAAACTCATTTCCTGGGAGCACTTTCCTTGTTATAAGTGTTAAGAATAGTTGGAAAATGCAAATGTTTCCTTTCTGATGACTCGTATACCTCAGCTCATTGTACCTTTCATTTTCAATCCCTTACCAAATAATTCTGCTTAAATCCAATGTCTCTAAACATGAAATAGTTCCCAGACAAAAGATGGATTTGCAAAAGAAGTAATCACAGATAAAAATCTATGAAAAGTGCAGAATTTGAGAATGTAAGTTTATAAAGGAATTTCCAAATATCTCAGAGAACAGGTTGGATTCCAACTCATTTTGTTAAGTGTCTCAGAGATTTTGAGTAGGAAAGTAAATTGTACAAGATACTAAATATGGTTCTCAAATCTTGAAATCCATACTTAATGAGTATCTTTTATTCCTTTCTTAACACCAGAAATGTAGCTAATTGGTCTAACAATTATAACAAATGACTTTCCATTGGCAAAAAAAAAAAAAAAAGGCTTTGAAAAGTATGTTACATTCATAAAGGATTAAATTGCACCCCATTTTTGAGCAAATGGATAGTAAGAATTTCTTTGATAAATCATGACCGAGGTTATCCTTGTCAGATAAGAATTTGGTGCCTATTTGTGAGTGTTCTATAAATAGCATGCTCTAAATCCTCCTCTTACCCTCCCCCCCCCCAACAGAGTTAGTGATGCAGTCTGGCAGGCATTCTCCTGCAATTAAACAATTCCACATCTGTGAACTGGACTGAGAATGAAAGCTTCATTGTCTCTGCACAGCATACACCCCAGCTAATGGGCTTTTCCACTCAGCTACTTTATAATAATTCTATCCCAAACTTTTCCGAACTGTCTCTTGTTTGATCATTGTAGGGTCCAATTTAGTTAATATTTAGACAACACAAGAGATGCATTGAAAGTAATTAAAACAGCTTTATAATTTAATTTTCTACCTGGATACACAAAAATCATAGTTGCTCACAAACTTTAAAAGATCTAGTTTCAAAAATACATTTGTTTTTATATAGTAAATATCCAGACATTAGCCAGACCTTTTACAAATAGGACTGAGGAAAAGACTGAACAAATGTGCCTTTCTTAAAACAACTCTGCATATGTCAGCCTAACACTGAGTTTCTACATTTCAATGAATACTTCTATCACCAAGGCAATGTATAATTTTGAAGAGACCATTAGAGTCCATGTAGATCTTCTTCTTCTAGGTAGGTCTATCTCATGATAACATTCTAAGAAATTCGTAAAGATTTCTAGGAAAGGAGATTCTACAGTCTTCCTCAATTATTCATTGGAGTGTTTTAAACCACTTCTGTTGACAGAAGCCCTTCCCTGTGTCTAATCTAAAGTCCTCATACTGTAGATGAGGCTGGGTTCCTTTTGTTCTGAGAAAAATGGAGATATAGCACATCATCTTCTAGTAACTGAATATTGCTGTTACCCTGCCTGGTTATTTATTCAAGGGGTCAAATATTGATCTACTTTGTGAGAAAAACATCTACTTCATACATGTATGTGTGAATATTCACAATAAACATATGTATAAGCCATGTGTACATGGCAGATGTACACACACAGATATATATATATATATATATATATATATATGTGTGAAATACATGCATATATGCATAAATGCATTTGTATTGTTCAGTCATTTAAGTCATGTCTGACTCTTTGTGATTCCATTTAAGGTTTTCTTGGCAAAGATATTGGAATGGTTTGCCATTTTCTTCTTCAACATATATGCATATATACTCAGAAATTCTTTCCCTTCCTTAGCAAATCTACTAACTGTTTCTGCTGAATTAAAGGTTTTGATGGCTTCCCAGGTAGAAAAGTTCATTGGTTTAAATCTCCTAAGATCTCTCTATACTGAAAATGTCATTCCTTTCCTAGAGTTGACTTAAAGATCGTTGCTTATTTGTCTTTCCATATAAGTAGATATGTCTATGAATATAAGACATAATATAGACATTTATATTAGTATAATCTGCATACAATGTACATAAATGTTCACCATGCATATAGGTATACCTGCACACAAATGCATGTAATATACATTTATATATATATATATATATATATATGTGTGTGTCTATACACACATATATTATACCTATATATATATATATATATGTATTTATATGCAAGTCCATGCTTATATAAAATAACCTATAATGTAAACAACAGCCAGTGGTATTTTTTAGTGTCCATTAATACCCATTTAATTTTGTGTAATCATATCCTGTTTCTAGGATATATAGATACTTCCTAAAATTAAGGTAGCCTCATTATGTTATAGATGGATCATGGGAATAAATCATGGGACATGAAAATCAGAACAATTTAAAATCTAATGCCACATCATTGCTTTGTAACCCTGGACAAATCAGGCTCTTTGAGCCTGTTTTAGCTTCTGTAAATAGGAATACTAACATCCACTTCCCCAATAAACCTTTATTGTGAAGATCAAAAAAGATAAAGATATAAAATCCTTTACAAACCTTAAAGAGGTATGTAAATAGTATCTTCTTGTTTTTAGTTTAAATGAGAAAAGTCCATTATTTTCTTGGGACAATCAAAGATGAAGGTTTAAGTCATTACAGTTTAAACCATTAGAGAAAGAAAGAAAACCTAAGAAAGATCCCAGAGATATGAAATGAGTTGCTTGATATGTAGTCACATCATGAACAGTTAGGAAATTGCTTTGAGAAAATTCCAGATGTCAATTAACTATATACCTGTGGGTTTTGATCATGAGCATTTGAAAGTAAATAAATAAATAAACCAGTAAATAAAACCATGTCTTTCCTTGTTTGAACTTCTATAATGTTCCTTTAGAAATGGGAGAAGTAGGGAAGGAGAGGGCAGGGAGATTAACAATCATTTTGTGCTTTTGGTTGTCACATATATCTCTCCATTTGATTTTCATAGATATTAGAAGTGCATGATGTGTTCCATAGCTCATTGAT
Source organism: Sarcophilus harrisii (assembly GCF_902635505.1). Lineage (NCBI taxonomy): Eukaryota > Metazoa > Chordata > Mammalia > Dasyuromorphia > Dasyuridae > Sarcophilus > Sarcophilus harrisii. The sequence continues at coordinate 526,223,535 of NC_045428.1, forward strand.
CAGGAAGACTTAAGTTCATTTTGCTTGAGACAGACAGAGACAGCAACAGTGACAGAGAGAGAGAGAGAGACAGAGGCAGAAAAAAAGGACAAAGTGATCAACAGAGAAAAGCAAGCAGAATGAAAAAGAGACACACAGAGAGAAAGTAAGAGAGAAAGAGAGATAGAAAAAAGGACAGAGATCAACAGAGAAAAGCAGGCAGAGTGAAAAAGGGACACATACAGAGAAAGTAAGAGAGAGACAGATAAAAGGACAGAGATCAACAGAAAAAAAGAAGAGGCAGACAGAAGAGAAAAAGAGAGACAAATTTATGGTCAGAGACACACAGAGAAGACATACACACAGAGACAGAGAGACAGACAGAGATAGAGACAGACAGACAGAGAGAGAGAGAGAGAGAGAGAGAGAGAGAGAGAGAGACAGAGAGAGAGACAGAGAAAGAGAGAGACAGAGAAAGGGGGGGGGGGAAGAGGTAGAAAGAGAGAGAGAGGAAAGAGACAGAGACAGAGAAACAGAGACAGAGCAAGCACAAATTCTGTCACTCTGTGAATTGAGGTAGGTAAATTTGAAATTTTAAACTCTCCTATAGAGAGATGGGAACAAGTCCAAGAACCTAGTTCTGTTGACTTGTTGCACATCTGGTATCCTTCCCATTCAATACCCGGTTATCCCACTGCTTAAGCAAAGTTTTCACAGCTTCTCCTCAAAGTGTCTGATAATACTCTTAATCGATGTGAATATGCTACGAATTTCTGGTGCACAGAGAATGTGGTTTTCAGTGGCAGCAGCAGTAACAGGTCACACAGCTTGGATGGCTGAGACCTGAGCATGGATGGGGGTATAGCAAGGGCCTGGCCTTCTTTTTTAGCATGAGCTTTGAAAGGCACCAAGCTGGTTCTGGGGCTAGGCATCCATATCATCCCGGGTAAGAATCACTGTACCCTCCTCTCAAAGCACTTTCTTCTTTTTCTGGGTGTGTGGGTGGCAGTCACTCACAGCTGCACCACACCCATGTCTGCACCAATTTGAACTGGCACTTCTTAATGACACAAGTAATTGCTAAAATTGGAACCCTGTGGTACTTATAATTTTTTTATTTTTAAATTAAAAGAGAAAAGTTAAAGGGTAGATGAATATTAATTTCAATGAACAAAACTTGCAGAAACAATGAAAAAGGGCAAGAAAGAATTCTTTTAAAATTATATTCTAAATCTACATATTAGATTGATATTATTGTTGATGGTTTAGTTACCACAAAGTTCAATGCAGCTAAGAGGAATGAAGGGCCCCATTTTAGAACCTGTTGTCTTGACCTGCAATGCTGACTGACTCTACAGGATTATCTTGTGACTTGTTCCTCATAAGTCCAATTTTTTGACAGGGAACTTTGCTCAAGTATTTTGTCTAGTTGATGTTACTACTCCTGGAGACACAAAAAAAGATTTTTGTTGTAGAAATATTAAAAAAATCATTTTAAGAGTTACATAAACACAGAAAAGAGAAGTGAATAAACAGAAGAAAATGAATTCTTGGGCAGGCAGAACGTTATCTGAGAACCACTGGAACTCTCCAAGGCAAATAACCTTAGTGTGAAGTCCCGCCATATTTAACTCTGTACAGGCAGATCCCCAACTTACATTGCCCCAGCCAATGTAATTTGGCAATTATATTGTTAATGTATAGTAATGAAACCCTGAGGCAAAGCTGTTCTGGAGAAGTCTGCAGAGGGGAAGAAAAGGGGGAAAAAGAGATGAGAGAGAAAATAAGACATGAGGAGAGAGGGAAAGGGAGGGAGGAGGAAAAAGAAGGCATTGAAGGAAGAGCAAGAAGAGGAAAAGAAAAGAGATGGTGATTCATCCTACCTAGAAATCCTCCTTTCTTCAACACCATCATTCCTTTTATCTCCCCTTTAATCCTTTCTCTAGAGTATTTTTCATTTCCCAAATATTTTTGTTTTCACAGAATCACAAGATTCTTGTGATGGGTCCAGCATTGGATGTGTCTATCCATCCATATACAAATAAGTGTGTGTGTGTGTGTGTGTGTGTAAGGTAGAGTCTAAGATCCCTGAATCCAAGTTTTTTTTTTCCTTGATCTCTAACCCTAGCATTTAGTACAACCCTGATATATAGTAGGCACTTAATAAACACATGCTGATTGATTATTCCATCAATTGATTTGTATCATCAGTGCCTAGAACAACATTGAATATATGTAAGTACTTGTTAAGTTGTAAGAAGTGGAAAGGAATTGAATTGTAATTTTTGTGCCCAGGTTAGCTTCCTCCAGGACATTTTGAACAAGTATTGTTAACTGTTCCAAGGGGTTTCCAGTGTTTCTTCATCTGGAGACTAACTGGCAGTGCCTTGTGGGGCAATTAGGTGAGGAATTTTAGCAAAGTATTGTCCTTCTAAGATTCAATAGTAGTCTATAATGATCAGAATATAAGTTACAATTCACACACTCAGGCATTTAAATCCCAATAAGGCAGAAATCAGAACCCTACCTGCCATTTGATATGAGTAGCCTGCTTAGCCTTGTCCTTAATAGATTAGAGAAATGTTCAGAGGTGAGGGAGCAAGGAAAAGGAAGAAAAGAAAAGATGGAGGCAAAAGAAGGAGGAAATCAAGAAAGCTATAAGGAAAGGTACATATGGTACCTTTATGGTATTTTTTTTTTTTTTTGGTAACACAGGCTACCAGCCTGGGCTTTAACCTGTGAATGGTGTTTGCAGTAATTACCACGGAGGCATTTCAAGGAAACTACAGAGCATAATGAATAGAGAGCCTGGCCTAAAGTCAAGACCTGAGCACAGATGCAAGTCTCTTCAATTCTGTGTGCCTCAGTTTCCTTATGTGTAAAATGAGCTGGAGAACAAAATGGCAATCACTCCAGCAACTTTGCCAAGAAAACCCTGGAGAGTCAGGAAGAGTCAGATACAATTGAAATGAATGAACAACACTTTATGATAGATAGGAGAAAAACAGATGAAAAGAAATAGCTTTATACACCAACCTGAACCAGTCAGTTTGATTCACAAAGGTATAAATGTCATTTAAGTCAAATTCAAGTTTTCCTTCATCTGGACAGATTCTTTCCTCCTTTGGTGCATGATTAAATACTCTGTTGATTCCTTAGATAAGTTCACAGTGCAAAAGAAAAAGGATAAGCTTTTTAATTATTGGCAATCCAGACTGGCAAATAGATCGTTCAACTTGTCCAAGTTCTGGATGTCCAAACCCAGCCAAGCTCCCCATCTGCTTCTTCCATAGGCGTAAGGGGGGCTTGGTTCAAGTTCTCACAGAAAGAATGAGAGAAGTCTGGACAAAATGCTTAGCTCTGACAAAGAAAGAGGCATAGCTCTGAAGCAGAATCAAATTTCCACAATCCCCTACTATTCTGGTTTAGAGGCTAGAAAAATATAGACTGGGCTGGTAATGTATCTTTAAGAAATAGAAAAATGACAAAAGCGAGCCTTGTTTCCTACAGGTGGTCCAACATCTTAGCAACCTGGGATTTTTGGGTACAGTCCAGCAGTGCTCAAAATGTCCATAATCCGTTGGAGCGGCATTCACACCAGCCTCTCCTGTGCTCTTCCCTCCCTCTCAGACCCCACCTATTCCAAAGCCTGAGGAATTTCCAGAATGCATATGAGCCAAGACACTCCCCAAGTTCCTGGATGGGGGGGGGGGAGGTAGGTGGGGGGCAATCAGGGCTGAGATTTTATAAAAACTGGAATTGGCAATCTTCTTTCCTCAGTGTGCCCAGCAGGAAGGGGGGAAAGGCTCAGGAAAGGTTATATCAGGCAGCTGTCATGGCTCCATGTGAGAACACCCCCTAAATGTGCTCAAGTAGTAGGCAAATGGAGGGCAGGAGGAGGGAGAACAGTGGGAAGCCTGAAGCAGAAGCAGTTCTTGTGAGAGGGTGGCAGGGAACCTGTAGTTGCATGGGTGGGCAGGCAGCAATTGAGGAGAAACCAGGGACTGGCACATCAGACAGGAAGATTGGAGTGCCACCCTCTGGTATGGGTGCCAGGGGTTGCTTACTGAGCTTTGTTACAGAACCTTCCCTATAGGCACTTGGCATTTGAACCACAAAGATTTTGGCAGCCCAAGAGATTCAGAATGTGTGCCCTGTTAGACAGTAGTGCCCTCATCATATTTAGCTAAACAAATGTACCCAGCACATGAGCTGGGATACCATTTTTTCAAACAGATTCTTTTCTCATTTCCTAATTTTGAGAAAACCTCTTATCAGTCATAAGATGAAAATTAAATAGATTTACCTTTTGTTCATTCTATAGTTTATATTCTTTAGTTCATTTAATATTTTTATTTATAGTTTATGGGAAATTTAACTTTTAAAAATTTTAAAAATATTTTTAAAATTAATAATGGAATTTATAACTTCTAAGAAACAAACTATGACTTTCTCTCTGAAATATCTTTTCTTTGCTATAATATGATGGCCTAGTCATAAAATAGTTTTCACTTAGTTATTCACCTCAAAAAGTTGGGAGTTAAGCAAAGGAATCATTTTTAACTCCTTCTATAATACTCAGAGACATGATAGCCCAACATCTCATTTTCAGATAAATCTAATATATTAAACAAAATAACTCTTCTTTTGTGTTTCCAATGTCCAGATCCCTTTAGCTTAAGACATCCTGTTAGGTTGCCATGGAAATCTGATCATCAGAATTCAACTTACACAGGAACATGTGGAAAATAAGTGAGAAATTAGGAACATTCTAGGCTAAACTATTATATCTAACTTAATTTTTTATGAAATTTGTATTGGGATCACAGATTTGTTAAATTTATTCTGCTCATTGCTTTATTTATGTGGCACAGTGGATAAAGGAGTGAACCTAGTGCAAGAAAGACCTGAGTTGAAATTCGGCCTTGGACATTTACTAGCCATATATTCTTGGACAAATCATTTGACCATTTTCTGCCTAAATTTCTTCAACTGTAAATATGGGGATAATAATAGTATCCACTTCATAGGATTGTTATAAGAATCAAATGAGATATTTGTAAAATGCTTAGCACTGTGCCTGGTACATAGTTTTGCTATTCAATTGTTTCAGTGTCTCTGTTGGAGTTTTATTGACAAAAATATTGATGCAATTTAGCCATTTCCTTCTTCAGCTTATGTTATAGATAAAGAAACTGAGGCAAACAGGTTTAAGTGACTTATGCAAGGTCACAGAGCTGGGTAAGTGTCTAAGGGCAGATTTAAACTCATATCTTCAGTGACTTCAGGTGCTCTATCCACTGTACCACCTTCACTGGCCCTTGGCACATATTAGGCATTTTATAAATACTAGCTATGATGATGATGATAATGATGATGATGAAGGGAAATCTCATTTTATTGTAAAATTTATTTTCCTAAGATACTTATTTGAAGTCATCTATTTCATCAAGAGCAAAAGTTGTTAAAAGTAATTCTAAAAATTAAAAAAAAAGATTTGCATTTACTTAGGAATGTAAGGTTTGCAAAGCAATTTAAATACATATGAGGATCTCATATGATCCTCAAAATCCTATAAGGTAGAGATTATCCACATTTTACAGATAAGGACAATGAAGCTGGTAGATTAAGTGATGCTCAGGGTCACACTCATAATATGTATCTGTAAGTCAGTAAAGCTGTATTAGGGATCTATTATGTCTACAGAGCCATTATGCTGACTTCATTGCTGTATACCTGTGAAACCAGCACCATGATAGGAAATTAAATCACTTCCATTTGAATTGTCTGAGGAAGATTCTGAAGATCATCTGATAGAATAAGATCCCAGACACTGAGATCCTTTCTCAAACTAAACTGCCACAATTCCGTTAGATGGGCCACCTTGTTCTAATGCCAGATGTATGCTTGCCAAAAAGACTATTTTTATGGAGAACTCACATAGGATAAGCGTTCACAACATGATCAGAAAAAGTGATACAAAGATGTTTTCAAGGTATCTCTTAAGAATTTTGGAATTGAGAGACACTGACACAGAAGTGTCCAGTATGGTGTCCCCTCATCAAAGAAGGTGCTGTATTCTATAAGCAAAGCAGAATTAAAAAAAAAACTTAAAATGCACAAATTTAGAGAAGTCCCCTCAAATGTTCCCATGGACCATTTGTGTCTGACCTGTGGTAGAGCATTCTGAATTTGTATTGGTCTGAGCAGCCACAGTCAAACACACTGCAACTTGATTCTAACATGGTGATGTCATTTTGGTCCTCTAAATACAAAGTACGACCAACCAACCAACTGTGCCCTAGGCCTCCTGCATAGCACTGAGGTTGCAAAGAAAAGCAAAAGACAGTCCTGTTCTCAAAGACCTCAGTGTTTAATAAGGGAAATCGCATGCAAACAATTGTATACCAACAAGATGTAGGCAGGGAAAATTGAAGATAATCCACAGAGGGAAGGCACTAGCATTAAAGGGACTGAAAAAAGCTTCCTGTAAAAGGTGGCAAGGTGTAAGAAACTAGGGAAGCCAAAAGGCAACAATGAGGTGGGGAACAGCCAGGGTAAATGCATGGAGTCAGGTGAGGAAGTATTTTGTGCAAGGAGCAGCAAGAAAACCAGTGTCGCTGGATCTCCAAGTTAGGGGGGTGAGCAAGGGATAAAAATCTGAAAAGGTAGAGGAGGTTGGAGCAGGAGATAAAGGACTTTGAATGTTAAAGAGGATTTCATATTTGATCCTGGAGGTAATAGGGAGTCATTAGAGTTTTTAGGATGGAGCAGGCATAACATGGTCAGATTTCCACTGTAGGGAGGTTATATTGACAACTGTGTGGAGGTTGAATTATAGGGAAGAGAAGCAAACAGACTTTTTTTATATAGCTTTTTATTGATAGAACATATGCATGGGTAATTTTTCAACATTGTCCCTTGCACTCACTTCTGTTCCAACTTTTCTCTTCCCTCCTTCCACCCTCTCCCCTAGATGGCAGGCATCTCATACATGTTGAACATGTTAAAGTATATCTTAAATACAATATATGTGTGCAGATCCATACCGTTCTCTTGTTGCACAAGAAAAATCTGATTCAGAAGGTAAAAATAAGCTGGGAAGTAAAAAAAAAATGCAAGTAGCCCACATTCATTTCCCAGTGTTCTTTCTCTGGGTGTAGCTGGTTCTGTTCATCATTGATCAATTGAAACTGAATTAGGTCTCTTTGTCAAAGTAATCCACTTCCATCAGAATACATCCTCATACAGTATCGTTGTTGAAGTATATAATGATCTCCTGGTTCAATCATTTCACTCAGCATCAGTTCATGTAAGTCTCTCCAAGCCTCTCTGTATTCATCCTGCTGGTCATTTCTTACAGAACAATAATATTCCATAACATTCATATACCACAATTTATCCAACCATTCTCCAATTGATGGGCATCCACTCAGTTTCTAGTTTCTGGCCACTACAAAAAGGGCTGCCCCATACAGGTCCCTTTCCCTTCTTTAAAATCTCTTTGGGATATAAGACAGTAGTAACACTTCTGGATCAAAGAGTATGCCCAATTTGATAACTTTTTGAGCATAGTTCCAAATGAAGCAAGCAGACTTAACCACCAGCGGCTACTGCAATACTGCAAGAGTGAGGTTTTTAAGGGCTTGTACCAGGTGGTAGTGGAAAAGAGAAGGGGATATGTGTGAGAAATGTTATGAAGTACTTAGTAACAGATTGGATATGTGGTGTATGGGTGTGTATGTGTGTGTGTGTGTGTGAGAGAGAGAGAGAAAGAGAGAGAGAGAGAGAGAGAGAGAGAGAGAGAGACAGACAGAGACAGAGACAGAGAGAGACAGAGAAGTAATGACATATTGGTTTGGGGGTCAATTTGCCTTTCACACATCTAAGTATATAAAAAAGGAACAAAGCACTTTTAGGCAAGAATATACCCAGTTAACTAAATAACTATTGTCAGCATGTAGATAGCTAATCAACTGTCTTTCCTAAAATGTTCAGATTCAAGATTCAAGCTATTTTGTTTTCATGGTCATAAAAGAGCAAATTGTAACAATTGTTACATGGCATTGCTAGCAACAAAAACATCAATATTGTAAAATATTCTATGGTGGAAAAAATAATCAATTTTGAAAGTTGTAGGTTGGGCTAGACTTTTGATGCTTTGGATGTTCTTAGAAAAAGAATCCATTGTGCTTAGCATAATGAGAGATGATACTCTAAAAACTAAGCTACACCCATATATAGAATAGCATACGGTTTCATAAATTCAGTTCATCTTTATTTTGTTCAGTTGTGTTCAATTCTACGTTAATTTTTATAAGTTTTGTCATTTCTTTCTCCCTCCTCTTTAAAAATGTTTTATTTAAAATGGTAGCAAAATCTGTTATTTTTAGCATCTCCTATTTTTAAAGTTTGGTTGGTGTTGATATAGTACAGCATTATTAGAATGATTGCTATATTCATTCTTGTCTAATTTATAGCAATTTCACATTTCGACCTGTAAAAAATCTCAAGTTATATTTAAAATCTCTATCTCTAAAAGTATACTTCCACTGAATAAAAAAATCATGCAATATGCCATGTAATTTCAGGATGACACATAGTTGTGGTTAAATACAATTACAGCCCACAAATGGAAATATGTAAACCTTCCTATTTTTAATATCAATAGCTAAAATGAAAATTTAGCAAAAAAAAATGTTTTCAACTATTCAACTTGCCATACTTGATCTGTAGATCTGTGATTTAGATAGCTTGAGGAACTCCAAATTCCTTATATTCAAATTCCCTATATATTGATAACTTCTGGAATTAAATAGGTTTAAGTACTAGGAAATTTCTTGAGCCATAACAGCAGGGAAGAAGTTCCACCTTTTTTTTTTTTTTTTTTTTTTTGGCTGGGGCAATTGGAGTTAAATGACTTGCCCAGGGTCACACAACTAGAAAGTATTAAATGTCTGTGACCAGATTTGAATTCAAGTCCTCCTGATTTCAGGGCTGGTGCTCTATCCACTATGTCACCTAGCTGCCCCATAACTTCCACCTTTTTAAGGGCCATGACCCCATCTAGGGTCTTGTAATTGAATATGGGAAGGAGGTCATGAAATGATGATTTATTATTGGTAAATACCAGTATTATGAGTATTTATCTATTTTTATATCTATGTACCCAGGATCACGTTAAAAATTCTCAGGCAAAAGGGGTTGTGAGTGGAAAAAGTTTAAGAATTCCTGGTAAGGAATACAGCATTGAATTTGGCAGTAGGTAAATCTGGGTTCATATTTCATCTCTAATGCTTATGACCTATGTGACCATATTCACATCTTTTAATCTTTCTATTTATGCTCATCTGTAAAATGGAGTTGTTGCACTCATTAGGTTTTAAGGTCCCCCATCTGCTCTGAATCTATAATTCTAGAATTTATTTAAGGTCAGACATCTAATCAATGTTGACTGGATTTTGAACCTTGGTATTTCTGATTCTAAGACCAGCACTCTATCATAAAACAGAACCATGAAGCTATATAATTGAAGAGTGAGTTCATCTAGTCTAGCCTATAAATGACAAGAATACTCACTAAACATACATGACAAGGGATCATCTAATCTCAGCTTGAGGACTTTCAAAGAAGGGGAAACTGCTGTTCCTCAAGGCCAGCCATTCTGTTGTTCATTTGTGTAGTATATGGTGTTTTGTTGTTGTTTTTTATACTTTTAATTTCATTCGTGTAGTAAACTGCCAGATGAGGACAATTCTGCTACTAATGCAGATAGATACATCCTCAGAAATTTTGTGTCTTAGAGTTACCTAGAGCACTGAGAGTTAAGTGACTTGTGCTTGTACTTTTGGACAATCCTGATGGTTAGCAAGTTTCTCCTTACCTCAAGCCTAAAGGCCAAATTGATCTCTTTCATCTTCCATCCTTTGGTTCTGGGTCTGCCTTCTAAAGCTTCAAATAAGTCTTATTCCACTCTCAGATGAGAGCTCTATATACTCTTGAAGGCAGTTATCATGTCTCCCTTTCTCTTTCCTAGACAAAACACATCGAGTTCCTTCAACAACTCTTCATAGTTTGCCCCAGTTTGGATACTCTCCAGTTTATCAATTTCCTTTATCCAGACTGATCACAGCACTCCATATAAGATGTGATGAGGGCAGAGTATAGTGGGACTAATACCATTCTATTTCCACAAGTCATTTCTATCTTCATGCAACTTAATCTCACATTAGTTTCTTAGCTGCTTCATCACACTACTGCCTCATATTGAGTTGGTAGTCTATTAAATCCCCAGATCTTTTATAGATCAATTACCATCTAATCATTCCTCCCCCTCTTACACACTTGGTTAAATTGACTTTTTTGGTATCAAAGTTAAAGACCTGACATTTATCTAAACTGAATCTCATCTCATTAGATTCATCCTAGTTCCTTAACTTGTCAATATTCTTTTGTATTCTGATTGCCATTTATGACGTTGATTGCCTTTCCCAGTTTTATTGTCATCTGTAAATTTGATAAATATATCTAAAACATTGATAGAAATGTTAAATAGAACAAGGCTAATGGATTTTCTATGGGAGATTTCTCCAACACCACATTATGTCTTCAATTTGATCATGAAACCAAATTTGATTTTTTATGTTTGTTATGCAAATATAACCCACTCCAGTTAGCATTTATTAAATACCTGGATATTTAATTCTGGGTAGGAGGAGATAGGTGGTACACTGGATAGAGTGTATCTAAAGTCATAAAGACTCATTTTCCTGCGTTCAAATCTGGTTTCAGACATTTACTAACTGAATGACCCTGGCAAATCACTTAACTCTGTTTACTTTAATTCCTCATGTGTAAAATGACCTGGAGAAGGAAATGGCAAATTACTCCAATATCCTTGTTCCCCCTCTCCCCAAAAGAAAATTCCAAATGGGATGACAAAGAGTTGGACACAACTGAAATGACTGAGCAATGTTCCGGGTACAGTACCAGCAGTACTTAGCAGAGTACCTGGCATATAGTAAGCATTTAATAAATGCTTATTGACTTGAAAAATACCACCTGTCCTCAAAGAACTTTCATTCAACTGAAGGGAAGCAATATGTGTACCTCTAAGTATGCACAAAATTATAGAAAAGGTGAAAACTGATGCATGTGGGAAAACTGGGTGTTTATATAATAACACATAAGCCTGGCCAAATGAAATTTGGCTTTGGTTCCCAGTTTACAGAAAAGGTTGTCAGCAATGAAATCTCCTTAATCCGTAACAATCACCAAAAGATTTTAAAATCTTTCCAGAAAGCCCCAGGACAAAGTCCTATAAACATTGAAATCCCCAATGTAGGGAGAGTTATTGAATGTAAAGCAGATATCTTGAAGTGTGTAAGCAGCTCTTGTTTGGCACCTCTCCTTCTTGCTTCTGGGTGTGGGGATTTTGGAATCTCTGTGCCAATAATTCTGTATCTGGGAGATAAATGGCAGATGAAGAATGAGCATGAAGGAAGTGGCTCTGAGTCTGTTTTTCCTTTTTGACTAATTTGTCAAATTTCTAGTGTTGAGAAACATTGTCAGGGAGACAGTTATGAAGCAGTCATGGATTATAACATACAGATTAAAAAAGCCTGATCTTCATGACCCTGAGTAAGTCACTTAACCCTAATTGCAGAAGGAAGGACTGAAGGGAGGGAGAGAGGGAAGGATGGAGGAAAGGAGGGAAGAAAAAAGAAAGGGAGGGAGGGAAGAAAGGAGGGAAGGAAGAGAAGGAGGGAAAGAAAGAAGGAAAGGAGGAAGGGAAGAAAGAAGGCAAAGTAGGGAGGGAGGAAAGGATGGAAAGAAGGGAGGGAAAGAGGAAGAATAGAGAAGGAAAGGAAAAAAAGAAAAAGTCTGACAGTTGGCCTTAGTGTAGGGAACATCTGGGTTCAAGTCCTACCTCAGGCACAAGTGAACTTGGGCGAGTCAGAATTCCAGTCATATGTTTAAGGTTCTACGTTGCAGAGAAGATATCAACTTGGACTAGTAGGACTTTTCTCATTAGGGATTTACTTATACTAATCCCTGTCTCCTTCCTCCCTAATTCTAGTCCAATATTCAGTACCATTCCCCATTTTTAGCTGTTTTGGCCTTTATTTTATCCAAATTAGCATGATACCTGGTACATAGGAGATGCTTAACAAATGCTTGTTGGCTTAGCATGACTTGGTGGTGTGCAGACAGTTATGAAGAATTTAGGTACTAAATCAATACATGTACATTCCACTCCTACTTCCAGCTAGTTCAGCATGGCCACTCATACTAAATGGATAAGTAGGGGACCTATTATATAAATTATTATTATGTATATTATATAAAGTATAATCTTTTTTTAAAGATGAAGGACCACTAGGTTTCACCATTTGCCTTTTCACTATTCCCTAATTTCCACTGGCCATTACCTTCTCACCTGCTACAGTACTTTCTGACCAACTGGTCCTTATTCAATTGCCTTGTTGGTACTCCTTCCAAACTTGTAGTTTAGTTCATTCTAAAGAATTCCTGGGCTCTGCCAACCTTCATAGAACCATCAGGTCCTTGAATTTGCCCTGTAGACTAATCCTCTATTATATGTGATCTACTTTCAAGTAAAATGGGATCTCATTGAGATCACTATCTTGATTCTCTATTTTTATTCTCAGCATTTAGCACAGTATAAGGCACATAGAAAGCATTTTAAATTTCTTCCAAAGAACTAAAAATATATTTTTTTAATTTGTTCAATCACATCCTTTTAGCAGATAATTATATTGGATTAAATTATGTTTTTAGTTCCATCTTTTTATTTGATTATCTTCCTGGTCTTTCTTAATAACAATAACTGATATTTATAAAATACTTTATAGGTTTGCAAGATATTTTTAAAACCATATGCAAGACAGGGAAATAAAGAGTTAAGTGTACTAGATTTGAACCAGAGTTAAAATCCAGGTTCTAAAAACTAGAATCATAGGATCATTCATATAGAATTAATAGGGCTTTCAGAAGACAGCTAGCCCATTATAAATGATGAGATTATGGTCCATGCTAATGAAGATTGTTTTGTCTAAAGCCACACAAGTTAGCATAAGGGGCATGATGTTACCTATGTAACTTTCAGAATAGCATTGAACTTCCCTGGACCTCAGTTTTTCATTTAAAAAATGGTGCAGTTGTACACAGTCCCATTCAACTCTAAAAAAAGTTTATGATCCTCTGATTTTGTTTGAGCTTCCTCAAGAACAATGAAAAGTTATTGTTATAATTTCTCCTTCTTTTATAGATGTGAAAAATGAGGAGTTCAAATGAGTTACCCAAAGTCACACAAATTAGTCAAATTTCAATGGTAAGATTTAAACTCAAGTCTTCCTGATTCCAATTTCAGCACTCTAACCATACTGCCTCATTAATATCATAGAATCACGGAATCAGGATAACTATGTTTTATCAGTCTTATACCATTAATATGAACTACTTTTATTTGTAAAATTATGAAACACTTCATGAAAGTAATTGAGCACATTATTGTGCTTTAAAATAGCACAGGCCATCTAATAGAATGTGGAGTTGGACAGATAACTTTTAGTTCCAAAAAAACCAGTATTGTTTAGGATTTTACTGTACTGATTGGGATTATTGCTCTCCAGAAAAGTTATCTCAATGGAATTTGTAAGTAATATTATATGGCCTACATTATATTAATATTGTTTATATATTATAAATTATATTTAAATATATTAAGTATATGTTATATAATATTAGATATGATATATAATATATATTATAAGTAGTTATATAACAGTGATGACAGTAAGTCAATATACATTTATTAATCAGATAACCACTGTGCTAAATTTTGAGGATAGAAAAAAAACAAAGGACAGATTGCCCTTGAGGAGTTAGCTCATAGTCTACTGGGGGATATAGCATAATACCATATAGTAGGTATTCAATAGTAGTTTGTAGACTTGAAAAGCAGATTTGCCAAAAATTAAAGAGTCAGAAGAAAAAATATATTTCCAAAGAAGCTTTAAACAATATGAAAAATGCTCCAAATACTAATAAGAGAAATGCAAATGAAGACAACTCTGAGTTTCACCTCACATCCAGAGAATTGGCAAAGATAACAAAAGCCAGAAATAGTCAATGTTGAAGAGGCCGTGGGAAGACAGGCACATTATTACACTGTTGGCGCAGCTGTGAATTGGCTTAACCATTCTGGGAAACTATTTAGAATCATGCAAGCTAAGTCAGTAAACTGTTTAAACCCTTTGATAGAGTGATCCTGTTATTGGGCAGATGCCCTAAGGCAGTCAACGACAGAAAGAAAGGTCCCCACATAGGCCAAATTATCTCCAACAGCACATTTGCTGTACCTAAAAATGGGAAATAGAAAAGGGCTCTTGTTATTTATGGAACACCTGAACAAAGTGCAGATCATGCAGTAAATTTTATTATTGCACTCTAAGACAGAGATGTGGCTGGATAGGAACTGGACTTATTATTTCATTAATATAAGAAATTTCTGGATGAGGAATGCAGATCAGCTCCTACATTGCAACTTGTAGCCTTAAAGAATTGTTTAGAGCCCTGAGAGGTTAAATAATTTCTCCAGTATATCCTGAAAAAACAAATTCTAGGGATTTGGAGAAGCATGGGAATATTTGCATATTAGCGTCTGGCACAGATTGAAATAATCTAACCTTTTTCCATGTGGAAGATGCTAGGGAGCTTGATTTGGGGAGAATCATGATGATACCTAGGGAAGTACCTTGGAGAAAATTTGGACTTAGACCTTCGTCCCCTCCTCCCACTCTAACTTGTGACAGCTGCCTTGATCTACCTCCAATCTTTTTAATGGACAATGCCTTCCTTCTGAGATTAACTCCAATGTTTTCTCCCATAGTCTACATATATTTGTATATAGTTATTTGTACATTGTATTCCTGATTAAAGTGTGAATTTCTTAAGGGTAGGAAAATCTTTGCTTTCTTTTATTATTTCTAACAGATAGCATATTGCTTGACACATAGTAGGTTCTTAATACATGTTTGATTACACTTGGCTATAGGACATGTATAAATATTCTGTAATTGCTTTTGATTGTCTAATCAAGAGTGGAGATGATTTATTTGTCTATAGAGTCATTCAAAAAAGTATCTCAGTTCTGGTTATCTCCTCTTTGATTTTCTTCACTTTATTCAGTGAATTATCTGGTGAGAGGCTATATTGTAAGGAGAAAGCTTAATGGTCTTCTCTCTCCTCTGAGGTTATATGTATTCTAAGAAAAAGGCCATGGGCTTCAGTCTTTTTCTTCTCTCTCTTCTGTTTTGGATGAAGGAAGTATAGATTCTAGCCTTAGGAAAGTAAACCACAGGAATCTGGGATTGAGGCTTTTGTAACCAATGCAGCATCAGTTAGACATGACCTTTGGGACTCAGTCCAGAGTAGCTAAAATAAACAAAAACTCATCTTTTAGTGATGCTGCTTTTGGATGTGAGCTTGGTGGGGACAATGTTATATAGGAAGTGAACTAAATTTTGAACTTGCTCTATAGAGAAGCAAAAGGGAAATTATACCTCTACAATGTTTTGGGAAATGTTTATATTTTATTCTTGCTCTAACTTTGAGGTAAATAGATTTTGTAAAAGTTGATCAGTTAGTTAATCATTAACAAATAGTTAAAGGAAGCTGAAATCCTAGTTATTGGTCTCTAACAATAGAAAGAATGCAGTTCTTGGGGGTTCAAGCCAATGGTAGCAGAGAAGAGAGACACTGCAATTCCTTAAGGTACCCTAGGATTGTGATGAAGGATGTAGCTAATCTGTCTTTGAGAAAGATGATCAGAGAGTACAAGTTATATTTGTATGAATTAATGTGAAATGAATAAAACAGAATCAGAATCATATGCATAATTGATACCAAAATGTAAAGAAAACAATAAAAGGTAAGAAAAGTCAGATTACTTGAAATGACTAATATTGACCATTAGAAACAGATGATGAAATACACTTCTACCCTTTTGGTAGAAATATGGGGTACACTAAAAATGCAGAATATTTTATTCGATCTCAGGCAAAATAATTTGTTTCAACTATTTTCCCTTTGTTATGAAACGGGATTCAATAAGAAAGGTGTATATTTTGAAATAACTACAACATAAGAGGCAAATATAAAACATTTATTACAAAAAGATCTCTTTGGAGAAATCAAAAGTATCTTTTAAGTATGATAAAAGAAAAAATAATGTTTAATTATAAATATTTTTCTTTTATCATTATTTCATTTTTCCAGTTATGTCTGATAAAATAATACTAACATGGCCCAAAAGACAAGTAAAGTCCTTGTAGTTCCTTTAACAATGTGAATAAATCCATCAAATACATCCACCATTGAATAACTTTTGGAATTTCTAAAATAGATTTCAAGATTCCCAGTTGGAGAAAGTTGTATCTCCAATGTATCTAGTATGATACAAAGCAGGTAGGGTATTATCTAGCATATCAGATATTCAATCAATGTTTGTGATTGACAATATAAAAAAGCAAAAAGAATTGGGTTCTAGTCCCCCTCTCTTAACATTTATTAGTTTTGTGAATTTGGTCTAAAGATTTAGCCTCTCCAGTAGATCAGCGAACATGCATTTGTTAAGTGAGTACCATGTACCAAACCTGCTGCTCTCAGCTATCTAATATATAGCATAAATAGAAAAGACATGATGGATAGAGCATTGGGCCTGAAGTCAAGAAATCCCATGTTCCTGAATTCAAATCCAACCTCAGACACTTACTATATGCTAGTCAAATGTTTACTCTGTTTGCTTTATTCTCCTCTCCTATAAAATGAGATGGAGAAGAAAAGAGCAAACCATTCTATTATCTTTGTCCAGAAAATCCCAAATGGGGTTATGAAGAGTTGGATATCACTGAAATGATTCACCAACAATACATAAAGCCAATGCGTACAAATATGTCCAAAGTAATCAGATACAATATAGTTTGGGAGGGAAAAGACTAACAGTTGTGGGAGTGGGATGGGGTAGGAAATGGTGCACAAAGTGGGGAATAACCAAAAGATTGATTCATAAGATATGGTCTGAATACCATTTTAAAGGAAGAGAGAGACATGATGAGGGAGTGCTATCCAGGCATTAGAGACAGCCAGAAGATATAGAAATCGTGCCACATATAAAAACAGAGAGAAGTCTATTATTCTGGGTGGATTGCAGAATGCAGGAAAAAGGAATAACATGAAAGAGGTTAGAAATGTAGATTGAAACCAGGACTTAAAAGCTAAACAGAAGTGCTGACACTTTATCCTAGAAGCAATTGGAAGCCACTGGAGAGAATTACGTGGTTAGATTCAAAATTAAAGAAAACCACTTTAGCAGGAGCATAGAACATGTACTGATGAAGGACATGAGGTAGAGAAACCAATTTGGAGACTGGGAGACCAATTTGGAGTAACATAGGCCAGAGGATGCAATGGTCTGAATTAAATTGATAGCTGTGTAGGTAGAAGCAAAAGGTCAGATGCAGAGATGATGTGATGAAAGACATAATAAGATTTGGTCATTTGGATCACATATGTGGGGTGAGAAAGAAAGCAAGAAGTTCAAGGTTCTACCGAGGTTACTAACCTGGGAAACTGGCAGCATGGTGATATCTTCATAAGAAATAGGGAAGTTTGGAAGAGGGGAGGATTTGGGAAGGAAAGAAATCTATTTCAGTTTTGGGGTTTTAGTCATCTTTAGAATATCCAGATTGAAACAACAAAAAAAAAATTGGTTATGTGGAAGAAAAACTCATCAGGAAAAGTTAGGACAATATACATACATATGTTCATACATACATATGTCTGTAATTATATGTATACACATAGGTATGTATAATTTGTCATTGTTCAGTTATTTTCAACAATCCATGACCACTATTGGAATGGTTTGCCACTTCTTTTTTCAGCTCATTTTATAAATGAGGAAACAGATAAATAGGGCTACTCAGTCCCAGAGTCACACAGTATTAAATGTCTGAGGCTACATTTGAACAAAGGAAGATGTCTTAACTAATTTTGTTAGAAACAAGACCCCAAAACTCAATTTCAAAGTCTGTAATGTTTTATTGAAAGATTGAGAAACACTGAAGGATGGAGCCTTCCATTCTCATGAGAAGAGGCCAGAGGAAGCTTTTCTAGGTTAGACTCCTCCCACTTAGCTTTTAATTGGAAGGGAAACAACTCCTGGGATGCTCTAGGAATACCCCAGGAATGCCCTCTTCCCCGCCTCATTGTGTCTATATTTGTGTTATTGCTCCCGCCTGGGAGAAGAAGATATTGTACAAGAACCTCATTTAAGCAAGGGCAATAAAGAAAAGCCTTCTGGTCACCGAGTTTGGCCCTGTTTAAGCCAGTTTCTAGCCTAGATCCCCTTATGAGAAGTCAGTAGCCAAGTCACTTTCTCCTTCTGAAAGTCCATTGATCAGTGATACTTATTATCTTACATTACATTAAAACTTAAAACATTCAGTGGAAATTTAGCTTTTCAACATTTCTCACTGTCTGCTCAAGGTTTCTGAGGAAATGAATTTTAATTGTTCTGTGGACACTTAACCCTAGTTTGTCTCTCACAACTACCCCATAGTTGTCCAACATACACACATGCATACAAACCTATAGAGCTGAGTTATCTTTATAGAGAACACAGTTAAATAAGGTTATCGAGGAAATGTGTAGAGAGAGAAGAGAGGATCTAGAGCATAATATTGGGAAGGGCCACAGTTTGGAAACATTATGGAGGGCAAGTGGTCATACAGGTAGGAAGAGAACAAAGTGCATAATGTCATTAAAACCCCAGGAACAAGAGAGGGTCCCCTTGGAAATCATGATCAACACTGTCAAATGCCCCCAAGGGAGAACCCTAGAACCCAAGGGAGCAGCCACCCTCTGGAGACCTGGCCCATGGGGAATAAGTGTGATTTAAGGTAGGATCATAGAACCCAGCTTCTTAAACTGTGGTTCGCAACACCATGTGGGGTGTTGTAACTGAATGTGGGGATTGTGAAATTGTTATTTTATTATCAGTAAATATTGGATCGTATACCTATATTATATACCTACATACTTGGGGTCATGGCAAAATTTCTTAGTGGAGGCGAAGGGTCATGAGTGGAAAAAGTTTAAGAAGCCCTGATCTACAGTAAGTAGCAGAACTATGTGAGAAATTGAAGGATTTAAAAAGTTGGCTATTCCCATGAATGTTCCATACTCATGGCTTTCTATTTTAAAAATAAAACTTGTTTTACAGTATATTTTCTAATTTTTGTTTATAACACATATTCACATGGATGAGATGATGTCACTCCCTCTCAGATAATAGTTATTTTTAAAGCACTGTCAGCAACAAGTGCTACATGTAAAAATTTGAAAACCCAAAACAGATGGATAAACCACAGACCAAGATATTATATTAGGATCTATCAGAGAATTAATCTCAGAGGTAAAAGGATCAGAAATTATACAGTGCTCAACTTCTAATGCTGTGGGTTACAACCCCTTGTGGGGGTCTTGTAACTGAATGTAGGGATAGTGAAATTATGATTTGTTATGGGTAAATGTTTGACTTAAAATGTCTCAGATTGTGAGTGGAAAAAGTTTAAGAAGTGTGGAATAGTGCAGCTTCTTTGTTTCATAAATGGAGAAGTTTAGGCACAGAGAAGTAAAGGAACAGATTAATGATACAATGGAACCTCAAACATGGTTTCTTGCCTCCCAGCCTAGTGCTCTTTCTACTATAAATTTGTTTGCCTTTTTATGTCCATCAGATAATAATGTAATATAAATATATAATATAATAATCAGATAATATAATATCAGAGAGGCTTCTAGTGTCATTGGAAGTACAATAATCTATAAGACAGTGTGTTTGGCTATTAGTTTAGCAAGTGGAGGGCCAACAACAGCAGAGGGGGTTTGGAGTGTGGCCTTGGATTGCAGTGGAGTGATGACTGAGTACTCTCCTGCAGGTGCTGGGGGTGTAGAGAAGGGATGCTAGGCATAGGGAATTATGAGGGAATCAATATGCAAAGAGCAAGGGTAAATAGGTGGGGAAGACTGGCAGGAAGGTTGGGGGGGGGAGGATTTCCTGAAACACCTGTTCTTTTGAATCTTCTGGTTGAGATTTGAGCTGGTGAATAGGGAAGGGGGAGGGTACCCCATGGAGCTTGCTCCTTCTGGGCCCTCAGGATGAGATCAGATCTAAGAAGTAACTTAGAAAGCATTTCTAGGGATTATTAAGTCTTGGATGAAAAACTGAAGACAGGTGTTGTTTTCATCACTACTGCCAACTGAAATACAGGCTTTAGGAAAGAAATATGGATTTGGAAAGTAAATGCTAGATAAGAAAATAAATTTAAAGAATGGGAATTCTATTTTGGGGCCTGTGCTTTATTTATAGGAATATATATGTAACTCATGGACTGATTATCATGAGTGTTTCTATGAAAGGTATAGATCGGTCAATAGATACTCACTCATTACTGATCTCTCTTTCCTATCTTCCTTGTTGCTGGACATTTGATAAACCACACCTTGATATAATAATTGCCTTTTTTGTTATAAGGACAATAGAATAGCCTCTCAGTTCTACTTAGTCTCTTCTCCCAATTTGTGGAGTTTTTATTAAAAGTTAGAAGTATAAGTTACAAGAACTCAAAGCCTCCAGTTAGGAAAGTTACCAACATATGGAAGTTTGATTCTCTGTCCCAATTTCTAACTAACTTCTGGCTTTTTTAGATTACTGGAAATTTTGGGGTAAGGAAATGAGCAAGGTCTGTTAGAGTATCTATTATTAATATGTAGGCGCAGTGAGGAAAATTTTTATAAAGAGCAAACCTTTTCTTCATCTTTCCTTTGGTTCTTGAAGACATGGGTATAATTCAGGGCTTCATTCAGTCTTCTGCACCAAAATGACTGTGAAGAAACAGATCCTTCTTGATTTCTCTCTTTTGTACTGCAGATCAGCCTTACTTTTTATTTCTCCTTTTGTTTCTTCCCCTGTATGCAATTCTTTCAGGTTTACACATTAAGTATTGGATGAGACTAAGGAAATTTATTGATGCTACTCAGGTGTTGAGTTCTCACCCTTCCATCTTGAATACTGTGGATGTCTAAGATCTCTGAGAATTGAATTATTTCTGGTGTTGGCTCAAAGATCTTCAAAGTCCCCAAATCATTCTCAAAAATTAAGAGAGGGACTTCTTGTCTCTGAACTACAAATCCCAAGATTCTATTCAGTTCTCAAACCCTTGTTATAACCTCCTCAGGGTTCGTGATTTTATAATCATTTGCAAAATTTGTTACAGTAAATATAACATATGGAATTATAAAACATAACATTAAATTATATCATTATTTACTCATGCTTTCCCTCTGAAAAACAAGTGTGATTTTCTTGTCCTTACTTAATTGTTTCTGAATTGGATAATGTGTGAAGCAAACAACCAAGATAAGACTTGTAAAATTATATCTGTTAAATTTTATCACTAGGCACTTGGAAGTATGAAAGTATATTAGTTCTTAAATTTGATTATGGATAAGACCACGTAAAATTTTTACTAGACTCTTTAGTTAAAAGCATTGGGGAAAGTATTCACAAAAACTAAAATTGAACTTTCCTAAGCCAATAGAGAGTTATCTAATTTTGGGGACTATGGACTTTGCACAATGTATTCTGATTTCCTAGGGACAGTAACTAAGTGGTGAGGAGGATAGAATCTTAGAGATTTGTTCCATAACTCACCTTCAATAATTATAGATAGCCCAAGCCTTCTCCACTAAATCCATCGGTGACACACACTATATATGAACAAGGCATATACATCTACATTGAATCTTCCATCAAAAGCATATAGTGGATATGATCAGAAGAGTTTATTGCTTTTGAGCCACCAGAAGAAAAGAAAGAATGACACACAGAAAATGTCTTGTAGTTTGTTTAGAAGAATAAGTCACCCTAAAGGGGCTTAGAAGAAAACAGCAAGCTATCCTGAAATGCAGCATTTTAGCATCAGGCCAGCCTGGTGGTAGAACAGTTTCAACCATGTCCCTGAGAGAAAAAATTAATGGTGGGGAAAGAGTTGGGGGAGGAATTCTATTCTCCTCCCTCTTCTTTTAAGAGGAAGTGACCATATAAACTTCAAAAGACTGGAAGATTTTTGGACTTCCCATTGATAATCTAATAAGAGTCTCCAGAACAGTGATGACTAATGATAGGGTCAATAGTCAGAGCTTTAGACAAACTAGATACTAAGGAAAGACTGCTTCAGGACCACTATGAGAAGGCTGGCAGAAAGCTGTTCCTTAAGGGGAACTTCATGAAGTCTCTAAAGACTGTTTAAAAGGAGAAAAGGACTTTTCTTGACCAGGAGGTTCAAATAGTTGATTTGCTCTGTCTCTCTGTCTCTATCTCATTCCTTCCATTTCTTTCTCTTTTCATCTCTCTCTCCAACTCTCTGTCTCTCTTTCTCTCTCTATTTTTTGATTATCTATGTTTTATCTTTATCTCTATTTATTTCTTTTTTCCATTTCTCCATTCTCTCTCCATCTCTTACCATCTTCGCCATCTCTTTTCATATTTCTCTCTATATATTTTTCTCCATCCATCTCCCAACCTACTTACTTTCTCTCCTCTCCACCCCCACCAGGTACTATATATTTCCTAGAGACTGGCTGATGGGTCTATGTATTGGGGGTGAGGAGTGGGGAGAAGAGAAAGTTGCACTGATTAGCAGGAGAACTAGGAACAAGTGAGATTTAAATCTTTAAATTAAGATGTGTGACATTAGGCTTCTCTGAATTTTAGTTTCCTCGTCTTGAAAATATCAGATAAGAAAAAAAAAACAAGATTAAAAAATCTCAGGAAATCGTCTAAAAATATTTCCTAAAACTTTAATAAACATACTACAAATGGAAAAATCCAGAAAACTTCAACAAAGAGAAGTTCAAAATTTAACTCACCCCAAACTATCATAAGCAAATTTCAAAGCTATGGACCTTGGGAGCTTGTTCTAGCAAGAGAGCGCAGCTACTCATATACCCTTGACTAAAGAACGGTCCGCCTCTATCCGGGAAGGTCGTCCTCTTTGACTGAGCGCGGAGCTTCGGGAGGATCGCACATGGAGCGGTGAGGGATGAAGGGGGCACTCGCCTAACCAGCCAGATCAGCCAAATCAACCCTGGCGATCAATAGGGTGACCAATGTCGCAGCCAGATAGCCCTCACATCCAAATTTCAAAGTTATGAAAAAAAAATTCTCTCAAATCCTTTAAGAGACAAAAAAGGAAAAAAAAAAGCATCACTTTTTTTCTTTCTCTTTTTTTATTATTATAGCTTTTTATTTACAAGATTTATGCAGGGGTAATTTTTAAGCATTGACAGTTGCAAATCCTTTTGTTCCAACTTTTAACCTCCTTCCCCCCCCCCCCTTTCCCCAGATGGCAGGTTGACCAACATGTTAAATATCTTAAAGTATAAGTTAAATAATATATATATATATATATATATATATATATATATATATATATACACACACATATCCAAACAGTTAATTTGCTGTATAAAAAGAGTTGGATTTTGAAATAGTGTACAATTAGCCTGTGAAGGAAATCAAAAATGCAGGTGGACAAAAATAGAGGGATTGGGAATTCTATGTAGTGGTTCATAGTCATCTCTCAGAGCTCTTTTGCTGAGTGTAGCTGGTTCAATTCATTACTCCTGTATTGGAACTGATTTGGTTCATCTTCATTGTTGAAGAGAGCCACTCCATCGGAATTGATCATCATATAGTATTGTTGTAGAAGTATATAATGATTTCCTTTTCTTGCTCATTTCACTCAGCATCAGTTCATGTAAGTCTCTCCAGGCCTTTCTGAAATCATCCTGTTGGTCATTTCTTACAGAACAATAATATTCCATAATATTCATATACCACAATTTATTCAGCCATTCTCCAACTGATGGGCATCCACTAAGTTTCCAGTTCCTGACCACGACAAAGAGGGCTGCCACAAACATTCTTGCACATACAGGCCCCTTTCCCTTCTTTAAAATCTCTTTAAGATATAAGCCCAGTATTAACACTGCTGGGTCAAAAGGTATGCACAGTTTGATGATAGCATCATCATTTTTGAGCATAGTTCCAAATTGCTCTCCAGAATGGCTGGATATATTCCACTAACAATGTATCAGTGTCCCAATTTTCTCACACCCTGCTAACATTCCGCAATATCTTTCCCCAACATTCTAGCCAATCTGACAGGTGTGTAGTGGTAAGAGTTGTCTTACTTTGCTCTCTGATTAATAATGACTTGGAGCATCTTTTCATATGTCTAGAAATAGTTTCAATTTCTTCGTCTGAGAATTGCTGTTCATATCCTTTGACTATTTATCAATTGGAGAATGGCTTGATTTCTAAATTAGAATTAATTCTCTATATATTTTGGAAATGAGGCCTTTATCAGAACCTTTGACTGTAAAAATGTTTTCCAAGTTTATTGCTTCCCTTCTAATCTTGTCTGCATTAGTTTTGTTTGTACAAAAACTTTTCAATTTGATATAATCAAATTTTTCTATTTTGTGATCAAAAATGATCTCTAGTTCTTCTTTGGTCAAAAATTCCTTCCTCTTCCCCAGGTCTGAGAGGTAAACTATCCTATAATCTTCCAATTTATTTATAATCTCCTTCTTTATGCCTAGGTCATGAACCCATTTTGACCTTGTCTTGGCATACAGTGTTAAGTGTGGGTCAATGCCTAGTTTCTGCCATATTAGTTTCCAATTTTCCCAGCAATTTTTGTCAAACAGTGAGTTCTTATCCCAAAAGCTGGGGTCTTTGGGTTTATCAAACACTAGATTCTTAAAGTTATTGGCTGTTTTGTCCTTTGAACCTAACCTATTCCACTGATCAACTAGTCTATTTCTTAGCCAATACCAAATGGTTTTGGTGACTGCTGCTTTATAATATAATTTTAGATCTGGTACAGCTAGGCCACCTTCATTTGATTTTTTTTTTTTTCATTAATGCCTTGAAATTCTTGACCTTTTGTTTTTCCATATGAATAATTTTTCTAGGTCATTAAAATAGTTTTTGGGAGTCTGACTGTTATAGCGCTAAATAAATAGATTAGTTTAGATAGTATTGTCATCTTTATTATATTTGCTCACCCAATCCAAGAACATTTAATATTTTTCCAATTGGTTATATCTGACTTTATTTGTGTGGAAAGAGTTTTATAGTTTTGCTCACATAGTTTCTGATTTTCCCTTGGCAGATAGATTCATAAATATTTTATACTGTCAGTAGTTACTTTAAATGGAATTTCTCTTTGTAACTCTAACTAACTGTTTGATTTTGTTAGTGATATATAAGAATGCTGATGACTTATGTGGGTTTATTTTGTATCCTGCAATTTTGCTAAAGGTGTGGACTGTTTCTAATAGCTTTTTAGTAGAATCTCTGGGATTCTCTAAGTATACCATCATATCATCAGCAAAGAGTGATAATTTGGTTTCCTCATTACATACTCTAATTCCTTTAATTTCTTTCTCAGCTCTTATTGCCAAAGCTAGCTTTTCTAATACAATACTGAATAGTAATGGTGATAGAGGGCAACCTTGTTTCACTCCTGATTTTAAATGGGAATGGTCCCAGTTTATCCCCATTACATATGATGCTTACTGATGCGTTTAAATAGATGCTACTGATTATTTTAAGGAAAAGACCATTTATTCCTATACTCTCCAGGGTTTTGTTTTTTTTTAATAGGAATGGATGTTGGATTTTATCAAATGAAAAGCATCACTTTTTGAAAAACTTCAATGTGAGTCTCACTAGATTTTTCTATGAAAATAAAAATCATTAAATAAATTGAAACATTATGTACACAATTATATATTTTCACACATGTATATGTATACATAATAGAATATGATACCAGGATGTTTATCTGAAAATGGAAGCATTTTATTATGGAACCAAATGAAGTACAAAGAATTTATATAAACAGAACAATAAAACCTACCTCAAAGGGTCTTTGAGATGAAGCTAGAGAAACACCTGGAAAGTAAAGTACTTTAAAAATAATAAGTAGTTTTCAACTTGATTAAACTAGTTATCTTAATGTAAGAGTTTCTATACAGGATTAAAAATAACTAGTTATTTTAAAATTAAAATTATTGAATGATAGACTCATTGAGACTTGGAAGAAAGAAAAGAAGGCAAAAGGCAAAGAGAATTAAAACAAACAATTAAAAGAATGCTTCAGATAAAATCCTCGATTAAAATATTTCTCTAATAGCTATGCTTTATCATGATGTGGAGGTAATTCTTGGTATTTGAAGCAACTAGATAATTAAAATGAATAGAGTGCCAGGCCTAGAATTAAGAAGATGAGTTAAAGACATACATTATATAGAGCCCTAGACAAGACACAACCTCAGTTTCCTCAAATCTTCCAGGATTATTGTGAACATAAAATAAGATAATTTTCATAGTACCTGGTATATAGTAAGCACCATATAAATGTTAACTATTATTATTATTATTTGAAAACTATGCCAGGGAAGTATAAGCTCCAGAAGGCCATACACAAGATAAAAAGGTATTGATTACAGGCTGATTGATGGATAATATATCTCTAACCTGAGAACCATCCTTGCTTGTTAAAGCAGGTTTCTTATTGGTCTGTGGTGGGCTTGTAATCTCATGAAAAGATTATCTTTTATTGGCAAAATTACATATTCTTGAAATTACATATCTGCATGTTAGTACAGCTAACAAAAGAAAAAACAAGTAAATGACAATAAAGAGGGGAGGCAGTAGGGGCAATCCAAGGTAAAACTATTATGTCTTTTACAAAGGGGAAGCAAGATTAAATGTAAAAATATTTAGTTACTGAGTTTATAACATGAAATATAGTGGTAATAAAAGTAACAAAATATATTCTCACAAAATCAACAACATTTTAACAAAAATGTTTGAAAAGTTAAATGTAACAATCAATGTTAAATATAAATAGAACAATTTCTTCATAAAAAGAAAAGATGTTAAGGAAATCATTTAAAAAGAGAACCATATAATATTCTAATAATGTCACTAGGAAAGATGTAATAAAAAGTTGTATATATATTCCAAGTGAAAGAGTTGATAAATGTATTGATAAAATGTATGATAAATGTAAGAAAAAAATAATTAAAATGTTAGCAACAGCTCTTTTTGTAGTGGCAAGGAAGTGAAAATTGAGTGGATATATATCAATTGGGTAATGGCTGAATAAATTATGGTATATGAATGTAATGGAACATTATTTTTCTATAAGAAATCACGAGCAGACAGATATCAGAAAAACCTAGAAAGATTTACATGATTTGATGCTAAGTGAAGTGAGTAGAATCAAGAGAACATTGTACACAGTAACAGCAAGATTATGTGATGATCAACTATGATGGATTTGGCTCTTCTAAACAATGCTGTAATTCAAGACAATTCCAAAAGAGTTGGGATGAACAATGAGATTCACATCCAAAGAGAGAACTATGGAGCCTGAATGGGGATTGAAGCCTAGTATTTTCAACTTTTGTTTGTTTGTTTGCTTTTTTCCTTCTGACTTTCTCCCTCCCCCCCCTTTTTGATCTGATTTTTCTTTCACAACATGAGAAATATGGAAATGTTTGAAAGGATTGTACATATTTAACCTATATCAGATTGCTTACTGTCCTGGGGAAGAGAAATTTGGAACACAAAGTATTACAAAAATAATCTTGAAAATTATCTTTATATGTATTTGGAAAAATAAAATATTATTGAAGAAGAAAAAAATTTTAAAAGAAAGAAAAATGTCTTAAAAATATCTGAAGTTTTACCAATGCCTAAAAATGTCAAATTCTAACTAGGATATAATTATGCCTCATGATGTTATTATAGTTAAATATAACAATAATAATAATTAGCTTTCATATAAGGTTTGCTACATTGTTTATATAGAGAGACTTGTTATCATTTAGTGTTATTTCTAATAAAAGTCACTTTCTTGATATTAATGCAAAAATATTCAATTATAAAATATTAGAAAATAAATATAACCATATACCAAAAAAGATCATTGTAACCAAGTACTAATTTTTCATGATGCAATAATAATTTATTATTAGGAAAACAATAAATATAGCAGGTTATTAAAAAAATCATATATTTATGTAAAAGATACAGAAATATCTGAAAAAATATAGGCCTTGATTGATCAGATGTTATAGGGGAAAAATAAGCATTTATTAAACATTTATTGTGTTCCAGGAACTGTTAAACACTTTAAAAATTATCTCATTCAATTTTCACAACATCCTGGGAAAGTAAGTACTATTGTTATCCCCAATTAACAGTTTAAAAGGTTAAGTGAGGTGCCAAGGGTCATACAGTTTATGGATGTCTAAGTCTGAATTTAAGTTTCTTTTTAAATCTAGGCCTAATGCTTTATTCATTGTACCACCAATATCACTACTAAAGTATTAATTATTAGAACTGTCTGATAAATTTTTTTAAAGAATAAAAGTGAATATAAATAAAATCAAATGTACATAAGAGACTAATGTTTGATAAAAACCAAGAGGAAAAAAAATGAAGAAATCCTAAAGCATTATGTAAGTGTTAGTTATTATTATTTTTGTAACTTAAGTCTTAAAGTCTGTTGGTCTGAAATTCTCTCCTTATTAGTGGAGATTAATGTGCTGACCTTTTGAAAGGGAGTGGTTGGTACTGTAAAGGGCAAGAGAGCTCTCTTTAGTCTTCTTCATGTCCAGTCAATGAGTCGCTTCAGGTTTTTTGTGTTCTGCAGTAGCTTTGGGTCCTTCTGGCTTCCAACTCCAAGAGTTATGAAGAATGTCTACTTCAGAATGCTGAAGGAAAAGACTCTGGGAAGAAGTCAACAGGAAAGGGGCTGGCAGTCTCCATTATATGTTTCTATCCCTACTTAGTTCGCTATACTAGAGATTTTAGGGAAATTTTCCTTGGGTGAGATCTGGGACTCCCTGTCTCTATCTCTCATCATCTAATTATTATCATTATCTAATAGATATTATCCACCTCCTTCCCTCCTTTACCCATCCTCTCAGCTACTCAGTTTGTCTTATATGTCACTGGAAAAACTGAAATTATTAACCAAGAGCTTCTTCTCCTCCATCTGTCACTCAGATATTTTCTGTAATGTCCGGGCTAGCTCTCTGGAGGGTCTCAGGATGGACCTTGGTCTTTAAGTGGAGAAGTGATGAAGGCAGGAGAGCCACCAGGAGGATGGTCAAAGATAAATAACAAGAGATAGTCCAAAACTAGTCTATTGTCCATTACTTCACGTGTCAGGGAATCAATGATTCCTGCAAGTTTTAAAGTCTTGCATCAGTCTTATCATGTCTCAGGGAATCCAGTGATTCCTAAGGGTTTTGAAGTCCAACAATTTTTGATGTCCATGAGTCAATCAACATACCTGCCATGCTCTTTCAGTGGTGGGCACAGTCAGCAATGGAACCACCCAATGTTTCTTGAGTCTTCTCCTTCATTTCAAGGGTCTGCTCCATCTCTCTCCAATGGACCAGGTGAATATGGCTCATTGGCACCCTTCTGATTCCTTCTCCATCTGTAGAGATACAAGCAAACCCTCTCCCCCAAGCAGTTAACCTATCTGGTCCCTTCCATTCACCACTTTCTGGGTCTCTCCACATTACCTGGTGATTATCCAAAGATAGTGGAGCCGCTTGCACTGGACACTGCCATTCCAGTGGGTTATAAAACCAGTCTGCCTGAGCCAGTGCATCTTTGTCAAAAAATAAGAAGTTGATAGTATAAAGAGCTAAATTTAAAGTTCTCTAGGGTTACCTGTGGCTCCCCTTTTCTTTGGTTTTTGGAGGAGCATCTTAATGTCTCTGTTTCTCCTCTCTACTATTTCCTGTCCTTGAGGATTAAAGAGTATGCTAGTGGTGTGTAAAATCTTATACTGTGCACAAAAATGTGCAAAACGTTTAGAAGTATATGCAGGTCCATTATTTGTTTATGGCTTGTGGCACACCCATAATTGCAAATGCTTGTATAAGGAATTCAGTAACCACTCAGACTGTCTCTTTTGCTGCTGGTATTGCAAAAGTGAATCCTGAAAAGGTGTCTACCACAACATGGATAAAAGACAGGCGACCAAAAGATTTATAATGGGTCACATCCATTTGCCAAATTTCATTGGGTCTCAAACCACAATGATTCTTCCCTGGAGGTAGGTAGGAGCGTGGAAAGGAAGGCAAGCTATACAGGCTTTTACTATGCTCCTAGCTTCCTCTCTTGTTATTCTAAATTGTAAAAGTAAAACTCGAGCAGCCTGATGATATTTAGAATGAGATGCCTGGGCTTCATGAAATAAAGGAGTACAGGCCAACATGGTTAGAAGGCTATCTGCCTTTGAATTACCATCAAATATAGGACCTGGAAGTTCTCTATAGAGTGGACATGCAAAATATAAATCTTACCTGGATGCTTTCTCACTTACTCTTGAAATTCCTTAAAGAGCTGATATATATTGGAAGCTACAAATTTTATTTGGGCTGTGGCAATTCTTTGTACCACACCTACTGAATAGGCTGAATAAGATATTATATTTAT
Source organism: Sarcophilus harrisii (assembly GCF_902635505.1). Taxonomy (NCBI): domain Eukaryota; kingdom Metazoa; phylum Chordata; class Mammalia; order Dasyuromorphia; family Dasyuridae; genus Sarcophilus; species Sarcophilus harrisii. Next base: position 526,254,208 of record NC_045428.1, read on the forward strand.
GTGTCCTGGAAAATAAGCAAGAGCTAGAATAATTGCATACATTCTGCTAAGTGGACTGAAAAGGAGTTCTGACTACTCTCTTTATATTTAAGTCACGAGAGTATACAGGACAAATATTATGTTTGGATGCATCTGTAAAGATAGTTGGTCCTTTAAGAGGAACCTTAGAAACCTTTTCTTTGAGAATCCATCACCAATTATGTAATAGTTGGGTTATCTTTAATGGAGACCTGTGTGTAAAATTTGGAGCAGTGGCCAACAAAATTTGCCACTCTGGGATGGTTTCACATCATAAATTAATTTGTGCATTAGTATAAAAGGTGTATATCTTGTCAGGTCTTATCACAGATAATTGTACTGCTCGCTTAATGGTCTTTAATAAAATTTTAGCCACAAGCACTGGAGAAGGAATAAGGCTTTGTTCTGGTTGTGCCAGGAGGTTTCACCCACTCTATCACACTGTCTCCTTGATAAAGGACTGATGTGGGTGCCTCTTTTGTAGGAAAAACTGATTATTTCCAAGGGTTTTTGAGTGACTTTTTCAACCACATTGGAGAAAGCCAGTTCTAACTTCTCTCAAAGCCTCTTGAGTTTCTTTTGGCATGGTGAGTTTAAAGCACTCTCTCCCCTTTAAATGTCATATAATGTTTGTAATTGATAGTTAAGCCTAACACTGGTCACATCCATTGGATATCTCCTATCGATTTCTGAAAGTCATTTAAGGTGTTTAGCTTCTCTGTTTTTAAGGAAAATTTTTGTACTGTAAGCACCTTAGGGTATATTTCATAGACTAAATATTGAAAAGGAGCACGTCTTTGAATTTTTTCTGGAGCTATGTACAATTTGTAGTACCTTAGTGTTTCTATGGTCTTTTGTAGACATGCTTCTAACATTTGTTCCTCAAGTGCACATCCCAATATATCATCCATATAATGTAATAACATAACTTTTGGAAATGCATTTCTTACTGAACTAAGAGCAGCAGCCACATACATTTGGCACATAGTAGGGCTATTTTTCATTCCCTGTAGCAAAACTGTCCATTCATATCTTTTATAAGGCTCAGCTAAATTAACGTTGAAAAGGCAAATCTTTTCATATCCTCCTTATCTAGAGGGATAAAATAGAAACAATTCTTAATGTCTATAACTCAAAAAGGCCATTCTCTAGGCAACTGAGTAGGAGATGGAAGTCCAGGCTGAAGAGTTCCCATAGTTTTCATCTGTTCAGTTACTTTTCTTAAATCAGTCAAAATCCTCCATTTTCCAGATTTCTCTCTTACAACAAATACTGGGGAATTCTGAGGATTAGAAAAGGTTATAAGTAGTCCTTAGTCAAATTGCTCCTGTACTATATCTAATAAAGCCTGACTTTTATCACTAGCCAAAGACCACTGTTCTATCCACACTGGTGTATCAGTTTTCCATTGAATAGGAACAGGTAAAAGTGTCGATAGGTCTTCAACAGGAGCCCTGCCTAAAAAACCCAAGTACTCATTTTTAATCCTAACTGTTGTAAAATGTCTCTTTCTCGCAGATTGATGGGGATTTTATTTACTACAAAAGGAGTAAAAACTCCTGTTTCACCTGCACTAACTTCAGCTGCTATCGATCCTCCTATGCCAGACATGTAGGTGTCTGCCTTAATCTTGGGCCAGTGACTGGGCCAGTTGACACCTCTAATGACTGTACAATCTGCACCTGTGTCTACCAATCCTTCTAATGATATGCCATTTATATAGATTGTGAGCATAAGTCGGTCAACTGTCATAGCTGCTGTCCAGTTTATTCCTGGATTCTGTTGCTTGGAGTTAGAATCTGGGTGACTATCACCAGATTGCTTATTAGGAGTCTGTATCAGTAAACCTGATGCTACTACTTCTCCTGGGTGATAAATCACACATAGTCTACCTGGGAATTATCTGTGATTATTAGTGACTGGGATATTATCTACACATTCCCTAGTTTCCCACATCAGTGTATGGATGAACACTGTTTTGAAAGCATTCTCAGGAGGTGAAATGGTCAAGCCTACTGTGCCTGGAGGCAAGGGATCCATAGGTTGGACAGGGACAGATTTCACCTCTCCAGAGGGTATCTCAGTATTCCCAGCTGCATATAGTTCTATTCTCCCCAATTGTAATCCCTTTCTCCCATCAGATTGCTTCTTGGTTGATTGATCATGTCTGAGTACTGAACTTCTAAAGACTCTCTTGGTGTAGCAAGGCTGCCATCATTCCCCTAATGTTTTTTCCTGGGGCCCTGGGGCTGGGCCTTGCTTCTCATTTCCCTGAATCAGTCTACATTCTGATGGCCAATGGAAGCCTCTGTTGCATTTTGGACATGGGGTTTTAGGTCTTCTTCTCCTACCCTGTTTTTTTCACTCTGTCTTTATACCAACATCGAGCTTTCAGATATCCTGCCTTACCACATTGAAAGCATTGACAAGTCTCTCTGGAAGTCCCTTGTCAAAAGGGACCCTGTCTTCCCATGTTCTGTATAAAACAGCTTGGGTATAAAAGGTATTTGTGCCCACTGTGGCATAGCGTCTTATGATCTCTAAAGGAATATCCTTGTATAGTCCCAAAATAATTCTTTTACAAACTTCATTAGCATTTTCTTTAACATGTTGTCTTATCATAATTTCTGTTACTGCATTTTCACCAATAGTTCATATGACAGCTGTCTGCAGACATCCCACGAAATCAGCAAAGGATTCATATGGACCTTGTTCTATTTTTGTGAAGGTTTCCCTTCTATTTTGTTTTCCTGGGAGGGTGCCCCATGCTTTGATAGCAGCAGCAACAATTTGGTCATATGCTTCTCTAGGGTAATTAATCTGTGCTAAAGTGTCTGCATAAGGACTTATATCTACTAGTTGGTCAGAGGTGATTTGTACATTAACTTTAGTTTGCCTGTTTCATTGGTCTTGTATTCTACAGAGTTCACCATACTCAGAAAGGCACAAGTTTTGTCCAGGTTCTAAACATGTCCTTGCTATGGATTTCCAATCACTAGGGGTTAAAATTTCAAAAGCCAAATTCTCTAATAATATCTTAACATAAGATGATATAGACCAGTGATCCTCAAACTTTTTTAAATAGGGGGCCAGTTCACTGTCTTTCAGACTATAGTAAAAACAAAAACTTTGTTTTGGGGGCCTTTAAATAAAGAAACTTCAGGGCCCTGGGTGAGGGGGATAATCATCCTCAGCTGCTGCATCTGGCCTGTGGGCTGTAGTTTGAGGACCCCTGATGTAGACCCATAAAGTGTGCAAGCCTTTTTCAGATCTTTGATAATTTCCAGATTAAAAGGAGTGTATCTTCTTTTTTCTTGACCTGAAGAATCAAACACTTCAATCACAAGGTATGCTGCTATTCTCAAATCAGATGTATCCTGTCCTTCCTCTTTAGCTTTAGCTTTTGTAATTGTGTCATAGGGGGTGGGCAAAGCTGCTGCATGGGTGGTGCTGATGGTATCATTGCCCCTCCCACTCCTCCTCCTCCATCCAAAAGGTGAAATTGAGGGAGGAGGGTCAGGAGATGGGGAATACCCTAAGGGCCCCTGCTCAGGTGTTAGTGAGCTGTGAAAGTGAGAAGTATCACATCCCTTAAGTTTATTAGTGCTACCTGCATTTTTGATTTCCTTCACAAGCTAATTGTACAATATTTCAGAGTCTGATTCTTTTTGTACAGCAAAATAACGGTTTGGTCACGTATACTTATTGTGTATCTAATTTATATTTTAATATATTTAACATCTACTGGTCATCCTGCCATCTAGGGGAGGGGGTGGGGGGGTAAGAGGTGAAAAATTGGAACAAGAGGTTTGGCAATTGTTAATGCTGTAAAGTTACCCATGCATATATCCTGTAAATAAAGGCTATTAAATTAAAAAAAAAAAAAAGGAAAAGTTTTAAGGTGGACTACCAGATAAGGAAGTATAAGGAGAAAGAGCAGGAGGGGAATGGTATTGACAAAGCTTCCTACTTGTATTTATTATTGGATTAGACATCATTAAAATTTTGCACTAATTTTTTTTTTTTTTTTTTTAAGAACTTATGGGATTCTTTAAAGCCAATTGTATTATATTGTACATAAGGAATGTTTCTTCAGGAATTGAATCAGGACCCATAGCTTTGTAATATTCAATTAGTTGCTCTCCCATTATTTCCCACATATCTGGCTTTAATTTTTCTTCCTTAGAGAGCCAAAGAGATGTGCTTCTTTATTAACCTAACTATGCACCTAACTATGCATGCTACAGACTCCCCTCGGGATGGGGGAGGCTTTTTTCTTAGTATTTGCCCCATTTCAGCTGAAAAAACCAAAGTGGCCAGTTTAGCCCTTACCAAAGTTTCCTGCTTGTCTATTTTTATAGTCACCTATTTCTGGATCACAGGGACTTCTCCACTGAGCATATAATCTTGTCAGTTGAACTGATTTGTGCCCTGCTGTGCAAGGCCCTGCATTTCTGGGACCCCGTGTTTAGGCACCAAAATATAATGTCCAGGGTAGCTCTCTGAAGGGTCTCTGGACAGGCCTTGATCTTTAGATGAAGAAGTGATGAAGGCAGGAGAGCCACCACAAGGCTGGTAAAGGATGGAGTCCTGAATCTTCTCTATGTCCGTGTTTGAGACTCTTCTGTGTGTCCTCTGTGTCCTCATTTGTGTCTTTCAGCCCTTCTGAAGCCCTTTCAGCTCTTTCAGCATTCTGAGCATGTGCCAACTGTTAGGAGAGCTATTACATCATTACATCACACTAAGTATGTGCTTAACTAGAGAATCATCTCATCAACCACAGAGTAAATGCTTAACTAGAAGCACCCTGCTGTCAGTGTCTTAAGTATACCTTTTCAGACTTCCAGTCTTTTACAATTTTCCTCAACTATTTTTTACTTCACCTATCTCAGAGGAAGAGGTGGTCCTTCTTACAAGTTGGGAAAGATATCTCAATTCACTTTGATCCCATTTCATTCTGTCTTTCCCAAAGAACTGCCTACTCTATCATCTCCAATCTCCCTAATTTTCAGTCCCTGCCCATGTCCTGGATCCTTGCCTACAAAACACTCCCATATCTCCACCATCATTAAAATATCCTTACTTGATCTGACCATCTACTAGTTTTTATCTTCTATCTCCTCCCTTTTAGAAGTAAACTTGAGAAAGCTATCTGCAATCAGAATTTCCACTTCCTTTCTCTGGGCTTCTGACTTATTCAACTAACCTACTCTCTCTGAAGTTGCCTATGACCTTCTAATTGTCATATTTAATGATCTTTTCTTAATCCTTCTTGTCCTGTCTGTAGCTTTTGACATTGTCACTGATCTACTCTTGGATCCCATTTTCCCATAGTTTTCTATGATCTTACTCTGCCTCAGTTCTACTTCCAACTTTGTGACCCTTCTTTCTTCCCATTTTTTTCTGGATCTTCCATAGGGTCATGCCCACAGACTGTGATTGTTCTTCCAAGCTCTGTCCTGGATCCTCCCAATTCTCTCCCCATACAATTTTACTTGGTAATATCATCAGTTGTTGTGGATTCAAAAATCATCTTGTGCACTTGATTCTGAGTATAAATCTAGCCCAAACCTTTTTTTTTTCTTTTTTTTTAAGACAACAAAACTTTATTTTGGAAGCTCATTTGGACTCATTTGGAACGGAATATAAAAAAGTATATATATATATGTTTTAAAATATACTACCATTTAATTGTTTTTCCAAACCAAAGAGAATAGCACTATTTCAGACTAAGGCCCTTTCAAGGCAATCATATTTGTACCAATTTGTATCTGAATCTGAATGCCCTTTATACCATCTCTGACAATTGAGTATCCATCCTCAAATTCAAGACCTCAAGTCATAACATTCTTCACAGCCTGTCCCTTTTCTATCTTTCCATCTTTCTTACATTAAACTTTCTTTCATACACTCTACAACCCAGTTTGCTATTTTCTCTTCTTAGTCCCTTAGCTATGTCCAACATATTGAATGCTTTCCTTCCCTGCCTCCACTTTCTGGTGCCCTTGGCTTCCATCAGTACTCAGTTCAATCCTTCTACAAGAGGCTTTTCCCAGTTTGCCCATATATCCCAACATCTAGAGCCTTCCTTCCAAGCTTACTTATCATTTACACTGTATCTATCTTGTATGTACATAGTTTTTTGCATGTTGTTTCTCTTATTAGAATGTGATTTCCTTGAAAGCAGGGGATGTGCTTAACACAGGGCTTGACACATATTTAGCAGTTAATAAATGCGTATTGATTGACAGAGCTCTCTTTTGAATTCTCAATTTATATTGTGAATATAATTAAAGCATACTTTCCAAGCTTTCTTAATCCTTTTTTCATTATGAAACTTTCTTTCTCAGTTTTTTTTTTTAAATTCACTTGATTTTTCTTTTTATTGGTTGAATAGGATTGGTTCTATTATTCATTTCTATAATTTTTCCACCAAATTTTATCCATTTCTCATCTTTTGTAATAATTATCCTTCTATACTTGTTTTAGGAGGGTTGACACTGATTTTCTATCTTTTAAAAAAAATTAAGTCTCTGTTTTTAATTTTGCTGAGATATTTTTCTTCACATTCCTATTATTTCCCAATAAACAATGCCAATTCCCTTGTAAAAAGGAAATATAATGAACTGAATTAAACAAATTCATTTGTCATCTTTGACAAGATATATACATTATTCTCCCTTATTGTCTTTCACTTCTTTGCAAGAAGAGGATAAGTATATTTCACTACACTCCTTTAAGTCAATTGATCTTGTATATCTTGAAATTGATTTCAATGTTATTTTCTTTTACACTTTTGGGATTTTTGTTGTTGAGTCAGTTAAAGCATCTGACTTTCATGAACCCATTTTGGGATTTTCTGGGCAAAGATACTGGAGTACTTTTCCAGTTCCTTCACCAGTTCATTTTACAAATGAGGAATTGAGGCAAAAAGGGGGAGGTGACTTGCCTAGAGTAGTAGGTATCTAAGGCTATATTTGAACTCAGGTTCTCCTGATTGTGGCACTAGTGGGTGCATTATCCATTGCACCACCTAAATTGCATGGATTGTTCTCTTGTTTCTATCAGGTCATATGAGTCTTTTAAAAATTTTCTCTATATTCTTCATATTTCTTATGTTGTATAAATATTCCATTGCATTCATATACTACAGAAAGTCTAGCCATTTCCAAAATTTATGGACATCCATAATCATTCCAGTGTTTTCCTCCCTCAAAATGCTGCTATAAGTATTTTTGCATTTATGGGACTTTTATCTGTCTTTGATCTCCCTGGCATATATTCCCAGTATTGTGATTCAGTGACAGTATGAACTGTATGCATATATATGTAAGAGTATGTAGTGATTGCTCTAGTAAAGTTACATTTTTTTTTTATTCAGACCATATAGACCAAATCATAAGTCTAAAGGTGACTTCTCAATTTTTCCAACTTTTACAATTTTATCTTCATATATAAAATGCTTTGCCAACCTTCAAATGCTACATAAACTAGCTATTTTGCCACTCTCATGGGTATAAAGTTACAGATTGCTATGGAATTTATTTTATTTCTCATATTCATGATTTAGAATATTCTTTTAAATTATTATTGACAGTCTACACTTTTTTTTGGAAACTTTTTGTTATTTGACCAGTTACTAGGTAGTAACTTGTGCCCCAAAGACCTTGATCAAACTTTCATCAGAACTACTTGATGTGAAAACAATTTTCCTCCAAAACTCATAGCATTCACTTACCTAGCTACAAAGATTTTGCTTATGCCAAAATTTTCTAATTTTATATAATTTTTCTAATTTTCTATTTTTATCTTTTGTAATCAGAATTATATAAATACCTTCTTCTTAGCTATAGTTTTCAAAGAACTTTCCATACTGCCATTATTTTATGATGTGACCTTTTCTAGTGATTTGGAACTTATTGTAGTATATGTTATATACACTACTGGTTTCAATATTTTTGTTAACCTTTAATTTTTCCCAGCAAATTTTGTCAAGTAGAAAGTCTTTGCCTTGGTCATTTGAATTCCTAAATTTATCAAATCTTATACTACTAAGTCTGATTGTTTTGGGGCTTTGCTGGGTCCACTGATCAATGTTTTTAATTTTAATTCAGCTCCATTGTTTTGATAATTATCACTTGAAAATAATAGTGTGAAATCTAGTAATGCTTTGTTCATTTATTCCTATTTTCCTTCATTATTTCCCTTGAGATTTTTGATCTTCTGTTCCGCTAGAATAATTTTATGCTTTCAAAAATACAAATTTTCTTTAGGGACAATTTTCACTGTAGCCTATACATTTTGGAATGTTGACTCATTGTCATAATTTGAATACATGCATTTTATGATTCTGTGATTTCTTCCTTGGCCCATTCACTTCACATTCCTGTACTTATTTCCTATTAAATCTGCAATTTTAATCATCTATCCTTCATTGATTATATTTGGAAGAGAATGTGTTTATTTCTGCCTTTTTGCATTTATTATTTCTTTTAAGTCTTCATACATTATCAATTTGTCAATTTATCATGTGCTTGTGAGAAAAGTTAATTTTTAAGATTCCCATTCAGAAATTTCAATCTTTTAAATGTAATTTAAATCATCTGTTCAGCTGTTTCCTTGTTTTATATTTTTCTGAGATTGATTTAGCTTCGAGAAGATCCTAGATGTAAAACTAGAAGAACCTTATTACCTTAAGAGCCAATTAATTCAACCTTCTTACTTTACAGATGGAGAAACTGAGGTAAAGAGATATTAAAAGACATACCCATGATCACCAAAGTAATGTCAGAGGTGAGATTTGAGTACAGGACTTTCTAAATAGAAATCTAGCTCCTTACTACTATGAGACATGAGACTATGAGCCCCTAATTGTTACTGACAGTGTTTTTATAGTTAGATAATTTCTCCTTTCATAATTTAAGATACTATGCCATGACAGATCAACAGACAGTTTAACTGTCCATGGCACTTTCAGGATTTCTAGCGTTTCTCTACTGTCTGTCTCTCTTAATATTATTGATTTGTATTATTGCCTTATGTGAAATTATGATAGCCACTCTTTTAGTACCATGAAGTATAATGAATTTTGAACCAATTCCTCCTTTTCACTGCATTTCTGTATGCTTTAAGTATGTTGTGTGCAAAAAAAAAAAAAAAAAAAAAATGAGTTTTATTCTTTGGTTCACTCCTACATTATCCTTCTTTTCATTGGAGGATTTACTGTTTATATTTATATTGCAATTTTAAAATTTGTGTTCCTTCATTAAACATATTTTCCCCTTTTAAATTAGCATTTAGTTTCTGATTTGCTTTGTTTTTAATAATATAATTGACTCCATTCCATTCCCTTTACCAAGTTCAATAGAAAAATTCCTTCAATTTTCTTGTTATTCTCATGCTTTCTTAAAAAAAAAAACTTTCTCCTTCTTATCTCAGATTAGACTGAAAAATACAATCAAACCTGTTCTTTCCTACCCAATCCATTCTAATTTCAATGACCACTTAGTTTTAGTGCGCCTTTTCATTAAATGCTGTTTTAGTTTTAACCATTATTTTCCTTTCTAGGAAATAGAATCTAGGACATTATTTACTATACATACATACAAATACACACACATATGCATACAAATTTAAAACTGCACCAAGATTTTTGAAACACCATATAAATACATATACTTGTATATATCTTCCTGACTTCAGGTCTGACGCTCAATCCACTGTAGTAGTACCTACCTCTTGCCTTCTCTCAGCCACTATTAGCAAAATCCTTTTTCTCTTTGTTATCTGCCTTCCAAAAGGGGGTGGGGAGGGATAAGCATTTATGTTGTGCTTGTTATATGCCAGGAAATGTGCTAAGCACTTTACAAATAACTCATCTGAGCCTTACAACAATCCTGTGAGGAGGTGCAATTATGATCACCTTTCTACATTTGAGGAAACTAAGGCAAAGAGAGATTAAGTGATTTACCCAAGGTTGCACAACTTGTCTGAGGCCAGATTAAAAATAATATATAAACTTCCTGACTATCGTCCAGCACTCTTATCTATTGCAACATACCTTGCCCCAAAGAGCCATCAAAACTTCCTCAAAACTTAAGGTAGGGTAAAAAATAAATTAAACTTCACATCCATCTTGAAGCCTGGCTAGACTGTAGCACTTTTTCAAGTTATCCCCTATCTCTCTTCTATCTTCCTCTTCAGATATCTTTTTTCTGTTTATTATTGCACCATCAAAAATATTATTTTGGTAATTAGGGGATTTTAAAAATATAGATCTTTGGCTTTTTGTTCACAGGTATTTTTTCCTCTTTGTTCTTTCAATGTTTTCTTAGAATTCCTCTTTTGTTCTCTCGTTATTTTTTATAAATATAACTTTTTAATTACAAAAAAACTTTGTAGTTTCATCTTGCTTCATTTGTGTGAAAGGATGCATTTTCTTAAGATTTTCTTGCTTATTCATGAACTGATTTATTTTTATTTGAGCAATGAATTCAAATACTCATATCCCCTGCTTACCTCAGGTTTCTTTTGAAGCAATGACTTGATTTCTTTCCTTTAAAATTTTACCTTTTTCATTAGTGATTATTTTAGCTGTTATTTTAGGGGTATAAGCTATTTTTTTGAATAGTATATTGCAAATTTTCCAATGATTTCTCATAAACTAGTAGTTGTCCTCTATGGTACGTCCTTAGGTAGCTGGATAGTACAATGGACACAATGTTGTGCCTAAAGTCAGGAAGACAAGTTCAAATATGCTTTCAGACACTTACAAGCTTTATGACTAGGAACAAGTCATTTAACTTTTTTGGTCTTAATTTCTTTATCTGTAAAATAGGATTATAGCATCTATATCACATGATGGTTGTGAGGATCAAATGAGGTAAAACACTTTACATAATTTGCACCATATAAATTTTAGCTATTATTATTGGTTGATTTTCTTGGCATGTGAATGTTTTTTTGGGCTGCCTACAATATTTATTTAACCATTTATTTCTGAAGCCTGACCATGACCTTTCTTGTAGAATTTAACTTGGGGCTTCCTTTGAACTAGTCTTCTGAGTATTATTACTAATATTACTATATTGCTGAATGGACACTTTATTGGTATAGTCTTTGAAAATAATACAGAAATCTAAAAATATAATAATTAAAATCCTAATAATACCCTTTGACGCAATGCTTTTTATCCATTTCTTTCTAAGACTATAATAAGGTGGAAAAAACTCATCTTTTAAAAAAATATTCATAGATGTTTTATTTCAAATAATTAAAAATTGGAAGCATTCTATAATAAGGGGGAAATGAATTTTTAAAAACTAGCTTATCAATGAGTTAGAATATTATTATATTCTTAAAATGACAAATATTAAGATTACAAGGTATGGAAATTTTTTTAATACAGCAATGTAAAGAAAATAATTAGAAGAATGATATCTACATTCTGTGACTGTATAAAAAATAACATTAGCAACAAAAATTTATTTGTACATAGATCAAGAAATAGCTTAGAAGGTTCAGAGAATAAACTGTCAGTATTATTATTCTCCTCAAAGTTTATATATTATTTTTATCAAAACATAAACTATTTTCATTTCATAATTAGAGGGAAATCTGCTTCCTCATTTTCTTCGTTCAATTCAATAAGAATTTATTAAATATCTATTAACTGTAAGGCACTGTATTAGACATGAAAGATACAAAAGTCTTTGCTCTCAGTAGGTTACATTTCACAGCAGAATACAAGCAGATAAACAGAAAAACAAGATCATTTGAGGAGGAAAGGTTTGTTGAGGTTATTTTTAAATTTATAATAGAAAATGATGAAAAACCACAATAAAGCCTCACTGAGGTTAATATCCCTCCTCTATTGGGTCTTAGAGATTCAATAACTTTGAATGGGAGGGATATGAGGATGGTTGAAAACAAGGCCTACAAACTCACTTCCATCTCAGCTAAGAATTTAGAACAATAGGTACATGGAATATCTTTCTCTAACTATGCAAGGATAGACTCAATATTAACAACCAAAGTGCAGTAAGCATATTCACTTTGAATGTTGTAATGGCATTAGCTGAAGTGTCATGGAGAACCACTCTCCGAGATTTTAAGGAATATTCAAATCAACAAAGTTCAGAGGACAGAAAAGAATCACATTAGACTGAAAACAAAGAAACCTTTAATATTAGCCTAATAAAAAATGCTGCCAAATTATTCAAACAATCCAGTCAGGAGAGAAGAGTCTGTACTTGCTGAGGAGATCGATGCAGAATAGTCTCTGGATCTTTGTATTCATTGACTGGATTCATCACAGCTGTATATAGCTCACTATAGGCTCTGCAAACTAATTCTGTAGACTGTTTTATGATTTGCTCTCTATAAATAAACAAACAATATATGAATAAACATTAAAACTTTTATGTAATCTTGAGTCACATGCACATAATTCAGTTTAATAAAAATATTTAAAGTATCATGGGCAATAGTGAATTTATAAAACTCCAGAAAATACAAATATTCTATCATGAAACATACTCTATATTTTTATCTATGACACATTAAAGCAATTGTAAATTAATGTATATTTATATATTCACAACTATAAAAGAATGTATAATTATCAGAATATATATTATACAAAATAGTACAGTGGATAGTATATAGGGCTTGGAATGAAAAGATTTAAATTTAATTCTAATTTTGCTACTTAATATTTATGTAACCTTGGGCAAATCAAGTCATCTCTCTAGGCCTGTTTTCTAATCTATAAAGTAAGGAATGTTAGACTACAATTGATATGATTCCAATTTTGTGGTCTTATGATCATAATATGGTATAAGCACACAGAAACAGTAGTGTGGCTATCTACACAACAGTAACTTATAATGAATCAATATTAAGATCTAACATTTCCTAAATGCCAATGTTTTCATGAGGTAGACATATTTGCATTAGTGAATGCATAGTCAACAATGATCCAAAGAGTCACAACCACTATCTCTTGCTTCTTCTGTTCCTCTCTGTAATAACTAACTAAAATAAACTTAATACCTGTGTGAAACAAATAATTCACTTGCAAAAACACATTTCTAAAAAAATTGACAAAATAAGAAAAGGAACGTCAGACAGAATTTTCTGCCTTCCTTTTAGGTTGTTATTATAATCCTTCAAGTAGTTAAAAGTATATATTCAACTGGAAAAACTTAGATTTGTTCAAAACGCGTATCAACTCTCCCATCTTTATTAAAGATATTTCTTCTTTTCCCTTTTCCCTTATTCCTATCAATTATCATTTCCTGCCACTCAATTAATCAAGCAACAAAACAAGCTTCTAATTTCCTTAAAAATCAACCAAAGGAGTAGAGGCTGAGTATATCATCAATTTTAGTAGTCTTGTTCTGATTCCTTGGGCATATAATTCACCATTCATTATCATAAGTACATTATTAGGTATTTTTTTTTAACCTGTACCTTTTCCCTTAGAGAGTTAGGCAAGTTCAAATGGTCTAGGCTGGGGTAACCAGAAACCTTGTCCATAAGATATGAGAACTTTCATGTGTAACAATAGTCTTGAGCAAATCTTTATAGACCAAGGAAGTGTTACTGATTTATTTATTATTAGTGAAAGACAAAACTTAAGTTATTTTTCTGGGAGGTAGGGCCAGATTTGAATTTTCGCCCAAGATCCAGTTATGTTCAAACCCAGTAATTTGAACACAATAGAATTAAATTAATGATACTGAGATAGAAAACTGTGATCATCCAGTAAACAAAAGCCATATAACAATAGGACTGAATTATTAATGTATTCTAATACAGGACTTGCTAGTAATTTTTTAAAAGAATGAATTCATTCCATAAATACTGAGATTATAACATTTAAAACAAATTTAAATTTTAATAATAGGAAATCCCCAATTAAGAATGTTCTAGAATTTTGTAAACATATTATTTGGAATACAGAGGCACAGAATGTAAAACTGGGTGGGAGTTAGTTAAAACTCTTCATGTTTCCAATAAAGAAACTGTGGCCCTCAACAGTCAAATGACTTGACCATGATCATTTTTCTGTAATACCACCTTCTACGTGCCCGATACTGTAAAAAGTACTTAACAAATTTTATTTTATTTAATCCTGAGAACCTGAGAGGTAAAGTTCTCCATTTTACAGATGAGGAAATGGAAGCAAACAGGAATTAAATAACTTGTTTAGAGTCACATGGCTAGTAGGTGGCTCCTTTGAACTCAGGTACTCTGGATTCCAATACCAGTGCTCTCTTTACTATGCCATCTTATATGGTGGCTTACCAAACTAGCATATAAAAGGCTATGTAATGCATAATATAGGTAAAAAGACATAGTAAGAAATAATCACAATTTAATATTTAACAGTTAAACAAAACAAAAATATAATAAGGTTGAGTTCAGCTATACATACAGTTAAGCCTTGGTTCTTGAAGGCAATGCCATCAGAATACATACTCTGGTAAGTAGTCTATCAAATGGGAAAAGTGTTAGATATGGCTAATTGTAAAGAGGTTCATTATTCTAATATCACTAAGGACTTTTTTTTTTTTTTTGGCTACTACAATACATTAAACTGCCTAATGAGGCAAGTAAAATTTTTTAAAATTAATTTTCAATGATGATACTTTAGCACATGTGAGTTCCCCACTTATGTGTATTAGCCTATATTCTCTATCACAGCCCTTATTATGCCTCTTCCTTTTTTGACTTCTTCCATTTTATAAGATGCAATACAGATATCACAAAAAAAGATCTAGATTCAAGTTCTAAGGTTCTCATTTAATAGGCTGTAGCACATTGGACATGTAATTAATATCCGTGAGCCTTAGTTTCCTCATCTGTAAAACTGTGAGGATCAAATGAACTAATATGAATGAAAATACAAAACCTGCATAAATGTAATTTCTTCTTGTTTTTGATACTTAACTTTTATTTCTGGCTTCCTCTCTTCCCCAAAAAATGAGCAGAAGAAAGCCATTTAGGTCTATAGAATTACTATGCCAGTCAAACCCTCTACTAGGTTAGTAAACCCATTACCATTAAAATTAAATAGAAAACCTTCTCTTTGATAGGTCCTCATGGGAGGATTGTTTCACTTCACTATGAAATTTTGTTTCTGATCAGGGGAGGGGAACTAGAGTAGTGAGAAAAAAAAACAAAAGTTTAGCCTTTGATTAAAATTTCTGTTTCCACATAGTCTGAAAGGGAAGGTATGTAAGAATTAAGTAATATGGATAAGGTAACCAAAGGCAAATTTATATGAATGTCTTAGGATGGTGAAAGGAGAAAAGAAAAGAAAAGAAAAGAAAAGAAAAGAAAAGAAAAGAAAAGAAAAGAAAAGAAAAGAAATGGAAGGGTAATAGTCACACTGTTTAAAACAAGGATGAGGAACATTCAGTCTGTAGGCTATGTGTATAAGGCCCATGAAATCATTTGATTTGGCCCTGCCAAGGCAACCACAAGCAATAACTAACTCCCATTGCTTGAGTTCTTTAAGTTGATAATTTTGTGTGGTCTCCAATGATTTTATAAATATCCAAATGCCCTTGGAAGGAATAAAAATTCTCTGGTTTCGAAGGAGAGCAGTCCTATCTAATTGCTAAGTAGCAAGGAGGTTGGTACGCTCTTCCTGTAGCTCAAGAATCACCTAAAGTCCAGATCTGGGGAATTTCTTTCTAGGTACATCCTGGCCTGGGAAGTTTCTAAGGCTGTATATACAGATGTTGAGGCAGTACTTTCTAGATAATTAGGACAGGCACATTCTCCCACATCATCAAAACAGCACATGGAATCAACAATGTCATTAATGTATTTAAATGATGTACTTTTTGACTTTAAAGTAGCTTGTGACACTTGGTTGTATGTCAAGGGCTATATATGCAAATATAGGTTAAGAAGAACTAAATTAAAGAAATATTATAATAAGTCTTTATGGAAAACCAGACTTATTTAATGGATGAGAATACAAGTGTTATTACAACATAAAAAAATAGCAATTTATAATCCTGGGCCTAGATAAAATTCACCTTTGTAATATCTATAAAGTTTCAAGAAGTAAACTGATATTATAAATTATTCATTGTTTCTAATAAATAGAATTAATAAAGATTCTATAGTTTTTATTGTCAGGTTATTCTCATAATTAAAATCTGATCTGACAACTAGCAGCAAACAGACGCCTTAGCTTAGTCATGTGTTTCTAAAAAGAGGGAGTACATCTGTCCTCTTGTCACCTAATGGATGGGCAGAGGATAATACATGTTAGTTAAGTAGTTTTCCCTGAGAAGTGGTAATGATACCAACCTGCTTGTAAATCTCCTATTAGGTCACAAGCCAGAAGGCAAATATAGCTCAACACTGTATTTTTCTGCCCTGAGCACTCTGGGTCTGTGCCTGGAATTTTAAGTGAAGGTTGCTGTGTCTCCAATGGTGATATTTTATTCAAAAAGCTTCGGTAGAAATAGCAAAGTATCCTAGAGGTATGTTGGCATTTCTGTACCTTTTTGCTACTATTAAAATACTCTTTGATACTCATATTTTGTCATATGATCTCCTTACTCTCCAGAAGGAGTGGCTAAAATGTCCTTATGTTATTTGGTATAGAGCTACTTTAGTTGATTCACTGTTTGAGAAAGGGAAAAAAACCTTTGAAAAGGCAGATCAGTTGCCATTGCACATTAACAAAATGAAAAATTATTCAATCCATTACGAGTAAATCCCAGAATAGGGTTGGTAGATAAATTTATATATTCATGTAGTTAAAAAGACATAGATATAAAAATGTATCAGAAAAAATATTCAGTTACATTATTAAGAAAACTGTTAAACATTTTATGCAATGATTAGTATGAAGCTGAAAGGCAGATATTATTCATACTTAAAATATACTACACAGAAATTATTTTATTTTAAATTAATTTTTAAAGCATCGAGCTGTGATGAGAAATGAACTCTCACTTCTAGAACTAGTGTACTTGTCATTAATCAGTACTTTAGCATTCAGTTGCCATAGCAACATGATACAATCTTTACCATTACCATAAATCTAACATTTCTAAAAATAGTTTATTTCAACATTCAGTTTCTGTGATTTGAAAAAGAGTTTATTACAGAATCACAGTTAAGAGGGCAACTTAATGCTAATGAGAAGGAAATGAAGTCAAAATTCTGGTTCAAATCTAGGCTATGTCATTTACTTTTTTGTGTCTCTGGGCCTCAGTGTTTTTCTTCGTCTCTAAAATGAGAATAGACTAAATTATATCTTAAGGTTTCTTCTAGTGCTCAATTCTATCCTCCTAAATGACCAACAACTACAATATTTTAAAATGTTTTAATATAGAGATGAGGTATAGAATGAAGGAGACAAATCTGGGAGGTTTGCTTAAGGTGATACTGAAGTCCCATCTGGGTAACATTCCTGATGGTTAATGCTATCTAAAGTTAAGAGCCATAGGGTACTCACTACTTTATGAAGCACCCTATGAATGTTAAATATGTTGTTTACAAAGTCTCTGGTTACATAGGACACATTTTACTTCTTTTTTTATTATAATATAAAAATGAATATTAAAATGATTATACTGGGTTAAACCAGAACTTCATTCAACCTATTCTTCCATCTTTTCAATGAGCAAAGAGAAGTTTTTTTGGGGAGACTTTGTCAAATGCCTTCTATGATATTAACATCAAGTCATATTCTCAACATCTCTCACTTACCTTTATTAAAATATTGTCTATTAAACATTGAATACTAAATAATGTGAAAGAAAAGGAAGGAAAATAAAGTCCTTGATGGAATCAGGGACAACTTAGCATTCTAGCTTTAAATGGAGATCTTCCCCCCCCCCCCCCCCGCCCCAAATACAGGCCTTAAGAGATCTTGTCCACTCACTTAAAAGTGAGGGTATAAAACTTGTGAAAAATATAAGGATTTTCCCTGAGGATTTGGAATCATTTATTCACTAGCATTTTTCTGGATAAGCTAACTTGCTCCTCCCTATCTTTATTGGTCTTCATTGAATCTGAACTTTGCTTGCCTATCTGGATTCAAGTCAAGGATATCAAGTCAATTTAAATCAACAATCACTAAGCATTTACTAAGTGTCGGAAGATGCAATGTGTGAAAAACAAGAAGTTCTTTGTAGAATTGTTACTAGATTGTAGAATATGTTAAAAAAAAAAAAAAAGAATAAATTGTAAGAATATTAGAGAATGAAAAAGAGGCCAGGTTGTGAGGGGATTTAAAATTTGATCCTAGAGTTAACTGGAAGCCATTGAAATTGACTAAGGAAGAGAAGGACAAAGTCAGAGCTACACTCATTTTCCAGAGATTTAAGGCAGAAAGGCCAAGCAGAAGACCCTCACAGTCTGAGGTGTGAGGTAATGCCTGGTCCAGCCTGGCAGAAGCCAAGACATGATGAAGGATGAAACAGAAGGACCTGCCAACAGGTTGCACACAAGGGTGACAATGAGGCTAGATAAGTTAGCGCCAAGTCTGTGAGTCTGAGGAACAAAAGAAGCTGAGATGAGGGGAGGGCGTGGTCTGTCCAGAACTCAGGTCCATTTCCTACTTCCCTCCATTCTCATTACTGATACTTCTTGGTCCATTTGTTCCAAGGGTGCTCAGTCTGCCAGTGGGATGACTGTCCTCAAGGAATAAGATGAAAAAGACAGAACTACACATAAAAAGATTGTAGGATCTTAACTAGAAGGAACCTGAGAAGTCATCTAATCCAATTCTCTAATTTTATATGTAAATATATAAGTTTATAATAAGGCTGTACAATCTTTTTTTCTTTAATAAAGCGAAGTATACTTTTTAAAGGGATAGAATGATTCTTACACAAAAGATAACACATTAGAAGATTTGTTCATGTAATTTGCTATCTAGGACTTTCCATCTTTTTTACTTTCCTTTACAAATTCTCTGGATAGTCCATGCAAATAGGGAGGTGATAAAAGAAACAGCAAAGGTAGAAAGGGAAGAAAGTTGTAAATGAATAAATTTACCTTCCCTTGAAAATGAAAATGAAGAAAGTAGGTTCAATTTCTGATGGAAATAATAATGCAAGAATAGTATGAGAAAGGGAAGGCATTCTTATCGTGGCAAACTGACTGAGAAAGTTTGTATTTCCTTTACATATTTAGAGGATATTAAATAACTTAGGTTTTTATTCTACCGAATCCTAGTAAAAAAAAGTCTAGTGGATCTAGTGGATGAAGAACTGGCCACGGTGTCAAGAAGACCTAGATTCAAGCTTTGGTTCTGACACATCCTAGTTGCAATTAAACAGTCAATTATGAGTCTGTCGGTGCTTGAGGCAACTTTTTAAGACTATAAATTTCAGAGAAGGTGCCTTTTAGCTTTGCTTCCTATGCCAATGCAATCACAGGTCCAGGACCTTGGATTAATCCTAGTCTACCAAATTATGGAATTTTAAAAGTCAATTTTCCCTCTTTCTACTCCTATTTCTACAACTTTGAATAATGTCTATCCCATTTACTTGATACTGACTGTCAGGCATGGCATCAATGATAGCTATTATACAGCAATCAAAAAAAGAAAAAAAAAAGATAGAGGGATGATATCCAAGAAGAATTAAAACTATAGAAACACACATCATCCTGTAGACCAGCATGCTCAATTTTAAAGAGTACATTTTTCCTAGATTAGGAGTAAAGAAGATCTAGATCTAAATCCTACCTTAGACACTCACTAGCTGTATAATTGGGCAAGGCACTTAATTTCTCTAAAGGCTTATTTCTCTCATCTTTAAAATGGGAATAACAGTATCTATCTTATGGATTGTTCTAAAGATCAAAAGACATAATAAGCAGAAAACACTTTGCAAATCTTAAAGCACTATTAAGTATAAAGCAATATATCTAGCACTTATAAAACCCTTTTAAGTCCATATAAATAATATATACTTATGTGTATATATATATATATATATATATATATATATATATACACACACACACACAAATACACATATATATGTATTCAATTTCTACTTAAAATATCATTAGAAGGAAAGGAAATAATATATAGTATATGAAAACATATAAAACTAATTTTCATTTTGTCATTGAGAAATAATTTAAACTATTATTTTTCAATTAAAATAAACTTTCTTTCCTTTTGTTTAATATACTGTGCAAATAAAATACACCCTGAACTTATGAAAATAAGGACAATTGTTTTTTCAAAGTAGGAATGTATTATTAAAATATATTATTAGAAAACAGGTATAAAAAATTCTGATTAAAATATTTGTTTCTAAAATATTTCATGTATCAAAATAAACCCTGAATTTCTCAATATTTTTCTAAAGTAATTATTCCAGTTTTTGTTCATTTAGGCAAAAAAGTAGAGGCCAGAGTTATTAATTAAATTTCATTTTAGAACACTTTTCCAGATGACATTTAATTTTTCTATATGAAGAAAATAGGTCAGCTTATTTAAAATTTTAGAGGAATCAATACACTTTGATTTTGTTAATGAATTTTAATTTATATCATCTATTATGATAGCAGCATTAAAATATATTAGCAAAGTACAAGTCTACAAAACTAAGAATTTCAAAATTATAAAAATATTTTATGATCATCAGAAATTATTAATTTTAACTTATAAATGGGAAACATAAATGTCTTCTCTAAATAATAAAGGGATAATATATTATTTTTATAGAATACATTCACTCTAAGCTTCATTTGGCAAACTAGACCCCCATGTGACATGCTTTTGAATCTCCTCACTAACTTCATCTGTGCCTACATTATCTTGCTTAATTTCTCTCACAAAATGTAATACTCAGAACTAAACAGTCCAGGTACAGTCTGACCAATGTAAAATATTTTTCTCAGATGACAATAACTCACAGAATTTTGGCAAAGATGTAACTTTTAGAAATGCCAAAAGCCTGTCAGAATGGGAACTGTTTGGGCTTTAAGCCAATCTTAATGAGGATCCAGAGGTTAAAGAAAGAAATAACACCACTTAAAATGTCCCATACTATTACTAGTCTCTTTAATTTACATTTAAGCATTAATCATTCTAATCAGAGGAAGAATTCATTCTTTTTATTTAGGTAGCAAGACAAAAAAACTATTCTGTTGTGTGGTTATAGCAATTTAACAATTATAATCACTTTAAAATAAATTTATATAAAGCCAAACTCCAAATCAATAGATTTCACCAATCACAACAATATTCTCCTGTTAAACATCATTTTAATAAGCCTTCATATAACAAATCATTCAAAGTGGAAATCTAAATATTCTAAAACATATTTGATTTTCCCCATCCCAAATCATACCATTTTGTGAATCTTCTCATATTAATACAGTCAAAGTAAAACTATAAATTAATACATTCTGGCCCTCAGTTTTCAAACATGATTTTAAATCAAACAAGTAATATAGGTATTTGGTAAATATTGTTTAACTAATTAAAAACTCTGGAATCAATAGATAAACTATGGTTCTTTGTAGGTGGTGCCATGTTTTATCAGATGTAACTGGATGTAGTTAATGTATTTTGGATCACAGAATCTTAGGGGTTAGAAGAGATACAATAGGTCATATAGAATATTCATCAAGCTAACAAAAGAATACTCTGAATAGAAGGATATTCAGCCTCTGAGTATTTTCAGTCTTTAGCAACTCTGCTTATCAAGTTAGCATATTTCATTGTTTCAGTGTAAGAAGATTATTCATAGTGGGGTTTTGGCCTGTTACTATTCTGATTATCTTTTCTGGGAATATCAGTGCCTTTTTGAAAGTGTGATTCCCAAAGACAAACACAGTAATACAGATGTTATCAATGCAAAGTACAGATGGAATAACATACCTCTCCTTTAGGTGAATATTTTCAGTCTATAAAATATCTAAATCACATAATATTAAAATATTTTATAATGAGGTACTACAGTGGCTATTGAGATCCATACAACCAAAATACCATAAAAGACTATTCTAGTATGAATATATGATTTACATGATTCAAGTCAAAATTCATTACATTCCATTACAATCTGCTTATGCATGAGAATTTGGAACCATGGCCTTAGCAAAAATATATGTATTTACTGATCTTTCTATTTATCATCTGTCTATCTATTTATCTATCCATCCATCCATCCACCCATCCAACTTTCAAACAGAGAGAGTACTTGGAGTCCAATCCAAGGTAAAAGAAGCAGAATGGTGCAATGGAATAAGCATAGATTTGTAGCATAATTCAGTTCCCAGTCCTATTACTACATATATGACCATGGACAAGAAATATAATCTTTCTGAATCTCAATTTCCTCTCTATAAAGTGAAGGGTGACTGTATAACTCATAAGATTATTTCTAAGATTAAATCTATGACATGATATTAAAATTCATTCTGTAATATCCATAATGTTAAATTTCTGGCAATTTTGGTAGAAATTATGCTGAAGTATAAATTAATTTGGGCCAACTTACTTAAGTATAAAATACTTACTTTACTGTGGCACTTAGAAGGAAATTCAGCTGTGGCATTAATAAGTTATCTGGGGCAGAGAGATAGCGATCAAACTGAACCTGAAAAGAAAAGAAAAAAGATAAATGATAATATGTATCTCTTATGAAATGCTCCAAATATGAATATCTTTTTTAAAGAATTTGGAAATGAAATCCTCTACTCTAAATAAGCTTTTTCTCCTATTATAAGAATCTCTCAATATTTATTATATTTGTTTGAATCTCCATTTTATAAACCTCATCAAAATAAGAGAATTAAAAACCCTACTTCAATTCATTTTTCAAAATATTTTATTTTTTCTCCAATTACATGTAAATATTTTTATACACATTATTTTTTTAAAAAAAGTTTTACGTTCCAAATTCTACCTTCCCTTACTCTGCTCCCCTGATATAGATTATACATGAGTAATCATGTAAAACATTTCCTATTATTAGTTGTTTTGCACAAGAAAGAAGGAAGAAAGAAAAGAAAAGAGAGGAAGGAAAAAAGGAAGGAAGGAAGGAAGGAAGGAAGGAAGGAAGGAAGGAAGGAAGGAAGGAAGGAAGGAAGGAAGGAAGGAAGGAAGGAAGAAGAAGGAAGGAAGGAAGGAAGGAAGGAAGGAAGGAAGGAAGGAAGGATGGAAGGAAGGAAAGAAAGAAAGAAAGAAGGAAAGTGAAAAGTAGTATGCTTCAGTCTATATTCAGACTCAATGAGTTCTTTCTCTAGAGATGTCTTGGATCATGATATTGATGAAAATAGCTAAGTCAATCACAGACGATCATTGTACAATCTCTTAGTTCTGCTCACTTCACTTTGTATCAGTCTTTATAAGTTCCAGTTTTTCTGAAATCCTCCTGCTTCTCATTTCTTAACTGTAATAATATTCCATTATATTATATCATAATTTGTTCCATAATTCCTCAATTGATAGGCATCTCCTCATTTTCCAATTCTATAAACTACTAAAGAGTCGCTATAAATATTTTTGTACAAATAGGCTCTTTCTCCCTCCCCCTTTTATTTTTTTTAATTTAATTTTTTTGCAAGACAATTGGGGTTAAGTGATTTGTCCAGAGACACACAGCTAGTAAGTATTAGGTGTATGAGGCCAGATTTGAATTAAGGTTCTCCTGACTTCAGGGCCAGTGCACTATCTACTATGTCATTACAATTGTTAGTATATAAGTCTGTATTGTGTGTGTGTGTGTGTGTGTGTGTGTGTGTATGTATGTATGTATGTATGTATATGTATCTATCTAGATAGATAGATAGATATCTGAATATTGGTGTCTTAGAGATCATTTTTGTTTTAGGGCTATGTTTAGGGCTAAATATATTCTCTTTAGAAATTGAATGCTATTCTGGAGAGCAATCTGGAATTATGCCCAAAATATTATCAAACTGCATACCCTTTGACCCAGCAGTGCTGCTACTGGGCTTATACCCCAAAGAGATACTAAAGAAGGGAAAGGGACCCGTATGTACCAAAATGTTTGTGGCAGCCCTGTTTGTAGTGGCTAGAAATTGGAAAATGAATGGATGCCCAACAACTTCCTTTTCCTTCCTTTTCCTCCCTCCCTCCCTTCCTTCCTTCCTTCCTTCCTTCCTTCCTTCCTTCCTTCCTTCCTTCCTTCCTTCCTTCCTTCCTTCCTTCCTTCCTTCCTTCCTTCCTTCCTCCCTCTTTTTTTTTTCTTTCTTCCTTCTTAAATTGTGGTATATGAATGTTATGGAATATTATTGTTCTGTAAGAAATGACCAGCAGGATGAAGAGAGGCTTGGAGAGACTTATATGAACTGATGCTAAGTGAAATGAGCAGAACCAGGAGATCATTATATACTTCAACAACGATACTGTATGAGGATGTATTCTGATGGAAGTGGATTTCTTTGACAAAGAGAAGATCTAACTCAGTTTCAATTGATCAATGATGGACAGAAGCAGCTGGGAAATGAATGTAAACTGTTTGCATTTTTGTTTTTCTTCCCAGGTTATTTCTACCTTCTGAATCCAATTCTCCCTGTGCAACAAGAGAACTGTTTGATTCTGCACACATATATTGTATCTAGGATATACTGCGACATATTCAACATATATAGGACTGATTGCCATCTAGGGGAAGGGGTGGAGCGAGAGAGGGGAAAAATCGGAACAGGAGTGAGTGCAAGGAATAATGTTGTAAAAAACTACCCTGGTATGAGTTCTGTCAATAAAAAGTTATTATAATAAAAAGAAAAAAAAAAAAGAAGTAGAATGCTATCTAAAAAACATAGTGTGCTGTTATATCAGAACATTGCAGATGTTTCAGTTTGTGTAATATATAAAAGTATAAAAATGTCCAAGTCAATGAAATATCAGCTATATAACTATTCTTAGACCAATATAAATGTTATATGTTATCAGGGAAGATAAAAAAATTTCATATGAAACAAATTATATCTATAAGGGAAGCATCATTAAAGAGAAAAGCCTTAAGAAACACAAATAATAATGATTTGATATGAATTCATGATTTCCTTACCATTGCTGCCTTCAGTGAGACTGAATCCAAGCTTGGCAAGTTAGCTAAGGGACCCTAAAAAAAAGGCAAGCAAAGATAATGATATAGTGATATAAACCAGAGGCACCATGGTATAAGAAAAAAGAAATAGTAGCCCAACATCCAGGGGGACCTGGGTTCAAGCCCTACCTAAGACACATAATAGATGTTTGGTTCTGGGCAAATGATTTAACTTCCTCTCTAAGACTGAATTGAAGACAAGTTGCCAATCTTCAATGCTATGGGAAATTTCTCAACTGGAGCTCCTCATGCTGATGAAATCACAGGTTTTGTTAAATTAAAAAAAAAAAGTATTGTTTGGAACTCTTGCCATTTGCAAGTCTCTATTTTCAAATGTCTGAAAAAAGTAATTTGCCCAGGTTTAAATGATTAGAAGCATTACAAATAACAGATTTTTGCCATATCACCTCCCCTTACTCAAAGATCTTCAATGGTTCCCAGTTGTCCCTAGAATAAATTTATATTTAAACACAATTTACATTGCCAAATCTTAAAAACTCTCTACAATCTAGCTACTACCTACCTTGCCAGTCTGATTTCATATTACTTCCCTTCCTTTGCTCTTTGTCTCATATCAAACTGGTTTAGTAGCTGATCCTGCACTCACCAATTCCTTCTCTTTCTTCCCATATCTATGTATGAGTGTCTCCCCCAATCTGGAATGTATTACTTCCTTAGCATCCCCAATCTGGAATGTATTACTTCCTCAACTCCTTGACTTCGTAGTTCCAGGCCACAGTAGGAGTGTGGGGTTAGCAGCAGGTTGGGCTTTATTCAAGTTTGTCAAAAAGTAGGCCATCTATAACGCCACATACTCAAATATCATTTTGAACTTAGGGAATTTAGACACCTTTGGTATGAAGTAGGGGTTCTTAATCTGGGGTCCACAGCCAGATTGGTCTGTAAACTTGGATGAGGAAAAAAAAAATTTGATTCCAAACAGAAGCCAACAGGAATTTAACATTTCTGTCCCTTATGCATGTACAAATAAGCCACAATTCTTATAATTTTGTTACCAACAGAAATAAAAAAGTGTTTTCATATAACTTTGCAATTTTGAATGTTACAAAATGTCATTTATACTCATCACTATAAAATTTTTGTAGTTATTAGACCTGTCAATGCATCATATGTGATTGTGATCTTCTCATTTATAGACTATATTTCAAAATAATTGGGTTTTTTTATTCTTTTGCATATTATTTTGGGCACTAAAAAATTCTTCTCAAAAGTGGTCCATAGATGATCCAGCCATTCTGGAGAGCAATCTGGAACTATGCTCAAAGGGCTATATCCTTTGATCCAGCAGTCCAGTATTCCAAACAAATCATAAAAAAGGGGAAAAGGACTCAAGGAAAAGTACAAAAATGTTTGTAGTAGCCCTTTTTGTGGTGGCAAGAAACTGAAAACTGGGAGGATGCCCATCAGTTGTGGAATGGCTGAATAAGTTATGGTACATTAAGGTAATGTAATAATATTTTTCTAAAAGAAATGATGAGCAGGCTGATTTCAGAAAAACCTGGAAAGACTTATATGAACTGATTTAAGTAAAGTGGGCAGAACCAAAAGAACATTGTACATAGTAAGGGCAAGATTATGTGATGGTCACCTATAATAGATTTAGCTCTTCTCAGCAGTATTCCAGGACAATTCCAGTACATCTGGGATTGAAAATGCCATCCATAGCCAGAAAGATAACTATGGAAATGTGGACTGAAGCATATTTGCACTTTTTTAGTGTTGTTGTTTGCTTTTTTTTTTCCCCTGTGGTTTTTCCTTTTTTGCTCTGATATTTCTTTTACAACATGACATATGGAAATATGTTTAGAGGGACCGTACATGTTTAACCTATGTTATATTGCTTGCTGTCTTGGAGAAAGGAGGAGGTAAGGAAGAGAGGGAGAAAAAAAATTAGAACTCAAAATCTTAGAAAAATGAATGTTGAAAACTATCTTCACAGATAATGGAAAAACAAAATACTATTGAAATTTTTAAGAAAGGAGAAGTCCATATGCACCAGACTGCCAAAAGGGTCCAGGGTCCATAACATTAAAAAAAATTAAGAATCCCTGAACTAGAGTATAAGTTAGAACACCTGGAATAGAATATAGGCTTGAATTCATTTAGATTCAACATTAAATAGATAAAAATGTAAAATGAGAAAGAAGAAATAGTGTATTTTAATAAAAGACTAGTAAGGTGCCAGAAATACACAATCCCACTTATACATGTATAATCTGACTTGATTCCTTCATTTATTTTGTACTTTTGGTAATTATTAAAGCAAGTCATATGTTAGTAAGTATAATTTATATTATAGAACTGGTTTATCTATTTAATTAATATCTTAGAATAGCTATATTTAACCAAATAAAGTATCTGTTATAGGACAAATAATCTACATCCCATGATTCTATTTTATTACATATATGCTGTCAGAAAGTGCCACTTGTTTAAAATAATGAAAAATGGATTTAAATGAGTAATTCAAAGGAAACAAAGAATATGAGGAAACTATTAAAAAACGAAGCATTTAGGTATATTTGTTGAAACTATAATTTAAGACTATTACAAATGTACTTCAATTAATTTAATAAATGTTCCCAAAAAGTTGTTATTAAAATGTTTTATAAATCATTATTATTGTCCAGTTTATATTATTTCAGAGTTGTTTTTACTTTTATTTCTGATTTTCAATTAGATGTAGCTTTATTAAATTAGTTTTATTAAATGTTTATGTCCTCAAACTCTCTATTAAGAAGTTAATGGTTTCTAAGTGAATACTAAAATGCACTGGTGAGGCTCCTATTTAAAGAAACTCTGAACTAGTTACCTTTAGTAAAATAACAATCATTTATAATCAGTCAATCCATCAGTCATCAGCCAAAAAACATTTATTGAGTACTACGTTTTCAGCACCAAGGGAGATAGGAAAAGTTAATAAAACTGTCTAGAAAGACCTTTATGTTTTTGCTGGGGATAAAATAATGGGCCTAAATAAAAGTGAACAATGCACAACAATATGAAATTAAATGCTAAATTGTATCATATAGATTATAAATGACGTAAGAGTTCAGAGAATGTGGATCATAGATTCACAGAACTAAAGCTGAAAAGGACGTTGGAGTTCATTTATTTCAATCCTCTAATTTTAAGGATTAGAAGTGAAGTGACTTGGCCAATAATAGGTGATAATAATGTAACTGGGAATCTAAATGTAGGACCTCTATCTCTAAACAAAGTGCTTTTTTACTGAATGAGACTTTGGCAAAGAGTCTATGTCACAGAAAATATTTCTGCATCTCAACTAAAAAGGTAGAACCTCACAGAATCAATCTGATTCTACTCTATTATGCAGTACACTTGATTTTAGAAAGGATTAGGAACTTTTACAACATTTTCCATGAAAAACTGAAGAAAAGCTTATATTTATTACCAGAAAGAATACAAAACATAACATCTTGGAAGATCACTAAAGCTAAAGAAAAAAGTGTTTCATAACACCCACTCTTAGGCCAAGTTATAATAATCATGCATTTTAAAGATTTAAATAATGCAAATTCCAATAGACTTTATTTGATTTGTGAACTCCGTGTAGTCTTAAAACAAAATTTCATATATCAAATTCTATTTTTTTGTTCATTTGTATTACAGAATTGTTTCTATGAAAAAAAAATCCAATGAAAGGGACACAAACTTTTGGTGAAGAGATTAGGATTGGAATCCAACTTAATTGGAATCCAACAAAGTAGATATTCTACACAATTGTTATGAATTGGTTGACTGCAGGATGATTTCAGAAAGGCCTGGAGAGACTTACACGAACTGATGCTGAGTGAAATGAGCAGGACCAGGAGATCATTATATACTTCAACAACAATATTATATGATGACGAGTTCTGATGGACCTGGCCATCCTCAGCAACGAGATCAACCAAATCATTTCCAATGGAGCAGTAATGAACTGAACCAGCTACGCTCAGAGAAAGAACTCTGGGAGATGACTAAAAACCATTACATTGAATTCCCAATCCCTATATTTATGCGGACCTGCATTTTTGATTTCCTTCACAAGCTAATTGTACAATATTTCAAAGTCTGATTCTTTTTGTACAGCAAAATAACGTTTTGGTCATGTATACTTATTGTGTATCTAATTTATATTTTAACGTATTTAACATCTACTGGTCATCCTGCCATCTAGGGGAGGGGGTGGAAGGGTAAGAGGTGAAAAATTGGAACAAGAGGTTTGGCAATTGTTAATGCTGTAAAGTTACCCATGCATATAACCTGTAAATAAAAGGCTATTAAATAAAAAAATAAAATTAAAAAAAATTTAAAAAAAAATGAATTGGTTGACTGGCTGATTTTCTTATCATTTTTATCACTAGTTAATTGAGCCAGATGAGATACTATCCAAAAGAAGAATCAAATCCATCAAATATTCTGAGTCTCAAGGTTACAGTGGTTTTAAATTTTTTTTGTTTCCAGGGACTCAGAAACTGAAAAGTAAGAGTTGTACTCCACATGCAGGGTATACTGACATCAGCAACAACTACTACTGCTGCGCTATTAACATATGTTTGGGGCTTTATTGTCTGAAAAGCAATTTGTGTACATAATGTTATTGTCACTTCAAAAGAGGTGTGCTAATTAGGTCTTAGAAATAAGCCCCATTTCATAGATGAAAAAATTTAAGTTCATATAGATTAAATGTCCCATTATCATAGAGTTGGTAACTGGCAGAAGCAGGATTTAAACACAGGTCTCTTCAAGAACAGAATTCTATTCACTCTGATACACTGCTAAGGTTCTTTCTTTCTCCCTTTCTATTACAGGCTTTGTTGAATTTAGCAATTCCAAAGGATTCAGTTATCATCTCTATGTAGATAATTCCCAGATTTAGATACTGATATAGCTATCTCTTGAGCTCTAACCTCATTGATTCTTCTTTATCTCAAATTGGGTGCTTTGTAGATAAACTAAAACTCAATATGTCCAATACAGACCGCAGTTTTCCTCCAAATCGTCTCCAACTTTCCTATTATTTACTACTGAAGACATGACTGTGGCCAAGCAAGCATCTTACAAACTTGTTGTCATACTTTCCTGGTGTCTTGCATGATCCATTTAATTTTTATATTGCCATTTCCTCCTTCCCAATATTTCTCTTTTATGACCCCCTTCTCTTCACTCAAAGTCAAATCCTACTGGACAGCCTTATCCTGTCATGGCTGGGCTTCTGCAATAACCTCCTGATTGGTCCCCCTGCCTTCCAGTCCATTCTCTACTCATGAGCCAAAACAATCTTCTTGCCAAAGTACAAGCCTAACCATGTGTGTGTCTCCCCACATTCTCTCCTCCACTCCCTTGAGCTGCCCCACTCAGTAAACTCGAGCAGCTCAAATCCTTTGGCATTTCTAAGTGCTTTATACTGAGCCCTCTCTTACCTTCCTAGTCTTCTTGCACTTATTCTCCTCTAGGTGTATATACCATGTATCAGTATACTGGTTTACTTCATGTTCCTCAAACATGAAACTCCATCTCCTGATTCCATTCCTAAATATATTGGCTGTCTCCAGTTCCTACAATGTTTTCTCTCTTCACCTCTACCTCCCATGCTTCTTTGAAGTGTCAGCTCAAATCCCACTTTCTGTAAGAGTCCTTTTCCTCTTCTCCAAACTGCTAATGTCTTTCCCCTAGGATTACTTTCTATTGATACTGCACATATCTTATATTTAAACAGCTAGTTGTATATCATCTTCCTCTTTAGAATGTGAGCATTCTAAAGGCAGGAACTGTATTTCAGTTTTCCTTTGTAGTGCTTAGTGCAATGCTTGACACATAGCTAGCTCATAGTATCTGATGATTAACTGACTGACAGAGCCTCAAAAATAGAACACAAAATTATCAGTCTGGCATTTAAAGTCCTCTCCAAGAAGATCAGTCTATCTCTTGAAGCTGATTCTATATTACTCCCTGTCATGAATTCTATTCTCAATCAAACCTTCCTACTTACTGCTTCCCACATGTGAATTGCAAAAATCACACAAGTTAGGAAGTTGGAGATACAAATCTAGAACTCAGACCTTCTAACCAATATTCTAGTTCCTGATCTATTTTACCACACTACTTTTAATTCTTCTTTGCTTTCAGATTTTTAAAAAAGAAGTTTTTAGAGTATGACAGAGAAATTCTAGATTCATTGTCATAGGGATACACTACAGAGTCCAAGTCAAATTGCATTTAATGTATCTGAATCTCAGTTCCCACAATTCTAACATGGTAAAATAATAAAAAAAAAATCTCTATAATTATGAAATTCAAAGACCCACTGCTTTCAAAAAAATTAATGGTTGTTTAATAATTATGTTCTTACCTGCTCTGGTTTATGTTGCTGTGTAGTATTATAGATATAACTCAGACCTGCTCGGGTTAATACATAAGATGCCTGCTCATTTATCAGTGTATCCAAATGTGCTTCAATCTGGAATAGAACATAGAGGACACATTTAAAGGAGTATGGGCTTTGATGGTAATTTTCTTGACTGTGATTCAATCCCAGTTATTTGTCACTAATATGTCTACAGGGTAAAAATAGGTAATAGAAAAGTCAGTCTTCCTAAAGGACAGGTGGAAATATTGTTACACTGAAGTGTAGTGGAAATTTGTGTGCTAGAGGAAAGTCTTGGTTGGACATTCTACAGCAATGATCAACTTGTTGGATTTCTCCAACTGGATATTCTCTGACCTTTCAAATTCAACAAAAATTTGTTGAGGCTACTTATAGTCAGCTCTTGTGTTCCCAATATGAAGCAATACATCTTCCCAAAACCTGTCCCTCCTCATAACCTCTCTGCTCCTACTGATGGAACTATCCAGGTGTTTTCTTTAACATTATCTGATTCTTTTTTCCTTTTTTTTTTTTTTAATAATAGTTTTTTATTTTTCAAAATACATGCAAAGATATTTTTCAGCATTCACCCTTGCAAAAGCCTATGTTCCAAATTTTTCTCCATTCCCCTACACATGTAATCCAATATATTCTAAACATGTGCAATTCTTCTACACATATTTCCACATTTATCATTCTGCACAAGAAAAATCATATCAAAAGGGGAAAAGTAAGAAAGAAAAAACAAGCATACAAATAACAACAAAAAGTGAAAATACAGTGTTATGATCCACATTCAGTCTCTATAGTCTTCTCTCTGGATGCAGATGGCTCTTTCTATAATAAGTCTAATGAAATTGGCCTGAATCAGCTTTGTTGAAAAGAGCCAGGTTTATTACAGCTGATCATCAACTGTTCTTTTTTCCCTCTTCAAGTATTATGGACAAACAACTATCAATTGCTTCCAACCCTAGACAATCTCTCCCATAAGTCTCCTCCCTTCTATGTCCAGTACAACTATCTGGATTTAGATTCTTATTACTGGTGCTTAATAATTTTTGGTTGGGTTCTTATTAGAGAAGGAAAAAAAATTAATGAAAAGATAAAGAACCAAACACTGTGATGGGTGATTGGATTTTATTGGGAATGGTCTAATTTCCCTTCTTTAAAAGTAGGCAGTAGCTGGGGGTGGAGGGTGGGGTTAGAGTTAGCTTCTTTCTTATTAGTTATGACAAAAGAAAAGAAAATATGAAGATTACTTGAAGGAACTAGAGATATTTCACTCTTGATAGAAGATCCCCTAAAATGTAACATAATAGCAGTACTTAAATATGTAAAAAGATGTCATGTGGAAGAAGAGTTTGATTTCTTCAGTAACACAATGGGTGGGAGTGACAAGAAAATTCCGGCTCAATATAAACTTTCTAATAGAAAATTTCAACAAAGGAAAAGAATGTCTCAAAAGTTTGCCTAGGTAAAAACTAGATGGCCACCTCTCAAGTGATTCTAGCATTAGATAGGAGAGTGGACTGGGTAATCTATAAGGTTCCTTTCAATTCTAAGCTGCTGAGAATTTATGATCAAATCATAAACAATCTGTGTCTGGTATGAAAGCACATCAGAGTAACATGTTTGAGAAAGAATAAAAATTAGGGCATCCTTTAGTAAATATAACTTATAAAATCTGGCATTCCATGTTTGGTTATACCTATCTCATTTGAAGATTTCTATTCATATTAATACATATACACATAGAAGTACCCGAATATTTTTAAAAATTGAATAAAAATGGAATTAAAAAAATTAACACATGAAAACCATAAAGGACTATCAAATCTAAAATAATAAACTCTAAATCTTATCCCTTAAATTATCTGAATAAATATTTATAACTCTTATAACAGTCAATTCCTTAAAACTCTATTAACTACCATCAAAAACCACTATTTCTAATTAGTTTTATAACTACATTTTATTATTTTATTTAATTTAGACGTCATAGAAAAGCTTAAGTGATAACCATTTGGTCTGTAGAACTAGTGTGAATGGTATAATAATTTCTAATGTTTTGCCTAACACTAGTTTACACTTAGATAAAAATATATCTGCTCTCTCTAACACCTCCTGTACTAGCTCCAGATCTTGAGAAGTACATCACATTATTTACAGTTCAGAGACTGAAATCTACATACTGATTATCTCTGTGCAATCAGAGAAGTTCTGTTCCGTTTTTCATAGTAAAATTCCGATCAAATGTGGAAAATACTTTTTTAATCTACCTATCTCTATGTTTGTATCAGAAAAAAAGATTTTATTTTAATCTTTAAAGTATTTAAAAACTCTAATTGGGAGAAACAATTTCCATTACATTAAGAAGTAATGTTGAGGAAACCAAATTATCACTCTTTGCTGATGATATGATAGTATACTTAGAGAACCCCAGAGATTCTACTAAAAAGTTATTAGAAATAATCCACATCTTTAGTAAAGTTGCAGGATACAAAATAAACCCACATAAGTCATCAGCATTCTTATATATCACTAACAAAACTGAACAGTTAGAGTTACAAAGATAAATTCCATTTAAAGTAACTACTGAGATCAACCAAATCATTTCTAATGGAGCAGTAATGAACTGAACTAGCTATACCCAGAAAAAGAACTCTGGGAGATGACTAAAAACCATTACATTGAATTCCCAATCCCTATATTTATGCACACCTGCATTTTTGATTTCCTTCACAAGCTAATTGTACAATATTTCAGAGTCTGATTCTTTTTGTACAGCAAAATAACGTTTTGGTCATGTATACTTATTGTGTATCTAAGTTATATTTTAATATATTTAACATCTACTGGACATCCTGCCATTTAGGGGAGGGGGTGGGGGGGGGGTAAGAGGTGAAAAATTGGAACAAGAGGTTTGGCAATTGTTAATGCTGTAAAGTTACCCATGTATATATCCTGTAAATAAAAGGCTATTAAATAAAAAAAAAAAAAAAAAAGATTCTAAAGGCAGAGCTCTTTTAACTATAAAAAAAAAAATAAATAAATAAAGTAACTACTGATTGTATAAAATATTTAGGAATCTATCTGCCAAGGGAAAATCAGAAACTTTAGGAGCAAAACTACAAAACAGTTTCCACACAAATTAAGTCTGATCTAACCAACTGGAAAAATATTAAATGCTCTTGGATTGGGTGAGCTAATATAATAGAGATGACAATATTACCTAAACTAATCTATTTAGTGCTATACCAATCAGACTCCCAAAAAACTATTTTGATGACCTAGAAAAAATAACAACAAAGTTGATATGGAAAAACAAAAGATCAAAAATTTCAAGGGAATTAATGAAAAAAAAATCAAATGACGGTGGCTTAGCTGTACCAAATCTAAAATTATATTATAAAGCAGGGGTTACTAAAACCATCTGGTATTGGTTAAGAAATAGACTAGTTGATCAATGGAATAGGTTAGGTTAACAGGACAAAACAGCCAATAATCTAGTGTTTGACAAACCCAAAGACCGCAGTTTTTGGGATAAGAATGCATTATTTGATAAAAATTGCTGGGAAAATTGGAAATTAGTATGGCAGAAACTAGGCATTGACCCACACTTAACACCGTACACCAAAATAAGATCAAAATGAGTTCATGACCTAGGCATAAAGAATGAGATTATAAATAAATTGGAAGAGCATAGGATAGTTTACCTCTCAGACCTGTGGAAGAGGAAGGAATTTATGACCAAAGAAGTACTAGAGATCACTATTGACTACAAAATAGAAAATTTTGATTATATCAAATTGAAAAGTTTTTGTACAAACAAAACTAATTCAGACAAGATGAGAAGGGAAACAATAAACTGGGAAAACATTTTTACAGCCTGATAAAGGACTCATTTCCAAAATATATAGAGAGCTGACTCTAATTTATAAGACATCAAGCCATTCTCCAATTGATAAATGGTCAAAGGCAATTCTCAGACGAAGAAATTAAAATTATTTCTAGCCATATGAAAAGATGCTCCAAATCATTATTAATCAGAGAAATACAAATTAAGACAACTCTGAGATACCACTATATATCTGTCAGATTGGCTAGAATGACAGGGAACGATAACGCGGAATGTTGGAGAGGATGTGGGAAAACAGGGACACTGATACATTGTTGATGGAATTGTGAACACATCCAGCCATTCTGGAGAGCAATCTGGAACTATGCTCAAAAAATTATCAAACTGTGCATATCCTTTGACCCAGAAGTGCTACTACTGGGCTTATATCCCAAAGAGATCATAAAGAAGGAAAAGGACCTGTATGTGCCAAAAAGTTTGTGGCAGCCACGTTTGTAGTGGCTAGAAGCTAGAAAATGAATGGATGCCCATCAATTGGAGAATGGCTGAGTAAATTGTGGTATATGAATGTTATGGAATATTATTTTTCTGTAAGAAATGACCAGCAGGATGAATACAGAGAGAATTGGCAAGACTTACATGACTGATGCTAAGTGAAATGAGCAGAACCAGGAGATCATTATATACCTCAACAACGATACTGTATGAGGATGTATTCTGATGGAAGTGGATTTCTTTGACAAAGAGAAGATCTAACTCAGTTTCAATTGATCAAGGATGGACAGAAGCAGCTACACCCAAAGAAAGAACACTGGGAAATGAATGTAAACTGCTTGCATTTTTGTTTTTCTTCCCCGGGTTATTTATACCTTCTGAATCCAATTCTCCCTGTGCAACAAGAGAGTGTTCGGTTCTGCACACATATATTGTGTCTAGAATATACTGTAACCTATTTAACATGTATAGGACTGCTTGCCATATGGAAGAGAGGGTGGAGGGAGGGAGGGAAAAAATTGGAACAGAAGTAAGTGCAAGGGATAATGTTGTAAAAAAAATTACCCTGGCATGGGTTCTGTCAATAAAAAGTTATTAAAAAAAAAAAAAAAAAAGAAGTAATGTTAACATTAATTTTACCTGAAATTGCAGCATTTCTAGACGTTTATCAGTAAATTCAAAAAGTGCTAATGTTGTCTTCATCATATACAAGGAGTTGACCATAAAAGTGGCCATGTCAGCTGTGCCTAAATTACTTGCTGATACAGTACACATCTGGAGCAAAGGATCTAAAACACATGATAAAACCTAAAAATTGAAAAGGAAATATATTTGAGAATTGTTTAGTTCACAAGCAAGTTTCTATGATCCTAGGCTGTGGGACTACAGAAACAGTATTTCAGTATCAATAAACAGAGAATGGAAATTATATAAGTTTGGAAGGAAAACTTCCAAAGATATGACATATAAAACTCAATATTTTTAAAAGTTAAATAATTGTATGGTTATTGAATAAACTTATCTTTTTAGTGACAACAAATTGACTTATTTTAGGGAAAACCAAATGATAAAAAGGTGCTATTAAAAAGTCTTTTGTTATATACATGCCATTAAATTGTAAAGAGAATATGCAATAGAAGTGCAAAATTAATAATTAAAAAGAATTGACAGCACACCTGAACAAAATCTGCTTGACGAGCATCTAATGGCACAACTGAAGAATCATGAGATGCCAAAACTTCACGTAATAATGCAAGTGTCTGACTTAGTGCAGAGCTTGGTCCAAGATCAGGTGGTGGGAGTTCAACCTGAAACATAAATTGCTCATCATTATTTATATTTATTCAGTAAACTTTAATGAATACAAAAAGATGTTAGCTCATGATAAAAATGGATTTTTTTAGATTTTAGATTAGCATGTTTAAGATTCACAATCTTAACATATCAATTATGTTATCTAAAATTTTATCAAAGCCACACATTTTGTTTTGAAATTTCCAACAATTAAAATGACAACTTTTAGATATCAATTTTTTATAGGTTACCATAGCCAAAAAAG
Source organism: Sarcophilus harrisii (assembly GCF_902635505.1). Classification (NCBI taxonomy): domain Eukaryota; kingdom Metazoa; phylum Chordata; class Mammalia; order Dasyuromorphia; family Dasyuridae; genus Sarcophilus; species Sarcophilus harrisii. The sequence goes on from NC_045428.1 coordinate 526,291,620, forward strand.
GTTCATTATCACTCAGCCTACTGGTGATATGTCTCTCCATGAGTGGTTATGCTTATGCTCAGAAAACTGATTCAGCTGATGCTGAGTGAAATGAGAAGGACCAGGAGATCATTATATACTTCAACAACAATACTAAATGATGATCAATTCTGATGGACGTGGCCCTCTTCAACAATGAGATGAACCAAATTAGTTCCAATCGAGCAGGAATGAATTGAACCAGCTATACCCAGAGAAAGAACTCTGGGAGATGACTATGAACCATTACATAGAATTCCCACTCCCTCTATTTTTGTCCGCCTGCATTTTTGATTTCTTTCACAGGCTAATAGTACACTATTTCAAAGTCCGATTTTTTTGTACAGCAAAATAACTATTAAGACATGTATCCTTATATTGTATTTAATTTATACTTTAAGATATTTAACATGTATTGGTCAACCTGCCATCGGGGAGAGGGGATGGCGGGAAGGAGAGGAAAAATTGGAACAAAAGGTTTGGCAATTGTCAATGCTGTAAAATTACCCATGGGCTATAATTAAAAAAAAAAAAGAAAAAAAAAACTGATTCAGTCTGTTTGCTAGGCAATTTGATCAACATAGAAAGAACTCTGAAGGAGAAAAGGGTAAAGGAAGTCATCAAAGGACATTAAATACCCCATTCCAGAAAAAGAACTGGTGACATGACAAGTGTGGGGAATGATTCATGGAAGACATTAGTGACTTGCCAGTACTTTTGTGATATTAGGGAATAATAAGGAAGGCCTCTACTGTTTTTAGATGGACTCCTTTGATGAACTCCTAGGAAGAAGAAAGACAGAGATGAAAGTCATACAAGATAGGTGAAAATGAATGAGTTGCAATCTTCATCATTAGAGGGAATGCCCAACTTAATGGGATCACAGATTCGTTTTGTACTTTTTGTACTTTTACAAAGTAAAAGTTTTGAGTACTATTAGACATAATAAAAATATTTTAAATTAAATTAAAAGCAGTTCCGTCTATTTGTTAAAAGAATAAAACAAACCATTAAGTTCCAGAAAACAAAAGATATGATGAAGAAAATTTCTATGAATTGCAGGCTAACATTTTATTTCTGTTTTCATGGGAAATGAAATGGTGTGCTATTTTTTTTTTTCACTCAGCACAAAGCATAAGGAAACACAGCAGGTCGTTTGATAAGTGGGAAAGCCAAGTGCAAAAGCCAATCAATGATCATCAGGCTGGGATATATTCCTTTCCTCATTTTATCCCAAAATACTCATTCACAGAGAATATAAGGTATGGCACAGGAAGACACAGTTAAGATATAAATGCAAGCCATGTCCAATGAATACAAGCACTTTCTAGCTGGCAGATATTCTAATGCTCTTTAGGAAGGAAATAAGAATACATTAAAAAGATGAATATTAATTGTGTAATGTCATCAGTATAATAGAATCCAGACTTTGGAACTAGCTAAAATTGAGATCTTAGATGTGTCAATAGAAGTTAACAACTTTGTTCCTGGTAGTATAAGAATATATATTTTACAAGATTAGGCATATAAAGAAACCCTAAAAGAATCTAAGTTAATGATGTAATTTGGGTATTAAAAAAGTGATACATAAGTAATCCCTCAAAGAAATTTACTCATAAGTAATGTTGATCCCTGGCAGGAGACAACAGGAAGATTTATAATATTGGCTTTATATGACAAAATATATACTGAAACACACACACACACACACACACACACACACTTTGTTAGTACTGCTTCTCCACAACTTTTAATAAATGAAAGCTTATCATCTAGATTAATACTAAGGAGAATAGATGGGTAATATAGTTAAAATCTGTTATAATGACATAATTTCAGCAATTAAGATAAAAAATTTAGTCTGTAATTTTCCTATTCTTCTAAGCTACAAGATGTAAAATACTGGTACTTGGAAACCAAAAACTCATCCCTATCTCCATTTATATCTAAATTTTCCATTATTAATCAAAAGAGAATAATCATAGAAATTTTGTAGAGTAGGAAAAGGAAAGTATAATGGAATTTCATTTTATTCCTTGACTTAAAATGAAAATGTGAAAAAAAAAATCTTACCAAAGTAAAAGCATTGTGTAAATGATCTGGAAGATAACTGCTATTTGAATGAAGCTCATCCAATAAACTGTCATTCTACAGATTCCTTCTATAGTCATATGCACTTATTATGTACCATTTTATATTACCAGTACCAATATCTGTGACTTAACATTCTTTATATTAATATTTGGGGACAGTCTTTTCTAAATTCTAACTTTGCAACCAGGTGGTTCAGTGGATAGAGCTCTGGACCCATCCATAGACAAGAAGACTTGAATCCAAATCCAACTTCATATACCTCCTAATTCTATGATTCTGGGCAATTCACTCAATATCTGTCTGCCTATGTTTCCTCATTTATAAAATGGGAGTACTAATAACACATGCTGCAGCCCAACAACTATGGGATGATCAAGTAAGGTAATATTTGAAAAATAATGAAAACTTTAAAGTACTATACAACAAATGCTAGGTATTATTATAATATCAGTACTCTTTACAACATAGGAAATTAATAAATATTAACTGAATTAATAAATGAGGAATCAAAAATGTACATGGTAGGAATGGTGGCATTTGAAATGGCTCTTTGATGCATGACATATTGGAATTCTCTTCCTGGATCGCTGACTTGTTGTGACAGAGAGGCTTCCATAGCTCAATGAAAACTATGAGTTATGATAAAAGATGATCCACTGGAGAAGGAAATGGCAAATCACACCAGCAGCTTTGCTAAGAAAACTCCATGGACAGCATTAAACTGCTAAAAGATATGATACTGGAAGATAAGCTCCTTAGGTTAGAAGGTGTCCAACATCTAAGTGAGAAGAGAAGGACTGGTGTGCTAAGGGCTAGGTGCTATAGGTCACAAAGAGACAACAATTGAACAACAGCAGAGTAGAAAGAGGCTTATTCTCAGAACCCAGTCTATACTGGTTTTATATCCTGGCTCCGACACCGCAGGATAGAGACCTTGTACAATTTACTTTTTGGTTTTAACATCTGTAAAACAGGTTTATTAATACTTCAAAAATGTACTTCATGGTGTTATTTTGAAGAAAATGCTTTGTAAATCTTAAAATTCAATTCCAACAAGAAGGAAAGGGATGGATATGACTAAAGAAATCAGGGTTCTAAATGAGTTGCTGTTTCTTGAGTTGGGGAGGGAATATGTGTAGAAAAGAGAGGATATAGTATGCTTTTAAGAATAATAATAATTATAATAAACAACTCCCCCACTGTTATTTCCATGTGCATGGTACTACTAAGATGCATTTACTATATAGAATAAGGTTCCTTAGAAAAATTTTTAAAAGTTCTAAATTCTAATGATGTTTTTTGGCTTTATATTAGTATTTCTAGATATACCTCTCCCCACATGCTTCCTTTCACTGATACTACTATTGTAACAAAGGGAAAAAAAATGTTAAATTGACATACTAACTAGCTTAATGTTATATGTAATATTCTATACCCATAGCCCACTACTCCAAACAAGAGAATTGTATTTTTCTCTATCCCTTCTATAGAGAAAAAGTTGGCCATTACAATAATGCCAAATTCAGTTTTGTCCTACTATTCCTGTTTATATAATTGTGTATATAGAACATATTGTTTCCCTCATTCTGCTTACTTCTCTCTAATTCACTTCATATAAATTATGTCACATTAGTCTGAACCTTCCATTGCACTCAGCACAATTTCTTTATCCATTTTCTAACCAATGAGTACTAATATTGCTTCGAGTACACTGCTGATACAAAAATCAATGCTATGAATATCTGACTGAGACTTTAGAAGAGTTAGAGATGATAAGTGATAAGTTTTCAAACTTACATCTTAAACTGGACCTACAGTCATTGTTTGTACATCTAGGTGCATATGTATGCATGAGTGTGTGTGTGTGTGTAAAAACAATAATAAAGACAGCTTACTAGATTCCCCTTTCTATATTTGAAAAGCCGTATTTCCAACAAGTATGGATTTGTTTTCATTAGCTGTACTTGCTTTTCATTTTTTATGAGGCACTGGTAGGTAGGGAGGAAAACTCCTGTTACCTCTGTATTCAGTTATGTTTTAGGTTATTTGAATATGGTTAATACTTGAAGGAAAAAAGAGCAGAATGAGCCTGGCTCACCCCATGGCTCATTTGATAAATGTATTAGACAAGCTCTTCTAGAGACAGGGTCCTACTCTCAAGGCCCTGACTGGACTCTAAAAGACTATCCTAAAGCCCAGGAACTCACTCTTCTTCACAGGTGGCCATTGGCTGATAAAAACAAAGCTTGCTTATAACCTGAATTTGTGATTTACCTCAACTTTCCTGAATCAATCTCCAAACTCTTAATCAAGACAGTAAAAAGATTAACATTTGCTCAGGGCCAGACAATTACTGGACCAGAATTGGCCTTAACACAGAGCACATGTATCAAATGGGAAATTCTGTATTAATGCAAACTTTTTAATGAACACATAAAGGAGAAGATACATTTTCTAAGAAGAAATCGTTTTCTGTCAAAATTTTTATTTTTTAAAGGCTATTCTTTTTGGTACTTCTCAACCTAATTAAAAATTATAGATATCAAAAACACCTTTTTTTCCATTTGTGAGAACTAAAATTTGTTTGCCTGTAATAAATTACATTTTTTGATACTTAATAAAGCTAGAATTTTGGAAGAGGAATTAAAGTCATTCACAAGAAACAGGGGAAAAGGACTGAGTGTAGATCATAACACAGTATTTTCACTTTTTTTGTTGTTGTTTACTTGCATTGTGTTTTCTTTCTCATTATTTTTCCTTTTGGATCTAGCTTTTCTTGTGCAACATAATTATGGGAATAGGTATAGAAGAAGTGCACATGTTTAACATATATTGGATTACTTGTTGTTTAGGGGAGGAGATAGAAGGAAGGGAGGAAGAAAAAAAATTAAACACAAGGTTTTGAAAAGTATCAATGCACATGTTTTGAAAATAAAAAAAGTTTTAAATAAAACAAAGAAAAAAACAAAGAGGCACAGATAGTCTCGAGGATGACTTGAAGGAAATCCAAACTAAGTGTAGGGATTTTTTTTTTTTTGTCTGTGGATTCAATATGGAAAAAAAAAAACAGGGTAAAAGAGAAAGCTGCAGATAATTTGGAAAATGAGAATATCAAGATCTGGAGAAACAAAAGAAAAAATTGGTAAAGTATTTGAAAGTATTGTGGACATGACCTCCATATGTATTTGAATGAAAACATTATAATCTATCTTTTATCAAATTAAAATCAAAATATCCTACAAATGAGTTTAATTCAACCAAGAGCAGGCTGTTTACAATATAATTAATATTCCTAATAAATCATTTCCTATTCATTTTCATATACTGCCCTAAGTTGTGATACTAATTAATCCTGAATAAATATTTACTTTAAATTGCTGTTCTTTTTCTCTGTATCTTTCTGCTTCATTCAAATAATGCATGTAAAAAATATTTGTCAGCCCATTATGTTCAAAACACTTTATTAGCTGCTGTGGGGAAAACAAAGGTAAAAAGGATAAAAAGCCTGCCTTTTACAAACCTTCCAAGTCAGGAGAGCAAAGTGAGAATGAGATATAAGGATATAAAGAAGATACAGAGTGCTGTGACAGTTTAGGAGAGAATAATTCTGGGGGGACAGAAATCAGGGAAATACATCATTTGGTATAAATCTTGCCAGATGGACAGAATTTTAAAAATCAGAGTTGATTAAGGTAAAGCATGAGCACAGGAAAGCGGAGTGCATCTCAGAAGAGGTATAGGCAGTTCAGTCTTGCTAAGGGTCTGAAGTCCATGAAAAGAACAGAGGAATATGAGAGGAGGTGAAAATCTAAGTTTATATCAGGTTAATGCAATTCAACAAATGATGAACACCTACTATGTGGCTGTTGTGAGTTTCATTGCCTTTATGGAGCAAGAGTAAGTTTAGTGAAACTGAACTGGATCTTGAATAGAATAATATATTCTAGAGTCAAAATTTCTTTTCTGATTTTTATTAAAAAATGTTCTAAATAAAAAAATAGGAAATTTCACATCCAATTTTATTTTTAATCTTTTAATTATACTACATTAAAATAATATAAACAATAATCTTAAGTGGGTATTACTCTTTAATTAACAGATTAATACTAGAAGCTTAAAATTAATTCACAGGAGACTTACATGAACTGATGCTAAGTGAAATGAGCAGAACCAGGAGATCACTATATATACCTCAACAACGATACTGTATGAGGATATATTCTGATGGAAGTGGATTTCTTCTACAAAAAGAAGATCTAACTCAGTTTCAAATGATCAAGGATGGACAGAAGCAGCTACACCCAAAGAAAGAACACTGAGAAATGAATGTAAACTGCTTACATTTTTGTTTTTCTTTCCCGGGTTATTTATACCTTCTGAATCCAATTCTCCCTGTGCAACAAGAGAACTGTTCGGTTCTGCATACATATATTATGTCTAGGATATACTGTAACCTATTTAACATGTATAGGACTGCTTGCCATCTGGGGGAGGGGGTGGAGGGAGAAAGGGGAAAAATCGGAACAGAAGTGAGTGCAAGGGATAATGTTGTAAAAAAAATTACCCTGGCATGGGTTCTGTCAACAAAAAGTTATTTAAAAAAAATAATAATTAATGCACAGAAAATTGCCACAGATAGTACTATGGAGTTGGAAAGTCTTTATACAGGTAATCAAGGAGAAATTTAAGAAAAAAGACACTAAAATTTGCAGCAGGAGGTGAATGCAGAATTAGCTAACATTGGGTTTCTATGCTTCTGGAGTCTTTACAATTCTTTCCCTCCAAACACCTCTACTGAGATATCTCACCATAACAGGACTGTGGAGAAACACTTATGAATAATGTTTTTGGGCATATAGCACCACACTGTATTTTTAAACGAGATTACAGGATCCAGAATGTACAATTTAGAGTAGAATAAAAGTTACTTAAATAAACATTTTGTGGTTCAGTTTTCTCATTTATAAAATGGTCAAAGAATTCTAAACACTTCATAAATCTATAATCTATAGATTAATGAATATATGGTTATTTTGTTTATGAATAGCAGAGATGGCAATAGTACATTACATTTGTTAAAATGCCAGCAATATTAGATATTACTCATCTTAGTAGTAAAGCTTATATACACACAAAGAAACAAATGGAGTGTTATGAAAGAACATGTTCATTTTCATATTCTTATTATTAAACTATAAAGTTTATTACTTATTTTCTTTCACTATCTATTAACTAATGAAAACAGTTGAGGAATATTTAGTCTTTTTTTTAAAAAAAAAAAAAAACTATATTTGGAAATTATCCAAATGCCTGAATTTGGGCAAGGTCTTGTAAAGATTATATTTTCATTTGATTTAAGAGCAAAATATTAATTCTGAATTTATAGCACATTTTTGTAGCAGTTGCCTGATAAAATGCAAAAGATTAAACTTCATTACAAATTATATGAAAAGTTAAAGCAAAATGAAAGTCTTGATTCACTTAGATTATTACCATATGTGAAAGGGAAAAAAAACCAACCCATAAATGTCTGCTTTTCTTCCCTCCAAATTTAGTATAGTGTTAAAATTAGTACCATGGTATGGTAGGTTTAAGAGAAACCTTTAATAAAAGTTGGAAATGTTTTATCCCTGCTTTTTCTTCCACATTAAAATAAATATACTCTTCATTTCCTTTTTGTTTGTTTATCTTATAGAATGATCAGATGTCCTTATTATTTGTAAGGTAGGTCTACATCACATAGATAAAATTAGGTTCAACAAATAGCAAAAGGTATTAAGAATTATAGTTTTCAATCACTTAACACATTAATTTGGCTACTGATATCTATGAGATTTTTATCCATTGTCCACACAACAAATAAATATAGCACTGAAGGAAGTGTACCATATTAACCCTGACATTTTCATTATAAATGAAACTAGAAGAAAGAAGGAAGTTGTGACTAAATGGAAAGATCACTCACAGGTTCTCCTTGCGAAAGATAAATAAATTTTAGCATCTATTCAGAAAGCAACAAGAAACATTGTTTCATCATTTCCTGAGTCATTTGATCATCTGGTGTTGCCGTTCTCATGATAAGTATTTGCAAAAAGATCATTAAAATAATTGTAGCTTATGCACCAACATCTGTTTCAAAGGAAGGGAATGAGGGAGGAGGAGGAGAAGGAAAATATAGATAAGGAATGAGGAATGAGAGGCCAAAGACTTATTGACTACACACTCTTCCACCTACATATCATCAATATTTCCATTATGAAAAGAATTAGGTGGCACTAAATATGATGAACATTGAATAATATTTTAAAAAATTAAATAATATTTCAACAAAGAGGAAAATGATGATAGAGTTGTCATTCCCAAATCAGCTAGCAATCTGTATAGATCACCAACTTAGTAGAAGATCAAAACTGATACAAAACTAGAAGAATAAAAATGGGGGGAAAAAAAGTGACTTGACCTAATAAAACAAGCTATTGATGCTAAAAATAAGATAAGTACCAATTTATTATAATTTCACAGAGAATTTAATGGAAATAAATCAATAAGTCCAAGACATAAAGGACATACAAAAATGCTTTTGTTAGGAAATACCTGATTTACTTGCTGAGTGGAAAGTATGGCTACATCCTTGGACAAAAACAGTTTATGATATAAATTTGTTTGTAAAATCTTACAGAAAAGGAAAGTGGAAAGTTATGAATAATATCTCATAAAATGGAAAAAGAGTGGCAGGTAAAACTCTTAATGCAAAGAAAACTTGTTAAAAGCTCCAACTAAGTAATTATCTTAAGAGCATTTACAGAGGAAAGTAGAAATATGACAACAAATGGAAGAAGAAAACAAATCTGCAAAGATTTTCATATCAAACTTAAAAAACTTTCAAGGATAGCAGAGTTACCACATTTGAACACCAATATCTGTCTAAGATTTAGTTATGAGAAGAAGATTTAATTCTGAGAGGACAAAGATGGAAAAAGTACACATAGAGGAAATCTGTGTTAGAGGTGATGTAATTGTGAGTGTAGAAAGGTCAAATTCTGAGGAACCTAAAAATACTAAAAGGCATGAAAACACATCTAGGACTTTATTATTTTAAACAAAAGCAGCCAAAAGAATATCAGTAACTACTAAATCATGTGCTAATTTCCCATCTATACATAATTTTTATGAGAATAAGGTATATGAACAAAAGTTATATCTGATTAGAACAAGTAAGACTTTTATAAAGAATATTCCACAATCTTATTTACCAAAAAGTTGGTTTAAAGATGTAACACCTCTGTTCCTTTTGTTGACTATACCCAATGTTTGAGTTGCTCTGCTAGAACATAAGAGACTCTTACTAAATGCTTAATGATTGATTGACTAAAAAAAGTTTTGCTAAACTATCCACAAAGGAAAAACAAAATGAACAAAGAATTACTATTGTTCACATTCTGATGTTCAATAAAATGGGACAATCCTACAGAGTTTATACAGTAATATAATTATCATCAATAAATGAAAAGTTATTATAAAATATCTTATCAAAGATGTATCAAAGAAGCATACAAAAGAAAAGGGAAATGGATTATTTATGTGGAAAGGCTGAAGGATAAGCAATGACAGGCTAAAATATATCGTAAGCATCAGGTGAAAGAGAGAAAGATTCGGTAAATTCATTATATGTTCTCACAAGAATTAATCCAAGGACATGGACCAGAATCATACATAATTGTCAAGCAAATTCAAGGATTGTAAATTGCATTGTTGGAGGGAATACCAACAACAAACAGTTCACAGATGAACTTGGATATCTAAGTCAAAATCCTACTTAGGAATTTAAAAACAAAGAATAGGCAAGTCATTTGCTTTTGATTTTGCAGCAACTATGAGATTCCATGTCTATACTTCATTGCAAAAGTTTCAATGGTACACTGCACCTAATTTTAATCTTTATCTTTTAGTACTTCATTTACAGTTAAATTGAACCCAATTTTAAATTTGATTGTCTATAAGATGTCAAGATGTCAGCCTTGTAAATAAAAAGGACACCTAGAGGCCTAGCTGTACCAGATCTAAAATTATATTGTAAGGCAGCGGTTACTAAAACTATCTGGTACTGGCTAAGAAATAGACTAGTTGATCAATGGAATAGGTTAGGTTCAAAGGACAAAACAGCCAATAACTTTAATTATCTAGGTTTGACAAACCCAAAGACCCCAGTTTTTGGGATAAGAATGCATTATTTGACAAAAATTGCTGGGAAAATTGGAAATTAGTATGGCAGAAACTAGGCATTGACCCACACTTAACACCGTACACCAAGACAAGGTCAAAATGAGTTCATGATCTAGGTATAAAGAATGAGATCATAAATAAATTGGAAGAGCATAGGATAGTTTATCTCTCAGACCTGTGGAAGAGGAAGGAATTTATGACCAAAGAAGAACCAGAGATCACTATTGACTACAAAATTGAAAATTTTGATTATATCAAATTGAAAAGTTTTTGTACAAACAAAACTAATGCAGGCAAGATTAGAAGGGAAACAATAAACTGGGAAAACATTTTTACAGTCAAAGGTTCTGATAAAGGACTCATTTCCAAAATATATAGAGAATTGCCTCTAATTTATAAGAAATCAAGCCATTCTCTAATTGATAAATGGTCAAAGGATATGAACAGACAATTTTCAGATGATGAAATTAAAATTATTACTACTCATATGAAAGTGTTCCAAATCACTATTGATCAGAGAAATGCAAATTAAGACAACTCTGAGATACCACTACACACCTGTCAGATTGGCTAGAATGACAGGGAACGATAACACGGAATGTTGGAGGGGATGTGGGAAAACAGGGACACTGATACATTGTTGGTGGAATTGTGAATACATCCAGCCATTCTGGAGAGCAATTTGGAACTATGCCCAAAAAGTTATCAAACTGTGCATACCCTTTGATCCAGCAGTGTCTCTACTGGGCTTATACCCCAAAGAGGTACTAAAAAAGGGAAAGGGACCTGTATGTGCCAAAATGTTTGTGGCAGCCCTGTTTGTAGTGGCCAAAAGCTGGAAAATGAATAGATGCCCATCAACTGGAGAATGGTTGAGTAAATTGTGGTATATGAATGTTATGGAATATTATTGTTCTGTAAGAAATGACCAGCAGGACGAATACAGAGAGGATTGGCGAGACTTACATAAACTGATGCTGAGCGAAATGAGCAGAACCAGGAGATCATTATATACCTCAGCAGCGATACTGTATGAGGATGTATTCTGAAGGAAGTGGATTTCTTCAACAAAGACAAGATCTAATTTAGTTTCAATTGATCAAGGATGGACAGAAGCAGCTACACCCAAAGAAAGAACACTAGGAAATGAATGTAAACTGCTTGCAATTTTTATTCTTCTTCCCAGGTTATTTATACCTTCTGAATCCAATTCTCCCTGAGCAACAAGAAAACTGTTCGGTTCTGCACACATATATTGTATCCAAGATCTACTGTAATCTATTTAACATGTATAGGACTGCTTGCCATCTTGGGGAGAGTGGAAGGAGGGAGGGGAAAAATCGGAACAGAAGTGAGTGCAAGGGATAATGTTGTAAAAAATTACCCTGGCATGGGTTCTGTCAATAAAAAGTTATTAAAAAAAAAAAAAAAAAAAAAAAGACACCTAGCGTGTGAATGTTCAAAGACAGACCAAGGAAAAAAAAGAAAGGTACTTGTGATAAACTTTTTGGAAGAATTCTTAAAGTTTATCAAATATTTTTTATATTAAAGCTATCAATGACTTTGGGGAAACATACAGGGATGATTTTTTTTTAAAAAAAGAACTACTGTTACCATTTACTATTTACCTTGTTACTATGTTACTATTCATCTTTGGCCATCTGCTAAAAAGAGATGTTAAATTTATGTATCTGTGACAGGAAATGACTTCTGAAACTGACGTTAAATCAGCGTGCAAATCAACCAACAAGCATTTATGTACAACCACTATTCTACATTGTAAGGACAAAAAGGCAAAGAAAAAACAGTCCTTCCCTTCAAGGAGCTTCCATTTTCACTGGGGAGACACATGATAGATAAAAGATGATTTGGGGAGAGGTAGCAGTTGAGGGTAATCAGGAGAGCTCCATATAAAAGGTAGCCCTAGAGCTGAGTCTTAAAGATGATAAAAAAATGAAAGGATATGAATTTGAGGGATGGAACTTTTTTTACCTTTCCACTACTATAATCTTTCACTCGCTGAAACCTGGCTCCCTCCTAATGACAAAACTTCTCTGAACACCCTTTCCAGTTCTAGATATACATTGGAAAACTTCTTGATCCTCATTCTTCTTTCAGGCTCCTTCTCTCCCTTCAACATTCAGTATTTTCTCCTCATTTGAGACTTATTCGCTCTATATTTAATACTTGATCAAGATTCTGGTAGCTGTTATCTATAGTTCTCCAGGGTACCTCAATGAGTTCAGTGCCTGTCTCCTGGTTTTTCTGTGTTTTCCTTCTCCTGAAGCCACACTTGGAACATCAACATGCATGCTGACACCCTTTCAAATACCTTCATTTCACAATTCCTCAACTTACTCATTTCTCATAGCATATTCCTCCACTTCACCTCAGCTACACACAGAGAAGATAAGGAACTCAAGGTGACAGTGTAGAACTGAACACATGGGTGATGACAATATCAAGGAACTCTGAAGTTTCCTTATGTTAACATAATCTGTTTTCATTCCATCTTTCCTTCTGTCTTACAATCCTAAATCCTGTTCTTTTTGCTCCCTGGGCCTTCGAATCCCTCTACCTCCAAGTTCTTTCCCCACACCATCACTGCTGCCCTGGCTATATTCTCCCCCCCTGCCCATACCGAACCTTTGGGACATCGGTTCCATCTCTCTAGTCCCTCATTCTTCTATACTACTGCCAATCTTGCTTTGAGCCAAGCCACAGTCTTGGCTAACTTTCAGCTTCCTGTTTTCACTCCTACTCATGGACAAACCTAGAGAAAATCATAAATCCATGCTAATGGGCCCACTACAAATTTATATCATTACACAATCTTTTAATCTAATTTGATCAATTCTTTAACCTTCACTACAGCAGCCTTTCTAATGCTTTTCATTACTCCTCAAACCTCCCAAGGTCCCTACTTTACCATTCTCTATGCTAAGAACTCTGCTTTATAGAAAAAATTCAGGCCATTCATCAAGAATTCAGTTGGGCTATTAGGTGACACAATAGATAAAACACTGGCCCTGGAGTGCAGAAATCTTAAGTTTAGATCCAGCTACAAATACTTAGTTGTATCACATAACTTTTTTTGTCTCAGTTTCCTTAACAATAGAATAGAGATAATAGCTGCAACTACCTCTCAGGGCTATTATGAGGAACAAATCAGATTATTTTTGTAAAGTGCTTAGCCCAGTGCTTGGTGCAAAGCAGGTACTACATAAATGTTTTATTTCCTTCCTCCCTTCTCCCAGAAGAGTTTCTATTTCTCCCCTTCTTATCGTCTCATAACTCAGATCCTTTCTATCACCATCTCTGCCATGAAGAAGTGACCAATTCTTCTCTTTGTCAAAGTTAACCTTCTTTCAACACAATGACTTCAGTCTATCCCATCTTCTCTTACAGATTTCCCTATCATCCCACTCTTGCATTATAATTTCAATCTCTCTATCTAATGGCTTCTCCCCTATTGCATACAAACCATGGTCAACCACTCACCGAAAAAAACTCTCACTTTTGAACTATTGTCGCTTATCTCACCTCTTTTTTGTGGCCAAATTTCTTGAGAAGTTTACCTATTATTGGTGCCCCAATTTCCTTTTCCCTTATTCTCTTAACTCTATATTTTGAGTTCCTCACCTTATCATTCAACTGAAGTTGTTCTCTCCAAACTTACCAGTAATCTTTTAATTGTTAAACCTAACAACCTTTATCATCTTCACTCTTTTTGTTCTCTTGGTAGCCTTTGACAATTTTATCATACTCTTCTCCTTGATTCTCACTCATATCAAGGTTTTCATTAAACTCTCTCCTGATTTCCCTCCCACTTTTCTGACTACTACTTCTTAGTCTACTTTGCTAGATCTACATCCCACTAATCCTGGCTGTCCCTCAGGGCTCTGTCTTGGGGCCTCTTCTCTTCCCCCTCCATACTATTTCACTTGATCTCATTATGTCTCATGAATTAAACTGTTAACTGCTGATCATCTTGAGATCTACTTATGTAGCCCTAATGCCACTTTGAGCTCATATCATATCATATCTCAAAATGCCTAGTGAACGTCTCAAATTAGAAGTTTTAAAAGATTTCATTGGGGCAGCTAGGTATCACAGTGGATAGAGCACCAGCCCTGAAGTCAGGAGGATCTGAGTTTAAATTTGACCTCAGACACTTAACACTCCCTAGTGTTAACAGCTTCGTAGCTATGTGACCCTGGGCAAGTCACTTGACCCTAATTGCCTTAGCAAAAAAAAAAAAAAAAAAAAAATTCTTCTAAAAAATTCAAATAAGACAATTCATGTATTACATAAATAACATATTGACACATTTAAATCAATAATTCAAAGACATACCTTATCCATTAGTTTACTTGCATGAAGACTCAAGCTATTGAAGAATATTTTTTTGCTTAGCAAATGCATTTCTTCAATGGTGGTCAATAATGTGGTTGCACTGTTTCCTACAATACCACTGAAAAGCAGAGTATTTAGTCATTTTCACAAAGTAGTGATGGACAATGTTCAGCTATCAGAATATCAGATGCAATTTTTTTTTTAATTGTATATAATATAATAAAGATGTAAAAACTAGGAATGCAGAGTAAAAAATCAAGGAAAGACTTTTTTTATTATTTAAAGATGACTAAAACTATGGTGATCACTTTCCTTAAATATTTTATCAAAAAAGGCCTTAAATATTTTATATTATCCTTTATGCAAAAAAAAAAAAATTGTGTATATCCTTTAACTCCTTAATTTATCAAAAATTAAAAAAAAAAGACAATTGGAGCTTTGTCAAAAAATAGGAAAAAAAATACTACTAAGCATCAAACTTTTTGCATTTTAGGGGTACAGTATACCCTGCAATTCCAGAGAATATTACTTGCTCTAAGTTTAAAAAAGCAAAGCTGTTAAAATGACACATTTTTCATTTTTAGTTATCAATGAATAAATGCACTCACTAAGTATTGATAAGATATAGTGACTTCACTATTTTAGAGCATTAAGAGTGGACTAACTATCCATCCATAACAAAACTCTAAATCTCTGACACTTTACCACAGTACTCTAAAACTGGAGACAGTTCATGGTTATTTGGTTTAAGGAAAAATGAGCTAGTTAAGCAAAGGGAAGGTTAGGTTCCATATTCCTGCACTACTACTGGCATGTTCAGCAATTTCTTTTCTTCTATACATAAAGGTAATAGCCTTTAAAACAACAATATTTTTAATCTTTAAGAATATACCCTTTGTATTGACATTTGAAGGTTCAAACAACTTCGTTGGCTATCAATATCTGATTATTTAAGAAATTACAATTATTTGTTTCACCATTCTAGCATAATATTTATGTGTAACATTTAATTCTTTATGACAAATTAGATGGGCTGAATTTTAGATTAAGACAAAAATATAACCTGACATTTAAAAACAAAACCAAAACATTATAAAGGTGTCCTGCTATATAATATATAAAGAGTTTTGTAAAATATCATATTAATTTTACTTATTATTATCATGTGGTTGATTTCACCAATTTGAAAATATAAATTTATATGGTATTAGAACTTAAATTTTATGTAAAGGGGGGATTTAATCCAAATTGTAAGTGATCTAATTACATTCAAGAAGTAGTACAAGAGATATTGTTAAGGAAATGTGTTATTGGGAAATCATGGTCAGGTAATGCAAGTGAAATATTATAAATGCATAATCATTAAGTTCCACTCTTATCTTCAATGTGTAAATGGAGTAATGAAGAGATCCCAACATTGTGTTAGATGGATCCTTTTTTAAAGACCTACAGGAGAACCTGCTAGTCAAGAATTATACAAGGTGACAAAGGCCACTACATACATGAGATACATGGGATATGTGCTAATGGAAGAAATACCCATGTTGATGACAATTACAGGCATATTTCAATAGTTACAAAGTACAGTGATTTTACTTACCTAATTGTATGGTGATAAAATTTAAGAAGATTGGAAATTTTATATAATAAAACTGCCCCAGGCTCAGCAACTATTACTTGTTCAATTCGGACCTGTTGAAATATTAAAAGAGCAGAAAGGTGCATGTTTTCTAAAGATACAACTTTATATCCTTAATAATTTACATTATAAAATAACATTGAGAAAAGTGAATGTCATATTTTAAAGTTGTAGAAATAGAATGGAAACTTGAAATAATTTGGAGGATACTAAGGTATGAAGAAGGGAAAAAAAGCAGGTGTACTTCATAATGATTGCATTCTCTACAGAATTTGGTGTGAGACTGTTGTTGCTAGAAATAGCAATACAATGAGATCATTTCATGGATTAGCACCAGAACACACTGGATTTCAATTCAACAGTGAATAGCAAAAGCAGCTGCTAAATCCCTAAACTACAACAGATGATCATTGGCAATACATTACAGTGACTCCAAATATCTGGAAATTATGAAAATATTTTTGCCCTGTAATTATTACACCTGATTCCTTCCTTCTTCCTGTTAATAATGACTAATCAGAGATTAGGGAAATGCATGTACCTGAAATTAGCAACATTATTTTCCCAATAATTGTAGGATTATCGATATAAATTAAGACAGGTCAAAATTTACCTCTGTATCAAGAAGTTGTCTCTGACCTCCTCTAGAATTCTAATCCATAATGTTCTTTTCCTTATATTTCATTTCTTCAAATTTTGAGTAAAATCTATACCAGATAAATTTATACTAGTATCACGTGCTGGTTTATTTGTCATTATTATATAGTTTCCTATATGGTTGTGCTTTGTCTTCCTAACAAGATAATAAATTCTAGGACATTTACATAAATACATATATATATTTATACACATATATCCATATGTATGGATACATATACTTGTGTATGTATTTTTACATATATCACATATTAAGAGTTTTAAGCACAAAATATTTAGCAAATGCTAACAGATGTTGAAATGCATATAATATTAGGTAACTGTCAGAGTACATGTCATACTCTAAACAAAAAGAGATCACTTAAAGTTAAATGTCATATATGTATTTATGATCTTATACAAAGAGATAGCTCAAAATTATTTGTTAGGGAAATGCTACTAACTCATATTAATGAGGTCATAGGATTGATACATTTACTACTGGTAATATGCAATTGTAACATAAATAAGCATCATAGAAAGGCTGGGGTAATAAGATGCATTTTAATTTTTAAAATCATTCTTTCCATAGTTTAAACCTAAACTAATTTCTCTTAGAAACCGTGGCTAAGTGTCTGTACTGATATTCATGACTGATTTACACTGTGATACATTTTAGAAAAGTGATATTTTAAAGTTTGGTCTGTTATATTCAAGCTCACAACCAGTATTATGTTAATGTTCACAAGTACAATTTGGCCTAGCAAGTTTATAGTAAGAATCTGGCTATGTGAAAACCAGAATTCTTAAGATTTCTAAACACTTCTAAACTGGAACTAGTATCCCACAACTTCCCCAAACCCCACTCCTTCTTGCCAAGTTTTTGATGGCAAAGAAAAGCACACAGCAACAATGAATATACTGTGATAATTAAAAAAATCAAACCTAATGTGCTATGGTACTTTGGCTGCCTCAGAGGATTTTATAGGATTTAGAGATGGAAGTAAGCTTGATGATTTCCTGGTTAAACACCACCTCTAAGAAACAAGGAATCTAAAGCTGAAAATGGTAAGGTGACTTGTCCAAGGTCACAAAACAATAATCGATAGAGCTGGGATTCAAACCAGGACTTCTGGGTTCAGATCAACTGCACAAGTGAGAGTTCACCCTACCTAAAATTGGTTAGTCTACTACATGAAAGGAGGTTCTGGCTGCTGAAATCTGTATACATCCAGCCTTTCATGCAAAAGAGAGAATAAAAAGGAAAAGTTAAAAAAAAAAAAAAACTGCGGGAAGAACAGTGGAGATTAGAAACTAAGGGGGTCACTAGGAACAATAAGCAATAGAGATAAGACAGTAGTTTTCAGTAGAGATAAGAAACAAAGATCAGTAGACAAAAGAAGCTGTGATAGGCTGAGTCACAGATCTCTCAACAAAGAAACAATAACACACACACACACACACACACACACACACACACACACACGCATACTATTCTTGGGAGACAAGTCACCATCATGTTATATTACAGAATTCTTAGTGATAAAATTGTTTATGAAGTTGGAAAGATCTTAGGAATATCTTGTTTACTTTGTATTTGCTCTTCTTATTACCAAGTAGAAAAACTGCTTTTCTCTGATAAGTAAATGAGTTGGCTTTTCTTGACTTTATTCTAATATAGTTTCTCAAGATAATTCCCTGTGTCGTCAACATTTTGATTTCCTGCTTTTGTTTTGTTTTTCATAGGATATGTACCCCAAATTTTAATTTTTGATTTATTATTTTTTAAAAGTTTAATTGAGGCTTTGTTTTTATATCAAAATCATCTCAGAATTTCCTGCTCTTGTCCCTAACTCTACCCCACTTTGTACTTAACCTTTTAACAAAGAAAGAGGTTAAGCAAAAATATCCAATACAATCATTACATCTAACAAAATATTATCAATATATTCAGACCTAGCTATAGACCATTGCTGTTTTTCAATTGTTCAGAGTTTAACTTCTTTTGAGTGACTTGTTAATTTTTATACAAGTGTAGTTTTTGTGTTATATTGTCCTTTGTTTCTTACTTAAATAGTTTTGAGTTAATTGATTAGAAAGTTCCTTCCAATGATAGACTGCATCCCATTCATACCTGTTTATTCTTTTCATTTCTTTACACACAGTAATATTCCACTACATTAATATATCAAGGATTTTCTAAATATTCTCTAATCATTATATATATATATATATATATATATATATATATATATATATATATATATTGGTTCTAATTCTTTGACCTCCTCAAAACATGCTGCCATGAACATTTTGGTTTTTAGTGAATAATTCTAAATGTCAATCATGAATAATTCTAGAATAATGTTTGAGTAATTAATAATTGCACCAACAGTACATAAGTGTGCCTGTTTTCCCATAGCCCCTTCAACAATGATTTACTTATTGTTGTCTCTGATAAAACGGGAAGTGTAAGGTGAAAACTCAGATTTGTTTTAATCTGCATTTCTTTAAATATTAGTGGGATAGGTTATATTTCTATATAATCATAATATATGCAATTCTTCTAAATATATATATACATAATATATGCAATTCTTCTAAAAAGCTATTCATATTCTTTGACTATACATCAATGCCTTAATGTTTTCCCAGCCCTTATTAAATCCAGATATGACAATACAGAGATATGATAAATTAATCCCACTGAATTTCAACAGATTAAGATATTTAGAGAAACGTTCTCAATATTTTGGTGTTCTGTAAAGAATTTATGGAAAAATGTATTCAAGAATTTGTATAGAATGAGAAGGTATGGGTAGGTTACAATCTTCACGGATGAAGAGCATTTTCACATTACTAAAGTGAAATATTCATCAAATTTATCTAAAATTGAATCACTCATACATCATGGAATTGCAAGTTTAATAAATATAGAGAATTTTAAAGTACAAAAAATACTATGAAAATAGAAAAATTACTATCAATATAAACTGGGATAAATGATTAAGGACTAAATACATTAAAAGAAAAAGAAGATATTACTTTTATTTCAACTGGTTGAGATAGTACACTGATAGTATTAGAAATTCACATATGATAATGCAGTATAAAAAAGTTCCTAAAATAAGGAAGGCAATACAATCTATGAGCATCATATAGGAATGAAGGATATAATAATTTTTAGGTCACTAAATATATAATAAACAATTTAATTTGAAGTAAACTTCTGCAAACATCTGCTGGATATCCTCTAGAGTATGTAAGAAATGCCATAATGTCACATGGAAAGATTTAAAGTTCTTTCTCCTCTGAAAAATCTCCTCAAATAGGGAAATAAGAGGAGTAGCTCTTTTTTCATTTTATAATAGAATGTATTTTTTACTGTCTATGTAACCTTTTAACACGATATATTAAAATTTCCTGAGGAGACATTGTGACATCTGACATCTGCATAAGTAGATATCCAGATTTAGAAACTCAAAAAGGATAAAGTGGAATGCAAGTATTTAAATATATTTTTAAACTGAAGGCTCCGGGGTGCAATTTTTTATTTAAGTAGTATCAGTTACTTTATACGTGCTTAACATTAATAAGACCTTTCATTGTTTCACTACATTTCTTTATTCAAAGTGTTTAGAAGGATTCACAACAAGCCTTTAAAATGGAAATCCAAATGAATAAGGTAATATATTACTTATTAACTCCAATAACTAAAAGTCTTATTTGATAATAATTAGAAAATGTTATTTAATCCAATTCATTTAAGTCAACATAGATGAAGAAACTAGCACTTAATAGGGAACAGAGAACTAAGAAAATGTTTAAATTATAAACAAAAGAGATTTTTTAAAATTACATTTTTCCTATCTTTTTCTTATCTTTTATTGTTCAGATGACCACTGGAGGGAACACAGAAAGCAATATTTATTAGGGCCATGAGATATATGAAAATCAAACTATAATGTAATAACTGCATGCTAGCCAAATGATCATATATTTAATCATCCTTTTATTTCTAATATATATATATATATATATATAAATATTCAGCTGTTGTAAAGTATATTATGAGACAATTATCAAAAAAGAAAATAGCACTACTGCTATCTCAAAACTATAGGAAAAGGCAGAGAATTACAGAAATTAATTTTTTAAATAATTGCTGCCAAGGTTATCATGAACAGACTCTGAATTTCTACCTTTCTATGTATAAAATGAGAAGACATAATCAAGCAAAAAAAAAAAAAAAAATCAAAGAATGCAAAGCATGATTAAATGTTACCAGCCAAATGAAATCATTTTACATTTGGACTGATCATTTAAACTCATGATAAATATGTACAAATAGGAACATAATCTATCTCTGTTTTAATGAAAATAGAATTAAAAAGGTAAATGGCATAGGAGATGAATTTGACCTTAGAATATTTTCACAAAGAAAACATAGATCTAACTTGTCTAAGGTCATGTAAATATAAAGGAATGGAGCCAAGGTTCCCAGAAAATTTCTTAAACTTTAACAGACAGTATTAGTGGTCTCAAAAATAGTTGCATTTTCCCAACCCTCAATATCACTCTGAATATAACAAAAATAGTAATTTATTAAGTTCAACATTTTAAATATTCAAGTTAGGAAAATTTCTCCTTTCCCTTCCAAGGAGAAAATAAACAATTACAAAAATGCATTGTTATTTTTTGCTACATATATATTCTTATTTAATGAAACTGGTTTTTACAAAATTTAAATTATGGAATTAAAATTAAATCAACTGAAACAAAGCTATCAATTAAGTGAAATCTAATCTACTGTCCTGATCCAAAAGTACATGAAAAAAATTACCTTTAGCGGTCTGCAGACTCCTTCAGTGATATGTCCAACTATTTCTTGAATGTTTTCTTCTACACCTATAGTTGTAGAGGAGAAGCCATCAGTGATATTTGCTTCTTTATATGCAAGTACTTTATATGTGATGCCAAAATTTTTCTAAAATTTTCAAATGTATTGAAACACTTGCAAAAATACAGAACTAACCCAACTGACTGATGCCACTATCAAGCACCTAAAGTTATCATATTTATTTTTATTAAATTCTCAAGTATTTGGATATCTTAATTTGTTTCAGATCTTGTATCTGTGTATTCTTCCTAATTTATATCTCTGTATTATGTGATTGATGAGTTCAAACTTATGTACATTTTTTTTTGTGAGAGGAAAGAAAAAGAATAAACAAACAGTTTGAAATAAAATATTAAGCTAATATAGATACTGTATGATTATTTTAAAAGTTTTCATTTGATAAAGCTTAGAATTATAATCAGAAAAGTAAGGAACATTTTATATGTTCTTAGAATACAAAACTTTTAAGTATTTCCTTTAGGAAATAAAACTTGTTTCAAAATTCCTTTAAATCAACTACATATGTGCTATTAAAATCAAGGGAGTAACATTTTTAGTGCTATAATAATAATTCATTGAAGGCCTTTAGACAGGCTACTTGACCTCAATTCCCTTATCTATTACTATTTTCTATTTGCAAACATACAGTGATACATATAAAAGGAGATATTTAATAATCAATTATATTAAGCACTGTGTTCATCTATTACTAGAAACTATCAAAAGAGGAGTTCAAAGAGAATGGGGAGATCTGGGTAGAAAAATAAAAAAGAAAGGATTTGAATTGAAAGAGAAGACTAAAAAAAACTTAGCAATTTGGAAAAACAATGTTAACAAAAATAGAGATATGGGAATGAGCATGTGAAGCATAAAAGACATTGAAGAAATAGAAAAACTGGAATAAATGATAGAAGTCAAGGAATTATGAGAAATAATTTTTTTTTTTGTAAAATAAGGCTAGGTTATGGAAGACATCAAAAGGCATAGAGAGCAAATTGAAATCAATCTGAAAGGCAATAGGAAATGGGGAAACACTATGTTTTTAACCAGGGAAATGACATAAAACCAAAATTATAAGATTAGTCTCCAAGTAGATAAAAGCAGAGGATGAAATTTTTTTTTTAAATGGAGGCAGAAAGATTAGTTAAGAAGCTATTTTCATAAGTAATGAAAGACGATTTTACTAGGGTGTTTATAATGGCAATAGACAGGAACTTAATAATACTCACATTTACAACTAATCAATGTATGAGTATCTGTGACATTACCTTGTATGGTTACCATTTTTAATAATGCCTCAAGGTGTTCTTTTTCAGAAGCAGTAGCTTGATGGAGCCAAGCCAACATGTCTCCCACATACCTAATAAAAACATTTATAATTAAAGATCCCTCCTACAAAAATGCAGGAGAAAAAAAGCATTTGTTCTGCTTTACTGTCATTGTACCTCAAAGGATCATGAGAGTGCATTTCAATAGGTCGAGGGGTTCCTCCTGGACCACCTCTTGTAAGAGCATCAATAAATCCACGAACAACTGTACTTCTTCGAGCTGTCCCAAATTCATCTAAGGTATACCTAGAAATAGAGAAATATCAAGACCAACTTGTAAAAAATGTTTTATTTTACTCATCATATATTACTGTTTATGTCATTGTTGATTTGGTACTCTGTAAAAATCAATAACATTTTTTTATTTTTGGCTAAGGCAATTGGCATTAAGTGACTTGCCCTGGGTCACACTGCTAGGAAGTGTTAAGTGTCTAAGCACAGATTTGATCTCAGGTCCTCCAGACTTCAGGGCTAGTGCTCTATCCACCACGCCACCTAGCTACTTCTCAATAGCATTTTTAAAAAATGAAATTTATTTATAAGATTATTATCACTGTGCAGTTTCAAAATATGCAGACAATTTTGTTTGTTATGAGAAAAAAGAATGTAAGAGAGCAGTGAAAGTGACACACCAAGTCAGAAATTAAGAAAATAGTTGCCTATATTAATACTTTCTAATCAGGAACAATCCAGACATGTTATTTTTGTTTTTACAAGATAAACAGTATTAGCACTCTCGAATTAACAAAATACCATAAAAAATTAATTACCTTAAATATACTATAATCAATATGCATTATAGAGTCCACATGAAAAACTGCCATCATATAAGAAAACAATTGCTTGGGGCATAAAATATTAAAATGTTTCTTCATTTTAACATCCTGTTCACATCAATAACCAAAACTTATTCTTTTTTTTTTTGTAAATCTTAGTGTAAATCATTTCAATTATATTATAAAATTTTTTATTTAATTAAACAAATCATTTTAAATTTTAAAATTTCTTAATGGTATCATTCCAAAAGCATTTTTTTCCTGCCTGTATATGATACACTAAGGAGATTCAAATTCAATTCAATATACATTTTTAGAAAGAATCTTTTCTTCCTGATAAATTACTGCATTTCCCCTCTCACTTATATAGAGTATCTGAATTAGCTGGCTTACCACCTATACTTTGAAGAAATTACATGCCCAATCTTCTCCACAAGAAGTAATTTTCTGGTTTATCAATTTAATTCATCAAGATATTATTGCATCCTGGAAATATGGTAATATGTCATAATTTCTTTTTGTTAATGTAACTCCAGTTGCTCTAGTCTTTGTTACAAATATAAATATATAGACATCTAACATATAAATAAACATATAAAGAGACATCTAACAAACTATGTAGTTTCAATCTTTTGCATTATAAACAACTTTTTGATTGAAAATTTAATTAATTTGGTTGATCCTGGAGGTTATAATAAAGAACCATTAAAGTTTACTGTAGGCAAGATGATCTGATCAGATCTATACTTTTAGAAATCATTTTGACCACTATGTGAAAGATGGATTCGAGTGAGGAAAAAGTTGAGAACTGGAGACCAATTAGAAGGAGAATACAATAGCTCAACTGAGAGTTAATGAAGACCTGATCTAGAGCAGTGGCCATGTGAATATAGAGAAAGGGGGCATATGTGAGTAATGTTGCAGAAATAAAAAAAAAAAACAAAAGAACAAGATTTGACAATATGCTAGATTATAATATATAGAGTATGAATAATCAAAGATGACACCAACAAGACACCAAAGAGTGTTCCCAATAATAATAAAAAAAGTTTAGAGAAGATATATGTTATTGGGGGGAAGATATAATTGCAGAATAGTAAAGTTTAATATAACAAAGTTGATATAGGAAGTGGTAAGTAAGTCATCCTTCTGTAGCAGTTGTTTTACTTAAATTATTATTTTTTAAATTTAATTTAAATTTTTAAAATTTAATAATAATGGAATAAAACAAACATTTCTATAGCATAAAAAAGATGATTGTCCAACAAAATGCAACTATGTTCAACTTGCTATTCCTTTAAATACACAATAAAGTTATATAAATTCCCCCCCAATTATTTTCTTCCCTCCCTCACTTCAGTTTTAAAGGTAATCTACTTTAAATACATTTCAATTTACACAAGTATTACTTTTAAATTTGTGCTCCCTCAAGTGTTGAAATTTAAATCTTGATTTAAATTTAATATTTAAATAATCTTTCTTAAGTATAACATTCAACTAAGTAACTGATAAACTTGCTATCTGAACTTAGTTATCATTATCTATTCACTAATCTGTTAACAGATTCACTTCTGTCTATTAAAAACCACATAGGATCATGAAAGAAATAAATGCAATGGTTATTAAAATATTTAAAAAAAAAAGTTCACAGACATCATGTGAAAAAAACTTAAGACTACTTGAGGAAACTGAGCTTCAATGAAATTAAGGGACTTGTCTGGAGTACCCTGTATTCTTGAGTAACTGAAGGTATGGTGGCATCTTCAATGGAATTAAAAAAGTTAGAGGGTGAACTGAAGAAAGAAAAGGGGAAAATTTTTCCTATAAGTTCTCAATAAAAAAAACCTCAACAAGAAAAAAATTATGGGTCAGATGTCGAATAAGGTGGAATGAATAAAGGCCATGCAGAAGAAAAGAAAATAGAAATATCACAAAAAGTAAAAACCTCATAGAATAACATCAGACCACTCCAGCCCTTTTACCTTTCATGCAACATCCTCATCCACCACTATAAACTGCACTCAGCAGAAGAGACAGACTGGCAGCTGTGCTGTAGGATCTAGTTAGGGGATCTGGAACCAACTGCAACACTGACCAGTGCTGCAAGAACTCACCTGAAGCCCTATGTCACACTGTCCAAAAGAGGTTATAGGTACTGACTTGAATATTCTGTAGAACCACAGAGAAGAAAGGAGGAGCAACTGGAAGAGAGGGGTGGAAGCCAGACAGAGAAGAGACTCTGGGTAAAGCTTAAATGTCCAAAGAAAAGGAAATGGACAAGGTGATCACTTAAATCTTTCCACATGACATTTGCTCTGGAGACGGGGGTTTGAGGAAGACCATGGGATGTCTCTCTCCAACAACATCCTCAGGTGGCTAAGGATGCCCCTCCTTAGGATTCTGGAATGCAGAAGCATCAAAAAGTGAAGATAAATCAAAGACAAATGACTGGGAAGACAAGAGGAAAGTCCTGGCAGAAAACTGCATCAAAAATCAGATAAATCAAGAGAGAAACACAGATAGAAGAATAGAGATTGAAAGGGAGGTCAGAAAAACAATAATTATAATATAAAGAAAAATAAGTCTCAAATTCCCAAATAAAAAGTAAGATTCTGTGATACATGAGTATATTGGGAATGAAATTAAATTGGAAATCAGAATTACCAATGTATATTTTAAAAAGATAATAAGAGAAAAAAGTAGATATTCTATAGAATGAATCCAAAGAAGCTGAGACTCTAAAAGAGAAAAATTACTGAACTGGGAAAAAAATGTAAAGTAAGAAGATGGGCAGTAGAAAAACAAAAGGCGGCAACTCTAATTGAAGCCATAATTCTATACAAATCAAACTAGTTGTCCTTGAAGGTACAACTTAAAGACCTTGGAACTCCCATAAGAACATGATCAATTAAAAATTAATGAAAACAAAAATATGAATAACATACTGCTGGAAATAATACAAGAAAACTATCCAGACTTTTGAGTACTGTTAGAATCTTTACAAACTGTTAAGTCATTAGAGTTGATAGAGACAATAATTATCTAATTTAGCATGGTTCAGTATGATTGATTTGATCTTATACAAGGAGATGTCATAGGCCAGAAGAAAGAAGCTACTAAGTACAACTGATAGAAACAATGCTTGTGTTCACACTTTTAGAGAGCTCATATAAGCAAGAAGTATATAAGCACTCACTGGAGTTCACACATTTGGGAGATTTCAGGGGTTAGTATGAGATATCAGAATTCACACCTCCCTTGAAGCTCTTAGAGTCAGAGAGCACTCTGGGAGGAAACCCATCCCACTCTCTCAGAGGAGATCATATATAAGAAGCAGACAGAGGCCTAGTAAAGTGAGTTCAATGGAAAAGATGCAGAGTGGAGGAACATCAGATGGAAGATTGCCACAAGTCGGAGTTGAGGCCGAGGCAAAAGCAAACGGTTAGCAAAAAGAGCTCTTGGAACCAAGCAGAGAGATAGGCCTCTAAGAATCTAGCTATCCAGGCCCAAGAAAAGAGACAAGACTTGGAAGGAGAAAATAAACGTTTGCATTTTATCAACTGCCTACATTTTGAGGTGATTTTTACTTTCAACTGAAACTAAGGCTGCCTCCAGAAAACCTCCCCAAGAAACCTGCTCCCAGAGAGAACCATATTATTATATTTTAAAGAAGAAAAACCCCACAGAGTACAAAATCAAATCTACATATAGCAGTACAAAAACCAATCAAATCTACAGTCATTTCAGAAGAAAACCTCCATGGAAACTATGATATATAGTAGTTATGATTCGCAGTTTCAGTAATAAACAAACTTTACAAGCAGCCAGAACAGACATTCAACTGTGACAAAATCCCAATTGATAAACCAGGATTACTCTTTACCCCCCAGAAATCAAAGAGTGTAATCCTATGTTACAAAAAGTAAAAGTTCTTAATCTACAACTGAAAATAAGTCTCCTACAAATATAAGCCAAGTAGCAACGGAAAAACGTTGGACCTTGAACAAAGGAGAAACTTGAGACTTTCTTGTTTTTGTTCTTTTCCTAATAAAAAAAAAGGGAGAGGAGCAGATTGTTCCACTTCCAAATACTCCAAACTACACAAATACAAGAAAAGTACAATCATTATATGTTTTTTAAAGAGTCAAGAAAAAAGTTCTTGTGTACAGTTTTTTTTTTTTTTAATAAATTGAAGTGATGGATCAAATAAAAAAAAAACAGCAAAGAAAAGAGTATCAAGGGACAAAAGAACAAAGAAAAATCATAAAGGGACAAAAGAGATCTAAGGAGCTAAAGATTAAAGGAAAATTCTGAATTTGAACACCCGATACCAAGTCCTAGAAGGGCTAAGTCACTCATTTATGCATACAGTTTGGGGATGTGCTATCTTGAAAATCTCCTCTCTGTATTCAGCCCCAGAACTCCAATCTTACTGTGCTCTACTATCTTTCTTTCATGTCACCCTGTCACTAATGTTGTTGCTGCACTCTCAGACCCTTAAGTTCAGAATTAATTCTTAAGCCTTTAGGCTTCAGAACTACTGCCTTGGGACCGTTGAGACCAGAACTCAATCAACCAGCCTAGAGCTCCAGCTGTGTTTCAATATTGCCATCACTTTCTATGTAACTGCAAGCAAATTAATACTACCGTTACTTTTCAAAAAAGTGTGTTAATCAATAGCCCTGCTGTTTCCATGTCCTACATCTGTGACTTCCTAGATTAACACACTCTTTCCTAGCCCCTACTACTCTATATGTATTGTTTCCCTCACTAGAATGTAAACTTCTTTTTTAAAATCTTATTTAATAGTTTATTTTTTCCCAATTACATGCAAAAACAATTTAATAGTCTTTTTAAAAAATATTTTGAATTTCAATTCTTCCTAGTCCTAGTCCTCCCCTTTCATTGAGAAAGCAAACAATTTGAGACAGGTTTTGTGTGTGTGTGTGTGTGTATGGAGAGAGAGACAGAGATAGAGAGAGAGAGAGTCATGTTAAATATATTTCCATGTAAGTCATTCCACGAAGGAAAACATGTTATGTGGGAAAAAAACAACTCAAGAAAAATAAAGGAAAGAAAACGTATCTTTGATCTGCATTCAGACTCTATCAGTTCTTTCTCTAGAGTTGAACAGCACCTCTCATAATAAGTTCAACAAAATTGTCTTGGATTATTATACTGCTATTATATAAGCTAAGTTACTTATAGTTAAGCCTAAGTGATGAACATACTCTCAATTTCCAGTTCTTTGCCAGAAAGAAGTACTGTAAAAACTTTTGCACACAGAGGTCCTTTCTCTTTTTGTTTTTTATCTCTTTGGGATATGGACTTAGTAATGTTATTGCTTGGTCAAAGAATATTCATAGTTTTATAGCTTTTCAGACATAATTTCAAATTGCTCTCCAGAATGGTTGAGTCAATATACAATTATTACTGTTTTAATTTTTCCACATCCCCTCCAACATTCATCATTCACTTTTTCTTTCACATTAGCCAATCTACATGGTATGAGGTGGCAGCCCAGAGTTATTTTGATTTGCATTTCTCTCATTAATAGTGATTTAAAGTATTTTTTCTTATGATTATAGATAGGTTTGATTACTTTGTCTGGAAACTACCTATTCATATCCTTTGACCATTTACCATTCAAGTTTGGACACATGGAATTTAAGATGTCTAAATTCATATATGTTAGGTCAATTGAATTGCAAAAAGATGCATATAAGTAATATTAAATCTTTAGAAGGCTTTAATGTTCTTCTCAGAAATTTAGAAAAAATTAGCCAAAAACTATAACAAAAAGGGGAATATGAAACTGAACAAACTGTTAAAAAATTTAGGGTGTGAAAAGCTTATAGCATCTTTGAATTGAGACATTAAAAAGAATACTGGAGAATCATAACTTGTAAAGTACATGGAAGGAAGTGAAGAGGAAGACTTAATTGTAGAAATACAGGAAAGGTTTAGGCCAGTGGTTCTCAAACCTTTGTTCTCAGTATCTTCATGTTGTTAAAAAAAAAAAAAAACTATCAAGGATCTATTCAAAGAGTTTTTGTTCACATGGGTTATATTTATAGCTATTTACTATATTAGAAATAAAAAATAATTTTGAATTTGTAGATCCTCTGAAAGAGTTTCAGAGACCCCAACAATTCTTTGGATTACACTTTGAGGACCACTGGTTTAGGCTATAAAGGGATTTAAAAATTAAAAAAACAGAATTTCATAGTTGATGCTGGCAGTAACAGGGAGCCACTGGAACTGAGTTAATGGGAGTGAAATCCTCCGAGCAGGTCTTTAAGGAAATCACTTTGATAAACAAGGGGAAGAAGGACTGAAGTGGGGAGAAAATTAGAGGCAGAGAGATGAAACCAAAGATGCATGTACTATTTAACATGCATTGGACTACCTGCCATCTAGGAAAGGAGGGGAAAATTTGGAACAGAAGGTTTCACAAGGGTCAACATTGAAAAATTACCCATAAATATGTTTTCCAAATAAAAAGCTATTTAAAAAAAAAAGATGCATGTACAGGGAACATGCTTTGGCAAAGAGCATTATCTCTTTCTAAGAAGTCACAATGAAGAAGGTAGTAGGCAATGCTATCTAGGTTAAGAGAATTAAAAAAGAGGGAAAAAGAAGGATCTCTCAATGAAGTTCTTCAATTTTTCTGATTTACTGGTGATTTTTTTTCATGGAAGTATGGGAGGTCATTAGATGAGATAATTGTTGGAGGGAATCTACCACTGAGGTTTAAGGAAAAGTGAGAATTTGAAAGAGTTGTTGCAATGAGTAAGAGTTAGCAATACTAACTTATTGCTGAAGGGATAGTCCTTTTGGGATTATGTAACAAATGTAAAGTGGACTTAGTCACAGTGTTTTCTGATGTTCTCCAGCCTCCTTTAGCATCACATGAGTAGGAACAAAGGCAATGGATGGTGGAAATAAACAAGATTTGGATTTGACTGATTATGAGTGATGTACAGGGCAAAACAGCATGAGATACAGTGAGCTAAGTGAATTGAGTCATTAAGGAGCTAAGATAGGAAAAGAGAATAGCACAGCCAAAATAGAAGGGATGCAAAGTCACTGTAAGAACAAAGACAGGGTTAGGAGTTCAAAGGCAAAGGGAAAGATGGAATGAGAGGAATGTTATTATCAGACAAAGGAACTTCAAGTTCATGGATACAGAAGTACAATGCTTCTGGATGATGGCAAAGTCAAAAATATCGTCAACTATGTATAAATTATTAGCCATCATAAAAGATTTTATGAAATCACTAATAATCATGACCCAATCAAAACAACTTTTGAAGTTTCTTCTCACAAAAAGGAGATCCCCATTACCATTTCTAGACAATTCTGCCATTATAATTCAATAACTCCTATCCCTTTAGTATTTACTCTATCTACATTATCACCTAATCCATACCCTAATGGCAATTATGTATTGATTCCCTCACATCATTACCCCTATTTTTTAAGTTCAATATTAGTTTTTACCAAAGACAGCTAGGTGGCACAATGGACAGAGTTCTGGACCAAGATTCAGGAGAACTTGAGTTCAAATTCAGTCTCAAGACACTGACCAGCTATATGATCCTGGCAAGTTACTTAACCTCTGTTTAAACACTCTAGTTTCTTTGGCAAGAAAATCCCACAAATAGGGTTATGAAGAGTCAGATATGACTAAATGACTTCACCTTCACTACCATCAAAATAACATATTTTACTGTCTTCCTCTCCAACTCATAATTTTATATTATGGAACTTCAGTATATATTAATATTCTCTCAAATACCTTAACCTCCTAATTCTTCAACCTCCCAAAAGTACCATTCCACTTCCACTTCAGCTACACATATCTGTAAGTCATGGTTAAGAACATGATAACAGAATCTTGTCACCAACTCTTTCATAAAGAAGGTCAAAAAATCTGAAAGTACTCTATCAGATCATAACCTCCTAGTACTCTATCTCTTATCATGATTTATTCTAATCCTATTCACTGTATTCCACTATGGAGGAGGGATTGACATTCACATCATCTCTTTATCATACAGAATTCTCATAGGCTATCATTCTGCTTTAGTTTCATTTTCCTCCCTTCTCAACTTCAACCTTTTAGTTCAATTCTACATTTTCCTTTATTCTTCCATCTCTTGTTCCCCTGTTTTACCGTTGCTCACACCTTGCCAAACCTTAAACTTGTATGACTTTTCCCATCCTTCTCCTTGCTATTCATTTTAATGAATAGAGCCAGAGGAAGTCACAAAGCAGTACTGACTGCTTCCAAAGTTTAATCTCAACTTAGTACTCACCACAGCAAGGTAATTCTTATGTCTTTTCTCCTCCAATTGATTTTTATCCCATTCCCCACACTTCCTGTTTCATACTTTCTCTTCTCCTCAAATCTCCCCTCATATCATTTCTCCTCGTATTTATCACTAAGGTCTTCATCTCATCCTTAATTGAGAAAACAAAAGCCTTTCACTATTAGTTTTCTTTCCTTTCACTACAATTCCTTGAATTCGTTCCCCATTCTCTTCTCCTTTACTTCACCTCTAATGAAAAAATGGGGTATATGGGTAGTCAAGAAAGGACTAATACCTAT
Organism: Sarcophilus harrisii; assembly: GCF_902635505.1. Taxonomy (NCBI): domain Eukaryota; kingdom Metazoa; phylum Chordata; class Mammalia; order Dasyuromorphia; family Dasyuridae; genus Sarcophilus; species Sarcophilus harrisii. The sequence goes on from NC_045428.1 coordinate 526,324,204, forward strand.
GGGGAGAGCTTGCTGAGCTCTTTTCAGGGCTGCTTATCCAGCTCTGGTGTCCAAAAGGTAATCCCAACTTTCTCCTGTGGTTCCAGGAAGCTGTAGTATGTGCAGCAGCCATACCCTGATAAAACCGTGTTGGCAAACAGGCTCAACAAAGTTGACAGTAACCAGCAATCAAACCCACTGATGAGTTAGGAGGGTCTGTAATACACACATGTGGTGGAATGGACAAATGAGAATAATTTGTCCCAATGGCCATGAAGGCAGATGAAATTTAGAGCTTTGTAAGTCATCAAAGATGCCAAGGTCATCCACTGCATCCTGGGCCATCACCAGTCATCCTGATTTTTGTCTTGCCATTGAACTTCAATGACTGGAAAACATCTGGGGCCAATCATTTTGTAATTGTGCTATTCCACTTTACTTTAATACAATTTGTACATAAATCAAGACATCACCACATGATGTCATTTGTCTTCTTCAAAAATAAAAAACAATGAAAATTGGCCCCTCTCCATGTTAAGGCAAACCTCTCCCACCATCATTTTTAGTTTCATTTCCCATTTTATCCAGCAAATGTCCCCACTATTACTGCCACTTTCTTTCATTTATTTTCAATCGCTTCCTAACTACTGTTTTCATTGTTTACAAACATGTTCAAATCTCCTCCATTCTTTAAAAACAAACTTCTCCAAGCTCTACACCTTATGCTATTAAGTTAAATCTTTTATGGTATATAAAGATAATGATATTGGAAGACTAAGATGAAAAATTATATGAAAAAGTACTAAAATAAAAATCTTGCTAAAATGACATTATGAATTATATATACAAATAAATATATAGCTACAGAACTACTCATTCAAAACTAGGTACAAGCCTGTTGAAATACAGCACTGAAATAATGATTTAACACATTATATGTAGGACAAAAGATATTTCATTATCTACCAAGGCTGAAGCTTCTGGTATGTTTTACTATCTAAGAGAAAAATGGGTCTAGATATTAATCTTCATTCAGTATTTATTAAAAACCCAACAAGCACCTTAAGAATCTCTGGATATCTAATCCCCAATTTATTTTAAATAGACTCAAAGTTGGGAGAATTTACTAATTTTATGATCAAGTATAAAAATGTTCTTTGAAACTAGGCATTGACCCACACTTAACACTGTACACCAAGATAAGGTCAAAATGGGTTCATGACCTAGGCATAAAGAATGAGATTATAAATAAATTGGAAGAGCATAGAATAGTTTACCTCTCAGACTTGTGGAAGAGGAAGGAATTTATGACCAAAGAAGAACTAGAGATCATTATTGATCACAAAATAGAAAATTTTGATTATATCAAATTGAAAAGTTTTTGTACAAACAAAACTAATGCAGACAAGATTAGAAGGGGAAGCGATAAATTGGGGAAAATTTTTACAGTCAAAGGTTCTGATAAAGGCCTCATTTCCAAAATATATAGAGAATTGATTCTAATTTATAAGAAATCAAGCCATTCTCCAATTGACAAATGGTCAACGGATATGAACAGACAATTCTCAGATGAAAAAATTGAAATTATTTCTAGCCATATGAAAAGATGCTCCAAGTCATTATTAATCAAAGAAATGCAAATTAAGAACTCTTACCACTACACACCTGTCAGATTGGCTAGAATGACAGGGAAAGATATTGCAGAATGTTGGAGGAGGTGTGAGAAAACAGGGACACTAATACATTGTTGGTGGAATTGTGAATACATCCAGCCATTCTGGAGAGCAATTTGGAACTATGCTCAAAAAGTTATCAAACTGTGCATACCCTTTGATCCAGCAGGGTTTCTACTGGGCTTATATCCCAAAGAAATCTTAAAGAAGGGAAAGGGACCTGTATGTGCACGAATGTTTGTGGCAGGTCTCTTTGTAGTGGCCAGAAACTGGAAACTGAGTGGATGCCCATCAATTGGAGAATGGCTGAATAAATTGTGATATATGAATATTATGGAATATTATTGTTCGGAAAGAAATGACCAGCAGAAGGATTTCAGAAAGGCCTGGAGAGACTTACAGGAACTGATGCTGAGTGAAATGAGCAGGACCAGGAGATCATTATATACTTCAACAACAATACAATATGATAATCAATTCTGATGGACCTGGCCATCTTCAGTAATGAGATGAACCAAATCAGTTCCAATAGAGTAGTAATGAACTGAACCAGTTACACCAAGCGAAAGAACTCTGGGAGATGACTATGAACCACTACATAGAATTCCCAATCCCTCTATTTTTGTCTGTCTGCATTTATTATTTTCTTCACAGGCTAATAACACACTATTTCAAACTCTGATTCTTTTTGTACAGCAAAATAACTGTTAGGACATACATGCTTTAACATACTTAACATATATAGGGTCAACCTCCCATCAGGGGAGGGGATGGGGGGAAGGAGGGGGAAAATTGGAACAAAAGATTTGGCAATTGTCAATGCTGTAAAATTACTTATGTATATATCTTGTAAATAAAAAGCTATAATAAAAATTTTTTTTAAAAATGTTTTTTGAAAGCAGGGCTGAAACCAACTAGATGAAAATTTAAAAGACATAAGTGTGGCCCTTGGTTCGAAAACCTACACAAATTAGGGACTATTTGATTTAATAAATGATAAACAAATGTGATCTTTTTTCTTTTCATTTCAGATAAAGATAATAATCAACTGATAATATTAGTGCAAATGAATAATTGGGCACAGGTCATGCAGATAACAAACATATTTCTTGCCTTAAAGAATATTGAGAAAATAATTTCAGAAAAATGAGAAATATGTAAGAATGCAAGAACTTCTCCATTAGACTGACTAATCAATTAGAGGTACAAAAGTTTAAAATGTTCCAAATCTCACCTTTCTCTTCTAAACACATGTCTAGTGTTTGCAACACAGTGGGAAGGTGTAATAGGCTGAGACTTGAGTTGATGCACTGAGGTCTCAAGCACGTGAGGCTAAATAGTAATTGGACTATACTCTATTAACATACATGCTTGGATAAAGAATGGCCCCTGTCTACTCTCTGTGCAAGTCCTTATGTGTTGTATAGGAAATGACGATTTTGGTGGGTGGAGGCAGAGAGACAGGAAGAGAGGCTGAGAGAGATTGCTGGCTGGGTTCAGTTCTGGTGGCTGCTGGTCTCGTGGCTTCTGGTCTGGCTACCTTCTTGACTTAGCTACTGATATTGCTATTGCCAATTCCCTTTTACTTCCAATCTTTCTTCATCTCTGCTAAGAATAAAGATTGACAATTTTCCCCTAACCTGAATTCCTGACTCTGGCTGATTTTAAAATACGCGATCATCATAGGAAGTTGATAATGGAAAAATTATTAGTGATGCCAAGGCCAATACAACAGCAGATGTCCAGACTTCTTGGAAAAGCCTAATCTCTCAAGGAAAGTATATGAGGAAAAGTACTAAAGGGAAGAGAAATATAACTAGAAGTTGTTGAGAATGGCTAATCTGTCAAATGTAGTTTTCCCCTCAATTCCACACTTGTATGTCATATTTCAAGATGTGTTCATTTTATGAATAAATCTGGCAAAATTATTTCTAGTGATCACAGAAATTCAACAACAATAGCACCTGAACACAAATTTTCACATCTCTGATCAGAGCTTGGAATATAATGAACTCTGTGTTTCTGAAGTAGTGTTAAAATGATAACATTTCAAAATTTTTCTGGTTAGTTTAAAAAGAGAACTAGTCTTTTTAATACTCTATTTTGTCTAATTGAAAAACCTATATATCTGTTTAAGAGTATCCCCAAAATCTTAGTGCTATAGTACTTATATATACACTATCTAAGTACTAAGTACTGTCCCTTAGTGTTATAGACTTTGCTATACCTTGTAGAGAAAGAAGATAACTAGGAAGGAAAGTACATTTTTAATTAAAAATGAAGAAGGAGTGAATTTCTGGGAACAATACATTTTTACATCCCTGAAAATATTGAAAGTCTATCTCAACCATCAAAGTATGTTTTATTTCTTTGTATACTACTACAGAAATGGTATATTTTACTTGAAAATGCACCATGAGGACCAAATGTTTAAATTCTATTTTCTTCTCTGTACATATATAAGTACGTGTAATTATTATGAGAGCTAAATACAAAATGAGTTTTCTAAAAGATGAATCAATTCTATTAACTAATTTAAACTTATCTTTGGTATGGAAGATTAATTATAGATAATGGCAAACAATCTCACTTTTAAAACTTTTTTTCTTGATTAAATTAATCATCTGCCAAGTGCTTATGGCTTGCAATGGAAACAAATATATTTAAAATTTCTATTTCTAAACATACTGATTCCTGTGACTAAGTTCTACACAAATAAGAGCAACTAGTATATGTGAAACTATTAGGTTCTCTAGAAAATTTACTTTAAAAATAATGAAGAAACTAACAAAAACTAGGATTGAATCCGTAAAATATTATGATAGAGCAACAGAAAGCTTATATTAACATTTAGCTTTTATTTTCCTGGAAACTAACAATTTTCTCTATGATTTCCAATTTTGCAGCAAAAATAGATACCTCCATTCATTTTTGCAGCAAAAATAGTTAAGACTGCAATGAACCTTTAAAAATATAGGAAGATATTTGAAATATCTTTTCCCATAGACAGCAGAAAACCAATATAGAGACTTTGTGTAGATCAAATATACAAAATTCCATTTAACATGTAGAATATGATGAAATTTTATTAGATTCTAAAATGTTTAGACTAAGAATTTTTTTAAGACAGTGGTTTTTCTTATAATAAAGTTCCAAGATTCCTTTCAATTTTATATCTATGTTTTTATAATAATGAAGGCAAAATGTAAATAAAATTTGATAAATGATAATATATTTCTTAACATTTTTTAAAATGGATGGCATATACAGTTCCCTTTAGAAAACAATAAAGAGAAAAAAATGCAAAACATCAAATCTTGGTTTTTTAATAAAAAAAAAATCTGTGCATTGTATCTTATTAAAGAAAAGAAAATATGTTTCTATTTGAAATTAATTTCATTTAAAAAACTTATAAAAAACTGAATATAGGACTTGAAAAAAATTTTTTAATTAGGACTCTGACACTTACTATTATTTATTTGAATACTGTCTGATATGTATGACATATATGTGTCTGACAGAAATGTAATCTTAAACAGCAAAATTTTATACAAATTAATATTTTATTTCTCCCATTATAGGAATGAATATGGACATGAAGTTCAAATAGCGCCATCTTGTGGCTACCTTAACACTTATCACTTATGTTTTATTTAACAATAAGGAATATGCTTACTAAAGAAAATTCCAACTTGAAAGGGCCAAAGGGATCATGGAAATTATAGGATTTACAGCTGAAAAGGTCCAAATGGATCATCTCTGGTTCAACCCCCTTAGTTTACAGAGAAGGCTTGATCAGAAAGCAGAAACTACTTATCCAATGTCACATCAGTAGTTAATAAGCACCAGAACCAACACTTTTTACTCCAAAGCCAATTCTTTTCACTGTACCAACTAAGCTGACGAGTATATATGTCAGTTTCAGCTTGAAGATCTCTGGGAGCAGAAATGGGTTCTCTTTTGGGACACCCCATTCCACTTATGTGCAAGCAATAATTATAAGGAATTTTTATTTTATATTCAGCTCAAAGCTGCCTGTCGACAAATTCAATCTCTTTTTCTTAGCTGTCCTCTGGGGAATCAAATCAACAAGCTTAACCCTATCTCCATGTGATAGTTTTCCAGTACTTATAGAGAGGTATAGCCTCAGCTCCCCTTCCAGTTAAATAGCTGTGGGTATTTCAATTAATACAGGTATGGCAAGGTTTCCAATCCCCTCCCATCCCAGTCAGTTTCTTCTCATAGAATCCTTCCCCTGAGAGCACTCTAGTTTGACAATGTCCTTCCTAATATTTGAACTTCAGGACTGAACAATTCTCAAGACATGATCTGTGAAGTGATACCTCTATCAGTTTGGACACTTTGTTCCTATCATGCACCTGGTCCATAGTAAGAGTCTAGTAAATGTTTGTAGAACATCCGAATTACAGCTCTTATAATTCATTTTATAATAAGTTTTATGGAAATCACTTTCCTAAAAGGAAGGGTTTGCAATGTTTGTATGTTTGCAATGTAGGACTTTTTAAACTGTAACTTATATTCCCTTTGTGAATGTAAGCTAGACAGACAATAGTAGAAAAAATATACATACATACACACTTACACAAATAATTAAATACCTGTTACCCCCTCTTACATGAAATACTGAACAGAGCACCAGGCCTAGTAAAAGAAAAACTGAGTCTTAAATATGTACTAGCTGTGTGATCTTGTTCAAGTCATTTAATCCAGTTTGGCTCAGGTACCTCATCTGTAAAATAAGATGGAGAAGTTTGGGTAAACCACTCTAGGATCTTTGCTAAAAAAATCCTAATTGGGATTACAAGAAATCAGATACTACTGAAAAACAACTGAACAATAAGCATTGAGTGAATATTTTCTAGGTCTCTTTAGGGTCTAGAGATTGGCTCAGGAGAGGTAAAAAAATAAATAAAAAAATCAAGCCAAAAACTTAATGATAAACCTTTATTCCTTGTTCAGTTATGAAGCCCATTAGGAACTAATGATCACTTGTACAGAGGCAGGAACCCCTAGGCTCTGGGAATGTTTCCCAGATTCCAAGTCAAAGCCAGGAGAGCCAAGGTCTTTATCTCTTTGAGAGTAGCCATAGAGTGAGTCAGATTCTCTCATTCTTTGTCTCCCTACTTTGCCCTTTCAACCAAATACAATTCTTGAGGATCTTGAAGCACAGATATGGGACCAAAAGGTACAAAAAATGATCATTTTATTAGCAGTCACAACAGAACAAAATCAATATTTAGGCTGGATGGTACAACAAAAAGAGAACTGTCACTAGAGCTGGAGGACCTAGGTTTAAATCCCACCTCGAATGCATAGGCAGTCACAATCTTATGGGCTTCTGGTGCCAGTTCTATAACAATGGGAGAGTGGGGTGGATTATATGATTTCCAGTGTTCCTTCTAGCTGTAAATCTATGATCTGATGAAAAAATCTAAATTGACAATAATTCACAAATATTCAGTAAAAAGATATATCAACAGTAGAAGCAAGTCAATAATCACTAAAAAGAAGTAAAACCATAAGGCATAAGTCAATGACATGAAGGTATATAAATATGAATAGAAAATAAACATCAACATTAACCAGCAATATTATTAAATGTATAAAATACCATTTAAATGTATTCATAAATATATAAAATATACATGTGAATAAAATAATAAAAAAAATGTGAAAAAAAAAAGAGTATAGCTAAGTTATAACCTTGTCACCATCAAAAACTGGTTCTTTGAAGGAACTTGATCCATGTCTCTCTCCACACAGTTTTTATTATTGGGCTCAGTGAATTATAATTCACAAAGATCACAAAATACATATCTGTAAGCAGAACAAACTTCACATGATCACTACTCTATGACCAAGAGAACCAAGAAAAATTAATAGATGTGGTAGAGGGGATTTTTCCTATATAAAAAAAGAAAAAGCCAAGAAGCCATTCTTATGGCTGCTCCCTAAATCCTCCACAAACTAATACTGAAGTTGCTCAGATAGCTAACAGAGACCCACCTCAAGAGATATGCTAAGAACTCTTACCACTACCTATCTCTAGTTTTCAGAAAATCCTTATCAATTCTAAAGAATCTTAGAATAAATCTCACTTGGAAACATGCAGACTCTTTTTCCCCTTATTAAAGAGTACACTTTTGTCACAAGAACCCTTATTTAGGAAAATATGGCCAAAAAATGAATAAATTAAAATAGGCAGGAGAAATTCTCCTTTTAGTTTGAAGAGAAACAATCTCAGAAAACTATAACTAGTTCGTTCTATCAGGGGAGTTTAATCTGAAATTAACTTTTTTGATTGTTATATCATACTGCTGACTCATACTCAAATAAATAGTGGACTAAAATATCCAAATCTTTGTCAGATAAATTTCTTTCACATCATTCCTTAATCTTGTATTTGCACAAATGATTTATAAATCCAATTTTAGGATTTTATATTTATCAATATTAAATGTATTTTGATTAGTTAGAACTTTGCTACCTGCCAAAATATTTTTGAATCTCATTTCTATCAAGTCTAGCTATCTGCTATACTTTTATATTATTTTAAATTAGACAAGTTTTCATCCATACTCAAACAGATCGGTGATCTCATCAATTTGGTTGCTCCCTTATATAATGAGGACTACAAAAAGTCATTCCCTAATAAATAAGTGGTCAAAGGATGTGAATCAAAAAAATTTCAAATTCACAATTGCAAACCATCAATAATTATATGAAACAATGTTCCAAATTGCTAATAATAAGGGAAGTGCAAATCAAAACAACCCTGAAGTTTTACCTTTACCATGCAAATTGGCAAAGATGACCAAAAATTTGGAAGACTCAATGTTGGAGGGATTGCGGGGAATATATAATGATAGTGCATTGTTGGTGGAATTAGGACAACCATTATGCAAAACATTTTGTAATTAAGCAGTTAAAAATTATCAAAATATCTATACTCTCAGAAATCCTACTACTTTGGTTTTAAAAATAAGTCCCTACATACACAAAAATATAATGGTGTGTATGTGTGTGTGTGTGTGTGTGTGTGTGTGTGTGCATGCGTGGGCTAAGCCTGAGTAAAATACTGCGGAAAAGAGTAGATGTCCAACCATTTGGGAATAACTAAGCAAATTGTTGATGCAGAAACAGAACATTACTGAAACATTAAAAAAAAAAAAAACTGATGCATATATAGAGAAGCAAAGGATTACTTATATAAACAGTAAAAATTGAAGCAGAAAAAAAGAAAGGGGGATATCATAATCAAATTAAGGGAGCATGGGAAAAAATTAATTGTCAAATCTATGGATAAGGAAGAATTTTTGAACAAAGACCACAGGATGCAAAAAACAAACCAAAAAAAAAAAAGATAATTTTGATTACATGAAATTTAAAAAGTTTTACACAAACAAAACAAATACACTCAAAATTGAAGGAAAGTGGAAAAGAGGAAAAATTTACAGCAAGTTTCCCTGATAAAAAGTCTCATAGAACTGAACGAATTTATAAAAACAAGAGACATTTTCCAATTAATAACTAAAATGATATAAACAGGAAGTTTTCAGAAGAAATCAAAACTATCAATAATTACACAAAAAATACTCTAAATCACTAATAATTAGAAAAATGCACATTAAAGCAACCTCACATCTACTAGATTGACTAACATTATAGAAAAGGAAAATGAAAATTGCTAGAAGTGAGGTGGAAAAATTGGAACACAAACTCTGTAAATGGAATTGTGAACTAGCTAGCTATTCTGGAAAGTAATTTGGGACTACATCCAAAAGCCTATAAAATGTGTATACCCTCAATCCAGTAATATCATTATGAGCATGCATTGTTATATCTATATCCCAAAAAGATCAAAAGAAGAGAAAAAGAACTCATGTATATAAAATTATTTATAACATTTTTTTTGTCATGGCAAAGAATTAGAAACTAAGGAATGCTTATCAATTGGAGAATGGCTGAACAAGTTATGGTATATGATTGTGATGGAATACTATTGTGCAGTAATAATGGTAGTTATCATCAGGGCAGGGTTAGAGAAAATTAGGGAGGGAAGGGAAGAAAAAAAGGGGAAAAAAATAAATTTACACTATTACTGTGGTATGTGTTTAAAAGCAGCTTATACATAAAAGATTTGCAGTTTCAATTGCAATCATCTTTCTGTTTTATTGTATTATGGAAATGTTTGTTTTATTCTATAAATTAAAAATTAAATAAAATTTTTTTAAAGAAATTATGGGATGGATGGTTTCAGAAACACCTGAGAAGACTTAAATGAAGTGATGCAGAGTGAAGGGAGAAGAAATAGGAAAACAAAGTACACAGTAACAGTAATATTGTAACAATGATCAACTGTGAAATACCTAGGTATTTTGATCAATACAATGATCCAAGTCAGTTGCAAAGAACTTGATGAAAAAAATGCTATCTACCTCTAGAGAGAGAACTGACGAACTCCTATGTGTAGATTGAAGTATATTTTTTCACTTTATTTTTCCTGTCTTTTATTTTTTTAAGCAACATGGCTAATGTGGAAATTTGTTTTAGATATATAATGATCAGATTGCTTGTCTTCTCAATAGGTGGTAGTGGGATTGGAAAGCAGGAGCGAATTTGGGATTCAAAAATTTTAAAGTGGACACTAAAATATAACTATATAGCTATATGTCTATATATAAAAGTTTTCAAATATTCTTTGCTATATAGGACAGTTCTTGAATGCCAAAGGGAAATTTAGGTGATGTAAATACAAGATATCACTAAAATTTTATTTATTTATTTATTTGTTACTAAGACAATATGACTTGTCCATATTCTATCAGTTTGTCACACGGGGACTTGCGCCCAGTTCCTGAAGACTTTCTTGCTTTCTTTTGAAAGCATAAAGTTGCCAGTGTAGAAAACCTAAATTTACTTTTATCACATGGCCAATCTATTTTCTTTTTTATTAAATTTCCCTGAAGACATCCTTTACTCTAATTCTCCAAATTACTTTATTTGTTACATGTTGAAACCTTCTTATATCCACTACCTACTTTTCTATTGCCCTTTGCGTAATACCTTTTATTTCTCAGAGATTATAACGTTCCATAACAAGAAGCTATACTACAATGTCTGGTTAATATTGGTTTTGAAAAGATGGGGGCATTGTCTGAGAGAAATCTGGAGGTCAATGAAGGATCTCTACAATTTCCTTAAAAATATCCAGCTCACTCCCCTAGCTAATTTTGAAACTAATTCTCTTTCAAGAATCTAAAAATCACTTTTTTACTAAACCCTTGACTTACTTTCCAAGGGAGAAGAGATGGCAGCCAAGGCAACTTGAATGAAAAACTCATCTTTTAAATTGTAAAGGGGAGAAAGATGGAAGACGGAAGTAGCAGTAACTCATAAAAAAGAGAGAAATAATAGAAAATGAATCCACTTTAAAAAGAGCTTGGTAAGAGAGATACATCTAAACCATTTCCATATCATTACACAACTACTGAATGGGATAGGATCAAAGTAGATAGAGCTCTAGCTCATTCCACTAGAGCCTGAGTTATCACATGGGGTCAGTCACTCAAATCAATTGAAAAGTATACATTGTAGGCATTGTGTTAGGCCCTAGGGAAAGTAATCTTTAGGTGCTATTAATGGAGGAAACAAGTATTTATGTAAATACATACAACAAAAGTTAATAAATACATATATACCCAAGGCAGTTAAAATATAAGGTAGTTAGGGACGAAAGGGTATTAGCAGTTGGGGAATCAGCAAAGGCTTTACACAGAAGATGTGTTTGAGAAAGAGAAGATCTCAATTAGGCAAAGAGGGAGTGTATTACAGGCAGGGCAGATGACAAGTATGAGGACCCAGAGACAACAGATGGAATACTGCATGTGAGGAACAAAAAGAAGGTAAGTTTCCTTATATTGCTAAAAGGTAAAATGTACATTAGAGAGAATAATACTGAATGAGAATGGAGAAATAAATTAGGAGTCAGATATGGGACTTTAACTTTAAAAGCTAAACAAGGAGTTTATATATTTTATCCAAAGGCAATAGACAATGGAATTGGTTGGGGAGGGGAGTTATAGTTAGAGCTTATGGAAAATTGTGTGAGCAGCAATGTGTATGATGGACTGTCATAGTGAGAGACTTGAGATGAGGAGATAAGTTAGGAAACCATTATAATAATCAAGGCAAAAATTGATGAGGGCATGATCTAAAGTGGTGGTAATATGAGCAGAGAGAATGGCTATGATACAAGAGATCTTACAGAAGAAGAAACAAGAAGGTATGGTAACAGATTCAGGAGAAAGACTGGAGCTGGATATGTATTCCAAATCTGCCCACCTAAATCAAACCAATCTATACATATCCAAATTGTTCAAGGACATTGAGAGAGATGTCATTTTGGAATGATAAGGCATACACTAAAAGAAGGACTTTTTCTTTCATTATGCATCTTTATGTTAAATATTATTCTGAAAACCTGTCTTAGCTCAAATGATACTATCCTTCAAATTACCTCATCTCTCCTTTCTTCCCCATCTATTTCTTAGAAGCAAAGTTTCCTCACAGCCTTCTTTATGACTTTTTCACCCTACTTCAAGGATTTATAAATTAGCCTAGGAATAAGAAAGTAAATACAATATGTCTCACAAGTGTTAGTGACCTTTTAAACTTAAGCAGTTTGATTTTAAGCTTTAGTTTAAAATAGTAATATAACTTTTGGGACACCCTGTATGAGCTTAACTATATATATATATATGTGTTACTAAATTGAAATATATGTTTTATGTACTAAAAAGTCCTAATGATATCGATATTGCCATCCAAATTAATTATCAATCAGTGTGTTAATTATTAATGTATATTAGCTTGACATTCATGAATACTTCATTATCGTTACCCTTAGAGCTGTTGTTATGGATTCATAATATAGGTGAAACAATATTAAAATAAGGTGCTTCTGATATATCACATCCCAGGTATACTTTCCTTATAAAACATTCTCATCTACAATAGGAAATATTACTCTAAGACTCTAGCATTCAAAATTATTTGGGATGGAAATAATTCCTATGTCTCCTGATGGTAGCGAGGTGCTCACAAAAGTTTTGGCAGGTACTATTCACCAGAGTTCAGGGATAATCTATCTATAGTTCTATATCTCAGCTATTTTGGGATCAGCTTAGTTGTGTTCAGGCAGGCTCATTACCAGCTGGACCAGAGGTATGAATTTTGCAGCAACAGTAACTCTCAAAGATCACTTCCTAAGTTATAAAGATGTCATTTACATCAGTGCAAAAGGACCCATAGTGACAAAATTACAAAATCTTCCAATATTGAGATGTCTAGTAGTAGACAGTGATAAGAATAAAAAATAAGCTCTTCAAAAGGGAAAAAAAAAAAATCTCTACTTAAGAAAGTCAGGAAAATGTCACTCACTTATATAATACAGGTCTGTCCTGCAGGGCTTCCATTGCTTGGGTAAGTACTGGAGCTATGTCACATGATTCTTGTGTCAAAGTCCTGCATTCACCTAAAAACAATCAACTCCATAAATAACATATATAGTAACTATTTTGAAGAAAGGTTGAACTCAATAATATGCTACATTATACTATAACTTTAGATGTCAGATTTCAAACTTTACAAATGATTACTAAATTGATTAAGACCTACACTTTCAATTAAATTAAACTTCCAAACTTGTGATCAATATCAAATTATTACATAAGTTTAGATTAACACATGTGCGATGAAATATATTCCAAACTTCCATTTGAAAGCTAGTCAAATGGGGGAATTTCAAATCTAAGTTTGTCAGATGACAAGGCATTGTGGAAATTACAAAGCATTACAATGTCTTGCTAGCATGGCATGAATGACTTGAAGTCCTGCCTGCCAAACAGAAGACAGAACTTTAAAACAACATGGATTAAATAGATATGTGAATAATCACATCTAACTGGTAATTAAAAACATGGTTATAAAATAGGCTGAATTGTTTTACTCTTTAATTTAAAGAAAAATGATGTTTTTTCTTTCTAATTCAATTTACTGCAACCATTATTTACTGAGTAGCTTCTTTAAAAGAATGTACGGTAGTTTAATATTTGTTCCCAGAACAGTGTGATACAAAATAACAGATAACTGATTTTTGTTTGATTGACAGAGTATACAAAGAAATGTAAGATATGGCCTCACCCATGAAATGTCCAAAATCTAAACACAGGCATATGAAAAGTTCAATAATAAAAGGTTTGAACAGTTATTAGCTGTTACCATAGGCAAATCACTTTATCACTCTATGCTTCAGTTTTCTGAATGTATAATGAAAATGGGACCATAGGGTGATATACACTTTAAACTGGATGATATCCTAGATGCCATCTAATCCAACCCCCTCTTTTACAGATGGAGATTCTGTAGTTCAGAGATTAAGAGATTTGCCTAAAGCTTCAGAGAGTATTTAGCAGAGCAAGGAACTAAACTCAAAGTCCCCTAATTCAAATCCATGGCTTAATTTCCCTGTACCACTGTGCCTCCTTAATGATGATAGGATTTTATAGAGCTTTAAAGTTTTCATAATTTCATTTGGGCTTCACAACAACTATTAAAGGTAGGTAAATACTTTCATTTCCTCTGCAAAATTTAAAGAATTAGAGAAAATGGGTTTGAACTCCATATATACAGGTCAAATTATATTAACTATTCAATAAAATTTATAGAGTTATCTCTATGTACTTTTCAATATTAGATTTTTAACATGACCTAACAAGCACTTATTAAATGCCTATCATGTGTCAGTGACTAGATCAAGCACTGGGGATACAAAAAAAGACAAGCTCATTTTCTGTCCTCAAGAAATTTATAATTTAATAGGGGAGTCAATATGACAATTATATACCAACAAAAATATACACAAGGAAAAAGTAGGGATAATCTGAGAAGGAAGATACTAGTATTAAGGGAGACCAGGAAAGACTTCTTCCTGAAGATGGAATTTCTGCTTAAACTAATCTTAATTACTTGTCATTTATCCCTTCTATGTCTAGGGCCAGACTATTTCCACATCTTGTAGTCCATCATTTAGGTCTCTGGTGGATCTCCCAGCTATCCTCATCTGACTGCATAGTATACTAGGCAACTTAAAAAAGTTCTGGGATAACAAATCTGGCCCTGTCAGTACCAAAGGAGTACAGAATCCAGCAAAATAAGATAATTCTTTGGTTACCTCAGCAATTTACAATTGTTCTCAGATCTTTGGAACATCTTGTTCAGTCTGAGGAAACTATAAATATCACAGTCATTGAAAATTTTCAAGGGCACATATGGAAAGTACTGTCCTCTTAATATCAAGCCCTATCCTGTATGCCAGTGGTTGTCTGATCCAAATATTAAACTTTGGGAAGCTCCCAAAATGCTTCCATCCTTGGGTGCAATAATGCAAGTTAACCTAAACCCTTTATCAGGGTTTTACTTTACAGGGTATTATAAACACTGTGAACACTGAAAGACAATGTATTGTAAGAGACAGGAGGAAGAGTTTTCAATTATTTAAATCATTTGATGGATTCAGTAAAAACTTCCTTCACCTGAATTTGCAGGCTTAATAAAGAAATTATCTAAACAGTGAGGGTCAATGACAGAGTCAGGGCCTCAAAGTAAATAAGTAACATAGACAGTATTTGAACTCAGGGTTTCTTGACTTCAATTCTAGCACCTTATCCATCATCTATCTCTCTCACAAAAGACTGGTTTCTACATGTGGATAATACAAGGGCAAGGGTCTTTGGAAAAACAAATATTCTGACACATGGCAGTTTTCCCTGAATTAGTTGTTCAGATTTGCCTGTAGCAATCTCAGGTTATGATCAATTTATTTCATTCCCAAACATAAAGTATGATTTTTATGAATATTGGCATGTTCATTTTTCCCTCACAGGTGATATTTTTTTTATATTATAAAAATTCAATCTTTTAAAATTTTGTCTTATGAACCTCATTTCCCGCCTTGAATTGTACAGTATCTGGTACATGATAACATTTAATAATGAATTATGAAACTCATATTGTTTAATTGAATAGTTATATCTGACATAATATATGTAACTTAATAAATGTTCACTGCATTAAAAAAGACTACTTTTCTCTTCCAACATTAGAAACTGATTTTTAGCATACAGTTATACTATGAATCTACTTGATTTATAGCCATCATGCAAGGCAAAAATGCCATTTATGAATAAAGTTAGTCACATTTATCAATCTATGTCATAGCAACATGCCACAGGTAGTAGCTTACTGGTCTAACATTGGACTATTTGGCAAACAAAGCATTAATTATACTTGAGCACAAAAAAAAAAAAAAAAAAAAAAAAAAAAAAAAGGAAGCTGGTATGAGATAAAATCTTTACAAAAATAAAAATGACTAAATTTCAAAACTGGGCTAACTTGAAGATCAATGACATTCAATATTTTAAAACTATTTTTTTTGTAGAAAAAGAAATTCTTAAGACATAACTTTTAGTTCAGTATAAATGTAGTCAGAAATTACTTAATATTTTTCATGAACCTTGGCTATCTGAAAAACAAGTAACTTACTTTGAGCCCATCTGTAAAGTCGTTCATAGGAAGTTTCTTGCAGCAAGGCCATCTGTTCCATAATTTCTAAACTAAAAAATTTAAAACATTCATTATGATTACATAAGTGTGAGACAATAGCAACATTTAAAGATCTAACTAAAAAGATAATTAATTGCAATTCAGTAAAGCCATGTCACTTTGTATGACTGGTAGTACATTTTTATGTGTAAAATATTCTCACTTGAATACTGTCAATTATATAATGTCACTTTGTTACCCAAATAAAATGAAATCTTAAACATTTCAAGAGCTAAAATACACTGGGTTCCTCTCTCCATAAACAAGAATAATTCTATCTATGCTCACTCACAGTGTTATATCAAATATCATTATTATTATTATTATTATTATTATCTTGCTGAGTCAATTGGGATTAAGTGACTTGCCATGGTTAATACAACTAGGAAGTGTTAAATATTTGAGGAGACATTTGAACTCAGGTCCTCCTGACTTCAGAAATGATACTCTATCCACTGCACCACCTAGCTGCCCCCCAAATATTATTTTTTAAAGAATTTTAAAGAATTAAGAATGAATGGAGAATGTCAAAAGCAATGTAAATGTATTTTATTATAAATTTACTTACCCTGCGGTTTGTTGGTTTGTTCGCAAAAGGACTTTGACATCATTATGAATTTGTTTTACTCTTCCTAATGCCTTGAAAAAATCCTTAAAATAAATAATATGATTAAAGCATGCTAATTTTTGCTAAAATTTCACATACTCAACCTAAAATGTGACTGTAGAGACCATACTTAAACATCCTTTCATCTTCTTCATGGAATCATTCTAATTCAAAACAAAATTTATATCTTTCTCATCTGAACTCAGAGAATCAAAGAATTTCAAAATTAGAAAGGGCCTCAACAGCTATTTAACTCTATCCATAACCAAAAAAGAATTCCCCTCTACAACATACCAAACAAAGGTCAATCTTTTCTTGAAGAATTTCTAAAAGATATAATTATTATACATATATATATATATATATATATATATATATATCAATAGTTCTGTGATCTTGTCAATGTATATAATTCTTTTGAACAAAGAAGATTGCAACCATCTAAACCTTTTAATCTCCTGTGATTCTTGTACATGTTTTCCTGTGAAATCTCTGTTTTTACATATAAGGGTCCAAAACCCAGAAAGATTTCTCTAGGCATAAGAGGGAATTATATACACTGTTGATTAGCTAATAATAGTCACTCTTGCCATATGACTGACCTTCATTTCTAGTCATACATCTCTCTGATAACATTCCAAATATCAGATCAACTCTATAGGTTTGTTTACTCAGTTGTCTATTATAGTCTGTATCATGTGATTTTTCAGGAAGGAGAGATAAAGCTGAACTTTTTCAATGATTATTGGTCCTTATTTAGAAATGATCTACCTTCTTTAAAGGCTTTCTTTTAAGATCTACCACACACATGTAAATATCATGATTCCTTGAAACATATAACAACAGAAATAATTTTATTCTCTCACCTGACTGTTAAAGTCAAATAAGGTGTTTATCAAATATGGTTTGACACCATTACAGAATATGGTCAACACAAAATCCAAAGAGATTACTGATCCCTATTTGTAAGCCCTTTTACGGATAGCAAGTACCTGGATATGTTCTGTTCGTGAATGGCATGGTTCTAATTTTATTAAGTTCTGGAAAATTGCAGTCTCAGAAATAAAGTTATTATCTTACAATTTAGCACCTACTTTGTTGCACTGTCTACCATTTTTTCCCCAACCAAGCTCCTCAAGGACAATAATCACGCTTTCTCTTTCCTCTGTATGCTTCAGAATGCTTGCTAATCACAGTGTTAGGCATAAAGCAGGTCCTTGATAGAGAGGACCTTTTTTGACCGATTACTTAAGTCAAAATTTCTTCATTCTTTGGAAATGTCTTGTGCCTTAATCTGAAGAAAGAGACAATATTTTTCTTTGAAGAGTGCTACTAGTAGCTCTCTCTTCTCTAACATTCAACTTTTCCTTGCCAAGAAGCAAAGAAGTTGAGCTGCCATAGTATTCCCTAAAATGAAAATGTCACTAAAGTACAGGAAGACTATGAATTTCAATAAAGAATGCTTTTGTAAAATTTTAATTCATATAGTTAGTTCTCCTTTTCAAAGAGACAGGTTCACTTTTAGCCAAGACAGGGATGGTACATACTATCAAGATGAGGAGGATGAAGTAAGGAGAAAGAACATATAAATGGTCCTTAAATAGCCAAAGGATTGTAATGTAAAAAGTATGCATATGTATATTTATGCACACACATATATTCATTATATATATGTTTGTGTATGTATGTATGTAGACTTAATCTTTGTTACTCAAGAAAGCAGAAGTTAGAGGGAAGCAAACTTTTGACTCAGTATGTGTCAGAATTTTCTAACAATAAGAGTTGTCAAACCATAGAACATCCAGGATGCCTGCCAAAGTAGTGAGCAGTGTATCACTGGAGGTTTTCAAGCAAAAGCTTGATCACACCTATCAAAGATGCTATAAAAGTGTGAGTGATATATTAAAATTCCTTCCCCTACCCACATGAGCAAAAATGTTTGTAGTAGCCTTTTTAAAAAGAAATTCTTAAATGGTATTTTATTTTTCCAAATACATGCAGAATTCTCAACATCCACCTTCACATTTTTCTCCTTCTCCTTTCCCCTCCTTCTTCCCAAGACAGCAAGCAAGCAATCTGAAATGGGTTAAATTTTGTGCAATTATTCTAAACATATTTCCATATTCATCATGCTGAGAAAAAAAAATCAGATCAAAAGGGATAAAAAAAAAACATAAGGAAAAAAGCAAACAACAATAAGTTGAAAATAACTATGCTTTGATTCACATTCATTCTTCATAGTTCTCTCTTTGAATATAGATGACATTTTCCATCACAAGTCTATTGAAAAGAGTCACATCCATCAGAATTGACCATTACATAATTTTGGTGTTGTTTTTATACAATGTTCTCCTGGTTTCACTGCACTTAGCAGCAGTTCATGTCAGTCTTTCCAGACTTTTCTGAAATCAGCTTGCTCATCATTTCTTATAGAACAATAATATTCCATCATATTCATATTCAGCCAATCTCCAACTAGGGGGCATCCATTTAATTTTCAGTTCCTTGCTATTACAAAAAGGGCTGCTACAAATATTTTTTTATACATGGGTTCTTTCCTTCTTTTATGATCTCTTTGGGATACAGACAAATTACAAACACTGCTGTATCAAAGGGTATATAGCATAATTCCAAATTGCTTTCCAGAATGTCTGGATCATTTCACAACTCCACCAACAAATGTAGCAGCCCTTCTTGTAGTGGCAAGGAACTGAAAACTGAATGGATGCTTATCATTTAGGAAATGGCTGAATAAGTTATGATACATGAATATAATAGAATATGATAGTTCTATAACATATGGTGTGCAGGCTGATTTCAAAAAAGCCTGGAAAGATTTACATGAACTGATGCTATGTGAAGTGAATAGAACCAAGAAAACACTGTACATAATAACAAAATTATGTGATGATCAACTGTGATGGACTTGGCTTTTTTCAACAATGAAACAATTCAAGGCAATTCCAATAGATTTGTAATGGAAAGTGTCATCCACCTTCAGAGAGAGAACTATGGAGACTGAAGGTAGATCAAAGCATAGTATTTTCACCTTTTTTTGGTGGTTGTTATTTGCTTGGTTTTTTTTTTCTTTCTTTCTCTCTCCCCCTCTTCCCCCAGCCATTTCTATCCGATTTGTGTTTGTATGTGTCTGTATAGCAAAATGAAATATGGAAATATGTTTAAAAGAACTGCACATATCTAGCCTATGTTGGACTGCTTGCTATCTTGAGGAGGGGAAGAGGAGAGGAAGAAAAATTTGGAACACAAGGTTTTAATGTTGAAAACTATCTTTGCATATATTTTGAAAAATAAAACACAATTAAAATAAAAAAAAAAATCTTCCTTCCCCTCTAAATAGTTATGATTCTATAAATACAAGCGGAGACTAGAGAAAATTCAGGAATTGTGCGCTGGTCACATGCCACCCCAAGCTGATAGGAATGCAGAGACACCAGTTTAGGGTTTGTCTTTTTCAGGACATAGGAAAGAATTTACTTTAATTTTCTCCAAAGCCACAAGCTATTCCTGCAATGTAGCACTGGAATGAATTCAATGTCTTAACCTGGTGATGATTCATAGCTGCACTAAAAGCTACCTATCACTCAGATCTAGGCTTTCTCCCAACATGAAAGAGATGCCCAAACACAAGTAAAAGCATAACAATCTTTGTGAGTGGGTGAGTATGACATAATTTGCCAGGGCATAATGCACTTGATATATTTTTTTCCTTTATCCTTTCTTATCACTGTCTCATTATATTGCCTGCATGTCATCTCCAACTTCCAACTAAACAGAGAAAAGAAGATGTTTCATACTTCATATATGCCATAAAACTTAAGACTTTTGCATAAGCCCCATTTAGCAATAATAATCAAGTTAAAACTATGGGATAAAGACATCTATTTATATAGTTTTTCTTATAATACCAAGATTTTTGGAGAATATTATTCAGCAAATTTTTTTGTTTGTTTGTTTAGACCTATAATTTAATGAGGGAGTTAATGGAGAATAAATTCCTTTAACCAATGTAGATAAGCAACAATTCTAATTCAATAGTTTCCTGGGACATTGAGAAGGTAAGTGACTTGACCAGGTTACTGATATCAGAGACAGATCTGAAACTTGGGTGCTCTTGACACTCAAGACCAACTCTTTATTCTATACAAGAGGATATGTTTTTTTTTTCTTTCACATTAACAGTATATCATTAATTAAAGAGCATTATGGTCCCACACTGGATAAAGAACACCATTTTGGTTGCTATAAGGGATTTAGAAAAGTCCTCTGCTCATAAGAAATTTACAATCTAATTGAGCAAATAAAATATAGAGGAAATAGCATAAGAAAATTACAGTCAGAGCAAAAACAAAAAATCATTCAGTACATAGTAAATTCATAAATTATCATAGGAGAATGTATATAAAATGAAATGATATTAACAAAAGATTTCAGAAGAATTTTTAAAATTTTGCTCAGTTTTTTAAGTCTCTTAAATTAAAAAAGAAACGTAATTTGGGCTGCAAATGTTATACATTAAGTGCATCACTTAAAATGAGGAGTGAAATAGCTTAACTAATTAATTAAAAATGATAATAAAAATAAATGGAATTTTAAAAATCACTAGTCTAGAGAAAGCATAGAACACTGGTTCTAGAGTTAGAAGACCTGGATTCAAATTCTGTTTCTAATATTTATTATTCTGTATGATCTTGGACATTGGCCTGAATTTTCTTATCCTCATTAAAATGAAGTGATTTGATTAGATGGCTACTGAGATCTCTTCCAGTTCTAGCTCAATGATCCTATGTTCAAGGAAATAATATTACAGAAAACATTTTTGAAAGAAAAAGTTATAATTGAGTTTATAATTAAATTTCTTTAAAAGTAATTTTACTTGCTCTTTCTTACCTAAATAACTCATGAGAAAGCTAGATCAAAATTGTCTCTAATTAAAAGTGAGCCTAGAAATTTTTAATGGTAGAAACAGGGTTTGAACAATTTGTTTTCTATTCACAAGAAGGGATAATGCAAAAAAAAAAAAAAAAAAAAAAAATCTACAATAGGAAAAATGGAAATTTATCCAAATTTAAAGTTAATGTCCTTATAGTCCCTTATCAGAAAAAGGACTGATTAATTTTTTCTCTAAAAGAAGAAGGAACTGAAAGAAAAGGCCACACATGAGTCATTCCAGCTCTATCCCCCCCAATTTAATACTTCTTATCTGTAACCTAAGATTCTTTAGTTTTGATGCATTCTGATAGTTAACTTTAAAATCTATAATAGATTTTAGAATAAATTTTAAGAGTGCGCTAAAACTTTTTTTTTTATATTGGAATTCAACTATGTGAACTATTACTTGAAATAAGATTTCAGAAAATGATTTTCTGCATTTTTGTTGTTCCTCTTAAGAATAGCTATCTGTTGCTCCAAGTCATTATTAATCAGAGAAATGCAAATTAAGACAACTCTAAGATACCACTACACACCTGTCAGATTGGCTAAGATGATAGGAAAAAATAATGATGATTGTTGGAGGGGATGCGGGAAAACTGGGACATTGATGCATTGTTGGTGGAGTTGTGAACGAATCCAACCATTTTGGAGAGTAGTTTGGAACTATGCTCAAAAAGTTATCAAACTGTGCATACCCTTTGATCCAGCAGTGTTATTACTGGGCTTATATCCCAAAGAGATTATAAAGAAGGGAAAGGGACCTGTATGTGCACGAATGTTTGTGGCAGCCCTTTTTGTAGTGGCTAGAAACTGGAAACTGAATGGATGCCCATCAGTTGGAGAATGGCTGAATAAATTGTGGTATATGAATATTATGGAATATTATTGTTCTGTAAGAAATGACCAACAGGATGATTTCAGAAAGGCCTGGAGAGATTTACACAAACTGATGCTGAGTGAAACGAGCAGGGCCAGGAGATCATTATATACTTCAACAACAATACTATATGATGATCAATTCTGATGAACCTGTCCATCCTCAGCAATGAGATGAACCAAATCAGTTCCAATGGAGCAGGAATGAACTGAACTAGCTATACCCAGAAAAAGAACTCTGGGAGATGAAAAAACCATTACATTGAATTCCCAATCCCTATATTTATGCCCACTTGCATTTTTGATTTCCTTCACAAGCTAATTGTACAATATTTCAGAGTCTGATTCTTTTTGTACAGAAAAATAACGGTTTGGTCATGTATACTTATTGTGTATCTAATTTATATTTTAATATATTTAACATCTACTGGTCATCCTGCCATCTGGGGGAGGGGGTGGGGGGTAAGAGGTGAAAAATTGGAACAAGAGGTTTGGCAATTGTTAATGCTGTAAAGTTACCCATGCATATAACCTGTAAATAAAAGGCTATTAAATTTAAAAAAAAAAAAAAAAAAAGGTTTTCTTGGTAAAGAAAAAAAAAAAAAGAATAGCTATCTGTGATTCCAAAAGACCACTAATGAAAAATACTAACCACCTTCTCATGAAAAAGTGACAGACTAATATGCAGAATGAAATATGACTAATCTTTAAATATGACTAATATTGGGCTTTGATTGACTATGCTTATTTATTACAAGAATGTTGTTTTTCATTTTTGTTGGGGAAGGGCAAAGTAGGAGGGAGAAAAAATAAATGCTTGATACTTTAAAAACTAATTTTAAAAGAATAACTAGTTTAACAAGATGGAGAAACTGAAAGGAGGCAATTATGTCATTTCTAATTTACTTTTAAAATTTCAAATTTATCGTTGATATTTTCTATCAAGAAAATCCTCTAATTTCTTTGGTACTATTTAATATTTTTGGGGGGTTTTTGGTACTAGCCTCAATAGATAGTTTGTACAAATTTGTACAAATTAGCACTTAGCTAATATGTTATAATAGAGATTCTTAAAACTTTTTCATCTCAGGACCCCTTTAAACTCGTAATAGGTATTGAGTATCCTCCAAAGAGCTTTTTTGTTTGTGTCACCATCTATCAATATTTGCCTTGTTATGAATTTTTAAAATCTTAATATTATGAAGATATTTTAACCTGACTGTGTTATGATCGTGTATTTTAAGATCAGCAGGAGACAGGAATTCAGGTTAGGGGAAAATTGTCAGTCTTTATTCTCAGTGAAGAAGGATCGGAGGTGGAAGAGAATCGGCGATAGCAATGTGTGCAGCTGAGTCAAGAAGCTAGCTCGACCAGCAGCCACACAACCAGCAGCTCGGAGTCTCGAACTCAGCCCAATCTCTCCCAGCTTGTCTTCTTCCCTCTCTGCCTCCACCCACCAAAATCGTCATTTCCTATACAACACATCAGGACTTGCAAGGAGAGTGGGCAGGGACCATTCTTAATCCAATCATGTATATTAATAGAGTATAGCCCAATTACTATCTAGCCTCATGTACTTGGGACCTCAGTGCATCAGCTCAAACCTCAGCCCATTACATGACTGAACCCTTGAAAGGGTCTTAAGGACCCAAGAGTTTCTAGACTTCACTTTGTATTTTAGAATTTCTTTAATGTTTAGGTTATACTGGCATTTTCTAAAGCACAAAGAGAGGAAAAATAGGACTTCATGGCACAAAAGGAAATCATTAAAAGGAACAGAAACCCGTGTCTCAAGAAGCAGTCAATTTCAGTGAAGAGGGTTCTGGATTTAAACTCAAGGGTACTTGAGCGACCATTGCTATCAGCAAAACCTTAGGCAAGGAATACTTCTGGGCCTCAATTTTCTCATCTATAGTCAGTGGAGATTAGATTAGATCATGTTTAAAACTCCTAATCTAAATCCACTATTCCTTGATCACATAAATTATATTTGGGAATATAAGAGAAAAGAACAGGACTCAAAATTAAAATAAATCATGCAGATGGGAGACAAAACACTAGCTGGTAGCTGCGGCTAAATGGCAAAAAGATCAAGAGACTGAAAAGAATGTGAGGATAAAAAATTACTGAGTTAAAAAAAAAAGGTAATATCACTATATAAATTAAAATACTATTTATTCATATGCCAAAATATCCTTGGATACTACATGAATTTTCATAGATTCGTAACTTAAGGTTGATTCTTAAGGCCGGTGACTATGGCTATTGCTGTTTTTAAAGTTTTGATTAAAATATTTCAATTTAACTGGTTTCCTTTTTAATCCTATATATTTTATTTTATGCTCTTAAAAAATTATTCTGAGAAGGGCTCTTCAGACCAATTATGAAAGGCATGAATGACACACAAAAAACTGAAGAACCTTGAATTGTATTATGAAATACAATTATATCAGGTGATATCTACCTGATAAA
Organism: Sarcophilus harrisii; assembly: GCF_902635505.1. Taxonomy (NCBI): domain Eukaryota; kingdom Metazoa; phylum Chordata; class Mammalia; order Dasyuromorphia; family Dasyuridae; genus Sarcophilus; species Sarcophilus harrisii. The sequence goes on from NC_045428.1 coordinate 526,349,449, forward strand.
ATTCAATTAAATTTAACAAATATTTATAGTACTCCTATTACAGAAGGCAGTGTTAAACACTGGGCAGACAAGAAAGCAAAAAAAAAAAAAAAAAACGAAGCAGGTAGAGAAACCAATGGCTATAAAGACAAATCAATACAAATAAATACAAAATAATTATGATATAATTTCAGGTGTGACTAAGAATGGAGAGATCTGAAAGGCCTTATGTAGGAAGTAGCACTTGAACTGAGCCTTGAAATAAGATAGGATTCCAAGAAGTAGAAATGAGCAGGGAGAACAGGCTAGGCAGAGGATGATGGTTTATGCAAAAGCATGGAGACAGCCAATGAAATGTTGTACAAAGGTAACATTAAGTAGGCTATAACACAAAGTAAATGTGGAACCAACTTCAGAGACAAACTATATTGGGAAGGGTAGAAAAGGGAACCAGCATTTATCAAATGCCCACTCTGTGCCAAGTGCCGTGTTAAGCATTTTTACATATATTTTCTCATTTGATTCTTGTAACAATGGAAAATAGATGCTATTAATACTTCCATTTGATGAGGAAACTAAAGTAATCAGAGGTTACGTAATTTGCCCAGGGTCATTTAACTAATAAGTATTTAAAGCCAGATTTGATCTCAAGTACATGATGACTCCAGATCTAACTATGCACTACGCTACCCAGCTGCCTCCAAAGGCAGCTGTTCTTTTGCAGAGGTTCATGATATAAGATATGCAATAGTACATATAACACCAGATTTTTTCAATGAATTGAGAAAAATATTCTATTCTATTAGATACCACCACTGTGCTTTAATTCACTGAAATGGGATTACCTCAGTAATAGGTCCTTCTCTTGTGCCTCGAAGAAGACTCATTTCATCTGAAGTCAACTGGAATTTAGATAGGAAAGCATCTGCAACTTGGGCTCTTATTTCTAATGTTTGACTGGAATTAAAAAAAGCCAAGTAAGTTAATTATTTCCATAAGTTTATAATGAAATTAATATTAAAAGCATAATAAAAAAATTTTTAAAGGCCTAGTGAATTTCTAAGTTATTTTCTACCCTCAAAGAATTTTGAAGTTCACCATCACAAAAGTAGTGCAACCTTCTGCACTCTTGTTATTTTCACAGCTATCTTGATAAAGCAGGAAGAAGAGCTGACTAGTCATCTGAAAGCACATTAAATAGTTACTGTGAACTAATATTTAAAAAAAATTTCTGCCACTGATATTTGTATTCATTAACTCACAAATTTTATTTCAGAAGAGTGGAATACATAGTTGCTTTCAATCCATTTTTTTTTCGTAAGCATTAAAATATCAGTCATTTAAGTTTGAACATAAAGAATACTAGACCTGAATAACCAAAATCATTCATTCATCTCTTCTTCAAGAAAACAATTACAATTCTAGATTAAAAATACAGATCAATGAATGATCTGCCAATTTTCTCAACTTTACTTATTATCTTTTTATATATTTGTCTCTTTATTTTAACAGATTATAGCTGAACCTAGATACTAGTCACTATTCATTGTGAATATTTTGCAGATAGAAGCAGCCTAAGAGTAGAGGTAGTATATAATTGGTAAAGACATAGGGGAAAATTAAGCAGGTACCACAAAAGATATTATTTAAATAGGTGGGAACTGTAGCAGAACAAATTCAAGTTAGCTAGCATCTACTGTAGGGAAAGTTCTATATTAGGTGAAAAGAGAAGATATAATAGGAAAATCTATTTTTCCTATCCTCACTGAATCAAGTGGACAGACATGACATAAAAATAACTTAAATACAAAATAATATATGGTAAAAGGACAGGCCAGAGCATGTTACTTCTCTGCTTCAATAACTCCAGCAATTTCCTACCAAGATCAAATGCCAAATCCTCTCTGGCAGCCAAAGCCCTTCATAATCCTGCCCTCCTTCCCCTCATCTTTCCGGTCTCCAGTCTCTTCTCTATGACCCTTTACCCTCCTTGCCTTCCCATTAAAAAATGCCACACTCCACCTCTCTGCACTCAGCATTTTCTCTGATTATTCCCATGTTCTTTACCTCTGGGTCCTGGATTTTTTCAATAACCAAAATAAAATCTCATTCTATAGGCAGCCTTTCCTGATCCCTCTTAATTCTAGCATCTCCTGTTAACTGTTTCCTATTTAGCCTGTATATAACTTGTTTCTGTCCATGTCTCCCCCATTAGAGTGTGAGCTCCTTGTGGACAGGGGGACAGAAGGTAGCCAGTCTCTTTGTACCTCAGTGTCAAGCAGAGTGCCAGGTACGCCACAGGTACTTAATAAATATGTAACGACTGACTGAATAAAAGCATCAAACAGCTAAGTGTTATGCTAGATTTGACAAAGAAATGTCATGACTAACAGATAAGGGGGTGTGATATAAATTGGACTTTAAGAAATAGAAATCAATTCAAGAGGTGGGGTCAGGTAAAAAGGAGTTAAGGAGATTGAGAAATCAGTGAAGGGAGCTTTTGGCTTTGGATCTCAACTAATACTCAAAAGTTTTCAGATTTCAATATATAAGACAGTCGGTCCTAGAAATGTTTATTTATACACACACACACATGCATACATATATGTGTAAATATTTTAACTACTAAAATTATACATTTCCCCAGCAACTTTCACAGATTCTTAATATTAAAGGTGAATAATCACAATTCTAAATGCTCATAATCTGCATTGTTAGATTTCATTTTGTTTTCAATGATACATCTTCACTTGTAGGTAAATAACTGCTTCAGAAAAGACTTTTAAAATCCTATGATCAACTATCCATTATGAATCATGTTATATATACCAATGGACTCCAGGTGGCAGCAAAGTTCTACTAAGCTCAAAGTCAACTTCAAAATTTTAAATATCTATGTCCTTAAATAATTTTTACATCTTTAAACTTTTATGGATTGATTTATGTAAAAACAGAACAAACCTTGTTCATAGGCTATTTACTTTATTATCTTAAAGCATCAATTAGTACTGTATTAATATAAATTAATTCATAGGGCAACTAATTAAAGTCTCTTTGGAAAAGCAACCAACTATTTACATATATAACTCACATATTTATGTATATGTGATTATATGGAGCAGTTAGATGGTACAATGGATAAAGGTCTGGGCCCAGAGTCAGGAAGACCTGCATTCATATAAGGCCTCATTCATAACACTAGCTATGCTACCTCAGGCATGTCACAACATTGTTTGTCTTAGGTCCTCCTTGGTAAAATGAATTAGAAAAAGAAATGGCAAACCATTCCAGAAACGGCAAACCACTACCAAAGAAATTTCAAAAAAGGGGCCACAAAGGGTCAGACACAACTGAATAAATGTGATTATATGCATATATTCGTGAGTGTATATATATTTCAATATGTGTATGTACCTATACAATATAGGTTCCAAATATATTATGGAATCATTTGTTACACACATATGCCATATATAATACATATATACATACATATATACTGTCATTGGTTTAATGCATAATATCTGTTTTATATACATATGTGTATGCATGTGTGTACACACACACACACACACACACACACTCAACAAGACATAAAGCATTTCACATATATTTTTTTTTTTATCTCAATAAGGCTATTTGAGTTAAACTGTGCATTCAGCACATTGTAGTCCAGGATAGGAATGGAGCTTAGTTAGCTGAACACTAAGGCTCTATTTAGAGGTCAAGAGTAGCATTTCACATTATACTACTTTTGCCAAAGGATTAAGAAATCATGGAAAAAAATTTTATAAAACTAAAAATGGAGGAAGACAAAGCATGTTAACAAATCTTAAATTGTTAAGTGTATGTATACATACACCCACACATACAACCCTCCCCTACTCCCCCCAAATGATTATATATATATATATATATATGTGAAAATTTTTGAAAAACTAGAATATTACACAAATGTATGACCTGTTTATCAGAGGGTCACTGCTTTAGAGAGCATAATAACAGCACCAATATCACAGAGATTCTGAAAGAATCCAATGAATTAATATATGTAAAGTGCTTTATACATTTTAAAGTGCTTTATAAATACTATTATTACTATTACTCTACTACTACCATCCAGACTAACCTCATTTTCCAGACCAGGTTTTAAGGATTATTATACATACTGTCATACCCAAGCTTCCAAACACTATGAGGTATATCTCCATTTACAGATGAAGAAGCTGAGGTTTAAAAAGGTAGTGATATACTTAAGGTTACAAATATACACAATAATAGTAAGATTTTGAATGTAGGCCCTCTTCTTCCATCTCCAGCACTCTTTCCATAGTACCATGATGCTCCTATACATATACCACTGTATACAAAAATATAGATGGGTTTTTTCTTGAAAAGAAGGCATTAATACCAATAAACTCAAATCACTTAATCTTCCTGACTCTTAATTCCTCATCTGTAATAATGAGGATTAAAGTATTTCCACTAACCACCCCAAAGAAATGTTAGGGTGATTTGTAAATCTAAAAGTTACTTGAAAATAATAGTTGCAATATTTTCTGGTTTCTATGTGCACTGCAACAAAACAATAGATGTCAGAAGCTATGGGAAAAGCTTCCAAAAAGGTCATTTTGAAAATCTGAATGAAATAAAAATTTAGAAATCTGAAGCATCTCATATCAATTATTGATTGTTATCCTATGAGAGGAATCTCATCCTCCATTTTTGATCACAGCAAACTAGGCCATTTGAATTATTCTGAAACTGTGTATTCAGTACATTGTAGTCCAAAAGAAAGAGAGGTAAGGGGAGGGTGAGAATGAAGAAACCACAAGGCTGAAGACAAAGAGTCTATTCAAGAGTCAAGTCAGCATAAATAAGCCAAGCTAACAGATCATGGGAACATGCTACCAATGCTAAGGGAAGAAAGTGCCAAGAACTGTTACCCTTAAGCTCTAACAGAATGGCTTCTTAAGGGAGACCAATTTCCAAGTTTTAAATGTTACCATGGAGACAGGGTTGCCCTGAGAGAGAATGAGAACTGTTGGAAAATTATGCTCTCCATGCACTTTTCCCTTGAACTGAACATAAAAGTGAACTATTTGGTAAGAATAACACCCAGGTACTTTAAAACAGAAAGGAGGATTGAATTAACCTTTTAGAGTCCAACTAACATTGCTTTTCATTTCTTCATTTTAAGCCTACAATGTTTTTTTTATTTTATTTTATAGATAAATATATGTATATATGTATATATGTATTATAATTATGATTAAATAGTAATTTTGCTAACTAGATTTCAGTTTACTATTTTAAAGAATTACCAGTTTTCAAAATGAGTTTTTCCACAGAATTATATCTAAGACCACAACAGAACCATGAAATATGAATAAAGCAACAAAACAAATCAAGAGTAACATTTCACATTACACTACTTTTGCCAAAGGATTAAGATATCATGGAAAAAACATAAAACTAAAAATGGAGGAAAACAAAGCATGTTAAAAGAAAGCTTAAATATGTTATGGGTAAAAAACTGCTTAAAATAAGATTGATTGCCTTCAAACATGGATGACTATAGTAACCCAGTGTTTGACAAACCCAAAGACCCCAGATTTTAGGATAAGAATTCACTATTTGACAAAAACTTCTGGGAAAATTGGAAATGAGTGTGGCAGAAACTAGGCATTGACCCACATCTTACACCATATACCAAGATAAGGTCGAAATGGGTTCATGATTTAGACATAAAGAAGGATACTATAAGCAAATTAGAGGAACAAAGGATAGTCTACCATTTAGAACTATGGAAAAGAAAGGACTTTGTAGCCAAAGAAGAACTAGAGTACATTATGGAATACAAAATTGATAATTTTGACTACGTTAAGTTTAAAAGTTTTTGTACAAACAAAACCAATGCAAACAAGATTAGAAGAGAAGCAATAAACTGGGGGGAAAATGTCTTACATCCAAGGGTTTTGATAAAGGCCTCATTTCTAAAATATATAGAGAATTGACTCAAATTTTAAAGAATACAAGCCATTCTCTAACTGAAAAATGGTCAAAGGATATGAAGACAATTTTCAGATGAAGAAATTAAAATCATTTCTAGTCAAATGAAAAAATGTTCTAAATCACTAGTGATCAAAGAAATGCAAGTTAAGATAACTCGGAGGTACCATGTCATACCTGTCATATTGGCTAAGATGACAGAAAAAGATAATGAACAATGTTGGAGAGGATGTGGGAAAACTGGAACACTTAATACATTGTTGGTTGAGTTGTGAACTGCTCCAACCATTCTGGAGAGCAATTTGGAATTCTGTCCAAAAGTATATCAAACTGTGTATACCTTTTGATCCAGCAATGTTTATATCCCAAAGAAATCTCAGAGTTATCTGCATCCCAAGAGAGGACTATGGGAATTGTGTGGGTCATAATATAGCATTTTTGCCTTTTTTAGTGTTGCATGCTTGCATTTTGGTTTCTCATTTTTTTCTTTTTGATCTAATTTTTCTTGTGCAGCATGATAATTGTAGAAATATGTATAAAAGAATTACACATGTTTAACATATTGGATTACTTACTGTCTAGGAAAGGGAGTGGAGGGAAAGGAGGGAGAAAAAATTTGGAAAATAAGGTTTTCAAGGGTGAATGTTGAAAACTATCTTTGCATATATTTTGAAAATAAAGTTATTATTAAAAAATAATAATTTGTTCACCATTCCCTTACTGATAAGGATCACCCCCTCTTTTTTTTTTTTTTTTTTAAACATATGGGTCTAATTCTTCTTTCTTTGATTTTTTTGGAGTACAGCTATTATTCTTACCATGCTACCGGTAAATGCCTCTATAAAGATCTACTTATGCCTACTAGTCATTGTTATAGGGAAAGACAATGGTGAAAATTCATAAGCCACAAAATAGTAAAAGTATAAAGCCAAAGGGTATTTAAAAGTAGAAGTAACTATTCAGGGGCCTGAACCTACCAGTGCAAATGAAAGTTTGGGGAATAGTCCAAAAGGGCTATTACACACATAAATCCACTAAATAAATACATAACTATGTTATAAAATATAAATTATAAAATTGTAAATCACTGAACAAATTTAAACCGCTGCTTTTTTTAAAAAGAAAATTATAATTTAAATATTAATGGTAATATTAAAATGATCTGAGAGTTTTGGATTTGGGCTATAAAGTTCCTGGGAGTTTTCATTTAGGATTTCTTTCAGGAAGTGATCTGTAGTTTCTTTCAATTTCTATTTTGCCTACTGGTTCTAAGATTTCTCAGTTGTTTTCCTTCATAAATGTGATAACTAGGCTCTGTTGTTGTTGCTGTACATGGCTTTCAAGTAATCCAAAGATTCTTAAATTATCTCTCATTGATATATTTTCCAGATCAGTTGTTTCTTCTATATTCCACATTTCCCTACCTCACTCCCCTTTTTTGGTCCAGTTTTTATGTCTCCTGGTATCATTAGTTTCCATTTCACCAGTTCTGATTTTAAAGAGTTACTTTCTTCAGTATTTTTGTACCTCTCCTAAAAGCTTTTAATTCTCTTTTCATAGTTTTCTTTCACAGCTCTCATTCCCTTCCCCTATACAATTTTTCCTTTATTATTTTTATTTTACTTTTTAAATTCCCCCTCCCTCTTTTTTTTTTCTTTTATCTTTTTTTAACTTATGTAGGAATTCTTATTGGGCTTGTGTCTAATTAATATTTTTTCTTTGAGGCTTTGTTTTTCAAAGTTTTCAATTCATTGTCTTCTTCTGAATTTGAATCTTAAATTTCCCTGTCACCACACTAGTCTTTGTTTTGTTTTGTTTTTAATGATCAGATTCTTTTTAATTTTTGTTTGCTTATTTTTCCATCCTGTTTCTTGACATTGGGCTTTAGATTAGTATTGAACTCTTACTTCTAAAGAGGATGTCTGGCCTGAGCTTCATTCTTTTAGTTCTCCCTGTTCTTTTTAGATCTCTGTGTAGGAGTCTGTTATTTTTTAGTGCCTACAAAATGTTATCCAGAATGAGGACTCTTTACTGTTTTCCAGGTCTTTACTGGGCAAGTTCCTGGACTCAATTTAGGTCTGCTGCTTTGTGTGTATGTGAGCTCCCATAGACTGCTATTGCACTCAACTACAACTCTCTAGATTTGATAGATTCAGAGTTATTGAATTATTAGCTCCCCCTTAGATTAATCTTCAGCCTCAGTTTATTCAATTGTAAGTCAAAAGTCAAAACTGAGTCTCCATTTTCCTCTTGGGACTTGGGAGTCACTGCTATGGTCCTGAAACTTGTTCCTTCTTCCTTATACTGAAGAGGCCCCTGCTCAACTACAACAACTCATCTCTGCCTAGAACAATTACCTGAAACTGGGTAATGGGCAATAGAGTTACTAGAAAGTAAAGGGTCCCTTGGTGTAATGTCTGGGCTAGCTCTCTGGAAGATCTAGGGACCAGCCTTGATCTTAGTGGAGGGAGGAGAGCCACCAGGAGGATGGTCAAAAATGGAATGTCGCATTTCCAGTCCTTTCAGCCCTTAAATACTTCAGTATGATTACATCAATACAGCACACTAAGTGAACTAAAGAAAGATCATCTCATTAATCACACTGTGTTAATAACCTAATGTGAGTTATCTTTGCTTCAAGTATACTTTTCTCAGAGTTCCCCAATATCTGAGGTCCTCTACACCTTGGAATCCCCAAGAGTTCAGTTCCTTTCTCATCCTTAATGCTGGACTACTTTCCATTGCTGCTACTGCTGTGCCTGTCATAGAACATTTAATGCTTCTGCCTGCTGCCACACGACTTCTCCACTGAGCTTCTGGGCCAGCTCCCTCTCCAATGTTTGCAGAATTCTCTACCTAGCTTTTTAAGCTACCATGGACTGGAAAAATGGCTCAATGGGACTTCTTCATCGCTTTCATAATCAAAATTCCATCTGGAACACTTTCTAAATCACTGTGGAAGAGCCCAAGCAAAAATGCTATATTTCACTCTACCATCTTCACTCTATAAATATCAATTTATCTTTTGAAAAACAGACACAATGAAATGAAGAATTCTGAGCCTAAATAGAACCCTTAAAAGGTCATCTAATTCTCCTGTTTCCAAACTATTCCTAATAGACTTAATTGTTATATCAAATGACTCTCTCTGTACCATGATAACCATGATAATAAAACAAACAGAAGAGATCAATAAAAACTTATTTAAAAAATTGGATACGGAATATTAGAGTCAGTGTAGAGGGCACTATTAGCTCATTTTTCTTCATTTAATAGTAAATGGGATTCAGAGACTTCCTCAATGGGCTTTCTGAAAGCTAAAAATATTTAAAAATAATAATAGTATCTACCTCTCAGGATTGTTGCAAATAAGACTTTTAGAAAGCAGTTTATAAACTTTAAAGTGCTATTTAAATGCTAGCTATTAATACTATTACTATTAACTAACCTGTACCTAATTAAGAATTCTTCCCTACAGAAGATGTGTGTAGAACTGAGGACAAATATGTATTTGTCTTCATTTCATGATATCATTACCAAAGAATTTGTTTATGAAGTTGCCTAGTCTATTGCTAGGACTATAAACAATATATATTGCACTGAACTTACTAGCCCTTGGGAATTTACCCTTATGCCAGCACAATAGACGAGTACTACTCGTATGTAATAGCTGTTCTGCTTTCCCTGAAGCTCAAGTACCTCTTTATTAAGCATCCTTAACTCAATTATTCTATTTTAGCCCTCCCTTTCTGACCTAGACTCTGAGTGAGACATCCATTTCAAATTAATTCAATTCAGAAAGTATTTATTATTCTCCTACTATTTCCAAGGCGCTAATGTTAAATGCCGGGGACACTTTTTTTTTTTTTTTTTTTAATGATATTATTTCTACTCCTGAGGAAGGAGTTTATATTTTACAAGGAACAGCTAGGTGGCACGGTGGAGCTAACACCAGGCCTGGAGTCAAGAAAACCTCAGTTCAAATCTGGATTCAAAACACTAGCTAGAGCTATACTCAAAGAAAGAACACTGGGAAATGAATGTAAACTGTTGGCATTTTGGTTCTTCTTCCCGGATTATTTTTACCTTTTGAATCCAATTATTCCTGTGCAACAAGAGAACTGTTAGGTTCTGCACACATATATTGTATCTAGGATATACTGTGACATATTTAACATGTATAGGACTGCTTGGCATCTGGGGGGAGTGGGGGGTGGAAAGAGGCAGGGAGTGGAGGGAGGGAGGGGAAAAGTCGGAACAGAAGTGAGTGCAAGGGACAATGTTGTAAAAAATTACCCAGGCATGGGCTCTGTCAATAAAAAGGTATAATTATTTAAAAACAAAAACAAAAACAACAACAAAAAAAAAACACTAGCTAGGTAACCATAAGCAAGTTACTTGAGCACTGTTTGTCTCAATTTTCTCACCTGAAAAAAAGAGGAATAGGACTTATTTCCCAGGGGGTTTGCGAGGGCCAACTGAGCTAATATAAAGTGACTAGGCACATGGATTCTACCAACATCAATCAATTAATTTATCTTTTGAAAAACAGAACAATGAAGTGAAATGAAGAAATACAAGCCTGAATAGAATCCTTATTGGCCATCTAGTTCTCCCACTTCCAAACTATTCTTAAAAGACTTCATTGTTATATCAAATAGCTCTCTGTACCATAAGGACAACCAGGATAATATAAGAGAAGACTTCAATATAAACTTATTTTTAAAAGGAAAAGGAATATTAGAGTTAGAAAGGACCATAAGAGATCATATCTCAATTCTCTTCCTTTATATTAAATGGGGCTCAGAGACTCTTCCTTACAAGTTCTCTGAAAGTTAAAAAAAAAAAAAATTAAAAATAATAAAAATGAAAGCATCTACCTCCCAAAATAGTACTACAGGCCTAGTACATAGTAATACTATATAAATGCTCATTATTATTATTATTAATTACTACAAAGGACATGACATACAGAGGTAAAGAATAAATTACATTAGGAAAAGAAGGGAGGACAGAGAAGAATTAAAAGCTTTATAGAGGCAGTGGCACTCAATCTGAACCTTGAAGGAAAAGAAAATCTACAAGGCTTATCAGAGAAAGGTATACAGTTCAGGGAAAGAGGATGCCCTGCATGAAGTCCATTTTGACTAGGAGAGAGAGAAGAAATTAAAAAAAAAAAAAAAGGATGGATGGAGTTAGACTGTGGAATGCTTTAAATCCTAGACTAGGGAGTTTGTATTTTATACTAAAGCAACAGCAGCCCACTAGAATTTTTTGCCAAAAGCATAAAGATTGTGTAAAGCATAAAGTATTTGTGTAAAATGCCAATGAAAATAATTCTTAGTTCAGAAATTATCTTTTGACAACATTAATGAAATGTAACAACTAAATACATAGGAAAGTTTTAAAGGGAGTAGACTTGAAGAAAATGTAACAATGAGACCTACACAGCAGATCACAATCCATAAAAGGCTTCTCATCCTTTGTGACCTACTTTGTCTCACCCAAAACAAAAAGGAAGATGTGGTACTTTTAACTCATTAATCTTTACCCTGAAGTGGAGAGCCAATCCTGCAAGTGTTTATCAAAAAGAAAGGAATCTAAAAAACTTAATCTCAGGGGAAAAAAGAAATCATAAATAAACTCCCAAAGTAAAAGGGGGGTCACTGATCTTGGTTTCTGTAGATTAAGTTAACTTATCAAACATTTAAAGAATAAGAATGGTAGTATGATATTAGCTAGAGAGCTAGTCTCTAAAGCAGGACCTTGGTCAAAGTCTCTCCTCTGGCACAGTTTAAAAATCTTGGGTAAGGAATTTTACCTCTCAGTATTCTAAGCACCATCTTAGATTATAAATTACAAAGAAGGAACTGGGATGCTTTGGTAGAAAGAGTTTCTTCACCTGAGAGTTCCATATAGCAATGAAGTTCAGTCTCTATTCCTAATCAATAATTCTTAAGTCTACTAGACTTGCTTTTTTTTTTTCCCCCTTAAAGAGAACACTGAATCACTGGCTTCTAAGCAGGAAAAATCTTGGGTCAAATCTGGCATAATCTATGTAGTGCATCTGAATTTTCAGGGAGTTTGTTGCTTGGGCAAGGTTTTGTATCTCTTGTACCAAGTTGTTAATTTCCTTTCCAATTCTTTCTTTTGTAATATACATTTCCCTCAAGTATTCTAATTGCATTTAAAAAAAACCATTTTAAAATTCTTATTTTAACTTGTTTCATCTTTTGATTACTATCTACAGGGAATTGAAGGAAAACTTATGAATTTATGTTAAATGCTTCTCATTTTATTTATTCTTTAAAAAAAATAACTAAAGTTTCTACATTTTCATGTGTTATCTTAAACTGTCAAAACTTTTACAAGAATGTCTTAAATAAAAGGTAGCAAGTTCCATATGCTGCTGGTGTTCTCAAGTATTTCTTTGTACAAAAAGAGTGTTTTCATAATAACAATACTGATGTTACTATGTCTTTCAAATTATATTTACAAAAACGATCAGCAGGGATGATTTTAGCCTGAAGAGACACATATGAAGTGATGCTAAATGAAGTGAGTAGAAGCAAAGGAACATTATACACAGAGACAAGAAGATCACAATGATTAATTCTGATGGGCATGGCTCTTTTCAACAATGAGCTGATTCAGGCCAGTTTCAATGGCCTTGTGATGGAGAGAGCCATTTGCAACCAGAGAGAGGAATGTGGGGACTGAGTGTGGATCACAACATAGTATTTTCACTTTTTTTGTTGCTTGCTTGCTTTTTGTTTTCTTTACCATTATTTTTCCTTTTTGATCTGATTTTTCTTGTGCAGCATGATAATTGTAAAAATATGTATAGAAGAATTGCACATGTTTTATAAATATTGGATTACTTGCCATTTAAGGGAGAGAGTGGGGAGGGGGAAAGGAGGAAGAAAAATGTGGAAGACAAGGTTTTGCAAACTATGCATATATTTTGAAAATAAAAAGCTTTAAAAAATTATATTTGTAAACTCAGAACACAATGGGGGAAAATTTTTTCATCATTACCAAGTCTAATTTGTTCTTGAAGGAACTCTCCTACCAAAAATTATAAATGTATAGAATCAAAAAAAATTTGTTTTGAAGAAAAACTGAAATGATCCTAAAAGTATTGAAATTTTTAAACAATCGTCTTATATAAGATTAAAATACTAAGGCTAGTTACACGAGTCATAAAAAAGCAAAGTTCCATGGTTCTTTTGGGAAAAAAAAAACAAAAAAAACTCCAATATATAAAATCTATTTTTTTGGTTATCTTTCCTTCACTTTTATTACCTATCCAACCTTCTGATAACCAAACATTAAACTTCTTACCACAACAATTAGGAGAGAGAAAAATGTTCTACATCACAAACTGTAGAAAAAGCTGAATTCAGAGAAGAATTTACTACTTGTAACAAGAAAACTTTCAAGTTCCTTATTTTTCCATGATTCAAGTTAAGACAAACTTTAGAGATAATGAACATATGTAAAATAAACAAATTTATCATACAACACATTAGCATGCATAAACTTGAAACAAACTATGTATAAGCACCACTTTTTCAAATCAAATTACAAAAAATTAAATTATTCTTCCTAGCAAAAGCATTTTTTTTAGCAAACAAAAAGAAATTTCAGCCAGATGTTCTCATAACGCAATGGAGGCAGGATCTGATGGGTGTTGATAAAATATGAAAATTATAATCTAGATGAAGCCTAAATAATGACAATATTATGTGGGAGAAAAGGCATAGCAAATCTCAAAGAATATTTTTGTAGACATTAAAACTAGAATTAATCTCAAAAGCTCAACAAGTTTATCTACTTGTCTTTGGGGAGATGATGTACCCACTTTGCAAAATTAGAAACTGAAACCCTGAGGCTCTAGATCATGAACTAATTTAACAGAGTGAGGAAAAAAGTCTAAATTGTTTCTTCTACTACTACTTTGTTTTTCTACACTTCCCTGCTAATGAAGCAGTGTTGTAGTAGATGGAGTGTCAGACTTGGAAGTCAGGAAGCTGTGATTTCAAAATCTTCCTTCAACGCTTGCCTGATATGTGACCCTGATATATGAGCCTCTGTTGCCAAAATTTCCTTCTCTGTGAAATAAGCAGGTTGGGTTAATTGGCTTTAAATGCTCCTTTCAGCTCTAAATCTATGATTCTTTGGGTTAATAAGTTATAGTGCAGCAATAACCAATGTAATATAAGTTACTATAGCTACAAAATACATACATTTAATTCATTAAATAACTCAATGACCTATGTGGAAAATAATAGAAAACACTACATACCTTTCTGCTTGAAGTTTAGTAGTTTTTACTATCAAATCTTGAGTTTGCTCCTTTGCAGCCTAGAATTATAAAGAAAATTCGTCTTGTTAGAACATCATACTATATACTTGTTACTCTTTTTAGAGGAGAATAATGGGAGGCAATGTGGTAGAGTGTTGTTAGAATCCCTGGGTTTAAATGTTACTTCAAATATTGGCTGTGTGACTTTGGACAAGCCTATGGACATTAATTTATAAGAGAACCTTAAGCTCTAAGGTAAAGTACACAGCTTCTCATTTTAAATATACCACAATAAGATAGATTTACCTGTCTTCCAAGCCTATAGCAGGCTAGAAGTTAACATACAAGAAAGGGCTGCAGATTGTTCTAATATCAGGTAAATACAAGGCAGCAAGAAGTGACAAGGAAGACATACACATAAACATTTAACAGTGGACACAAGAATCAGAAAAGCCAAACTCTAGGACCATTCAGCACTAGGATCTATAGGACACATCTCAACAATCCCATATTTTAGTACAGGATAACTTATGATCAATGCGATGTCTAAATCAGCAAGAAAATTATGTTTAACTTACTCTGTTTAAGAAGGCAACTACTAGGTCTATATCTTTGAGATTAAAAAAGTAAATAAATAAATAGGAAAAGGACCTACATGTAGCAACTCTTTTTGTGGTGTGAAAGAACTGGAAACTGAAGGGATGCCTATTAATTGGTGAATGCCTGAATGAGTTGTAATATTTGAATGTGATGGAATACTATTGTGGTATAAGAAATGATGAAAGTTGGTTTCAGAAAAACCTGGGAAGACTTCTATGTACTCATACAAAGTAGAGTGATCAGAAGCAAGAAAAATTGTATATAATAAGAGCAATATTATAAGGATGATCAACTCTGAAAGATTTAGCAACTCTGATCAAGGCAATGATTCAAGACAATTCCTAAAAATTCCATGATGAAAAATCCTATCAACCTGCAAAGAGAGAACTAAAGAACTCTGAATGAATATTGAGGCATATTGTAATTTGACTTCATTTTTTTTTTTTGTTTTTCTTTTGCAATATGATCAATATGGAAATATATTTTGCATGACTTTGCAAGTATAATCAATATCAAATTTCTTGTCTTTTGGAGAGAGGAAGGAGGGAGAGAATTTGGAACCCAAAATTTTAAAAAATCATCATTAGGTTTTTTTTTTTTAATGTAATTAAGAAATATTTAACAAAATAAATAAAATATAGTATAAAAATATATTGCTGGTGAAATATCTTACAGACTCAACCCAGGCTAACCAAGTTAGACTTGCCTGTTCTCAAAAGGTCTTTCTCTGTTATGGCTAAGTAAGCCTCCTTCTGTTAATCTAACAGTGTTTTTTCTGATACAGCTAGGTAAGTCTCTTTTGTTAACTGTTAGATGGACGATGAGAATTTCAGTGCCTTCCAACTCCAAATCTAAAGTATCCAAATGGCTTAATCAGAGTTGGATTAGTCTGGTCAGGGCGGAGAACCAAAACATGAGGATAATTTTTATTTGTTCCATACATATGATTTCTTTTGGATGAATAAATGATATTGATAATGGTGATTATGATGATGATGACAATAGCAATAATAATAGCAGCCAGCATTTGCTGATTTGAAAAAAACGTTTGGGTGGAAAGCTTAAGACCTCAGCCTGGGCAGATTAGACTAAGTTTTCCTCTAAAGGGGTACAAACTGTTCTTGAGATTTAATTGGCTCAGGCAACAAAGTTTTAGATAGCTGGTCTAGCTTTGTCATCCCAAGTAGAAAAACAGCTAGGATACCAGAGGCTGAAGTTCTTTGTTTAGTCTTCAACTTTATAAACATTAACTTACTTTCTCCTCACAATACAGTTATTGTTCCCATTTTACAAATGGGGAAACTGAGGCAAATTGAGGTTAAGTGATTTCCCATGGTCCTAAAGCTATTAAGTGTTTGAGGCATGATTTAAACTCAGGTTTATCTCACTCCAAAACTAGTGCTATATAGACCATAGCATATAGCTGCCTATTAATATTAATAATAGAGCTAAATAGTGCTTTAAAGTTTATAAAACATTACTATATTTGATTTATCTAAAAATCATGTTGGAATCCTAGGATAAAAAAGGAGCCTGAAACATTTACTTAAATTTCTAATAATCTGAAAAACAGGAGAGAATTATTATTGAAATTTGCCACACAATGTAAATGTAATAAATAATACATTTGCTAGACTTGAAAGAGATCTAAAAATCTTACACTACCTTCAGGCGACTTGTCATGTCTTGACAACAGTTGTTCATTGCTTGTACATCTTCATTTATGCTTTCAAGCTCCTAAAAGAAATGGGGGAAAACTTTTTTTTTAATATATCCACATACTGTCAAGGAAATATATACTTCCCTTTTCTTGAAAAGAGAAAAACTATCCATCAAAACACTCAAAATTTTTGATACTGATGTTTAGGTATATTTATATCATTTAAAAAATGTTTTGCCCCAAGTAATAGAAAAAAATGGATGGCCTTAATACAGAGGAAAAAGCACTGGGTCTAGAGTAAGAGAAAATGAGTTCAAATTTCAACTCTGATACCACTAGATATGATCTTGGGCAACTTACTGACTCATCCACAACGGCAGCTTTCTCATGAATCAACATGATACATGTGGTTTCTGAAGTCCCTTCTTAACACTCCATCTATGATTCCACAATCTTTTCTGCTCCAGTTGGGAGGCAAGAAGTAAGTGTTTACTTAATAAATAGCTCCTACTTCTTCAGGAGCAACAACTAGGTAAGGATCAGAAAACATTCTTGCTGCCATAGTCCTTGGTACTGTCAAATGTGCAATATGAGACATATTGTTTTATCAATAAAAATGAAATCAGAATAAAATATATTATCACTTGTTTTGCCATTATACAGGCAGGTCTGTCCATTTTACTAGTAGCTAAAGGCTCCTACGTGTTTTTTTTCTTCTCCTGTTATAATATGATGCTCCTTCTGAGCAAGATCTTGCTTTTCTATATGAAGAGCTTAATTTAATACTTTTTTTCATTCATTTGTTAATGAATGTTAATTATTCTTTTTTGTTGTTGTTACTGATGCCTGTTGTTTTGAAAGCAGTGATTTTTTTTAATAAACCTAATCTTAATCCCTCCTTTAGAATGAAGAAAAACAGTTAAATAAAATCAACCACAATTGGATCTGACAACATATTCCACATCCCACACTCATACTTGCTCATCTCTCTAAAGGGAAGAAGAAGATATTTCATCATTTGTTCTCTGGGACTAGGATGATCATTGAAACTAATAAAAGTTCAACCACTTTTAATGCTTTATTGTTTTTTTCTTAAAACATTTCAGTCACTCATTGTATTTATTTTCTTTCTATTTTTTTTTTTTACTTCACTTAGTGTCAGTTCACAGAAATCTTCCATTGTGAAAAACTTTCCACTAACTTTTGACAAAGAACAGAAGCAGAAGTTTTTTGCATTCTTTTAACTTATGTTAAATAATTTAGTTTGTCATACTTACTGTCAAGATCAAATACGGATGATTTGGAATATCTGGGACTACTACTAAGAATAATAATAATAGTTAATATTGACATAGTACTTATTATGTGCCAGGCATTCTGCTAAACCCTTTTGCAATAATTATCTCATTTGAACTCTACAACAATCCTGAGAGGTAAATGTTACATTTTACTATGGAAGAAACAGGCAAAGGTTCAATGATTTGCCCAAGGTCATGCAACTAAATAAATAACTGAGGCTGAATTTGAATTAGAATCAGACCTTCCCGATTCTAAGAACAGGATTCAGCTACTAAACAACGTAGTTGCTCTTAATAATTTTAATACTGCTGCCCTACCAATTTTATACTGCCAAATCTCATTCCTTTCTTGAATTCAAGTTCCCAATAAATCAGAGTGCAAAGAAAAGAATTCCAACAGTAGAAAAGGGTTCTTGGTATTTTATAACCCAACTTTCCTACCTCTGAAACTCTTACTGAAATAGGCCAGCAGAAAGGGAAACAATGAAACATCCAGACTAAGCTACAAAAAAAGGGATAGTTAGTTTTATATAAAGAATTACACAACTATTGAGAATAAGTAATCCATTTATAAACAATTGGAACTTACATAATCCATTCTAGAACTGAAATTTATGTTCTCTTTACTATGTAACTTGGATTGTGAAAATTTCATAAGCCTAAGCGCTAAAAATATCACTTCCCATATTCTGTTGTATGTCAAAGCTATTCCAATTCCTAAAATTAAGTTCTGAAGTTGCTCTGAACTAATCAATTGCTATTTTTTTCAAAATATTTATCAAATTGCAGCCCACTGGTCAATACGCATTGTTCCAATACCTGGAACAATGGAAGAACATTCCAAACTATCTAAACAAGTTAGTGTTAACATTTGTTTTTAATGCCATAGTTTATCTAATAAAGCAAAACTATGAAAGAAAGACAATCCAAATTGTCTTTTGTTAGCAAATGCTAACAATATTCTTTTTTTTTAAATTAAGTTTGTTGTTTTTTGTTTTGTTTTTTGCTTAACAAGCAAGTTCAAATTATAGTTTCACCTATGGACAACTCAAGAAATTGTAGAATTTCCACACAAAAGTAACAAATTTGTAAAAGAAGTAAGTATATTGCTTCTGTCTTTGTTTATAATTGAATTTACTATGATGGATTTCATTTTTATGACAAGTACCAATGTACTTTTTGAAGTATTTACAAGGCTTTTTCCTTTTTGTAGTGAAACCACATATAAGCACATATTACAGTAATTAACCTGGGAAGTAAACATGATGAATAAGAATCTTGTTTATTGTCATGTTTCTTATAACGTTTCAAAATACTGGTATGCAAAACATTAAGTAAAAATTGGTTTCTTCTCACAGTGAACAGACTATTTATGTGTGATAAAATAGTACTTCCTGGGTAGTCTGATATTATTTAGGTTTCAGAGAGCCAAGAATAGTTACAATATGGAAAGTATGTTAAATTTTAGGACTCTTTTTTTCTGAAAAAACACTGAAGTATACTCACAGCTAGAGCATATATTCATAGGAAAATCTCTTACTACCTAAACTAAATTTAAAAAAACAATCAAAACCAGAGATCTTTAAATATAAAAGAAACCAAAAGACTACAAATACATATTGTCACAGGTTCAAAAAAGAAAAAAAGTTTTAAATTTTAGTAGATGGCAAATAACAAATATTTTAAGCAAATCCAGTAAAATACCTCCTTTACTTCCTTGAATATGCTCACAAATTCTTCATTGATGGCTAAACTTCTGCGTTCAATATCTCCACGTAAATTTCTTCTAGTACGCAAGCTATTTTCCACAAAGAACGTTGATAGTGCCTTGAGAGCTTCTAGCATCTCCTAAACAATGGATAATAAGCACACCAAATCATTCTACTTATTAAAAAATTTTTTTTTCTAATGCCAAGCCAAAATATAATGAAATGATGTCCATTTTTGTTACACTCCCTTTAAATATTCACCCATCAGTGCATTTATCAAATGATTTAACAATTAAAGGTTAACTAATTTCATGAAGACAAAAACATAACATCTTCCATATTTCAACCTTTCAAGGATTTGAAGACAACTAATAATTCTTCTCTTTTCCAGGCAGAATATCCTTAGTTCCTTCAACCAATCTTCACATGGCTTGGTTTTCACTTTCCTCAATATTCTGATGGTCTTACCTGGACACACTCATTTATCAAAGCTCTTCCTTGGGCACTGAGAATGTAACACAATATTCTATATGTAATCATTTCCTTTATTTTGCATACTTTATTTCTATTAATAAATCCTTTTGGGTTCCAGGTTCTCTCCCTTATCTATACCCCCAATTAAGAAACCATATGTGAATGAAAATTAAAAGAACTCTATGATATCACCTCACAGAGTAGCTAACACCACAGGAAAAGATAATGATGAATGTTGGAGGGGATGTGGGAAAACTGGGACACTAATACATTGTTGGTGGAATTGTGAATGGATCTAAACATTCTGGAGAGCAATTTGGAACTATGCTCAAAGGGCTATCAAACTGTGCATGCCCTTTGACCCAGCAATGTCATTACTGAATCTGTATCCTGGAGGGAAAAGAAGGTCATATATGCAAAAGTATTTGTAGCAGTCTTTTTTGTGGTTACAAAGAATTGGAAAAGGAGTGGATGACCATCAACTGGGGAATGGGATTCAAATTGTGGTATGTGAAGGTAATGGAATGTTATTGTTCTGTAAAAAATGATGAATAAGCTGATTATAGAAAGGTCTGGAAAGATTTACATGAACTGATGCTGAGCAAAATAAGCAGAACCAGGAATATGTTATACACAATAACAGCAATTATGTGTGATGATCAACTGTGATAGACTTAGTTCTTCTCAGTGGTTCAGGAATGTGAAGCAATCCCCATAGACTGTGGATAGAAAATGCCACCTGTACCCAGAAAAAGATCTGAGACTGAATATAAGTCAACACATGCTATATTCATTTCTTTTTTCTGGCTTTTTTTTTTTTTTTTTTTTTACCTCTCCTATGGTTGTTCTCTTTTGTTCTGATTTTTCTCTCTCAACATGATTCATAAAGCTATCTGTATTAAAAAATAAACTTATCACAATTAAAAAAAAAAGATTTGCTGTTGCAGTTTCAATAACATAGCATAGACATTCTCAAAATAACTTATTTTATGTTTTTAAACACTTAACAGGGAAGGGAAATAAATAGTATAAGTAATTTCATATAGAGAGTTACTATTAAGGTTTTTAGAAACTGTCTAAGACTGATTATCAGTTCATGTAAATTTTTCCAGACCTTTCTATAATCAACTTCTTCATTGTTCATTTCTTCATTGCGAGTTACACCAATGAAATCATAATCCAAATCTCCCCCTGCCTCTAAAAGAGTACTTGTATCCTGTAGCATTAATTAAATATTTATATTACTTTTTAAATGTTTGACAAGATGAGTAACTTACAGCATAATAATTAAACTTTTTTTTTTCTAAGTCAGGCTAACAGATAGGGAAGATGAATTTATTTTCAATTACCAAAAAAAAAAATTGAACTAGAAAATTTCAAAATTTCCTGTCCATATTTTTAAACATATATTTTGTGTAGTAACTCTAATGTCCATAATGTCCTAAACTTTACAAAGCACTTTGCTTATAACTGACATGGCAAAAAGGATGGAGGAAGGAGGATCCATGGGAGGTTTGAAGAAGAGGGATAGTTTAAGAAGGGCTGCTACAGGATGGTATAATCAGTTGATAAGGCAGGCATAGTAGGATACCCTAGTAGCAGTGAAGACCTGGTCAAGGTTATATATTTGTAGTAGACCCATTCAGAAAGCTGCATGATTTTCTTCATCTTCATTCTGCAGCACGTGTATAGCAATGAAGGTAGAAGAGAATAAGGGTACTTAAAAGGCTAGCAGATGTGATGCATGGAATGTTAAGAGAAGACAGGACAGAGTTGGTTCACCAAGGAGTCTAGAAAGTGAAGAGAGTGGCAAGTATGGGGGAGACAACCTGAAAGAGAATTGAGGGGTCTAGAGTTTAGAGGTCATAACATGGACAAAGAATAGAGTTTTGTAAGGGAAAGTCTCTTATACGGGGATTTCAAAATTCTTAAAATGAAGGTGGCATATTTGCAAGATGAAGGGTATGTCTTTTTATTTGGCTGGAGCAGGTGGAATAGTTCCCAGGAAGTGAATAATCTGAGGAATTGAGTGGTCAGGGTATCAATATATATATGCTGAAATCCCCTAATATAAGGGCAGTAGTTTGAGAGGAGAGAAAAATTAAGTCATATACAGAATCAGTGAGGAAGGAAGGGGCCTTGTCAGTAAACAACTGGTACCAGGATTTTGATTGGGTAGTAGCCTGAACCTCAAAGGAAGGGATTACTAAATGATGGAGCTACCTCCATCTCCAGGGGTAAACTTGTAACTATTAATTTGGAGTGAGGAATATTCTACCTTCCCTGTCTTAACCAGTGAGCTGAGGGGAATTCGTGAAGACACAGTCAATCCTGGATTGATTGATGAACCGATTCAAATAATAGTTATGTAAAGAAAAAAAGGAAAAATGCTCCTCTTACTAGCATAAGGAAACAGAAGTTAGTCAAATTTATAAATGAGAAAAATATGCAAATTGTTTTGAAAACCTTGAGGTGCTATATAAATGCTAATTATAATTCAGTCAAATTGGTGTTTTAGAGCAATCATCTAATTAAAATATTATGGAAATGGGAGGATTATTATATTTCCCTTAAGTCAGGTTAAATTCCACTTTAAAAGATATATATATAATAGATTTATATATATGTAATATGTATATATATAATAGATTTAAATAATTCTAGCGTAATGAAATAATTTTGGACCTTTATTCTTATTAAGCATATCAGCAATTTCTTTTAGTCCAAAGAAGTTAAGAAAGGAGAGAGAGAGGAACAGAGAAAAAAAAAGAGGGAGAGAAAAAGGAAGGAGAAGAGTAGAGAAAAAGGGAAGGAAGGAGGAAGTGTCAGTGACCAGACAGCACCTTCAGCCCCTTTAGCGCACGTGGTCTAGCTCCGGCTCCACCCTTAACCCCGCCCCATAACAGCAGAGACTGGGAAAGGCGAGGCTGGTAGGCTCAGCACAGTGGAGAGGCAAGAGGGAAGCTTTGAAGGGGCCTGGCTCTAGATCGAGGTTATGACCAGGTGCGGAGATCCCTGGAAACCTTTCCCGTTCGACTTTCTTTAGAATCCGCGGCAAAGTCCTCTCTCTCTCTCTCTCTCTCTCCTCCGATCCCAGGTAATCTTTCCCACTCGCCATGTCCGTCCCCTCCGCCCCCACCCCGCCCCGCCCCCACCTAATCCCCGCCCCGCCCCCACCTAATCCCCGCCCCGCCCCCACCTAATCCCCGCCCCGCCCCCACCTAATCCCCGCCCCTCCAGGCCCGCCTCCGCGGCGCCCCTCCCACGGGGGGGGGTTCTGGTTACCTTGTCATTATCCAGCCTCGTCTCCAGGATCTTGTGCAGCTTCCGAGACAGGGGGTTATTACTCTGAGCCGAAGCCCCACCGGCCCCGTTGCCGAGGCTGCTGGGAGGCCCGGATACCGGCAAAGCGGCCATCTCCCCTGTGCCGCCGCTCTCAGTCATCTCGGCGACCCCGCTCCCGGCAACCGCCACCTCAGCGCTTAGGAAGTCGGGAACAGCTCCGGGAACCAGAGCTGCCCGCGCATGCGCGGAGCGTGGGGCTTTGCGCAGGTTCCGGGTGTTCAGGGGAAGGTTCTCCGAACAATTATTCCACTGGGTCTTAGAGGCAACCCTGTAATCAGAGGAAGCGAGGCACAAGGGATGATGTCACGGTATTCTAAGGGTCAGAAAGTTCAAGATGGAAAAGGGAGTCAAAAGCATAAGAAACGTGAGAATTTAAGCTGAAAGGGTCTTTAGGGTTTATCTAGTCCCGCTCCTTTTCCTTCCTTTTAGTCAAAAAGCGTCTATTTTTTAATAATAGATTTTTATTTTTTCAAATACATGCAAAGATAGTTTTCAACATTTACCTTTGCAAAACCTTATGTTCTAAATCCCCCCCACGCAGCATGTAATCCATCATAGCTTAAACGTCACTTTTTCTAGACACATTTCCCTATTTATCATGTCAATAAGCATCGATAAAGCACCTATTATGTGCCAGGAGCTGGGGGTACAAAAGACAATCCCTGCCCTGGAGGAGCTCATAATCTAATGGGGAAGATTACACTCTTTGGTTATTACCCTTCCTTCTGGAAGAGGAACAAAATGACGTCACTTCTGGAAGCGGAACAAAATGACGTCACTGTTAGAGTCCACCTACGGCGCGTCTGACTGTGGCTGATGAGGCCCATTGGAGCTCAGAATGCTGGGCCGTAGGTCACTCACAAATAGCCCGTTTGAACATCCGGGGTGGCTTCTCCAGCCTTCCCCATATCATGTTTCTTTTGACTTAATTCAAGGCTGCTTGGCTCTCAGAGCACAGCCCCTCCTCCTCTGATGAGGGCACACCAGGATGGGCGGTCCTGTAGTTTTGCTTATTAGAGGAGGAAGCAAGTGTCGTTGTTTAGTTGTTTCAGTCATGTCCAACTCTTCATGCCCCCCTTTGGGGTCTTCTTGGCAAATTTCCTTTCTCCATTCCCTTCTCCAGCTCATTTTACAGATGAGGAAACTAAGATAAACAGAT
Organism: Sarcophilus harrisii; assembly: GCF_902635505.1. Classification (NCBI taxonomy): domain Eukaryota; kingdom Metazoa; phylum Chordata; class Mammalia; order Dasyuromorphia; family Dasyuridae; genus Sarcophilus; species Sarcophilus harrisii. Next base: position 526,373,993 of record NC_045428.1, read on the forward strand.
TTATGTGACATTCTAGTGAGTGTCTGAATCAACAGGTAGTGAGGGGCCCACTAAGTCAGGTTTTGCACCTAAGTCTTACTGCTGCCAATCTGAAATTCTTTCCATTGTCCCAATAGCTCTTTGGTTTTGGCAGTTAGGAGCTTATTGGTGCCTTTAGAGAGAGGTAAAATATATATTTTCTTACACAAAGTAGAATGGAAAGGGGGAAAAAAAGATTGCAAGTGAAACTTTGAATCTTTGTCACATAAAGTTGCTTTTCCTTTTTAGTATAATAAAGTGAAAGAGAATGAAGCTTCAGAGGGGGAGAAGGAGAAGGAGAAGAACGAGAACAAGTAGACAACAATGGCCGGGACTCATGGAAGAAAATTCCAGAGAAAATGGAAGAATATGAAATCAAGGGTTTAGGTGGAGTGATTAGATCCAGCTAATGGAGAATCTTTGTTGATGAAGGAAATTGCATAAAATAAAGGTTTGGGGGGATAGAAAGCAAGATGTATACCCTATTTCTGATGTCTTGAAGCTCAACAAAGTAGGAGATTCGGTCCATTCACTGAGAGAGCTATGGGGTAGGGACTAGGAAGCAAGTGTAGTTTCTAAAAAGTATCATGTTTAGTTAATTTCTAATCACACACCTTTTTTTTTTTTTTTAAAACTAAATCTTTAGTGTGATATAAAGTTGCAGGATAGAACAGACTGTACAAATAATGTTGGTTTGTTTTTGAATGGCTAGGAAATCATTAGACCAATGTTAGAGAACACAGAAAATAACTTATTTAGTAGATGTATTAAAAAAAATTTAAACTGGCAAGTAATATGGCAAAAGATTTAGATCTTCACCCCCTTCATTAGATTCACAATCTTCTTTTAGGGAAGACACCGTCTTTTGCCTCTTTTTGTATCCTTAGCAATTAGTGTGCCTGACAGATAGTAGGCATGACCTTATTCCCTATTACATACTAAATGTGTATAGCTGGATGTAGACTTTTACATAAGAAAACAAAATATTAAAAATTAAGAAATGGAATATTTAATCACAGAAAAAGTCATTTTTAGTTACCCAAAAAGTTGAAAAAATTATTTTTAAGGTAGATGGACCAAGTTACATATGGCTGTTCTTCATCACATTCCTGGGTTTATCTTTTGGCCATGAATCTCACTGTGAAAGGGGAAAGGAGAGGGAATAAGAATTATTAAGTAACTACACTATACTGAGCTTTTTACAAATATCTCATTTGATCCTCATAGCAATCCTAGGAGGTAGAAGGTTTTGCTATTTTCATTTTACATTGGAATAAACTGAACAGGCAAAAGTTCAATGACTTGCTCGATGCCACACAAGCAGACATCTAATGCTAATTTTTAATTTAGGTCTTCCTATTTCTGGGTCTAATGTTCTATCCATTTTACCAACTACCGACCAGTATACATCTCCTTTTGCTTCATGTCTGCTTTAAATTTCTCTTTGTACCCATTCGTGAGTTTCATTTTGTTTTGTTGGATCAGATTACAATTTTCAAAAGTCAAGCTCTGTTTGGATAGATCCTTTTTTTCTACATTTTTCGATTTGATGGTTTCCTACCCGTTTTGGAGGATGAAAAGTGATTCCTCATGTTTATACTCGAAGCCTTTCACCTGGCTTAGCAACAAAAGATGGCTACTAGGCTACTATTCTTTGGTAAGGTCATCTTCAGATATGTGATATTTTAGACAGCGGGCACAGTGGATAGAGCTCTGGTCTTGGAGTCAGGATAAACTCAAATTCAAATATGACTTCAGCTAGTGTGACAATGGGCAAGTCACTTAATCTCTGCCCCAATTTATCCTTGTGTAAAATGAAGAAAATAATAGAACCTACATTCCAGGGTTGTTTGGAGGATCAAGTGAGATAATAATGGCAAAGTATTTATCACATAGTAAGCTATATAAATTTAACTATTAACTGTATTCCCTAGTGTAAGTTGTGCAGCCACATTCTGCTGCATTTTAATTTGTTTCCTAAATTGGAATGGATAGGATTACTTCGTCACTATTCTAGAGTTATATGATATCTTTATATTTTCACCAAAGTAAAGTTTGTCACTTACTAAACTAGTCTGGTATTATTGAGTGAGACATTTTTCATTGATTACTGTGGTGGTCTAGAAATACTCTGTTGTTTTCAAGCATTGTATATTTCTCAGTAAATAAAAACTTTTTTATCCAGACATTTTCATGTATCCTATCTTTGATTCTGCCTCAATCTGTGATCCACCAGTGCTGCTGCCACATTTCTTTGAAAGCAGATTGTTCTTCTCTTAAGTCTGTACTGATTACCTCTCCACATTCATTATCTATCAGACAAATAAGCAGTTTATAACATATATCTGGACATTACAACCAATGGACAGTTCTTTATTACTGTTACTTCCCTTAGTTCCAGTATTGACAGAAGAGAGACAGACTAAATAGGTCTAGGTTCAAGTTCCACCTCTGACAGACTGCTTGTGTCATCCTCTCAATGCTCTAGGTAATTCTTTAAGATTATACACTGTTGAGAAGGTACAAGCTTACATTGGTAGAGAAAGCCTCCTCATCTCAGATTTCTCTATACATGAAATCACAATTTCAACTGTAAGAGAAAATAATAATAGTACTAACCTTCCAGGGGAGTTGTGAGGATCAAATGAGATAATATTTTTATAGCACTTAGCACATTACCTGACATATAATGGACACTTTATAAAAGCTTATTCCCTTCCCTGTATATATCATGTATCTATCTATAATCTCTGTGTTATTTTCTATTTTCAGGTTTTTGTGCTCTAGAGTTCATATACCAAATGGATTTTGCTATTGGTATTTATTTTTCTTTTCTTTCTGTCTTTCTTTCTTTCTTTCTTTGCTATTTGCAATTCAACATTTATATATTTTCTGGAGTATAATAGACATACTCCTGCTTTTTTTTTTCTTAACATATAACTGATTATCAGCAAAAATCAGCCTTCACATAAAGTTTAAAATTTCTTTTGAAACAGAATGTCCACAGGTGGCTGTAAAAAAAAAAAATTAGTTTTTGGGTCTGCAATGAACAGTATTACCAGAGTTTGAGAAATGAATGGGAGCTAAGAGTGAAAGATGTAGATACCATTTCCTAGCATTTTTGGCTGTGAAAGAAAGAATTATCATATAATGCTTTGAGAGTATAGTCAAGTGAAGGTTTTCTTAATCTTAGATGAGATTAGGATGTGTTTATAAGTAGTAGGCAAGGAAAGGAGGCAGTGAATAAAGAGAGATTGAAATAGGAATAGAGAGAAAAAGATGGAACAATTTTGCAGGAGAAATCAGTGGATAAGATTGAAGGAATAAGCAAATGGATTTACTATAGTAAGAAGGAATGCCATTTCTTTTTATCAGAGATGAGAAAAGAGAATGAGAGATGGTGTGGAGATTTGATGTGTGGAATTGGGGAGAAAAAGTTTATGAAATATGCTTCTGGTTTTTATTGTGAAATATTAACCAGGGTCTTCATCTGAGTGTGTGTGTGTGTGTGTGTGTGTGTGTGTGTGTGTGTGTAAATGACATAAAGGGAAAGAAATTTGGGAAGAAATGCAACTGGAAGAGGATTAAAACATTAATCAAGAAGAATTAAAGAAAAAAAAAAAGACTAGCTTGTAACAAAGAGGATTCTGTTAAGATTTCCTCTATTCTTTGCAAATTACAAGAATTAGGCTGGTTAAAAGAGACTGAAAAGAATGATGATTTTTAATTACACTTTCTCCAGGAAAAAAATCGTAGTTTGGTTTCTCTATAATTAATTTCATCTTTGTTGTTTTAAATGTGAGAGTTTTGCTCAAACTCAATATGAATCAATAAGTTATGATTAATGACATTCTTCCTCCTCCAAACCACTATTATGAGATTGCCAGAAAAGTCTTGAACTCAAAGTCATTTATATGGCTTAATATACTACTCAGTCATTGCTTAAGCTAATTCCTATGACTACATTGCCTGCCTTTTGTTCCCTTCGCTTGTAGAACTTGTAATTATCTTTTAAAGCCCAATTCAAATATCATCTCTTCCTGAAAATTTTCCCTGATTTCCCTAAAAGGAAGTGCCTGTTTTTTAGCAAAGATCCCATAAAAGAGACCTAAAAGTCTTACTCTCTTGTGTTTGTGTTTGTCATATCCTCTCTCTCTCTCTCTCTCTCTCTCTCTCTCTCTCTCTCTCTCTCTCTCTGTCTCTCTCTCTCTTTCTTTGTGTGTGTGTGGGGGGGAGAGGAGGGGAGAGGAACCATGTCTTATCTATTCTGTACCTAATACAGTGTAAGCAATGAAGAAGAAATTTCATAAATGTTTTTGGAATTAAATTGAATCAAACTAGTAAGGAATTTCACTCTTTATTAATACTTGCAAAGCATTTACCACCACTGCGGAAAAAAAATTAAATGACCTCCTCTGCTTCCCTTTGGCTCATTTCCAATGGATAGTATCTCTCCAAAGGATGTAGTCAGAGGCCATGAACTCCCAAATTATTCAGTAAATCACTCTTTATGATAATATTGATTTTAACTAGATAATGCCTTTAGGTAAGGATGTTACTGTGAAACTCACTGTCACCCTTATAGCATAAAAGAAAATCATTATGATGGAAAATGTCTGCTTGTTAAGAAATTGAAAAACTAATCAATAACTATGTCATATGAAAGAAAAGAATATGTCAGCAGTCATTTCTAAATTCTACTAGATTCTAACATTGGTTTCAAGTACCCTAGAATGATTGTAACATTTCTAGAATACTGATGAGTAAAGCTAATTCTTTCATGAATGCAGATTGATGATTTAGTTAATCAATATATGAGTTGCCATTGTATAGCTTAGTTGTTAGTAATTTCTATTAGTACAGAGCTACAAATTAATGTTAATGAGATTAATGTATTCACAGCAACACTATTATTAACAAGGCATTAATAACTGAGTATTCACTGATTTGATTCTATAATATTAAACAGGGATTCTATGTTTTTATCCATATAAGGAATAAGGCAAAGGAATAGTAGAGGAGGATCCAAGCTGGTTGGAACCCAGACATCTTAGATACTTCCTGTAAGGATGGGCTAACAGAAAGTATGCGCCACTGACCAGCAGTTTGAAGATATTTGTAAATGATAAATAGCTTCATTCTTTATGGATAATTGGTTGTTGGAGTTATATTTTTGTGGGGTTTTTTAGTTTTTCAGTTTATAATTAAACTATTTGCTGCCATTAGCAATTACATTAAAGTAAATTGAGCACCCCCAAGATCACTGGTTCTGCTTCCAAACCAGGCCCCAAAGCTAACAAATTAGAACCTCCTTTGGGCGTGCTGTGCTACGCCCCTTTGTCCTCCATAACCACAGCTACTGAAATCTAGAAAATAAAATTAGCACAACAAAGTCCTTGACACCATTAAGTGCTTCTTTATGAAAAACAAATATGATTTTTTTTGAGTTTTCATCAGTATTTTATTTTTCTAATTACATGTAAAGGTAGTTTTCAATATTCATTTTTCTAGGACTCTGTGATCCAAATTGTTCTCCCTCTTCAAGACAGCAAGTTTTGATATAGGTTAAATATGTGCAATTTTTAAAAACATATTTCCATCTTTGTCATGTTGCACAAGAAAAAAAAACAGACCAAAAGGGAAAAAAAAAAAAAACACAAGAAAAAAAAGGTAAAAATAGTATATGTTGATCCATATCCTGTCTCCATAGTTCTCTCACTGGATGCAGATGATATTTTCATCCCAAGTCTATTGGAATAGCCTTGAATCGTTACATTGCTGAGAAAAGCCAAGTCCATCACACTTGATCATCACACAATTTTGCTGTTATTATGTACAATTTTTTCTTGATTCCATACAGCATCATCAGTTCATGTAAGTCTTTCCAGACTTTTCGGAAATCAGCCTGCTTATCATGTAATATAGAACAATAATATTCTATTACTAAAATAACACTTTTTAAAAGATTCATAACCTGCTTTGCTTCTGCACCCTAAGGCCTATATAGGGCCTTCCCAGTTGACTTGTAAGTGAAAACTATTATGTATTAGAATGTGAGCTCCTTGAGGGCAGACTGTTTTGGTTTTCTATATGTATTCCCAGAACTTAATACATTGCTTTGTGAATAGCAAAAACTCAATATTATTTTACTCATTCATTCATTCTGGAATAAGTCATATTTTCTACCAATGAAGAATCTTAAGTTCAAACACATGTTAATGAGTGATAGGAATATTAGAAAATTGCATTTGTAAAACATCATTTGGTGAATTAAGAAGTAAATAGACACTTTAGGTGCTGAGGTTCCATACTAACAGAGGTCCTATTAAATATAGAATATAGAAGAATATAGCTGGCCAACAGAAATTTGGTGCTCTGGGAGATGATTATTATATTTAAGTTCAATGTGGCATTACAATGTTTAATATAATATTGAAAGTTAATTATAAGAATTCACCTGACATAAAGATATAGTATGTATATTAACATTCCTATGCTATATGCTATGAGGAACAAAGTAAATATGAAAGGCAGAAAATCAAGGTAAAATCCATTGTCTTCCAAAAGAAGAAATTTCCAAAACATTTCAGCCAAAATTAATTACAACATTGAGAAGCCTTTCTTCTGGATTGCTAGAAAATGTATTGGAGACCCCAATTCAGAATTCATTTTCATACCTGATCTTGCTCCTCAAGGACTAAGCACAGGCCACACAATATGAGCAGAATATACACATTACTGAGACAACTCTGCTCCCTAAAGCTAAAGTCCAGTGTATGGGGCCTAGTTGTATAGTTGGCTAACTGTCCTGTGTTATTAGTAGTTTAGCATATTTTTACATTATTATATAGCTGAGTAGAATATATGCTTAATCTGTTGGGTGATGAAGAAGCTGAATAGTCTTTGGAGAGAATGTGACCGTTTAAATATATGAACTTCATATTTTATACCACCATATTTAGCTTTTTTGAACCAAGATTACATTTTTTTTTTTGCATTCCAAATATGACTGCTATAAGTCTCAACCCTTAATAGTTTCAAATAAATCTCATTTGTTCCTGTCATACCCCTTCTTTTTTTCATCTTTGTATTAATAATATTACAAGCCAAATAGATTTTTAAAAAACGAGAATATAAAGTGCTTTGTAATTTTTAAAGCTCTATAAAAATGCCATCTATTGTATGGTAATGACATTTAGAAAAAAAGGTGGGGGGAAAACCTGGGGGAAAAAAATTGAAAAAAAGTTAAAATTGCTAGAAACCCAACACTGTGTAGTTGCTTTCTAATTTGCTTTATTCACTGAGAATATTTAATTCATTTATTATTTTCTATTATTTTCCAATATTCTATAATATAGGAATGTTCATATTTTATTTTCTTAGCAGTCAGACCTTGTAGATATAGAAAGTATTGAGAACTGTCCAGTTTCAGGGGACAGGGGAAGATGATGATTGCCAAATCACTTTTTAATTTTACTTTTACAAATTCTTAAGCTTTTTTTTTTTAATGTGGGAGCTTGTATTTTTACCCTTTGATGTTAATTTTATTGATGCCTTTTGTTTTCATATCACATTCATTTCCATATATATTCTTTCTTCTCCCCTACCTAAGTAGGCATTCTTTGTAATAAAAATTTTCAAGGAACTATAAAAAAGCAATTTCACAAAACCAATCAAAACAGATTATCTGACAAGATATGCATTATTCCATATTCCCAGTACCCCATGTCTGCAAAGGCATATATATTAATAGAGTATAGTCCAATTACTATTTAGCCTCACGTGCTTGGGACCTCAGTGCATCAACTCAAGCCTCCCTCCATTACACTATCTGTAGTTTATGTTTTCCTAAATGCAAATTTTGCTAGTTATATTTCTGATTGGAGGCAGCATATTCTGCACAGAGACCTTGAGAAGGCTACATAAGAATGATAACAGAGGGACCATCTAATAGATTGTATCTCATGGAACCTCAAGTAGAGGACAAGAACAAAAATCTAATAAAACATTATTTTCATTTCAAATAATGTAGATTATGCAACTATCAAAAGGACAGCACTCTTCAAGATACAGAGGAAACAAAAATGAGTAAGATAAATTCCCTGCTCTCAAGTTGTTTGTCATCTACAAAGAGGAAGAACAAGTTAATGAATAATTATGATGCAAAGAAGAATCAGATAAGTGAAAAATAGAGATCTGGATAAAGAGCTAAGATATACTTAAGGAGGAAGAGATTGCTTTTGAGTGGGAGATCAGAGGAAATTTCATGGGACTTTATGCCCTCTGCTGCTGAACTCTAGGTTGAATCTTAAACAAAGTGAGAGTATTGAAGGGTGGAAGGAAATTCTTTTTGGATACATCAGCTAGAGTCAGTCAATTAGCTACCATTTATTAAGCCCCTATTATGTGCTAGATACTGCTAGGTGCTAGAATGGGAAGGAAAAAATACATGAAGATGGAAAAGAATGAGATTAGGCCATGGACAATAATACAATTTGATTGGGAGGGGAAGTATGAGAAGAGACTGAATAAGTACATTGGAGATATATTGTATACTTATTAAAATCCTTAAAATTCAAAGTATTCTGATAAGCCCTATAAAAAAAACATAAACAGAGAGACAGGGAATCAGAAAGAGACCCAGAGACAGAAAACCAAAGAGAAAGAGTGAGAGAAACTATAGCTCTTCAACATTGACAAAATGGCATGGGAAATGGCAGCCTAAACATAGGATACCATGATTATAAGAATAATTAATTGCTTGCACTGCTCACCATGTACCTTTCTAAAGGCCCTTTTTTTCTAAGGCTCTCTGACCCAGGAAAAAACCTGAGTGCCTATGTTTGAGGAGAAATTTTCCCTCTCCTGTAATAATAATTCCATAGTGACTTTTCTGTTTCAAATAATCACTAGGTCAGCAAAAAGTCAGATAGACCTATTAGTAATAAGAATTCCAGAAAACATAGACCTCTGATAGGAAATCATTGTTAATATTAAAACCCATATATGAGAATCTAGCATGGCACCATGACAGGCAAAAATCTGAGACAATGAATTATAGGAGGTAGGTTTTTCAAAGTTTTTGAATTAATGTATCTCATTTAATGTATAATACAAACATCTACCTTTTGCAGTATATAAAATTTATTTATGAACTCTGTGCAGATGCCAGTACTTTACTCATCTTTTAAAAAGCAAATAGAATGGGAAAGTATCATATGCCTAATTTATTTTAAAAGATTCTGTATATAAGTGGATATATCCAAAGAAATATCTGTCACTTTAGTGGGCAATTTCCCTAAAATTAGAAGGCAAAAAGCAATTAATTGTTGAAATTACTATATCCTTCCAAAAGGTTAAGAGGTAATTTAAAATAAGTATGTATAAGAATATTAATTGAGTTGCTATGTTCCCCTTACAGGCAATAATATTAATGATTCAGTAATTAGATTTTTTTCCTTTTAGGAGGAACAGGAAATGAAAATATCGGGAAAAATATATTTAATGATATTTCATTTTTTCAGCATAGTGAATAATGAAACTTTCTCATTGCATATGATATATATTTTATTTTGTCCACACTTTTGAATTCACTGGCAAAGGGAACTCTTAAGGAAGAAATGTTCTCTATCAATGCAAATAGATAACTGTTTTTTTGCAACTTACAATTTTAGAGATAATTGACTGAAGCACTCAGTGGCTAAGTGATGAGCTCAAAGTAACATCACCAATATGTGTCAGAGGTCTGAAGTGAAGTCTTCCTGACTCCTATCTAGGTCAATTCTTTGCCCACTATGTCATGCATTCCCTCTCTATAAATACCTTTTAATAATATTTATTCTTATCAAGTCATTGAAACTTATAAAAGGTCACAATAAGCTATAGTTCAGTTATAGAATTAAGATAGATTATGATGTTTTTCATTTATGTAGGTATAAATCAAATCAGGCCAAATTGAAATTTTTGTCTTCAACTCTATCCCTTTTCTTGCTATTTCCTTTAGCTTCATTCAACATTCTCTTTGACAGCCTACAATTCAAGAATCTAGCACTCAAGGGTTATCCCTTAGCTATACAGTGATTCCTAACTCTATATTTCATTTGGCCCTTCCTTCCCCCAAGTCTCCTTATTAAAGCATGATTTTTTATGTGTTTCATTTCTGCAAATCCCTGTTTAGTAATTAAAATCAACCTTATCAATTAATTTTACTAAAATAATAGGAGTTTTACATATTACCTCTTTGTAATGTTTTCCATTATATATTAATTTTAAAAAGCAATAACAGGCTTTAAAAAGCCTCAACCTATCTAAGCACTATATCTACAAACCTAGAAACTAAATATTAAATTAATTTGAGGCATTTTAAGGGATGGGGGCATAGGAGCAAAGGCTATTTTCATTTTTAAATATATAAATTTAGGAGCAAGATAAGATCAAAACAGGCTTTCATTTCATTTATATTTTGAAAATAAAATAGAACTCAAAATAAGAACATAAATCATTAACAGAATTTCACATTGTATAATTTTTTTGAAAGATAAAATTATAGAACATTTTAAAGCTACAAATATCTATGTACAGACTGGCACTTTGACCATACTTCAACTATTAATCATTTTGTCTAATAGAGTAAAGTAGAAAATTTTTACTCTCCTAAATTTTTCATTGGAATCAGAAGGCTTCCAGGGTAAATGTACTGCTATCAGTGCCCTGGGCATCAAAATATCTTGGCTTCACATCAAATCTTTCCACTTTTGCAAACCCACTCTGATGCTTTGATTAGTCAGTTGCACCTGCTTTGGGGGCCTTGTAAAGCTTCAGGCATTGTCAAATCTCTTAAATATCTCTATCTTATCTGAGAGAAAGCATTGGACTCTTACTGTCCATTCCAATTTCTTATATAAATGACTAGGGGGGAAATTTAACCTTTTGCTCCATGGTATCTTCTCTTTAGTAGCTTGGATTTCAAATTGCTTCTTCAACCTTGCCGAGTTTCATTATTTCCTTGCCAAACAAAGGAAAGAAAGGAAGGAAGGAAGGAAAGGAAGGAAAGGAAGGAAGGGAAGGAAGGAAGGAAGGAAGGAAGGGAAGGAAGGAAGGAAGGAAAGGAAGGAAGGAAGGAAAGGAAGGAAGGAAGGAAGGAAGGAAGGAAGGAAGGAAGGAAGGAAAGGAAGGAAGGAAGGAAAGGAAGGAAGGAAGGAAAGAAGGAAAGGAAGGAAGGAAGGAAGGAAAGGAAGGAAGGAAAGAAAGGAAGGAAGGAAGGAAAGGAAGGAAAGGAAGGAAGGGAAGGAAGGAAGGAAGGAAGGAAGGGAAGGAAGGAAGGAAGGAAAGGAAGGAAGGAAGGAAAGGAAGGAAGGAAGGAAGGAAGGAAGGAAGGAAGGAAGGAAGGTGTTAGGCCATAGTTCTCTTTTATTGTCCTGACTCAGTTTCCTTAATTATCCTGACTCAGTCCTGCCTCTGTTTCCCTGCTTCTCAGCTCTGCAAAACCTCCCCTCCCTCTTTATCAGAATACTTGATAAGGATAAAAGATCTTACATTTTAGAATATCAGAATGCCTCTCCCCATCCCAAGCTATTAGAATATTAGATATTGTCTTATCAAGATGCCTCTCTCCATGTCCATGTCCCTCTCCCTGGTCTCCCAGGTCTCCCCCTGATTATGTCATCGCCTCTCCAGAGGCTCACCCCACCCTGTCAGAATCCTGTTCCAGATCTCAGTACCCTGACTCTGCCCCTGCCTCAGTCTACCCCCTGAATCTGAGCCACATGTATATATGTCATTGAGAACTCACATTGTTTGCTGGATTCTTGAAGATGATAGAATCATTCAGCCCTGGGACCAAATCATGGATTCATTTGATCCCAGTAAATCTCTCCATTTAATAAATTATTAAATACTCTCTAATCTCTATCTTGCTCAGTTTCTCCAGCATTACAAAGGAAGGAAGGAAGGAGCAAAGAAAGAAACAAAGGAAGGAGGGAAAGAAAGAAAGGAAGGAAGGAGGAAGGAAGAAAGAAAAGGAAGGAAAGAAGGAAAGGGAGGGAGGTAGGGAAGGAGTAAGGAAAAGAGAGAGAAGGAGGAAAAGAGGAAGAAAAGGAGGGAGAGAGGGAAGGAGAAAGGAAAAGCAAGCAAGAAAAAAAAAAGTACCAGAAACTGTTAATTGCTTTGCAAGCATTATCTTATTTCATTCTTATAACAACCGTGGGACATAGGTCTTATTATTATTCTCATTTTAGAGAAGAGGAAACTGAAGCAGGAGTTAAGTGACTTGCTGAGTGTCACATAACTACCAAGTGCCTGAGGCTGGATTTGAATTTCACTGCAATACCTCTCAGAGTGTGAAAAAATAAGTTTAGAGGAATACTAAATAGCATGATAATCTCTGTCTAAATTTACCCTTTTAAAAAAAAATCTAATTCCAACGTTTGTCCCATTCCACATGGCTGCCTAAACTTCTCTCTGGGAGTGCCGATAACCTACCTGAAGTCCTTCCTCCATCTTTAGCATTCTCTCCATCCCAGAGCTTCAGATCCATTTCCCACCTTTGCTGTAGAGACTGCTGCTCAGTGGCATTTACCAATAGCTGTCTGAAGTTGTCGGTCTCAGTCAAATTGGATCCTTCTGTTCTACTCTTGCCCTCCCAATCCCCAGGTTTTGGAAGCCTTTTACCCCACGCTACATTTGTTCCTATTCATACACTGCAGAAGGAACCTGGAGAAAAACACCGAGCCTTGCTGACTGAGTCATCTAAAATTGGTGTTCATAATCTGAACTGGGTCCTCAGCACATCAAGGTAATCTCTTTTACAACCTCCAAGTCTATGCAAAGCTATTTTGAAGCCCAGAGCTATCCCACTCACCACTGTGGCTTTTCCAAATCTTTTCACTCCTCTGCAAGTCTTAGAAGTCTCATCATCTCCTTACTCTCTCTGCTGAGAACATTGCTTGTTGTTTCACAGAAAAGATTGACATTATTCCTTAAAAACTTCCTCTTCTTCCCATGCTTTCATTCATATCACTCAGAAGTCTTCTATCATATATATATATATATATACATATATATATACATATATACACATGCACACACACACATATATGTAAATTTATATATATGTATATATATATAAATCAATCACATTCCACTTCATTGTCTCCACCAGATTGCTCCCTCTATCTTCCCCACTCTCTCACTAATCTTCAATCCTTCCTTGTCTATTGGCTGCTTCCCCTGCTGCTTATAAACATACCCATCTTTTCTCCTCTCTCAAGAATTACTTCATCCATCCATTCATCCATCTCCAGTAGCTATTGTCCTATATCTCTCTTCCCTTTGGAGACTAAATTCCTTGAGAAGACCATTTAAAATTTGTGGTTCTAATTCTTATTTTCTCACTCTCTTAATTTTCTATAGCCTGATTCAATTGAATCAGATCTCTCCAAAGTTGCCACTTATCATTCACTTGTCCGATTCAAGTCATGTCTTAATGCTCATCTTTTTTCACTTTTCTAAAGCTCTTGATACCAGAGATCACCCTCTTCTTTTTGAAGCTTCCTTCTCTCTAGGTTTTCATGAAAATTCTCTCTCCTTTTCTTGTGACTTTTATCCTTCCTCAACCTTCTTTGCAGGATCCTCATAAAGTTTCTTCCTACTGACCATGCGTCCCCCAGGCAAGTCTCTCCTGGACCCTCTTATCTTCTCCTTCTATGCTATTTACTTGATGATCTCATCAATTTCCGTAGATGCAGCTATCATCTTTCTGATTATGATCTCCTAGATCTTCCTATCTGGCCCCAACCTCTCTCACAAGCTCTACTCTCATATCTCCAATTACTTATTGGACCTCTCAAAGTGGCAATAACACAGGCATCTTAAACTCCTCCCAACTCTCCCCTCTTCCTAATTTTATTCTTATTACTTTTGTGAAGGCACAACCATCCTCATAATCACCCAGAACCACAACCTAGAAGTCATCCTCAATTCCTCACTCATTCTCACTTCCTTGTATGATCTGTTGTTAAGTCCCAATACCTTTCATATATGCCCCCTTCTGTCCACTAACATTGTCGCTACTCCAGTATAAGTATTTATCCATGTGATGCCTTTGCCATTTTTGAAGTGTTGCTAGTTGATTATGTCTTAAATCTTTTTCTAACTCCCATCTATCCTCCGCTCATCTTTCTAAAGTACAGATCTTACCATTTTATCCCCAAACTCAATCAACTTCAATAGTTCCCTATTAGTTTTAATATTATGTTTAAAATCTTTGGTTTTCAAAGCCCTTCATAATCTGAGCTTTTCTTTTCTCTTTTTTTTTTAATAGCCTTTTATTTACAGGATATATACATGGGTAACTTTACAGCATTAACAATTGCCAAACCTCTTGTTCCAATTTTTCACCTCTTACCCCCCACCCCCTCCCCCAGATGGCAGGATAACCAGTAGACGTTAAGTACATTAAAATATAAATTAGATACACAATAAGTATACATGACCAAAATGTTATTTTGCTGTACAAAAAGAATCAGACTCTGAAATATTGTACAATTAGCTTGTGAAGGAAATCAAAAATGCATGTGGGCATAAATATAGGGATTGGGAATTCAATGTAATAGTTTTTAGTCATCTCCCAGAGTTCTTTCTCTGGGCGTAGCTGGTTCAGTTCATTACTGCTCCCATTGGAAATGATTTGGTTGATCTCGTTGCTGAGGATGGCCAGATCCATCAGAACTGATCATCGTATAGTATTGTTGAAGTATATAATGATCTCCTGGTCCTGCTCATTTCACTCAGCATCAGTTCGTGTAAGTCTCTCCAGGCCTTTCTGAAATCATCCTGTTGGTCATTTCTTACAGAACAGTAATATTCCATAATATTCATATACCACAATTTATTCAGCCACTCCAATTGATGGGCATCCACTCAGTTTCCAGCTTCTAGCCACTGCAAAGAGGGCTGCCACAAACATTTTAGCACATACAGGTCCATTTCCCTTCTTTGGGATATAAACCCAGTAGTAACACTGCTGGATCAAAGGGTATGCACAGTTTGATAGCTTTTTGAGCATAGTTCCAAATTGCTCTACAGAATGGCTGGATGTGTTCACAATTCCACCAACAATGTATCAGTGTCCATGTTTTCCCACATCCCCTCCAACATTCTGCGTTATCTTTCCTTGTCATTCTAGCCAATCTGACAGGTGTGTAGTGGTATCTCAGAGTTGTCTTAATTTGCATTTCTCTGATCATTAGTGATTTGGAACACTCTTTCATAGTTTCAATTTCATCATCTGAAAATTGTCTGCTCATATCCTTTGATCATTTATCAATTGGAGAATGACTTGATTTCTTATAAATTAGAGTCAATTCTCTATATATTTTGGAAATGAGGCTTTTATCAGAACCTTTGACTGTAAAAATGTTTTCCCAGTTTATTGTTTCCCTTCTAATCTTGCCTGCATTAGTTTTGTTTGTACAAAAACTTTTCAATTTGATATAATCAAAATTTTCTATTTTGTAGTCAATAGTGATCTCTAGTTCTTCTTTGGTCATCAATTCCTTCCTCTTCCACAGGTCTGAGAGGTAAACTATCCTATGCTCTTCCAATTTATTTATAATCTCATTCTTTATGCCTAGATCATGAACCCATTTTGACCTTATCTTGGTGTATGGTGTTAAGTGTGGGTCAATGCCTAGTTTCTGCCATACTAATTTCCAATTTTCCCAGCAATTTTTGTCAAATAATGCATTCTTATCCCAAAAACTGGGGTCTTTGGGTTTGTCAAACACTAGATAATTAAAGTTATTGGCTGTTTTTGTCCTTTGAACCTAACTTATTCCATTGATCAACTAGTCTATTTCTTAGCCAATACCAGATGGTTTTAGTAATGGCTGCTTTATAATATAATTTTAGATCTGGTACAGCTAGGCCACTTTCATTTGATTTTTTTTTCGTTAATTCCCTTGAAATTCTTGACCTTTTGTTTTTCCATATGAACTTTGTTGTTATTTTTTCTAGGTCATCAAAATAGTTTTTGAGGAGTCTGATTGGTATAGAGCTAAATGCATAGATTAGTTTAAGTAGTATGGTCATATTTATTATATTTGCTCAGCCAATCCAAGAGCATTTAATATTTTTCCATTTGGTTAGATCAGACTTAATTTGTGTGGAAAGTGTTTTGTAGTTTTGCTCATAAAGTTTCTGATTTTCCCTTGGCAGATAGATTCCTAAATATTTTATACTATCAGTAGTTACTTTAAATGGAATTTCTCTTTGTAACTCTGACTGTTGGATTTTGTTAGTGATATATAAGAATGCTGATGACTTATGTGGGTTTATTTTATAACTAGCAACTTTGCTAAAGTTGTGGATTATTTCTAATAACTTTTTAGTAGAATCTCTGGGGTTCTCTAAGTATACCATCATGTCATCGGCAAAGAGTGATAATTTGGTTTCCTCATTGCCTATTCTTATTCCTTTAATCTCTTTCTCAGCTCTTATTGCCAAAGCTAGCGTTTCTAATACAATATTATAGTAACGGTGATAGTGGGCAACCTTGTTTCACTCCAGATCTTATTGGGAATGGTTGCAGTTTGTCTCCATTACATATGATGCTTACTGATGCTTTTAAATAGATGCTGCTGATAATCTGAGCTTTTCTTACCTTTCTAGTCTTCTTACACATTATTATTCCCCTCTGTGTTCTCCATGATCTAATGACACTGGCCTTCTGGCTGTTTCTTGAACAAGGCATACTATCACTGGACTCATTAATTTTCTTTTTCTGTTTTTGTTCTTTTTAAATAAGTTTTTATCGCTATTTTCTATTTCTAACATCACAATAATTATCCCAAGAATCCCTCTTCCTTCTCCTCCAAGAGAGCTATTCCATATATAAAACAGTATTTTTAGAGGATAAAACAATCAGCACAACTCATCAATAGAAAAACTCCAAAAGTATGTACAATATATAATACCTGTGGATTCTCATCTCCAAAAAGTGATGAGGTTAGAAGAGTGCTCTTATGTTTCTTCATTCCAGTCCTGCTTGATCTTTATGATTTTGTTATATTTATTTTTTATTTCTTGGTAAATAGTTATTCTTTCCATTTACATTGTTATAGTTATTGTGCATATTGTTTTCTTGATTGGGCTTGCTTCACTCTGCATTAATTTGTATGATTCTTTCATGCTTCTCTGTATTCATCACATGCATCATTTCTTATAGCATAGCAGTATTACATCCCATTCATTTTGTTTAACCATTTCCCCATTGATGGAGGAATCTACTTGGTTTTCAGATTTCTAACTATCACATAAAATGCTGCTATAAATATTTTAGAATATTTTTATGAAACACTTCTTGGGGTTTAAGCTCAATAATGGAATTTCTGGCTTAAAGTTATGGATGTTTCATTGCTTTTCAAAATAGTTAAATCATTTCACAGCACTATTAACAATGTCGTAGTATAGTTATCATTCTATAACCCCTTCCAATATTAATTATTGTTCCTTTTTTGGTAATTTTTGTCAAATTACAAAATGAGAAGCAGTCTTTAATATGGTTATGAATACTTTGTAATTCTTCTTTTGAGACCTAATTGTTCCTATCCTTCGATTACTTATCCACTAGGGAATGGTTATTAGCCATAATATACATGTATAATAACATATATATTGATATATCTTTGATATCATACTCTTTTCAGAGAAATCTGATATGAAATATTTTTTCTCATTTGACCACTTCCCTTTTTATCCTAAGAATATTAATTTTGTCTCTGAAGAAATCTTTCAGTTTCATTAATCATGTAATAAAGGACATAAAATAATCAAGGATATCTATTTTATCTTTTGTAATTGACTTTGTCTCTTATTTCATAAAGAATATATCTACCATAGCTATGAGAGATTTATGATTTCTCTTCTAATTTTTAAATAGTATAATCTTTAATATGAAGGTAATATATATGTTTAAAATGTTTTATAAAATGTGATATATGGTATTTGTCTAATTCTAATTTCTACCAAACTGCTTCATAGGTTTTTCCTAGTAGTTTTTATCAAATATGGATTTTTTTCCTCAGAAGTTTGTTTTCCACTTTATCCACTACTCAGGTATTAAATTCTATTGTTTCTGATTTTTCCTTGTTCCATTGATCTCTCTATTAAAAAAAATACCAAATAATTTTGATTATTGCTACTTTATAATATAGTTTAAGGACTGGAACTGCTATTCCCCCTTTTGTCTTACCTTTTTTTCATCATTTTCCTTGATATTCCAGATCTTTTCTTTTCCACATGAATTTTGTTATTACTTCATCAAGTTCTGTAAGTATCCCCTTGGCAATTTGATTGATATATTATTAAAAGTGTAAATTAATTTTGGCAATATTGTCATTTTTATTAAATTGGTATAGCCTAGCTGTGAACACTGACGGCTATTTAGATTGTTTTTATTTTATTTATTTCTTTAAGGGACATTTTGTAACTGAATCAATACGAGTTTTGTGTTTGGTGGATCAATCCCCAGATTTGTTATACATTTTATAGTTATTTGGAATGGGATTCTCCTATTATTGCGTCTTTTGTTTTATTATTTTATAGAAATGTTATTGATTTTTGAAGATTTATTTTGTAGTCTGCAACTTGTCTCATTGTCTCAATTGTCTCAATTAATAAATATCTTTATTAATTCTGTTTGCGCCAATTGCACCTACCCAAACTGACTGCTCAGGAGTCACTTCAAATGATGTACAGAAAGAATTTATTAGAATCTCGAGAAGCGGGACCATACTGGCCTGTGGGCCCGAAAGGACAGCAAAGATACCCACAGGAGGAGAGTCATTCACTTGAAGATGTTTACAACTTTTATACATTTCAGACAAAGAACCCCCAAAATCCCACCCTCTGTAGGTTGTGATTGGTTACATAAACCTTTATCTCCCTATTTGGTCAGTGGAATGCAGTGAAAAAGGTGATATACAGCTTAGGCCACTTAATTCCTTATTTGGACAATGGAATGCAGTCCAGGTCTCATCTAAAATCACGTGACTGGGGCCTATAGGCCTGATCTGCTTTAGTTAACAGTCTCTGATCAATATGTGCTTAATCTGTAAGTTCTTCACCTTTCCACACAATTCCTTAGAATTTTTCAGGTAAACCAAAATATCATAAGTATACAAGATAGTTTTATCTTCTTTTTACCTATCTTAATTAAAGTATTTAGTTTCTTTCTTTGTTGTTACTAAAATTTCCATAGCTCTATCAAATAACCGAAGAAGCAATACTTGCTTTACTTCTCTTTTTATTTGGAAGAGTTTTTATCTTATTGCTTATGATGCTTGCTTTTGGTTTTAAATAGTTTTTATAATATTTTAATAAGATCCCTCTGTGCCTAAACTTTGTAGGTTTTTTGTCATTAACGTGTTGTATATTGTCAAAGATTTTCTGTGCATCTGTTTTATCATTCCCTGCCTTAGGTATTAGAATTATCTCTATCTCTTGTCCTTCTCTTTCTGTCTCTGTCTCTCTGTGTCTCTGTCTCTGTCTCTCTCTCTCTTTTCCTCTCTCCTACCATATCCTTCCATCACTGAACTATATGATTCCCTGGTTACATCTTTTCCCCCATTTGCCTCAAAACCTCCTACCTAGGTTCATGTTCTCTCATTCCTTAGGTGCTATTTGTTCCTAGGAGTTCCAATGCCCCTCTTTCCAAGGTGAGATGAGTAGAATTTGCAAGCACCAATTTACCAAGCTACATCCAATATAAAGTTACTATCTTTTTTCATCCATAAAAGCACTGAAGAATGGGGGGGGAAAGCAAGCAAAATTTTCTTCTTTTCTTTTCCTTTTTGTTCCCTTTCCCTTAAT
Organism: Sarcophilus harrisii; assembly: GCF_902635505.1. NCBI lineage: Eukaryota > Metazoa > Chordata > Mammalia > Dasyuromorphia > Dasyuridae > Sarcophilus > Sarcophilus harrisii. The sequence goes on from NC_045428.1 coordinate 526,393,880, forward strand.
CCTCATAAACTCCCATTTAAACTTTTCTCTTTCTCAGACCACAGGTATTACTTCCCTCTTTTTGCTAGCCCTTAGTTTGATATAGACACATCATACTTTTATCTTTATCGCCCTGATTTACTCTCTTCTTTTCATATACTCTCCCATATTGTAATTAGTTCTACAAAGAAATTGGAAAAAAAAAAAAAAAAAGCAAAACACCCTTGATTCACTTGCAGACATGGCATCAGCAGATCTGTCCACTTGCCTGCCTTTTTATTATCTCCACTAGATTGCTATCTTCATACTGGTTTCTTACAGAACATTTAAAAAGAACTGGTTTCTCTGCTGTTATTTTTCTGGCTGTTGCTGTTCTTAACTGAAGTATTCAATTCTGCATTTTTATTGTTTGAGGGTGTTTGAGAAGCAAATAATCTTATCAGGTTTAGTTCTCTTTGTTTAAAAAATGTTTCAAATGCTTATTTGTTATTAACCATGCCTAGACTATATCCTAAACTACAATATTCAGAATACTCTTGCATTATTTGAATTTCCTTTCCTTTGTATTTGAAGGTCTTTCTCTTGATTGCTTGTAGAATTTGTTTTTGAATTGAATTGTTAAATGTCCTGTCTGTCTTGGAGTTCACAGCTTTGTTTTATTTTTGGTTTTAGCCTTGGAGATGATCTATGAATTCTTTACATTGATATTTCATTTTCTATATTCAGAAGTCCTGGACAATTTTCTTCAATTATTTCCTGTATTATGATAGTAAGGGGTTTTTTATTTGTTTGTTTGTTTTTGTTTTTTTTTTTTTTTTGTCCTGTCATGTTCTTCTGAAAGACTTAAAATCCTTAGGTTGTTTCTTTACATCTTGTCTTTGAGATCAGTATGTTTTGCTTGAATAGTGAACAATTTTCTTTTAATGTTATTAATTTTTTCTTCTCTTCTAGGTTCTCCTTATTCTATATATTTGCATTTCTCGTTCTATAGTTCTCTCTTTTGCTTCCTTGATAAGATTCGAATCTGCTGATCCCAGTTTTTCTATACTGACTTTTTTTTCTCCACATGCCATAAATTCTGCTCTCACAATTCTCATTTCTCTTTTGAACCACTTAGGAACAATGTGTTGTGACACCATGTTCTCCTCACACTTCAAAGGATTCTATGCCTTATCAATTGTTGAATCATTTTCTTTTGTTTTGTAGTATTTATTCAAAAATATTTGAATTGATTCACTGGATCTGGAGATCATATTTCCTTCTGTTGGTACTGTTTTCCTTCTTAATTCATCTGCTTATGTTTAAAATCTTTGGGTTTTCTTGCTGAGATCTTTGAAAATATCAGGGTTTTTTTTTTTTTTTCTTCCTGAGTCCTGACCCCTTTTCACTTTCTGACTTTGTCTCCATGGATGCTGGTTTCCACAAGGGCTAGATCTTAAAGCATCTCAGCCTCCTCCCTATCTGGGCAGATCATGGTTCACTAAACTAACTCTTTGCCTCAGTTAACTTTTAGGAGGTCCTTCTGGAGGCTGTGCTCTTTTTCGCAGGCTTAGAGGAGTGCTTGTGTATCCCTATCCACTTTAGTGTTCTCGTCCAGCCCAGTTCTAGCCAAGAGCTTTTCAGAGCTGGGTTACTGGTTTTTATCAAATGCAATCTCAGAAATGTATTATCTGTGTGATCCTGGACAAATCACTTACCCTCTATTTGCCTCAATTTCCTCAATTATTAAATGAGGATAATAAGAATAGCACCCATCTCCTATAGTTTTGTGAAAATCAAATGAGGCAGCATTTGCAAAGTGCTTAGCACAATATCTGGCACATCCCACCTAATGTCTCCATTCCAAATGATTTAATTGAAAAATTGTTTTGCATAGAATAACAAAGGCTTTGTCTAGAAATGAAATTTTCTTCTCTTTGAATGAATTGTGCTAGTTGTCTAATTGTTTTCTGTTTTTTCTTCTAAGAACTTACTTGCATCATGCCATCCTTTTTCCAGGCACTTACTAATGTCAACAAGTGCAAACTTGTTGGACTTATTTTCAAGAACCTCCATAATTTCACTTTTCTTTATCTGCCTAATTTTATTTTCCATTTTTCTATGAACAAGATCAGGTGATTTCTTTGTTTCCTACAACAAAGATCATAATCATTCTCTTTTTCAAAATTTTTCTTTCTGTTTCCCTGCCCATCTCAAACATGGCTGCTTTTCATTTACCTAAAACCTATTCCTCCTTCATTGGATTACCTTTCTATCCCAATTTTTACAGGAACTTTTCTCCTCATTCCTGTTCATGTTTTCCTTCTTTTCCACATTTTCTACATATCTTGGATCCGAAAATTACTTTTTAAGCTATTCTAGCTTTCTCTTTGGCTATCCAAATAGAGTAAGGAAAAAAACTTGGTCTTTAGGTCAACTGACAAGCCCAATTTCATGCTTGCAGATTTATAGTCATTATCACATAATTTGGTGTTTTCTACTTATTTCATATTTGTTAGTTTAGTACTTCTTGCTACACTATAAACTTCTAATAAGGTATACAGTTGTATGCTCAAGTCTACTTAAACTGGCTTAAAAGAACTAGTTGTTAAAGTTTCAATATGATTATTTTCATTCCAAAAACTGGCAAATTGTTTCAATCAGGGCTAGATTTATCATTCTGATAATTGTTGAGACTTTGGAGAACTGCAAATAAAACTTTAAAATGGGCCATGCATATGTACAGCTGAATGGTTCAATGGATAAAATACTAGGTTTCACTAGAAAACTCCTCTTTCTGAGTTCAAATCTGATCTCAGATACTTTATTGTATCATTCTGGTTAAATCACTTAATTCTGTTTGCTTCAGTTTTCTCATCTGTAAAATGAACTGGAGAAAGTAATGGCAACCCACTCCAGTATTTTTGCCAAGAAAACTCTTAAGTGGGCTCATGAAGAGTCATACTTTATTGAAACAACTGAACTATTTTTGGAGAGTCAGTTGTTAAACATTTACCAACACAACCTTGCTGCTAAAATCTTGAATATCCACATAGTACAGAGATTTACTGGAAGACTTCTGGAACTAATAAAAGGTTCAGTGGAATGAAAATTTTCTACTTAACCCAATACACATTTAGCCATTTAGTAGGTAAGTACTCAGTAAATCCCTATTGATTCACTGTCAGTTTTGCTACATGTTAAGAGCTCCAAGGAAGGATATTGAACCTATTGGTTCAAATGAAAATTCTTAATCATCTGTGGATTTCACTTCTGTATACCCTCTTTATTCTTTAGCATTAATGATAACTGATAATTTTCTATCGAGTATTTGACAATGTATTCTTTCCTTTCTTAATCTTACTTTATGGATAACATTTGTTTTTTAATCATCCTGATTTCTGAATATATTCTCTCTCCTTGTCTACCTAGCAAGCTTCTTATTGTAACAAAGATTTAAAAAGAGAAGTTTTTTTTAGGTTATATAACAAGAGGGAAGACTAGACATTTCCTCTGATTCTTATAACCTTTCCTAAAAAGAATGATGTGCAAGAGTTAAACTAATTATAGCTATCTTCTCAGGCTAAGGTACCCAGAAACAGAAGGAAAAAAAAAACCTGATGAATTAACATGTTAGAAAGCTAATCTAATCCTTAACAACTTCACTTAGGACACCCTCCTCCAACTGCCCATATATTCTGTCAGGATTATACAAGGGGACATAAGAGTTTATGTTCTGAGATCCTCAGCAATTTCCTTACTGCTGCTGCAGTTTCTGCCTGCATGTACCCTTTCTTCTGCCCCTATGCTCGCTCACCCACTAGTCTCTGGAAATAAGCAAGATAACTCAAATCTGATCCCAACCCCACCCTGTAAGGAAGAGGTAGAAGATTAGAAAAAACATGGTTGTTGTGCCTGGTCCACTACTGCACCACAGTAGTATTCAGCCAGAGAATTTAGGAGCAGGGGTAATTAAGGGAGGAAAACAGCATGTGAGTGGGGCTCCATCAGGCCTGAAAGAAAGAGGATCTATATCCAGCTGAGTTCCCCCCCCCCCACACACACACACACACACGTCATTTTGATAGACTTAAGTCAGTGAAAAGTGAACTAATTCCCCGGTGTGGAAAATGGTTAAGAAAGCATTGAAATCCAACCCTCAAGGGATATGGCATTAAAAGGGAAAGACTCAGAAAAGTAATGGGGGGAATAAGGAAAAACATGTTTCAAATTAAATATCTCAGGAGAAAGAAAATTCAGCCAAAAACTGTAAGCACCAAACTGAAAAATAACAAAGATATTATTAACAGGAGGCAACATAACCTCCAAGACATGTAAATAAGTCCAAACATCTTTGAATAAATGTAACAAGATGAAGAAAAATGAATCAATCACATCATGAGATAGAGGAGCGTATGTATTCCCAAGAGAGCATGAAAATATGGCAAGATGTTCCTGAATGGTTCAAGAGGAAAATGAGAATAATGAAAGCAGAATTTATGCTCTACACAGCAGAAATCATTGGAAAAAAGAACAATTTTAGTTCATAGTAGCAAGTCTCATGAAAGAATCATCTCTGGAAACTGTTGGTATTTGTCCCAGCAATCTGAATTCTGGCTTTTGATTCTTACAGCCTGGCCTTTTATCTGATGAATTCTGTATATAGATTAAATGCATAAAATGACTTGCAAATGCCTTTTCCAATCTTAAATTAATCAGTTGTTCCATGTTTGTTCCTAACTGTTGGTTCTTGGACCACATACAGATTCCTCAGGAGACAAGACGATCTGGTATTCCCATCTCTTTGAGGACTTGGCATATTTTGTTGTGATCCATTCAAATGCTTTAGTGAAATAGAAAGAATGTTTTTCTGGAACTCCTTTGCTTTCTTTATAATCCAGCAAATGTTGGTAATTCAGTCTATAACTCCTCTTCCTCTTTGAAAATCAATTTGCTTGCCTAGCTTGCAAAATCTCATGCATAATCTTACTGGTGGGTATGAGTAATTTGAATAATCTTTGGCATTGCCCTTCTTTAAGACTGGGATCTAAACTGATCTTTTTCAATTCACTGGCCACTTTTGACTTTTCCAAATTCACTGACATAAGAAAAGTAACAATTTAACAGCATCATCATTCAGGATTTTTTAAAGTAGTATTTTATTTTTCCAAATGCATGGAAAGATAGTTTTCAGCATTCATCTTTGCAAAGCCTTGTGTTCCAAAATTTTTTCTCCTTCTCCCTTCCCCTTCCCCAAGAAAGCAAGTAATTTGATATAGGTTAAATATAGGCACGTCTTCTAAACATATTGCCATATCCATCATGCTGCACACTCGCAAAAAAAAAAAAAAAAAAAAAAACAGATCAAAAGAGAAAAAAAAAACACAAGAAAGGGGAAAAAACAAACAAACACAACAAAAAAAGTGAAAATATTATTCTTTGATCCACATGTAGTCTCCATAGTTCTCTCTGTAGATTTCTATCACAAATCAATTGGAATTGCCTTGAATCACCTCCTTGTTGAAAAGAGCCAAGCTCTTCACAGTTGATCCTTATATAATCTTGTTACTATGTACAGTTTTCTCTTGGTTCTACTCACTTCACTCAGCATCAGTTCACATAAGTCTCTCCATGTAATATCTTTCGGATATTAGCCCTGCTGATCATTTCTTAGAGAATGCTCTATCCCTAAAAAAGGGATATTTAATGCCATATTCCTTGAAGGTTGGATTTCAATGCTTTCTTAACCATTTCCCACACTGGAGAATTAGTTCACTTTTCACTGACTTAAGTCTATCAAAATGACGTGGGGGGATGTAATGCATCCATTACATGCATATACTATAACTTATTCAACCATTCCCCAACTGATGGCATCAACTCAACTTCCAGCTCCTTATTGCTACAAAAAGGCTCCTACGTTTTTTTGTTTTTGTTTTGTTTTTTACACAAGTGGGTCCTTCCTCTCTTTTATGATATTTTTGGGATACAGACCCAGTAAGACACTGCTGAATTAGTTTTATTGCTCTTTGGGAATAGTTCCACATGGTTCTCCAGAATGTTTGGATCATTTTACAACTCCACCAACAATGCATTAGTGTCCCAGTTTTTCCACATCTACGTCAATATTCATCACTATCTTTTCCTGTCATCTTTGTTAATCTGAGAAATATGAAGTAGTACCTTAGAGTTATCTTAATTTTCATTTTTCTAATCTATAGTGATTTAGAGCATTTTTCATATGATTAGAATTGGCTTTAATTTCTTCATCTGAAAGTTGTTTATATCCTTTGACCATTTCTCAAATGGAGAATGGCCTATATTTGTATAAATGTGAGTCACTTCTCTATATATTTTTAAAATAAGAACTTTTAGCAGAAACACTGCCTGTAAAAAATTATTTTGCCAACTTTCTGTCACCCTTCTAATCTTGGCTGTGTTGATTTTGTTTGTGCAAAAACTTTAATTTAATAAAAAAATTCCTACTTTGCATTTCACAATGTTCTTTAATTCTTCTTTGGCCATAAATTTCTCCCTGCCCCACATATCTGAGAGGTAGATTATCCCTTGTTCTTCTAATTTGCTTATCATATCACCCTTTATAAGCTTTGAACCCATTTTGATCTTATCTTGGTATAGGATGTTAGATATTGATTAATGCCTAGTTTCTGCCTTATTATTTTTTAGTTTTCCCAGCAGTTTTTGTCAAATGATAAGTTCTTCTCCCAGAAACTGGAGTCTTTGAGTTTCTCAAACACTAGATAATTATAGTCATTGACTATTATGTCTAGCAAACCTCACTTGTTCCACTGATCCACTACTCTTATTTCTTAGCAAGTACCAAATGGTTTTGATGACTGCTGTTTTATAATATAGTTTTAGGTCAGGTAAAAGTAGACCACCTTGTTTTTTGCATTTTTTTCACTAATTCCCTTGAAATTCTTGACCTTTTGTTTTGCAGAAGAATTTTATTTTTTCATAGGTCTATAATTTCTTGGCAGTTTTATTGGTATGGCACTGAATAAGTAGATTAATTTAGGTAGAATTATCATTTTTACCCATAAGCACTTGATAGTCTTCCAATTGTTTAGATCAAACTTTATTTGTGCGAAAAGCATTTTGAAGTTATTTTCATGTAGTTCCTGGCTTTGTCTTGGCAGATAGATTCCCAGATAATTTATATGCTCTACAGTTATTTTAAATGGGATTTATTTTTCTATCTCTTGATGCTGGGCTTTGTTGGTTACATATAGAACTGCCAATGATTTATGCAGGTTTATTTTATATCCTGCCACTTTGCTAAAAGTTAATTATTTCTAGTAGTTTTTTAGTTGATTCTCTAGGATTCTCTAACTATACCATCATATCATCTGCAAAGAATGATAGCTTTGTTTCCTCATTACTTATTCTAATTAATTCAATTTCTTTTTCTTTTCTCATTGCTAAAGCTAGCATTTCTAGTACAAAATTGAATAATAATGGTGATAATGGGGTAACCTTGTTTTACCACTGATCTTATGGGAAAGGGTGTTGGAGTTTGTCAGTTGATTTACTCCATCTATTGAGATACTCCATCTACTTTTTTTTAGTTTGGTTATTGATGTGGCTAATCTTGCTGATTGTTTTTCTGACATTAAACAAGCCTTGAATTCCTGGCATAAATTCCACTTGATCGTAGTATATTATCCTGGTGATAAGTTGCTGTAACCTCTTTGTTATTTTTATATAAGATTTTTGCATCAATATTCATTAGGAAAGTGGTTTATAATTATCTTTATCTTTTATAATTGGTTCATAATTATCTTTATCTTTATTATTTCTTTTGGTCCTTCCTGGCTCATGTATCAGCATTATATCCATGTCATGAAAGAAATTTAGTTGGACTTCTTCCCCTATTCTTCAAATAATTTATATAGTATTGGGATAAAGTGTTATTTCAGTGTTTGATAGAATTCACTTGTGAATTCATCTGGCCCTGGAGATTTTTTTCTTAGAGAATTTGTTAATGACTTGTTTGGTTTCTTTTTCTAAATTTGAATTATTTAAATAATTTATTTTCCTCATCTGTTTATCTGAGCAATCTATATTTTTGTATGTATTCATCCATTGCACTTAAACTATCAGATTTATTGGCAAATAATAAAGAAAATAGCTCCTAATTTTTGCTTTAATTTCCTCTTCATTGGTGGTAATTTCATCCTTTTCATTTTTGATACTGTTAATTTGGTTTTCTTTCTTCCTTTTTCTAATCAAATTAACCCAGAGTTTTCTCATAAAGCCGACTCAGTTTTTTTATTAGTTCAATAGTTTTCTTACTTTTAATTTTATTAATCTTTCCTTTGATTTTCGGATTTTTAAAATTAATTTGTTCTTTTTCTAGCTTTTTAAAAATTGTTTATCCAGTTCATTGATTTTCTCTTTTTCTATTTTATTCATGTACCTAGAGATAAAAAATTTTCATCAAGAACTGCTTTGGCTGCATCCCGTAAGTTTGGTATGTTGTCTCATTATTATCATTTTCTTAGATGAAATGATCAGTTTTTTCCTATGTTTTGAGAGTTGACACACTCATTCTTTAGGATTAAATTATTTTGTTTCAAATTAATTTTTGGCCTATTTTTCCATGGCCCTTTATTAAATATAATTTTTATTGCATCGTGATCTGAAAAGGATGCATTTACTATTTCTGCCTTTCTGCATTTGACGGTAAAGTTTTTATACCCTAATTATATGGTCGATTTTTGTGTATGTTCCATCTACCAATAAGGAAAAGTTATATTTCTTTCTATTCCCATTTAAATTTCTCCAAAGCTCTATCATACCTCACTTTTCTAAAATTCTATTCACCTCCTTCACTTCTCTTGTTTATTTTGTGGTTATATTTATCTAGTTCTGATAGAGGGAGATTGAGATTGCTCACTAGTGGAGTTTGGCTGTCTTTTTCTTCTTACAATACACTTAACTTCTTCTCTAGGAACTTGAACGTTCTATCATTTGATGCTTATGTGTTTAGTATTGCTATTACTTCATTATTTATGGTACCCTTTAGCAAGATATAGTTTCCCTACTATCTCTTTTAATTAGAGCTACTTTTGCTTTTGCTTGATCTGAGATCATGATTGCTACCCCTGTTTTATTTTTTTTTTAATACTTCAATTGAAGCATAAGAAATTCTGCTCCAGCCTTTTATCTTTACTCTGTATGTGTCTCTGCTTCAAATTCATAAACCTGAAGTTTCAGGTTTTATTTTACCTGACTGTATAGATCTTTGCCACTTTTGGCTGCAAAGTATATATAATCAATATGATTTCAGAATTAACCATCTGGTGATAGTCATGTGGAGAATTGCCTTTTGTGTTGTTGAAAAAGAGTGCTATTTGCAGCAAGTTATCTTGGCAAAAACTCTGTTGTATCAGTCCTGCTCAATTGTGCATTCCAAGGACAAACTTGCATAGTAGCCTGTAATGTTCTTTTCTAAAATATAATGTTCTCTGCGAGCAGATTTCTTGGGGGGCTTCTGGAGACAGCCTTAGTTTCAGTTAAGAATAATAATCACCTCAAATGAAGCCAGGAGTTAAAATCCAGTCCTTTATTGTCTCTTCCAAAATAGCCCAGTTAGCTTTCCTTGGTTCCAAGAGTTCTTGTTGCTAGTCCTTTGCCTCTTCCAGCTTCAGCCTCTCTTCTTCCAAATTCCTCCTTCTGCCTGACTGTAGTCTCTGGCTTCTCGATTTCTCAAAAGTCTCCTGGCTAAGGCTCCAAGAGCTTCTTATATATGATCTCTTAAAGGTGTAAACTCAAAGGTTGACTCCTCCGAGAGTGGGATTGTGGTAGCTGTGATTTGTGAATCTCCTCCACTGAACTTGTGAATCTCCTGGACTTGTGAATCTCGAATACTAATCTTGAATACACACTCTTCAAGGTGTGAACTTAAGTATATAAACATTGTTTCTATCAATTCCAGTGAATTAGCACCTTGTTTCAAGTTCTGGCCCATAACAGTATCCCAATTATCTTTTGATTCCTACTTTATCATTCCAATTCCTTGTGATAAATGTGTTGTAGCTCTTTGAACTGATCAACTTTGGCCTCTTTCAGTACTAGTAATTGGAGAATTGATTTGTATTACTGTAGTTTGCCTTAGATCCAAATAGATACCATTCTGTCATTTTTACGATAATTTCACCATACTGCTTTTCTCAGCCTTTTATTGATTATGAGGACTCTTTCATTTCTTTTAAACAATTCTTGTCCAAAGTAGAATATGTATTGATCACCTGAATTCAATTCAAATGATAATGGAATAAAGAACTTAGATTAAGTATCATTTGTAGGGATTTGGTGTTTAAAGAAACCATTATCTCTGAGAAAATATTTTTTCAATTGAGGAGCAGATTTGAATTCTCTTGCATATTATCATAGACTGGTGGGTAAACCTAGGGGCAAATGATAAAATGTATGTTGCTAAAAATTATTGCAATAGCAGGGGAATAGTTGAATGGATAGGATTCTGCCTCAGGGGGTGAAGAATAAAAGCATCTAGAGACCACTGATATCCAGGAGGAGATGAAAAGATATGGACCCAGAGAAGAAATTTCATAGCAAATGCAAGTGGGGGTGGGAGAGGAAAAATTACAGAGTGAGCAAAAAAGTAGTAATGTACAGTAACACAGGATAGTTTCAACAAAAGACAATACTTTTATCCTCTCTATCTAGTGAAGGAATTAATTATTTTAGGAGTACGAGTCAATGGTATTGGTTAAGGTATCTTATATACTTTAATTCCATTAGAAATAGATTTATTAAAGAAAAAGTAAGTCTTTAAATTAAAGAATAAAAGTCTAGAACTGATAGAAAAGGGGAAAAATTGGTGAATAGAATGAGAGAAAGCAAAGATTTGGAAAATTAAAAAAAAAAAAAACCTTAACACACAAAAGAAGTTAAAGGGGAAAAGAGGAAGGAGGATTTTCTTGATTACTTAATTGAGAAGAAAAGAAGCAGGAAATTGAATAAGTAGGTAGGAGGAAAGAGAAGGTAATTAAATGAAACAAAATTCCAAAATTGTTTTATGAAAACAATTCATAAACAGGAGAGAAAGGACTTTAGAGTTAAAAAAAGAGGTCAATGAGAACAGAGTTACTTTAGAAGAAAGTAAGTAAAAATTATGAAAGGAGCAAAATACTTCACTAAAGTAAAGGGACAAGAAAAGTTCAGGAAAAATTAAAGACAAATGAAGAAAAATGTAAACACAACTCTCATAACTTGAATGGGATAAACTGAGTGAAGACCACTTATGGGAATGTGGCTTCCAGTTATGCCTGTGTAGTTCAGACAGCATTTAATAAAAAAGCTGGAGAGATATCTAGAAGCAAAGCGAAGTTTATTATACGTTCTGGAGAATCGGGCATCCCACCCATCGAGCAGACAATCGAAGGGAGGAAGCACCGTAGGGGGCAGGGTCAACACTTTTTATCCCTAAAGCAAATACCCCCTCCCACCACTGACCCTCATCCTTATTGGCTGAGGATCTTACATTCTAAACTCGGGAACTAACCAAGAAATTGAACTTGACCCATAAGTACATAGTTGTCCATATTTGACCTAACAGAAAGACACTGATGTCATAGGAGGATAACAAGGGGATTTAAGGATGCCCTTAGGGGATAGCAGGGAGGGAACTTAAGTATGCCCTTGACTTGATGCTTAAAGTCCTTCAGGCCTACTCAAACTTTGAAATAGATGAAGCCTTACTCGATTTTCACAACTGTCTTGAAAGATCTCACCTCATCTCGTTCATGCCCTACTTGTGATTTGAGATTTTGTAATAAGAAGTTGAGCTATAGCTAAAAAGCTGCAGGTGATTTTCTTGGATGAACATTTCTTCTCCTATTCCCTCCCTTCCCCCCCATATACACACCTGTTAATTAGCATTTAAGAACTTGATGAGTAAAAAGTTTGTTACTTACTAATATTCTTTTGTTTCTGGCATAAATTTCTGCTTTTAGAATGCAAGCTTGGAGTCCCCCAGACAATAGGAGAAAAGCTCAGGGTGGAGTGGGGGCTTCTGTCTTAGGGCCTATATAATCTTGTGTTTTGCACTTTGTGCTTTTCCTCTACTGAGACCTTGTGTATTGGGATTTGTGCATTCTCCCAAGATCATAATAAATATATATATATATTTTTTTGCTTTTTACCTTGAGATCTAATTTTAATTTGGGTAAGGATCACTGTTCCACACAGTTTGAGGTACTTGTTCTGGGATATTTCCTGTTCGTGAGGGGTCTCTCTTGTACTGAATCTTTGGGTAGGTGCTCCCTGGAGAATTTTCTAGTGGTCTTTGGACTCAACTCGGAAACTCTTGCTGCAATCAGGTAAATTCCCGAAGAAAGACAATCAGAGAAAGCAAAAATGGAAGTGGGCTAGCAAAGATAGAGGATTAATTTGGCCCAGGAGATAAACCAGCTAAGAAAAGTTTGAAATCAGTCAGGTAAGTGCATAACCCAGGTAGGGCAAGAAATTGGGGAGGGGGAGGTATAGACTCTAAGTGGTTCAAGTCCATAAAAGGACTTTCAAGAACTGGTGAGCCATCTGGATGTGTGGAATTGGGATTGGGAGAAATTAAGCTGTAGAATCCATAAAAGGTTCCAATTTCCCTTTGATATTGGATCATTCTAAGTGGTTTGAGTCCTTAAGGGTTCTCTCATTTTTCTGTGATAAGATCTAATGAGTCAAAGAGGACAAAATACTGTGAACCAAGGAACACTCTAAGGTAGCTGGCTCTAAAAACCTATCTAGTGTCCTAGGAATAATTGGGATGAAGTACCAAAATGTATAGGGATTAAATACTGTTGTTTTGTCAGGTGCAACACTTGGAGGAATTGTACATCTCCTGAGGGCTTGGTGTAAATTCAAAGGAGTCTTCAATACCCAGGTGGCTGACTCATGGCTTTGTCTTCACAACTTCCCTCCTTGTTTCCACCCCAAAGTGGGGTGGAGAGCAGGAGCTTGATTGATTGATTGATTGATTGGAAAAGCAATTTGTGTCTGTATGTGTATGAGCCAAAATACTGGCTTCAGATGAATTTGCTTCATCTGAAGCATAAAACATTCTATTCCAGTCCCTTACCTTTACCTTTACCTCTCTGCTTCAAATGTGTTTCTTGTAAACATTATATAGGATTCTAATTTTTAATCTATTCTGCTCTCTACTTCCATTTTTATGGGCGAGTTAATCCTATTCACATTTATAGCTATGGTAAATTATTGTATATTTCTCTCCATGCTATTTTTTACCCCTTACTCTTTCTCTCCTCACAAATATTTTCCTTCTGATCACCACCTTTTTAATTACACCCTCCCTTTTATCAGTCTTCCCTTTCCCTTCTATTATTCCCTTCACCTTTTCCTTTCTTATGGAGTAAGATAGATTTCTATATCCAAATGTGGATGATATGCTCTCTTTGATCGAATTTTGATGAAAGTAAAATTTAAACTTTGTCTCTCGCTTTTTCTCCTTTCTCTTTCACCTATTCAATCTCCCCATTCCTTTTTCAGTGTATTTTTTTTACCCATTTATTTTGGGTTTGGGTTTTTTTGTTTGTTTATTTATTGTTTTTTTATTTCATTTCATCAGAGTATAGCCTCTTTGTTTACAACTATTCTTTCTAATTGCTCTTTTAGTAATAAAGTTCTAAAGTTACAAATATGATCTTGCCATTTAGAAATATAAACAATTTAACTTTATTGAATTTTTTATGTTTTCTCTTTTTTGTTTCTTTTTAATCATTTTATATTTCCCTTGTGTCTTGTATTTCAGGTTAATTTTTTTATTCAGTTCTTGTCTTTTAATTAAACATGCTTGAGAGTTCTCTATTTTGTTAAAATGTTCATTTCCCCCCTGAAATATTAGATTCCATTTTGCTGAGTAAATTAGTCTTGGTTGCAATCTTAACTCCTTTACCTTCTGGTACATTTTATTCTAAGTTTTCAATTCTATCATGTGGAAGTTGCCAAATCCTGTGTAATCCTGAATATAGGTCCATGACATATGGATTCTTTCTTTTTGACTGCTTGCAATGCTTTTTCCTTTTCTGTAAGCTCTGGAATTTGGTTATGATATTCCTTGAAATTTCCTTTTGAGATCTCTTTTAGGTGATGCTCAGTGTATTCTTTCAATTTCCTTTTTGCCCTTTGGTTTTAATATATCAGGGCAGGGTTTTGTTTTGTTTTGTTTGTTTGGGTTTTTTAAGTCTTTTTTCTTTTTTTACACAGCAAAACATACGAGAAGATTCAATAAAAACAATGTTTCCATTTCAATGTGTATGTGTATAGTGTGTATAATGAATACTACAATTGTTCTCAAAGTTGTTCAACTTGTCTTTGCTTCCCTTGTAGATTTTCTTTTTTTCTTTGCTGTGCACTTTTACTTTAATTTCTCCCATCCCTCTCCCCACCTCCAGAAGATTACAATTAAATATGACTATATATACACACATATATATGTGTGTGCGTGTGTGTGTATGTGTGTGTGTGTGTGTGTGTGTATGATTGTACTATGCTTATTTCTACTTGTCATCTGTTTCTCTCAAGTTGGATAGCATCTTACTTCATAAGTCCAAGTATTTCCATGTTTCTCTAAATCAAACAATTAATTTTCTACATCATAGCAATATTCTAATGCAATCACAGTTCTGAGAGATTGTCTATGAAAGTTTTCCCCCAATTTTCTGCATTTCTTCTATTCTTTAGTTGCATAGATTTTACTTATACAAGAAAATTTTAATTTAAAATATCAAAATTGTTCATTTTACATTTCAACAATGCATTTATCTTATAATATGGCTTATGGTCTGATACCATTGGATCTGCTTCCTTTGCATATTCTCCCTCATCCCTGATTTCTTTGAGCTTTCTGATTTTTTTTTTTGTTCTTCCAAATGAACTTTGTTATTATTTTTTCTAACTCAGTAAGATAAGTTTTTAATAATTTAATTGTAATGACATCACATACATATATTAGTTAGGTAAAATTGTCATTTTTATTATATTAGCTTTACCTACCTATGAATAATAAATATAATTTCAATTACTTAGATCTGACTTCATTTTTTAAATTTGTTTCGTGTTTATATTCTTATAGTTTTTGTATATGTTTTGGCAGAGATATTGTCAGGTATTTTATACTATCTACTTATTTTTATATATATATAATAAATGCTACTCCTGACCTTTATTTTATGTTTGTATGTATCTCTTACTTTTATAGCATTTCCTGAAAGCAATTTTTAATTTTTAATTCGTTATACGTTTCCATTTTATGGGAAAATTCATTCATTTCACATTCTTAGTTTAAGTTACTTGCATATGTTCCTCTTTCCTATTTTTCCTCACTACCTTTCTCACCCTATTCCTATCCTTTCTCACTTCTCTGCTTTACTTTTGGTTGCTATTCTTCCAAGAATCCTTCCCTTATCTTCTTTCCCCTACTCTATTCCCTTGCTGTCTTGCTTCTCTCTGAAATTAAAAGACATTTATATCTACCTTCTCTCCTACTAGCTTCTGTATCAATCCCCCCCTTTTGCTTCATTTTTATGAAATAATTGCTCCTTTTTATATCTTTCTACACAGTTTTATGTTTTTTAATCATCCCATCATAAGACAAGTCTGTCTTAAAAATTACCTAAATAAAAATGTCATAAAAGTACAGATATTTTCATTTATAAGAAGTAAATGATTTGACTTTATTGAATCCCTTATAATTGGTCCTTGATGTTTAGTTTATATTTCTCCTGGATGTTATATGTCAATTTTTTCCCTTTAGTCCTCTTGTTTTTGTCACTAATACCTGAAAGTCTTTATTAAATATCTTATTTTTTTCTTTCAAAGTTAACTTTGCTAGTTAAGTTACCTTTGGTTGTAACCCCAGCTCTTTTGAATGTTGACTTTACCTGGCTGCTAGGTTTAGCTTACCTGCTCCAGCATAGCTGGGTTGTTATGTAACAGAGTTTTTCTGGTGGCTGACCCTGGAGAAGAGATCTTGTTGCTGATCTGTCTAAGGGGTGGACTAGCCTCTGGGTTGCTATGGAAACAGTGTCTCTCTCCTGTCCATCCCTAGTGCAGGATTTCCCTGCTGATCAGCAATAGGATCAAGGACTTCCTTGATAGCTTATGCTGGGGGATGAGATCCCTGGATTGGGCCCTTGCTGTATGTGCTGCACAGACTACTTACTCACTTGCTTATAGGTCTGCTGGTTCACAGTAGGGTGGGGTTTAGCTGGGTACTGACTCAGGCTTGAAGGCAGCTACGAGCTGCTGCTGCTCTTGGGCCTCACTAATCTCCCACCTCATTGAGACAGACCTTTTCTGTCATGATGGTAAATAGCTTTCCTGCTCCTGCACCAATTCTGAGGTGATTATCTAGTTGTTTGGAGGAAAATTCAGGAGGGCTTCAGAGGGTTTCTTCCTCACTTTATCATCTTGGCACTGGAAGTCTGTTTTGATATTTTTTAAACAATACCAAGTTATTTCCATGATTACTCTTTTTGAAGTATTTTTAAATATCTGAACTATTTTTCCTCTTTTTCCTTGAAATTCTAGAACTTTTGTTCTACAAAATGAATTTTTTATGTCTACTTCTAAAAAATAATATATTAGTGACTTGATGGATATAATATTAAACTTGACAATGAATTTGAATAGCATCATTTTGTTATACAAACACATGAATCATAAGCCTTACTATTTTGGGACAGTGGCTTTGCTTTATTTGCTTATTTTTATTCTTGTCATCTACTGTATTAGATGTACTCTTTCATTCGATATATGAAGTAAATACTTAATACTAATATGTTAGATACTTTGGAGGTATCTAATGAAGTCATGTTAAAATTGTAATAAACAACTTGCTTCTGAAAGTAATTGAAACTGTTGCAAAAAAAATTATAATTTGAACATATATATATATATATATATGTGCATATATATGGATTTGTCCAATGTTAAGTTGTTTATTAAGTTAAAAAAGGAAAGGAAAAAAGAGGAGGAAGAGGAAGCAAAGAAAGAAGAGGAGGAGGAAGAGGAGCAAGAAAAAGAAGAAAGAAGGAAAAGAAGGAATAAGGGGAAAAGGAGGAGGAGACAAAAGAGACCTTTTGGACTAACCATTTTCTGTGAGACACCTCTTTCTGGGGGCCACCTGACTGCCTCATTCTTGCAGCCTCCACAGCCCTCCCTCCAGGATTCAGCCTGAGTCTTACATCTCTGCTTTTAATCTTTCCCACCCTGCCTTGATTGCTCCTGTTAACATTGCTTCTTCTGTGGACCACTAACCCAATCAGAACCAAGGGAAATGAGGAAAAGATCATTGGTGGTCAAACATGCATTCCCTATACCCAGCCTTGAAAGGCTTTGCCTCTCAATGTTTCCATTGTGTGAGTGTCCTGCTGTCTGATAGATGGGTGCTCACAGCAGCTCACTGCCACTGGCACCTCCCTCCCTTCTTCCTCCTCTTTCTCTTCCTCCTCCTCCCTCTCTCTCCTCCTCCTCTTTCTCTTTCTCTCCTTCTTTTTTGCTTTCTTCTCTTAATAAACAACTTAACTTTGGACAAATCCACATAGACACCCAAATTTCAATTTCTTTTAGTATTATTATTATTATTATAGCTTTTTATTGACAAAACATATGCATGGGTAATTTTTCAACATTGACCCTTGAAAAAACTTCTGTTCCAACTTTTCCCCTCCTTCCCCCCACCCCTTCCCCTAGATGGCAGGCAGTTCCATACATGTTAAACATGTTAAAGTATATGTTAAATACAATATATGTATACATATTTATACAGTTATCTTGTTGGATAAGAAAAATCAGATTTAGAAAGAAGGTAAGAAGGTAAAAATAACCTGCAAAGAAAAACAAAAATACAAGCAAACAACAACAGAAAGAGTGCAAATGCTAAGTTGTGGTCCACACTCATTTCCCAATGTTCTTTTGCTGGGTATAGCTGGTTCTGTTCATCACTGATCAGTGGAACTGATTTGGATCCTCTCATTGCTGAAGATAGCCACTTCCATCAGAATTGATCCTCATATAGTATTGTTGTTGAAGTGTATAATGATCTCCTGGTTCTGCTCATTTCATTTAGCATCAGTTCATGTAAGTCTCTCCAAGCCTCTCTGTATTCATCCTGCTATTCCACAACATTCACATATCATAATTTACTCAGCCATTCTCCATTTGGTGGGCATCTATTCAATTTTCGGTTTCTAGCCACTATGAAAAGGGCTACCAAACATTTTTGCATATTCAGGTCTTTTCCCTTCTTTATTATTTCTTTGGGATATACCCAGTAGTAACATTTCAGGATCAAAGAGTATGCATAGTTTGATAACTTTTTGAATATAGTTCCAAATTGCTCTCCAAAATGGTTGAATCTGCTCATAACTCTACCAGCAATGCATCAGTGTCCCAGTTTTCCCACATCCCTTCCAACATTCATCATTATCTTTTCCTGTCTTCTTAGCCAATCTGACAAGTGTGTAATGGTATCTCAGAATTGTCTTAATTTGCATTTTTCTGATCAGTAATAATTTGGAACACCTTTTCATATGAATAGAAATAGTTATTTATATAATAATTTATTTTGTATCCTGCAACTTTGCTAAAGTTGTGGATTGTTTTTAATAGCTTTTTAGTAGAATCTCTGGGATTCTCTAAGTATACTGTAATGTTCTCTTTAAAATGTAATGTTCTCTGTTGAGATTTTCTTGGGTCTCTGGGGGGTCTTGGGAGCAGCCTTCATTTAAGTTCAGTTATTACAAGTACAGCCAGGTGTTAAAGTTCAAATCCTTTATTGTCTCTTTCAAAGACCTATCTCCTTCATTTGGGGCTCAGCTAGTTTTCTGGAGGCCTTCCAGAGTCTTGGTTTCATCAGAGAAGTGAAGGAGGAGAGCTTGCCACTAAGGTGGAGTGAGATGGGATGAATCTGTCTGGGTCCAAGGGCTTGAGCTTGTGCTCCAGTCTTCAGCCTCCAGCCTTCTGTCTGCTTGTCTCTGAATCTCTCTGGCTGAGGCTTCTAGCTTATAAGCTCCACACTGAGTACAAACCAATCATTATAACACTAGGAAACCATTATTTGTTGTAGGATTAAATCAATGCTAAAGTAGATTTAACCATTGTTTCCTCAATTCCACTAGTACCTTGTTTCAAGTTCTGGTCCATAACATCTCCTTATAGGATAAATCAGATAATTATTGTCTCTATCAATTCTATTGAATAATAATGGTGATAGTGGGCACCCTTGTTTCACTCCTGATTTTATTGGGAATGGTTCCAGTTTATCACCATTACATATGATGTTTACTAATGGTTTTAAAATTTATTCCTATACTCTCTAGTGTTTTTAATAGGAATGGGTGTTGGATTTTATCAAATGATTTTTCTGCATCTATTGAAATGATCATATGGTTTTTTGTTAATTTGATTATTAGTATAGTCAATTATGTTAATAGTTTTTCTAATATTGAACCAGCTCTGCATTCCTGGTATAAATCCTACTTGGCCATGGTGTATTATCTTGGGGATGATTTTCTGTAATCTTTTTGCTAATATGTTATTTAAGATTTTTGCATCAATGTTCATTAGGGAGATTGATCTATAATTTTCTTTCTCTGTTTTCATCCTACCTGGTTTAGGTAACAGTACTATGTTTGTGCCATAAAAGAAATTTGGTAGGACTCCTGTAATCCCTACTTTTTCAAATAGTTTCTATAGCATTGGAGTTAATTGTCCTTTGAATGTTTGATAGAATCCACATGTAAATTTATCTGGTCCTGGGGATCAATTTCTTTTTTTCCAAATTAGTTTCAATCCCATTCAGCAGCGGTCTGTTTATTAGAATTTCAGTATAACTTCATTTGTGTCCTCCAAACTGTCTAAAATGTTATTATTGGATATTGGCTCACATACTGAATGAATTAGTACATCCATGTTTTAATGAATGAACAAATAGAAACAATATTGATTGATCTGAGTTTAATCTTCTTTGGTTATCATCAGGTCAGGTTCAGATGAATATTGTATGACCAAAAGGCAGGAAGCAGGTCAGAAGAGGGGAAACAAAGGACATAAAAACTCACAAAATGGAGAATGAATCCTGTTAGTAATGGACTTATTACTCAGAGATGGCAACCAAATATTGTTTTATAACTTAAGCTACATCACTTCTAATCATCAGTAGATGTCACCACTGAGCAAAAGGAAGCATAACTCTCTTTCATAGACTCTTATATTCCCAAAGTATACCTAAATACGTGTTTCACCCTTCATGGTTCTCCCCCCCACCCCTTTTTGGGAGAGAGGAGTTTATTGATGATTATAACATCTGCTTTTCATTCAGTAGGCAGCCAGTGAAATCAGCATAAAGTCAGATTCATTAAATACTAGTTCAGAAATGGTTTATGTAAGTACATATGTGTTTGTGTCCATTTAGCATCCACTTGAGACCATTGGCCTGGGAGTCAGGAAGACTCATCTTTATGAGTTCAAATCTAGCCTTAGACATTTATTAGCTAGACAAGTTACTTGACCTTGTTTGCCGCAGTTGCTCATCTATAAAAAAACTAGAGAAGGAAATGGCAAATTATTTCAGTCTCTTTGCCAAGAAAACTCCAAATGGGATCACAAAGAGTTAGACACAACTGAAATGACTGAACATCAACAAGAGCATCTGCTACTCTACTTGTTCAACTTTTTGGAATCACATGAATCTCCCTGATGTCCTCATTTTCTTACCCATATTTGTGTTATCTCCCCTTCAGACTGTTAGGTTCTTAAAGCCAGGAACTTTCTTTCCTTTTATTAATTGCTTTCCCAGGGTTTAAGATAATGTCTAGCACGTAGAAAGCAAATAATAAATGTTTATTGGATTGTATTATATGTGCATAAAAACTGAAGATTTTCATAGGATTTCAAAAAGTAGCCTGAACAAAATTTGACTTTTGTAAATATAATTCTGGTTTGAAAATTTTCAAACTATAGATTCTATAGCTAGTAATTTATCACCAGCTCTTTCTGCTATTACTATGTAGATATTTGTAATGAAAAGTAGAAATTAGTAATGAAAATTTAGAAGGCTATTAAAATTTTTACAAACTAGTTTCTTTAATCTTATGGTATTGATCAATTTATGCCATGTCTAGCAAGAATTAGGTTGAAATATACCTCCAGGAAAAATACATGGAATTGGCCCATAAGAACTATCTTATAGAAGTTGCCCTGAGTTGTCTGGCTTCTACCAGCAAAACACATGCTTTGTTCTGAAAGAATTGTTAATTTATGACAAGATGAGAATTTTGGACCCTGGACACTCAAACACTGAGCACCGATGACTCAATGGGCTTTTTTAAAGTTAATTTTTAAAATTTGTCATATAAAACAAACATTTCTAAAATACAGTATGATAAAAAAAAGTACATGAAATGCAAATGTGTTGTGCACAATTTGTTATTCTTTTTAAAATTATCCTATAAATTTCTTCCCCTCCTCTTTTTTTCCTTCTATTTCCCACCATCCTGGAGAGGACTACTATTAGATATAAATATACACACGCATGCATTAGACACAAATATGCATATATATACATACATATACACACAGATATATGTAAAATTATTCTGTGCATACTTCTATTAATTCTTTTTCTGGATGCAGATAACATCTTCCTTTATATGCCCTTTGTAGTTAATCTTAGCATTTATAATAATTAAAATGACTTGTTCCCTTAAGTTGTTATTAAAACAATACTGTTGTTATTGTATTCAGTGTTCTCTTGGTTCTGCTCATTTGCTCTTCATGCAAGTCTATCCATACTTTTCAGAAATCACTTAGCTCCTCATTTCTTATAGCACAGTAGTATTCCATTACAATCATATGCTATATCCTCTTCAGCCATTCACCAAATAGACATTCCTGCAACTCTAGTTCTTTGCCATCACAAAGAGAGCTGCTATAATCATTTTGGAATATATAGGTTCTTTTGTTTTCCCCCCAATCATCTTTGGAAATAGACATATTAGTGGTATTAGTGAGTCAAAAGGTATAGAGAGTTTAATAACTTTTTGGGCATAAATCCATATTGTTCTCCAAAATGGTTGCATGAGTTCACAGTTCCACCAGCAATGAATGGTGCCCCAATTTTTCCACATCCCTTCCAACATTTATCATACTCCTTTTCTGTTCTGTTAACTAGTCTAATAGATGTGAGATAGTACTTCAATTGTTTTAATTTGCATTTCTCCAATTATTAGTGATATAGGATATATTAGTGATATAAGATAATTTTAAAAAGAATAACAAATTGTGCACAACACATTTGCATTTCATGTACTTTTTTTTATCATACTGTATTTTAGAAATGTTTGTTTTATATGACAAATTTTAAAAATTAATTTAAAAAAAAGCCCATTGAGTCGTCGGTGCTCAGTGTTTGAGTGTCCAGGATCCAAAATTCTCATCTTGTCATAAATTAACAATTCTTTCAGAACAAAGCACGTGTTTTGCTGGTAGAGGCCAGACAACTCAGGGCAACTTCTATAAGATAGTTCTTATGGGCCAATTCCATGCATTTTTCTGAGGGGTGGGATGAGGCAGGGTTGAATGAGCTAGAATATGAAAAAAAGGAGCTTACTTTTATTTATTTATTTATTTATTTATTTATTTATTTTAAGAAACTAAGCTCCTAAAGACCTCACACAGGTTAGAAATGTGTGTGTGAGTCCAGAGCAGAGAGAAAGAGTCCAGAGATCAGGCTCTAGACTCTTGGGCCTAGAAGTAGTTCTTAATGTTTTCTCTCTCTTCTCTGATGAATGTTAACTGAGGAGGAACACATGCTTTGGGCCTCTGTGTGTACCATACCAAGTAATATTGTGACCCTATTATCTCTCCACCCAGGACACCTTGTGCTCATGAATGTGTGCTATTGCTTGAACTAATATCAGGAAGGAACAAGGATTGTGACCTTGTGAGCTTCAAAAGGTCAAAAGAAGCACCAATTTTCAGAACTGCAGCACATAAGAGTCTCTTAGTGACTGGAGCAGCCAAGTCTGATGAGGAACAGCTTTAAAGAGTGACCTGCTTAACTCAGCTGAGCAGACCCAGATAGCAGCTGACCTGGAAATGGAGCATAGATAATATATGTAAGTTTTTTAATATATAGGAATATATTATATATGTATGTTTTTGTTTTATACTTGAATTGTATGTAATATTTTATATTGTATAATTCATTTATGTATATTTATATTCCACGTAATGCAATAGATATTGTATATAATTTATGTTGGCTGGGTCAAGCAGATAACTAAAATTAAAATATATTAAATGTGTATAAAATTAATATATTAAAATTATTTTAAATTCCTTATTAAAATCTAAAATATATTTTAAATTATTGTTAACTATATTAAGATTAATTTTTTCTATTGCCTTTCTCTCATTTCTTCTTCTTGTCTCTTGCATTTTTTTGATACGTCTCTCCATTCAGGAATTTTCATTGAATCTACTAAAACTTATAGAAGAAATGTCCATTGAAAAATCGTATTGGCTCTTACCTTGTTTCCACAACTAAACTATTAATAAAATTGAAAGCTAATCTTCTTATTGCCTAGCAGTGGTCCTATATACATATGTGTGTATAAATTCTCTCTCTTTCTCTTTATATATACACAAACATACAAATTACATATATACACACACATATACATACATATAGAAAATTATATGTATATACTTAAGAATACTTATCAGTATATATATATATATATATATATCATATTTCATGTGCACATAGAGTTATTTTTATTATTTTGTCTTTTGGGTCTCTTCTTTTAGAGAACATATATTCATTTGAAAACAATTTTTAATACTTTCAACAACCAAAATGCAAAGAAAACAAAATGTGCTTCTTGATCCCTTTGGTAGTTAACCATAGTCATCACAATCAATGAACCTGTTTGAAAATTCTATAGATTTTTAGCAGTTAGTGGGACCTCAGAGATCATCTGGTCCAACTCTCCTCATTTTACAGATGAAAAAAACTTTGGCTGAATAAAGTGCTGTTTTGACTCATGTGGCTAATTAGTGTCAATCAGAAAATCACATGCAGGAATTCTGAATTACAGCTCTAGAATTCCACACCTTTTATTGTGGAATAAACATGAAATGCCAATTATACCTCAATCAATTATAAAGTTTTTTCATAGGGTTTTTTGGAGATTGTGTTGTATGATCTGCTATGTGGAATTAATCAGGGAGGAAATTCCTGGTTTCTGAAGTATGGATCTCATAATGACTGAAGAGGGACATCACTACAGAAGTAGCACTTGTCTCATGGGTCAATCTAAATCCCTATGGAAGATTAAATTTAAAAGCAAGCTAATCTTAATGAAAAAATTTCATTTCAATACCTCTTGTTCAAAGTCTGCTTAATTTTCCTTATTCCCATTATTACTTTAATTACCATTATTAAACAACACTAAATTTTACAAACAAGAAAGGCAGTGTTCACACAATGAAGACCATTCTTTATGATAGGAAATGAGAAAAACATTAAGATTTAGATACATCAAAAATATTTTTAAAATTATTAAACTGAACACAATGAAATCATTTCAGTGTGTTTCCCATGGTCATGCTAAATTTTTTAAATCACCAAAATAAAAAAGTTCAAATTAATTTACTATGCTGAAAAATTTTAGCTAAAAGTTTGGTTATTGGTTCTAATGCATGGATGAATACAATAGTCTTTGGTTAAAATGTCAGAAATGCTATTTATATCTGAGAATCATAGAAATAAGACATTGGAATAAACAAAAATAAGGTATTCTTAAAACCAATTTTCTATCCAGAATAGAATTTGTCCTTTGAGAATTTCATCCAATTCAGATTTAAGTAATTTCAAGTTTTCTAATGAGTAGATACTGTCACTTGCCATTGGATGATTATATAGTCACTTACATAATATTCTCTGAGAAGTGTTAATACATTTCTCCATTTTAAACAATGATAATAGTATTTCTATAACGCTTTAAGTATTTGCAAGATGTTTACAGATAAAATCTCATTCTCTTACAACAGTCCTTAGAGATAGGTATTTATTATCTCCACTTTTCAGATGAAGAAACTGAAGCAGACAGAAGTTAAGATTGCCCAGAGTTGAGTAGAGTGTGGCATTAAATTATATGTACAAAGTTATACTTCAATCTAGCAAATAGTTCTAATAAAGAATGGTATTCTTGAGTCTCAATTCAGTGCTCAGACTCTTTTAAAGTTGCTTGTGTGTCTTTGCTTTAATAGAATCCATTTCTGAGAAGGCAATATTGACCCCATGGTGTCTTGCTGAGTTAATACATACTAGATAATCTGAACAAGGATTTTGTGAGATTTATTTTTCTTTTTATCAACTCCCTTCTTTTCATCAGTCACTTCCAAATCATTTTGCCTACACTTGGGTCATCTTCTTCATCCCCTATCCCACAAGATCTTGGACTCTGCTTTTGAAACTCTGGGCTCCAATAGGTAAACTTTCACTTTATCATTCATGTAACCAGGCATTCACCTTGCTTCTCTGACATTTCTAAATCATGTCACCACTTCTGAGTCTTCTTCCAAGCTTTTCTAATTCTCCTATGTGTGTTTTCTCTTCACAATTCAAGATGCAAAAGACACTATTTTGATTTGCTCAAATCTTTACTCTCTTCTTATTTCTAGCTATTTTGCATGTATGATTTCTACCCATGTTAGAAGGTATGCTCCTTGAAGGCAGAATCTGTTTTGCTCACTTGTATTTATAATCATAGTACTTAAGACAGTGTCTGACACATACATACATAATACACACACACAGAGACACACACAAATAAAAACTGCTTTTTTCATTCATTTATTTATGCAAGCTCTTTGCATTAATGTGACCAATGTGGCTTTATGACTAAATACAAATAGTTAAATAAGGTTCCCATTATTTGTCATTAGAGCAAGTGCCTCAGAAACAATATCTACTAATATTCATGACACTCCAGTAAAATAAACTCTAGCCTTAGAATGAAAAAAAGTTAGAAATAATTCAGTGATTTAATTGAATAGTCCAAAGGGAATTTGTCAATTACATAACCAGTATGGGGCCCTATAATATATATGGAAACATAATTTTCTTGCTTTTCTTTTACAAGACTTTCATTTTCTTTTATTAAAATATATTTTAATTTATTAACTATTTCCCAATTACATATACATTTTTAACATTATTTTTTTTAAATGTTGAGTTTGGGATTCTTTCTCTCCTACCTCTTCCCCATCCTTTAAGGCAAATACATCTGTTCTACATATGAAATCATGTAAAATATATTTCTATATTAGCCATGTTACAAAAAAAAACCACACACAAAAACCCTCAAGAAAAATAAAGTTAAAAAAAAAAGCATGTTTCAATCTGTATTCATAATTTATGGATTCTCTTTATGAAAGTGAATGGTCTTTTTCATCATGGGTCCTTTAGAATTGTCTTGCTCATTGTCTTGTGTCAGAGTAGCTAAGTTTTTCATAGTTGATCATCGTTATAACATTGCTGTTACTGTGTAAAATGTTCTGTTTCTGCTCACTTTACATATGTCTTCCCAGGTATTTCCAGAGCTATACTGCTCATTATTTCTTGTTATATAATAGTATTCCAACACAATCATATTTTACAATTTGTTCAGCTTTTCCACTATTGGTAGTAATCCCTTTAATTTCCACTTTTTCCCCAACACAAAAGAGTTACTATAAATATTTTTATACAAATAAGCCCTTTCCCCTTTTCTTTGATCTCTTTGGGATATAGAAATATATTGGATCAAAAGATATATACAGTTTTATAACCCTTTGGGCAAAGTTCCAAATTGTTCTCCAGAATGGTTGAACCAGTTTATAACTTTACTAGTGGTGTATGAATGTCCTAATTTTCCCACATCCCTTCTCATAATTGTGTTCTTCCTTTTCCGTTGAGTTAGCCAATCTGATAGGTATGAGGTCTCAGAATTGTTTTAATTTGCATTTCTCTAATGAATAGTGATTTAGAGAATTTTTTTCTCATGTGACTATTGATAACTTTGATTTCTTCTGAAAACTGTTGTTCATATGCTTTTGCCGTTTAGTAACTGGGGAATGGTTCTTTTTTTTTTTTTTTTTTTGGCTGAGGCAATTGGGGTTAAGTGACTTGCCCAGGGTCACATAGCTAGAAGTATTAAGTGTCTGAGACCGTATTTGAACTCAGGTCCTCCTGATTTCAGGGCTAATGCTCTAGCCACTGTGCCACCTAGCTGCCCCGATGGTTCTTATTTTTATAAATTTGGCTCACTTCCTTATATTCTGAGAAATAAAGTCTTTATCAGAGAAATAATTTTTCCCCTTAGTTTTAACTTCATTTTCAAATATATCTCTCTGACTCATGTCTATCTATCAAACTATACTTTGTAATCAAAAATAAAAAATAAAGAAGATGAAAAAAATTAATAAAATTAACACATCACCTGAAAATGGCAGTACTTATCCCTTCTTTGTCAACAAATTTGATCATTATAATTATGAAATGTTCCATTTTGCTCTTTTTTTTTTTTTGAGAAACACCATTTTCAAGATAACTTTACCATATTCTTCTCACAAAGCTAGCTATAACTTTTATAACACTGGATTACCTTAATTTCCAAATTCCAATCAGCCAGCAACAAAAAATATCACACAGAATTAGTTCAAGATTCAATATGTGTTCAAATTACTAAAAGAAAGATAGTACTTCATCTGCCATTTAAAGGATCCCTAGATTAGCCCATTGTCTTCAAACTCCATGTAGGACTCTAGTTTAGTGTAAAGAAAAGTGAACTATTTATGAGTCATGAAACTTGGCTCTGACACCACTT
The DNA here is from genome assembly GCF_902635505.1 of Sarcophilus harrisii. NCBI lineage: Eukaryota > Metazoa > Chordata > Mammalia > Dasyuromorphia > Dasyuridae > Sarcophilus > Sarcophilus harrisii. The sequence continues at coordinate 526,421,779 of NC_045428.1, forward strand.
GGTTGTTAGACTATAGTCATATGTATCTCAGTGTCACAGACTCACAGAATTGGAGACTTGGAAGGGACCGCAATGGCCCTGCAGTCTAGTTCACACATTAATAGATTTCCATTACAACATAATCCCTCAATAATTGGTTGTTTAACTTCTGCTTGAAGACTTCCGATGAGGAGAAAAATCACTCCCCGGCAAGCTCTAATTGCTAGGAATCTTTCCTTGACATCAAGTCTGAACTGATCTTTTTGCAAATTCTACCTTTTATTTGTGGTTCTTTCTTCTTGGTTTAATCAAGTTTAAAAAAAATTATTAATTGCCTAGTATGTGCAGTTAAGTAATACAGTGGATAGAATAGTTGATTTGGAGTCAGGAAGACTCATCTTTCTGAGTTCAAATCTGGCTTGATAATTTCTAGCTGTTCCACCCTGGGTAAGTCACTTAACTCTACTTACCTCATCTATAAAATGAATTGGAGAAGGAAATGGCACTTCAGTATCTTTGCCAAGAAAATCACAAATGAAGGCACAAAGATTCAGACATAATTGAAACAACTGGAAAACATCAACACTAGGTGCCAGGCACTGTGCTAAGTATAATCTCTCTTAAATATAACACTTCTTCTTAACTTAAATATAGTTACTATGTCCTTCCCTTGGGCTTCTTTTCTCTAGGCTAAAAATGTTCCTTTTGTGGTCATATGTCATGAACTTACCTTCCTCTGGATACTGTCCAGCTTATCAGTACCTCTTTCTAAAATATAATGTCTAGAATTAAGGGGCCCAAATACTCCAGAGGAAGTCTAGCAAGGATAATATCAGCATTATTTCCTCTTTGTTTTTAGAAACTCTGCCCCTCCTAATGAAATCCAAAATTGCATTAACTTTTCATTGCCACATGATAATCCTGTCTCATCTTGAGCTTGTGGACCACTAAAACACCTGGATTCTTTTCAGAAGAGCTACTGCCTTTCTATGAATCCCCCTATTTCATTGGTAGTAGAATTTTAGATTTATTTGTATTTAACTCCCAGTCCAATGATATAGCTTATTAAGATCTTTTTGGAACTTGAGTCTATCATCCAATGTGTTAGTTATTATTCCCAATTTTATGTCCTTTGAAAATTTAATAATATACAAGCTGTGCCTTTATCCAAGAAATTGATAAAAATGTTAAACAGAATTGGCAAAGTACAGATTCCTAGAGAGATTCCACTGGAAAGCTCTGCTCCATTTCACTGTGACATTACCAGCTAGTCATCCAAACACTTTTGAAGCTATTGGATTGTATGTATCATCTAATCCACATCCCTTCATCTTTTCCATAAGAATAGTATGAAATACTTTCTCAAAACCTTTGTTAAAATTTAGGTGAATTATAATCACAGCATTCTCCTCATCTACAAATTCATTAATTTTGTAAAAAAAAAAAAAAAAAAAAAAAAAAAAGGTTAATGTGGCCTGCTTTTTTTTTTGATGAAACCATACCAATTCTTTGTAAACACTATCTTCCTTCTGAAGCCATCTCTTTAGTGATTCTTTCTAGGATTCTCCCAGGAAATGAAATCAAGATTTTTGCTGTTCAGTCATGTCCAAATCTTCATGACTCATTTTGGGAACTTTTGTTTTTTTTTTTTTTTTTTTTTCCAAAGATATTAGGGTGGTTTGCCATTTACTTTCCCACCTCCTTTTACAGAGAAAGAAACTGAGACAAATAAGAGTTAACTGAAGTGATCCAGATCATACTGCTAAAGCATCTGAGATGGAAAGTGAGTCTTCATGATTCTAAGCTCAGTGCTCTATCAACTAGATCACTTTGCTACTGAGAAATCAAGATTATTGGCCCACAGTTCTCAGACTTTGTTCTCTTATACTTTTTCAAAACTGGGAAAATACAGAGTACTTAAAAAGTATTTAAACTATTAAGCTATCAAGGCTTAAAACTACACTAAGACAACAGGGACATTCTAATATTTGTTCTTCACCGGTCTTAGGTTATCTCTCTTATTTTCATTATCTTTCAGATACAGTGGCTTTGCAATTGTACCACCCATTTCTTGAAAGACTCAAGGATGTAGTTCATTTGAGGCAGGTGATTTGAAATCAAGGACACTTAAGTGGCCTCCTAGCAACTAGCTCCTTATTTACCTTGGTTAAGGTCTTCCTGTTAGCCGTTTTCTAATCTATCATTTCTAGTATAAAGGTTATTCTTCTGTGCCAAGAAACAAAATAAAGATCTAAAACTCTGCCTTCACTCTGTTGTCAGGTTTTTATTGTTCCATCCACCCCAAGTGAAAGGTCCTATCAGTTTTTTGCTCCTTTGTTTTTTTCTCAAAAAAACAAAAACAAAGCAAAAACAACCACACAATGATAACAGGAGCAACAGTTTTCTTCTCTATAATTAAGTCTAGATGGAGTGATGGTGAACCCCCAAGGTTCCTATCATTTCCCCATAGCAGTTAATCAATAAAATTAGTTAATAAACATCGTGTCTCCTATGTGCCAGCGCTGTGTGTACATTGAGGATACAAGGAAAGACAAAAGAAATTTCTTGATCTCGATGATCTTAGAGTCTAATAGGAGAGAAAACATGCGAACAGAGATATACAACAAGAAATAAATATTCATGAAAAAAATGGAGCTAATCAACAGAAAGGAAAGTACTAGAATTATGGGCAGAAGGGGTTCAGGAAAGGTTTTTCTATAGGAGGTAGGATTTTAGCTACAACTTGAAGGAAGTCAGGGAACCAGGAAGCAGAGATGACATGGGAGAGAATTCCAGGCATGAGAGGAAATCAGTGAAAATGCCCAGGGTCAGAAGATGGAGGGTCTTGTGTGAGGGACAATCAGGAGATCATAGAATGATTTAGGGATAGAAAGTCCAAGAAAACTGGAAAGTTTGTGGTAGGTAGGCAATCATGAAGGGCTTTGAAGTCCATACAGATAATTTTACAGTTGATCACTGAGGTGATAGGGAGCCACTAGAGCTTATTGAATATGGGAACTCATCTGGTCAGACTGAAGATCACTTTGGTTGCTGAGGGAAGGAAGGACTAAAATAGGGAGATAATTGAGACAGAAAGACTGAGCAGCAGTTCTTTGTTAGTGAGAATCAGATTCAGAACAAAATTTCTATGAAATGTGAAAATTCAATTAAATGATCACTAAAATATTCTTCCTCCTCCTCCTCCTCCTCCTCCTTCTTCTTCTACCTCTTCTTTTTTCTTTCTTCTTGCAATTGGGGTTATGTGACTTGTCCAGGGTCACACAACTAGTAAGTATTAAGTGTCAGAGAAGATTTGAATGTAAATCTTCCTGACTTCAGGGCCAGCATTCTGTCTACTGTCACCATCCAGATGTCCCCTCTAAAGTTTTTTTGTCAAGACTGTTAAATGGCACAATGATTAGATTGCTGAGTCTGTAGTCAGAAAGTCCAGAGTTCAAATCCAGCCTCAGATACTTAGTAGCTGTGTGATCGTGGGCAACTCACTTAATTCTGTCTCAGTTTCCTCATTTGTAAATGAGCTGAAGAAGGAAATAGCAAATCACTAAGAGTCAACAAAAATTGAACAAAAATCTTTTCTAGTTCCAGAGATAACATGATCTCTGGAACTAGAAAAGATTTTTGCTAGACTTAGAAGCAGGGAAACTGAATCTCACCTTTAGCCTTTATTAGATATGTGACCATGGACATATTACAATGTTGTTAAGCTTGTTTCCTCATCACTAACAGTAAAAATAGTCATACTAGCTACCCTACTTTCCTTACTAGATTTTTGTCGGGCCTCTCTGAGATAATATATGTAAATCATCTGGCAAACCTTCTAAGACGGCTTTAGTGGTCCATTAGTTAGAGTTCTGGACCTGGAGTCAAGAAATCCTGAATTGAATCATAGCATTGGACATTTACTAGCTGTGTGACTGGACAAATCAGTAAAATTCTGTATGTCTCCATTTCTTGATCTGTCAAATGGAAAGAAAAATGACACCTACTTTCCAAAGATAACATGAAGAAATATAAAGTGATTTTCAAACTTTAAAACATTATGTAAAAGTAGTTTTTCTCCTACAGGTAGCCATGCATTTTATATGTTCAGTCTAGAATAAGGAACTTTTTTTCAAAATCAAGGAATTGGAAAAGACTCATTAGGCTCTTTCTAGAGGTCAATAGGGAGAGTTTTCCTTTCAGGCAGGAAAACAACTAACTTAAAAAATAATGTAATTGAGTGCTACTTAAAAAACAAAACTTTTTTTCATAATTAAGTTGATTGCTATATTTAAACAAATTAGTATAATTTTCTAATTTTCTAAAATTAGACAAGAAAATTAGGGATAGGTTTCAGACCTCAAGGCCCAGAAGAAATAAAGGAAAAACTTCACACACACTTTCTCACATCTACTACAAGATGACATATAAATGGAACTGTATAATACACATACTAATTTCTATTATTTTATTTTAAGATTGTCTGAAGGAAAACAAATATTTAAGAATTAAAATAGATCTGCTTATATAAACACCTCAGAGCATTTGCTATGTGTTTATTGATATTTATTTCTGAAGAAGCTGACAGTTGGAGAGGTATTTAATCCTAAGGTTATCAAACCTACCTTGCTATCCATTATTTAAGGAATCTTTTCAATGATCTAGTTTCAGTTTAAACATTTCAAGCGATAGGGAGCTCATTACTGTTCAAAGAATTCTCTTTTCCATTGTTGGATCCCATTAATGTTTGGAAATTTCGTTATATCAAGTCAGAATCTATCTCCTTTTAACTCCCTCCCCACCATTAATCCTACTTCTAAACCAAATTTCTCACTTATTCTTTTTATCAGAAATTTTATTCAAATGAGAATTGCTTTTTAATTTGAGACTTTATATTAACATTTATATTGTAAGCATCACTAGATTTCCTATGAATCATAGTATTTCAGATCTGGGAAAGTCTTTAGATTTAATCTAATGTAACCTGTTTATTTTATGCATGAAAATACAGGCATTCATAGAAGGTAAGTAAATTACGCTTCCTTGCATGAATTAGTTTGGGCAGGGACTCATATCATCATAATGAGCATTAATCATTTGTGCTAGATATAGATAGAAACATAAATATGTGGGACAATGATGGTTTCCTTATTCAATAAGAATTTGATAATTCACATAGAACTATTAGAAACCAACTGGGAGACCCCTCCCCCCCCCCCCATCAGTCTTCATCCTGATCTTGGGTTACAACTGAGGCTGACTCCTGCATTCCCTCCCTGCATTTGAGCGTCAAGCATTCCCATGTTCACTTGAGGGCAATGCTGATAGATTAAGAGAGATTTGCAGACTTGATGGACAAGTCTGCAAGAGGGCATCATATGGTCTTCAGCTGGACAGAGAGGGAATCTTGTGATTGATTACCAGTATGAAACAGATGTTTAAAGGAAAACCTTAGGAAATCAAGTTGATGGTTTGTATTGTCTAGGAGAAATATAAACTAATATTTATATGCATTTGATTAATAAAATCTGGCTATTAGTACTGACAAGTATAGGTCTAATTATACTAACAGCATAAATAATGATAAATTGATTTTTTTATGTTAACTGTGCATTTTATATAAGTATCTCAGCTTTATCATGTCCAAATATAACTCCTCATCTTTCCCCCAAAACCCTTCTTCTTCCTAACTTTCCTATTTCTTTTGAGGATACCACCTTCCTTCTAGTTGCTGAGGTTAATAAGACTAGACTTTTTCTTCTTTTTAAGCCTTAACATCCAATCAGGAATTAAATTTTGTTTATTCTACTGCTGTTTCATCCACCCCCTTTTTTTCCCAACTCACTCAGTCACCACTCTAGTTCAGGCTGGCACCACCTCTATTAGGAACTACTGCAAAAAATCCAAATTGTATTCCCTACATCAGTTCTCTCCCTCGCCAATCTACCTTGCAGACATCTGTCAAACTCACATCCCTAAAATATAAATATTATTTCCTCTTCCTCTCAGGAAACTCCAGTGGCTCCCTTTTGCCTTGAAGATTAAACACAAAGTCTTCTTGGCATGTAAATCCCTTCACAATTTGGATTCAACCTTCCTTTTTAGGCTTATTGTACATTATCCTTCTTCACCCATTAAACATTCCAGTTAAGCTGGCTTGCTTTCTATTTCTCATACAAGATATTCCATGTACTCTCTCATAAATTTGCATAAGTTGTCTCACATGGCTGGAATGTGCTTTGTCCTCATTTCTACTTCACAGAGTCCAGAGTTTTCTTCAAAGCTCAGTTCAGCACCAGATGCTTTAAGAAATTAATCCTATTGCTCCAGGTTCCAATATGCTCTCTTCTAATATTACTCTCTATATTTTATATTTTATTTTTTATTTATATGTTGTTTCCTATCATTACAAAGTAAGTATCTTGAAGTCAGGAATAGTTTTATCTATGTCTTTGTATCCCTAGTGCCAAGCACATGATAGGAACTTAATAAGTATTTGTTGCATGAATAAATGAATGGATGATGTGGAGAAGCAAACCCAAACCTTGCCTTTTACTGCTACTATGAGTTATGTGAATTTTGAAGACAAGTTCTGACTCCCTAACCTTACTTTAGGATCTGAGAGTCATCTGTGAGAGTGTGATTTGGAATAAAGATTTTCTAAGCACATATGAACTACTTGAATCTTAATTTTATCACAGTAAAATGATAACACTAGACTGCATGACAATTATAATCTTTTTTGGTTCTAAATACATGATCCTAACTCTGAGGAACTATGCAGGTTCTTGGGAGGCATAGCTAACCAGAGGTACATGTTACTTGACTCTAGCAATCCTGAGCACTTTCATTTTGAAGTGATGAAGAGGTGGTGAATAATTTGGTCTAGTGCACACTATAAATCTATAAGTCCCAGAAGTAGTGGGGTCACCAAAGAGGAGCTATCCTGTCTGTTTATGGACTTTTGCATTTTTTTATTGGATCAAATAAAAACTATACCATATTTGATACCTTGATAAAATGAGTGACAATCAAGACTTATGACCATAGCTCTGGAGTTGGAAGAGGTCTTAGAGTTAGTATAGCCTAAATCCTTCATTTTATAAATGAAGAAACAAAGACCAAGTGAAGTTAAATAAAAAGTCACAAAAGAAATGCTAAACCTGAGATTGGGAACCAGACCCTCTAATAAACCACTCTTACCTGGTTTTACCTGGGAAGTTTATTTGCCCTTTTCCTTTGTGGTGTCAGAAAAATAGAAATGAAGTATGTAATGACACATATTGACTAAAAAGCCTAATCCTAATATTATCTACATTTTATTTATTTTTGTTTCTTTTGCTAAATATATCTGAATTACATTTTAATCTGCTTTGGACAGTGCTCAGATATATAGGTTGCATACAACTTGTGAGGCTCATGTTTGATATCTTTGATACTCTTTGATAACTCTGATGCTGATATCTCTGATACTATCAGATTCCAATATTCCCACATCAGATCTAAAGGGGGAGAACAAACTAAAATAAAAAAATTAGTTACTGAGTAGCCCTCAAAGTTGAACCTGGTTTATATAATCTCAGAGCTTCAGTTATGGATCTCTAGAGAACATTTGTATTTCTTCTATCATCTTTCTTATGTTTTTCATCATTTTATTAGTAACTAATCAAGCCATTATTTTCCTTCTGGCTATTAAATAAATCAATCAAAATATATTAGATATCATTTTCAGCTGATGTTAACTTGCTGTTTAAAGTTTATTTATTCTCTGCCAGACATGCTTCTTTTTTCTTTACTTTTGAGTTCAGAGTCCTTCTATTCTGGAGTATGTAGTATGGCTAGCAGTGTGTAATGGGAAAAAAATTGGCTATATATGGAGCTCAAACATGTTTATTTTTGAAATTATACATATTAACAGAATAAATCAAAAAGCATTAATAAATAATAAAAGCATCTTTGTGTCAGGTACTGTACTAAGCATAGATCTAATAAGCACTATATTAAGTGATTATGCAATAAGTATTGTGGCTAAAATTCACAAAATATAATAATCACTGTATACTTCATAGTGTCATATAATTCAATTTAGATCTATACTATACTTACCTTCAGATTTTCCCTAACAAATAACTTTTTTTATTGTCAACATAATTAATACTTGTTAAAATTCCACACTCCTTTTTTTTACTTCTAAGAGTTTAAAATTATTTTAGAAACAGCATCTCATGAATTCCTTCAGAATCAGACTCATTAGGTTGTTAGTAGTGACTCAGTTTCTTCATCTGTCAAAGGGAAACATAAGTTCCCCAAACCTAAAACTAGAAGGAACCTTTGTGGCCATCTAATTCAACCTCTCATATTTAAGTAGGGGTAAACTGAGGATCAGAGAAAGTTAGTTACCCATCATCTCACAGATAATATTATGTACCTCACTTACAGTACTCTTGTGAGAAAAGCACTTTGTAAACTGTAAAAAGTATTTACATTTTACAGCACACATGCATGTTTTCATTATGCTTGCCCATGCTTTCTAAATTCAGCAGTTTATTACACAATTTAGAAGAAAAAAAATGTAATAGCATCTTCAAAAAGCCAAAATAGCCTTTGGTCTTCATAGAAAAAAAATTAAAAAACATGAATGTGACAGAAATTTATTAACATAATTATATATTGCTTTCAAAGTTAGGTAAATATATACTGGGCCTTATACCAGCAATTTATAAGTAGGAGTGGTAGGGATATTTTGCATTCTGTTGCTATGCTATTGAGGTCTACTTTTGTTTCAGAAATTATTTAGTTCTGTTAATACTTTCTTCTTTTTATGAACAAGATTATTGATTTAAAATTCTGTGTGCTAGGTTAATTCATGAAATAATAATTGGTAGAAATTACATGGTAATTTCTGTAGTAATTTGAGAATTTTAAATGAATAAGTCACATGAAATTCCTAGAAGTTGATAACTTACAATATGCATGAGCACCCCTGATTTTTATAATCTTAAAATGATTATATTTAGAAATTGTAAATAGCTAAACAAGCATATACATGGAAAGGGAGACTTTGAATTTATCAAACACATGAAAGATCAAATGTAAATCTTGATTAGTAAGCTTATTTTAATATGAGATAAAAACTGGTATAAAATCATTGAATTTTGTTCCTAAAAATGTGTGCAAATACATAAAATCATACAAAAAGAGTATAAGATTAAGCATCAGATCTTAGAAATTACTTGTTATGACTATTTTTCTCTATGTAAAATTAATAATATAATAAAATATAGTATGTTAAACTTTTTTTCTGCTTATATTAGAGAGAATCTTTGAAAGGAAAAGCTCTAGGATTTAAAAAACAGGACTACCTTTCTCCTCAGGGAATTTACATTCTAATAAGGAAAGATAAGATATATTAGGAAATAATGATAAGGAAGTTTTTTTATTGTTTTGTAATGTGGATTTCTGTTAGAGGTAGAAGTAGAAGGTGGGGATATGAGACAATGCATGACATAAGAATGGCTATGAAGTTGCAGTAAAATGGATCTTCATCAGGTTCATTGTGATGAATGTTCACCAATCAGAAGCCCAGGCATTAATGGCAGAGCTGGAGTGGTTAGAGATGAAGGCTGGAGCACAAGAATATAGCATACCAATTGCCAAGCAGTATCCATATGGTACCTCTGGCTCATGCTAGCTATTATTATTTGATCGAGGGCCAAGGGATTCCAGAGTAGGACTAGTGGATCATAGTGACTTACTTTGGATCAAGACTAGGAATAGAAGCAAGTAAAGCAAAAAGAGGGGTAGGGTTTGAGATGGAATGAAAGAATATGGAGGGCCCAAAGATCAAGAAGTTTCAGAGAAAACAAAGAATAGGTTTAGGATGAATGAGAGGATTGGAGAGGTGAAAGGACATGAGGTTCTCTGATGTGTAGGTAGATGGGTAGCTTTGGAAATAGTGCTATTCCATGAAATAAAAAAGTATAATTTTCAATGATACCAGTACTTGGCTGAGGTGGAGTGAAGAAAATTATTTTTCCTTCAGAAGTCTGAGGTCTTTAATGTTTAGGATGCTAGAAGACTTGTCAACTTGAATATTATTCAAAATCATGAAAATGACAATAGGATATTGTGTGAAGGTGAATACAATGAACCAGATTTTACACTCATGGGGAGGAAATAGGAGAATGACTGGTGGCACAGTGGATAAAGTACTGGGCCAGGAGTTCAAATCTGACACTTATAAGATGTGTGATCCTGGGCAAGTGACTTGTTTGCCTCAGTTCTTCATCTGTAAAATGAGCTGAAAAAGGAAATGTCAGATCACTCCAATATCTTTGCCAAGAAAACCCCAAAGGGATCAAGAAGAATCAGATGTGACTGAAAAACAAATAACAGTAGAATTGTTATTGTACTACTAAAAATCTTCATCCTTTTCTGCATATCTTATAGTCTTTAATTTATACTTCTCTCCCACACTTCCCTTAGAAGTCTCCCAAATCCTGAGCTGGCTCTTATGTATAGATCCATTATGGGGACCTGCTTGTTGTATGCTTGTGAAACTTGGGCAATATACTAATGTCATGCCAGAAAACTGAATTGCTGCCATTTGAATTGTTTTAGGAAGATTCTGAAGATTACCTGGCAGGGTCAGATACCAGACACTTACATCCTTTTTTGAACTAAACTGCCAAGCATTCCAGTTATACTACAAAGAGCACAACTCTGTTGGGCTGGCCACATTGCTCAAATGCCAAATGTATGCTTGCCAAAAAGACCATTTTATGGAGAATTCACACAGGATAAAAGCTTACAAGGTGGTCAGAAAAAAAAATGATACAAGGACACTCTCAAGATCTCTCTTAAGAACTTAGAATTGATTGTGTGACATGGGAGACACTGGCACTGGATTTCCCCCCCCCCCCCATGGCATAATCTTATCAAAGAAGGTTCTATGTGCTCTATGTGCAAAACAGAATTGAATTAGCTCAGAATAAATATGAGATGCATTAAGAAAAGCAACCCCAAATGTTCACATGGACTATTTGTTTCTGACTTGTGGAAGAGAATTCTGAATTCATATTGGTCTGATCAGCCACAGTCAGACACACTAATTTGACTCTAACTTAGTGATGTCACTTTGGTCCTCTTCAATAACAGCAATCAAACCAATAGCTTTTGATACTTTCAATTAACTTTTCCTTGATATTCTCTTCTCTCTAGATTTTTGTGACATGATCTCTCTTATTTAGACTGCTTCTTCTCAGTGTCCTTTGATGGATCTTTATATTTAAGCTCTCTATACTGTCTATAGCTTGGAGAGTCTATCCATACTCTTGGATTCAATTATCATCTCCATGCAGATGATTCTCAGACCTCTTAATCTAGCTCCAACTTCTTTCCTGACTTCCACTTTTGCATCTCCAATTGTCTATTAAACATCTTGAAATGGTCTTTCTCTTGCAATCTCCCTCTTCCCCTAACTTCCTTAGTACTATGCTTCTCATTATTGAAGCTTACAACTTAGGTGTGCTCCTCAACTCTTCATTCTCAATACCCCATATATAATCTCTTGTCATATCCTGTAGATTTTACATTTTTAACATCTCCCATATATTCTCCTCTCTTTTGACATTGCTATGACTCTCATGCAGGCCTTCAACACTTCAAATCTATGTTATTGGAAAAGCCATCTGGCTAGACTTCCTGCCCCATTTCTCCCTTCTTCAATCCATCCTCTCCTTTCAGTCATCAAAGTGATCTTTAGTGCCAGTCTGGCAATGTTATTTCCATTCCCACTTGGTAAGTGCCAGTGTCTTCCTATTTTTTCCAGAATCAAATACAAAATATTCTGATTTTTAAAATCCTTCATAAATTGACTCTATCCTATCTTCCCAGTCTTCTTACTCCCCTCCTCCCCCCACTTCCAAGCTATGTCTATTGTGATCCAGTAATACTGATCCTTTGGCTGTTCCCTTGCATACAAATACTCCATCTCCTAACTATGAGTATTTTTATTAACAGAACCCATGCCAGGGTAATTTTTTTACAACATTATCCCTTGCACTCCCTTCTGTTCCGATTTTTCCCCTCTCTCCCTCAACCCCTTCCCCTACATGGCAAGCAGTCCTATATATGTTAAATATGTCACAGTATATCCTAGATACAATATATGTGTGCAGAACCGAACAGTTCTCTTGTTGCACAGGGAGAATTGGATTCAGAAGGTAAAAATAACCCGGGAAGAAAAACAAAAATGCAAACAGTTTATATTCTTTTCCCAGTGTTCTTTCTTTGGGTGTAGCTGCTTCTGTCCATCATTGATCAATTGAAACTGAGTTAGGTCTCTTTATCAAACATATCCACTTCCATCAGAATACATCTTCATATAGTATTGTTGTTGAGGTATATAATGATCTCCTGGTTCTGCTCATTTCACTTAGCATCACTTCATGTAAGTCTGTCCAGGCCTCTCTGTATTCATCCTGCTGGTCATTTCTTACAGAACAATAATATTCCATAACATTCATATACCACAATTTACACAACCATTCTCTAATTGATGGACATCCATTCATTTTCCAGTTTCTAGCCACTACAAGCAGGGCTGCCACAAACATTTTGGCACATACAGATCCGTTTCCCTTCTTTAGTATCTCTTTGGGGTGTAAGTCCAGTAGTAGCACTACTGGATTAAAGGGTATGCACAATTTGATAACTTTTTGGGCATAATTCCAGATTGCTCTCCAGAATGGTTGAATTTGTTCACAACTCCACCAACAATGCATCAGTGTCCCAGTTTTCCCGCATCCCCTCCAATATTCATCATTATTTTTTCCTGTCATCTTAGCCAATATGACAGGTGTATAGTGGTATCTCAGAGTTGTCTTAATTTGCATTTCTCTGATTAGTAGTGATTTGGAACACTCTTTCATATGAGTGGTAATAGTTTCAATTATTAGTATTTTTAATGAATGGTTGCTCCCATGCTTGAAATGCTCTCCCTCCTTATCTTTAACTCTTGGTTTCCCTGTCTTTCTTTATATCTCAGCTAAAGTCTCACCTTCTACAAGAGGCCTTTCTCTTTATTCTTAGTACCATTTCTCTGAGTCTAAATCCAATTTGTCTTTGATATGTCAGTTCTGTACCTAATTATTTGCATGTTGTCTCTCCCATCAGCCTGCTAGGTGGTTCAATAGATAGAATACTGGACCTGGAATCAGGAGGACCTGAATTCAAATATAGCCTCAGATCACTTAACCACTATGTCTCAGTTTCCTCATCTATAAAATGGAGATAAAAATAGCAACTATCTCCTAGGGTTGCTATGAAGATCAAACACTTGGAAAGTACTTAGCATTGCAGCACGTAGCAAATTCTTAATAAATGCTTATTCCCTTTCTCTTTGATTCCATTAAACTCTGAGTTTCTTGAGAACTGGAAACATTCTTTGCCTATGTTAGTATCCTCAGTGCTTAGCACAGTCTCTGGCACATAGAAGGCACCTAAACATTTCTTGATTGATTATCAAATATGTCCCATGCCTTGGCTTACCCTATTTCACCAGATGACCCTTTCCAAAAGAGAACTAGAAGTTCAAAAGATGTATTATTCAGATCTCTTATAGAAAACAAAATATGCTTTGCTGCCTTTCATGATATACCTTTCTGTTAGTATTTACAATGAGTAGGAGAGAATACTGTAATCTAGGTCACCAAGTTATCTGCCTTTCCCTCCAAGATCCCAATGTATACCTAAAGTTTTAGCTCTATACTTGCTAATAAATTCAGTGACTCACTTAAGATCCTTTCTCTCATACCATCAACCTTTTAACACAGTCTAATTTACTTCATGACCCTTCAATCACTTTTTCTGTGCTACTATTCAGTTTTCCAAGCAATCAATATGCTTTTTCACTCTTTTCAAGTTGTCTTCATTTAATTCAACTCACCAAACATTTATTGAATGGCTCTAGACAAATGATGTGATGTAGTGAATAGAGAATGGTCTTAGAGGAAGACCTGGGCTGAAGTCCTACATCTGCTTCATGTTGGGCAAGGCAACTAAGTTCTGAGTGCTCTATGCAATTCCCTAAGATTGAATATTATGAAACAGTTGCTGACTTTGAGTATGAAATGATCAAAGAAAATTACTTAGACTTCTAGAACCAAAATTAAAAAAAACCCAATTTTAAAAAGGCATGTAGAAAGCATTTCCTATATAATAAGGCCTACAATAAGTGTTTAATACCCTAATGATCCAACCACAGCAGTCTCTCAGCACATATGCTGGCTCTTTGTCTTTACTCCATCCTTTACTTATAAGGATTTAACTTTGGGCCTAAAGTAATGTTCTCTCTCTCTGTCTCTGTCTCTGATTTTTTCTCTCTCTCTTTCTCTGTGTCTTTTCATCTCTCTGTCTCTCTCTCTTAATATATATATATATATATATATATATATATATATATATATATATATATATATTCCAGCTTTTGATTTGTCTGCCTGGCATTTTACATAAACTATATATAAGTTAAATAAATAAATAAGGTGACATAACTTTGTCATATTCCTTTTTCAACCTTAAAACAATCAGGTAATTGTCTCATGTTTGGTTCTAATTCTTGATTTTTAACTCACATGCAGGTTCTTCTGGACTCCAGTAAGATGATCTGATATACTTATCTCTTTGAAAATTTGACACATTTTGTTGTGATCCACCACTCAAAGGCTTTACTGTAGTCAATAAAACAAGATTTTCTTTACATCTGGAACTCCTTTACTTTTTCAATAACCATCAAGTATTGGCAATTTAGTATCTAGTTCCTCTGCTAGTGATGATGGTGATGATGATGATGATGATGATGATGATATGATGTGGCTTACACTGAAGAAAAACAAGAGGGCTAAAGGATCTAAAGGGAATTCCAGGTTTAAGTTAAAATGAGGAGATAGAAGCAATAACGATTGAAAATTTCAGCATTATATTTGTTGCAAACAAAAAGAAGGTTCCAAAGGACTCAGGGGTATGTGCTTACAGTTGCCTAAATCTGATTGGAATAAGGCTGGGGAGGAGTAGTTCTAAATCATATAGGAATGAAGATTCAGCAGTAAGTAGTATGGACTTGCCACTTGGATCTAAAGCAATGAGATGGAATAACTAAGAATAATCAGAAGGAGACTGAGCTGGAATTTTGGCAGAAATTGAACCATAGAGGAATGTGAGTTAATCTATCCCATAATTTTCAACAGAACACAGAATGCTGGTATTTGGAATATGTCTCCAAGAAATATTATTCTCATATATTCTCTTGTGTCCATTGATGATAGCTGTGGGACTTTCTTGGCTCTAGTGGCTAATGGTGACTGAGTCAAGGGCTACAAAGCATGAAACAGATCAGAATGGACTAGAAGGACATTATTTTCTTCTACACTGAAAAAGAGTAAAAATATTTTGAGGGGGATTTTTGAAGTAGGATTTCCCATATCAACATTTTTTCTCTTTTAAACTATTATTCAACCTCCCAAGAGGAAAATGCCAAACTATGACAATTGAAGTCATTCTTCTCTATGCTACAATGAAAACACACTTTTGGTAAATTGGGAAAGGCATTGCTTTTTTGAGAGAGAAACAGAGTAGGAATGTGCAGTAACAATGAATTATTTGACTATTGAATTGCATTTTTGTACATTTGAATGTACATTTTTTTAGATACCCTAAAGGAATTTAGGGTATTTTTGTTCATACTATCAATTAAAGTGTAGATGAAGGAACTCTAGGAGTAAACTAAGATGAATATATAACTTTACAAAGTATGACAGTACCTGGCAGCATGATATAATTAAAAAAGAACTAGATTAAAAAATCAGGAAACCTGTTTTCAATTTTATACTTTGTCACCAACTAGCTATTTGACCTTGAAAAATTCATTTAATCTTTATAGAGTCCAGTTTCTCCTATGTAAAAGTGGGGAATTAAACTAAGTCATCCAAGGATTTTTGTTTTATCTTTCCATGAAGATTTGTCATTCTATGAGATTGAACTGATTTTTCCCATTGCTAATTTATTCCATTTTGATTACTTATAGATGATGAGATATCTGGATTTGCACATGAGATTTTGCTGATTCCAGAAAGCTCCAAAATGTTTCAGAGTCTTCTAAATAAGACCTGTAACTAATAAAAATAATTTGATCTAGCTATCCATATGGGAAAAATCAAGTGAATAAAGAATGCCTCTTGTCCAGACAATGATATAAAATTAGATGGGCAATCAATAAAGTTCATGCATCATTGTGTATATCTTAGACAGACACTACAAATGGACAATGAGTTGACCCTGGAATTAAACAGGAGAAAAGAGCTAAATTACCTTTGGGAAAATGAAAAGTCATTTGAAAAACCTCATGCTTCTCTCTGAAAGAAAGAACCATCTTTTTATAACAATATTCTTCTTGTGATGTTTATATGGCTGTGTGTCATGAAGCACTACAGTATCCTAAGAATTGAGGTTGATGATGGGTGATAGAGAGGACTATGGTAGATGTGAGCAGCTACTACACATTAGACAAAAGAAATTATGAAAGATCAATGTGAAGAATGTTATCAAGAAAAAATATAAATGAAAAAGAAAAAGGGCTAATATGGTGGTAAGGGCAAAGGATAACGTGGATAGTCTGAATGCATCAATGGGGTACTCAAAATTCCAATAAAACTAGATAGAGAGGCTCCTCAAATTTTGTATGGATTCTTTGTGATGAATTTATGGGAATACATAGACAAACATTATGTTAGTTGAACAAAATCCCAGAATTCCTTTTCTCACTGAACGTACAAGTTAAGATAATTTTTCTTTAAAAGGT